>NW_027175241.1:0-600000 GCF_028021215.1 Eschrichtius robustus
TAAGCCCCAAGAGTGTCCACCCTTATGTCTCATCCAGCTGTGGGTCTAGATATGGTCAATCCAGGTTGCATCACAGCCTCTGAACGAATTTTGTAAGAATTTCTCTCTCTTTCACTGTCTTTGTTTTACGGGTTTTTAAAAGTAATTTATTTTTATAATGGGGTTTAGCTGCTTTTCACGGCTGTGTTTATGCGGCTTTACACCCACTTGACTCACTTCCAGACAGATATCAATACATAGGTTTTAAGATTCTTACTAGTCACATATATTCTTGTGCGGTGAATAGGGGGTGTTGTGTCCAGTTCACTGAGCAAGGGGTAGGTCTTGTCTATTACATATTGGGTGTATGGAACGGTATCTGAGCGAATTTGAAACCCTTGTTTTATGCATCACCCCACCTCACCTTTCCCGTTAAGCAGCCATAGTGTGTTTTCTAAACGTGTGACTCTGTTCTGTTTTGTAATTCAGTTCAGGTGTAGCGGTTTTTACATTCCCTCTATAAGTGATAGCTTATGATAAGTGTCTTTTTCTGTGTCAGTTATTTCACTTAGAATCGTCATACCTAAATCCACTCATCTTGCTTCTACTAGCCTTATGATATTGATTTCATGTCTGAGTGATATTCCTTTGTACCTAATGACCACAACTTCTTTATCCATTTTTCTCTTTCCTGGGATATTTAAGGTGTCATGAAGTGGAGGTTCTTGTCAACATAGCAGCCCTAAACATTGGGGTGCCTGTGTCTTGCTGATTTTTAGTTTTCCCAATTTATACGCCCATGAGTGGACGTGCCCTATGCTCCCTAAGCTGTGTTTTTTCGATGTTTCAGGACACACCGTACATTTCTCCAGAGTGGCTTTTGGCAATGTACATCCCGCCCATCAGCGTAGCAAGGCTGCCATTTCTCCATGGCCTGTACTGCATTTCTGGTTTTGACACTTTTTGCAGCATGGCCCTTTTGACCGATGGGAAGCGAGACTTCTTTGTAGCGCTGATTTGCCTTTCCAGGTTGCTTGGTTGGCCAAAAAGGGCGTATGCGTTATTTCCTGAATATATTCAGGAAAAAACGCATACGCCCTTTTTGGCCAAGGGCATCATTGTCGACGTTTTGCCGCTTTTCATGTGCTTTAAAGGCGATTCGAATCTACCTCCTGAAATCTGTTTCCTGCAATTCTGCCTTGCTTTCAAATCCTCTTCGTTGCCTTCCCTCAATATATCTGTGGATGAGAGTTATCACTTATAACTCTGCGGGTTTGTGAATTGCAGTGTCCCTGAGCTCCATTTTTCAACTCGCTTTTTTGGGAGCTGGCCGCAAAAGCGCGGGATTGCCTCAGGCCCTATTCTGGTTCCTGGCGGCAGGCTGAGCCTGTGGTTAATTCTTCTTCCTGATGGGAAAATAGAGTGACCTGGGCCTGTCCCAACACCTAGATCTAGTCTCTCATTGGTTGCCCCTCTTCCCGTTCATCCTCAGGACAAATTGCAACCTGTAGGGAACAGGAGCTTAAAGGTGCTGATTCTCCAAGTAGGGAGATTGCTAGTAAAGTAGCTGGAAAGGCGAACCCGAGCACAAGGAGATGAGAAATTGGGTGCGTTTTAGAAACCTTTCAAAATCACACGGTGTACCATCTTCTGGGTTTCTCATGCATGTTTTCGATGTAGGAAGATGCCCTTGAACCTGGAGATTTGGGACCCATGGGATGGGTACCACACAGTATTACTTTAAAGGGTCTACGTTTGCTCACCCAACCTCACCCAAACTCTAAGCCCCAAGAGTGTCCACCCTTATGTCTCATCCAGCTGTGGGTCTAGATATGGTCAATCCAGGTTGCATCACAGCCTCTGAACGAATTTTGTAAGAATTTCTCTCTCTTTCACTGTCTTTGTTTTACGGGTTTTTAAAAGTAATTTATTTTTATAATGGGGTTTAGCTGCTTTTCACGGCTGTGTTTATGCGGCTTTACACCCACTTGACTCACTTCCAGACAGATATCAATACATAGGTTTTAAGATTCTTACTAGTCACTTATATTCTTGTGCGGTGAATAGGGGGTGTTGAGTCCAGTTCACTGAGCAAGGGGTAGGTCTTGTCTATTACATATTGGGTGTATGGAACGGTATCTGAGCGAATTTGAAACCCTTGTTTTATGCATCAACCCACCTCACCTTTCCCGTTAAGCAGCCATAGTGTGTTTTCTAAACGTGTGACTCTGTTCTGTTTTGTAATTCAGTTCAGGTGTAGCGGTTTTTACATTCCCTCTATAAGTGATAGCTTATGATAAGTGTCTTTTTCTGTGTCAGTTATTTCACTTAGAATCGTCATACCTAAATCCACTCATCTTGCTTCTACTAGCCTTATGATATTGATTTCATGTCTGAGTGATATTCCTTTGTACCTAATGACCACAACTTCTTTATCCATTTTTCTCTTTCCTGGGATATTTAAGGTGTCATGAAGTGGAGGTTCTTGTCAACATAGCAGCCCTAAACATTGGGGTGCCTGTGTCTTGCTGATTTTTAGTTTTCCCAATTTATACGCCCATGAGTGGACGTGCCCTATGCTCCCTAAGCTGTGTTTTTTCGATGTTTCAGGACACACCGTACACTTCTCCAGAGTGGCTTTTGGCAATGTACATCCCGCCCATCAGCGTAGCAAGGCTGCCATTTCTCCATGGCCTGTACTGCATTTCTGGTTTTGACACTTTTTGCAGCATGGCCCTTTTGACCGATGGGAAGCGAGACTTCTTTGTAGCGCTGATTTGCCTTTCCAGGTTGCTTGGTTGGCCAAAAAGGGCGTATGCGTTATTTCCTGAATATATTCAGGAAAAAACGCATACGCCCTTTTTGGCCAAGGGCATCATTGTCGACGTTTTGCCGCTTTTCATGTGCTTTAAAGGCGATTCGAATCTACCTCCTGAAATCTGTTTCCTGCAATTCTGCCTTGCTTTCAAATCCTCTTCGTTGCCTTCCCTCAATATATCTGTGGATGAGAGTTATCACTTATAACTCTGCGGGTTTGTGAATTGCAGTGTCCCTGAGCTCCATTTTTCAACTCGCTTTTTTGGGAGCTGGCCGCAAAAGCGCGGGATTGCCTCAGGCCCTATTCTGGTTCCTGGCGGCAGGCTGAGCCTGTGGTTAATTCTTCTTCCTGATGGGAAAATAGAGTGACCTGGGCCTGTCCCAACACCTAGATCTAGTCTCTCATTGGTTGCCCCTCTTCCCGTTCATCCTCAGGACAAATTGCAACCTGTAGGGAACAGGAGCTTAAAGGTGCTGATTCTCCAAGTAGGGAGATTGCTAGTAAAGTAGCTGGAAAGGCGAACCCGAGCACAAGGAGATGAGAAATTGGGTGCGTTTTAGAAACCTTTCAAAATCACACGGTGTACCATCTTCTGGGTTTCTCATGCATGTTTTCGATGTAGGAAGATGCCCTTGAACCTGGAGATTTGGGACCCATGGGATGGGTACCACACAGTATTACTTTAAAGGGTCTGCGTTTGCTCACCCAACCTCACCCAAACTCTAAGCCCCAAGAGTGTCCACCCTTATGTCTCATCCAGCTGTGGGTCTAGATATGGTCAATCCAGGTTGCATCACAGCCTCTGAACGAATTTTGTAAGAATTTCTCTCTCTTTCACTGTCTTTGTTTTACGGGTTTTTAAAAGTAATTTATTTTTATAATGGGGTTTAGCTGCTTTTCACGGCTGTGTTTATGCGGCTTTACACCCACTTGACTCACTTCCAGACAGATATCAATACATAGGTTTTAAGATTCTTACTAGTCACATATATTCTTGTGCGGTGAATAGGGGGTGTTGAGTCCAGTTCACTGAGCAAGGGGTAGGTCTTGTCTATTACATATTGGGTGTATGGAACGGTATCTGAGGGAATTTGAAACCCTTGTTTTATGCATCACCCCACCTCACCTTTCCCGTTAAGCAGCCATAGTGTGTTTTCTAAACGTGTGACTCTGTTCTGTTTTGTAATTCAGTTCAGGTGTAGCGGTTTTTACATTCCCTCTATAAGTGATAGCTTATGATAAGTGTCTTTTTCTGTGTCACTTATTTCACTTAGAATCGTCATACCTAAATCCACTCATCTTGCTTCTACTAGCCTTATGACATTGATTTCATGTCTGAGTGATATTCCTTTGTACATAAGGACCACAACTTCTTTATCCATTTTTCTCTTTCCTGGGATATTTAAGGTGTCATGAAGTGGAGGTTCTTGTCAACATAGCAGCCCTAAACATTGGGGCGCCTGTGTCTTGCTGATTTTTAGTTTTCCCAATTTATACGCCCATGAGTGGACTTGCCCTATGCTCCCTAAGCTGTGTTTTTTCGATGTTTCAGGACACACCGTACACTTCTCCAGAGTGGCTTTTGGCAATTTACATCCCGCCCATCAGCGTAGCAAGGCTGCCATTTCTCCATGGCCTGTACTGCATTTCTGGTTTTGACACTTTTTGCAGCATGGCCCTTTTGACCGATGGGAAGCGAGACCTCTTTGTAGCGCTGATTTGCCTTTCCAGGTTGCTTGGTTGGCCAAAAAGGGCGTATGCGTTTTTTCCTGAATATATTCAGGAAAAAACGCATACGCCCTTTTTGGCCAAGGGCATAATTGTCGACGTTTTGCCGCTTTTCATGTGCTTTAAAGGCGATTCGAATCTACCTCCTGAAATCTCTTTCCTGCAATTCTGCCTTGCTTTCAAATCCTCTTCGTTGCCTTCCCTCAATATATCTGTGGATGAGAGTTATCACTTATAACTCTGCGGGTTTGTGAATTGCAGTGTCCCTGAGCTCCATTTTTCAACTCGCTTTTTTTGGAGCTGGCCGCAAAAGCGCGGGATTGCCTCAGGCCCTATTCTGGTTCCTGGCGGCAGGCTGAGCCTGTGGTTAAATCTTCTTCCTGATGGGAAAATAGAGTGACCTGGGCCTGTCCCAACACCTAGATCTAGTCTCTCATTGGTTGCCCCTCTTCCCGTTCATCCTCAGGACAAATTGCAACCTGTAGGGAACAGGAGCTTAAAGGTGCTGATTCTCCAAGTAGGGAGATTGCTAGTAAAGTAGCTGGAAAGGCGAACCCGAGCAGAAGGAGATGAGAAATTGGGTGCGTTTTAGAAACCTTTCAAAATCACACGGTGTACCATCTTCTGGGTTTCTCATGCATGTTTTCGATGTAGGAAGATGCCCTTGAACCTGGAGATTCGGGACCCATGGGATGGGTACCACACAGTATTATTTTAAGGGTCTGCGTTTGCTCACCCAACCTCACCCAAACTGTAAGCCCCAAGAGTGTCCACCCTTATATCTCATCCAGCTGTGGGTCTAGATATGGTCAATCCAGGTTGCATCACAGCCTCTGAACGAATTTTGTAAGAATTTCTCTCTCTTTCACTGTCTTTGTTTTACGGGTTTTTAAAAGTAATTTATTTTTATAATGGGGTTTAGCTGCTTTTCACGGCTGTGTTTATGCGGCTTTACACCCACTTGACTCACTTCCAGACAGATATCAATACATAGGTTTTAAGATTCTTACTAGTCACATATATTCTTGTGCGGTGAATAGGGGGTGTTGTGTCCAGTTCACTGAGCAAGGGGTAGGTCTTGTCTATTACATATTGGGTGTATGGAACGGTATCTGAGCGAATTTGAAACCCTTGTTTTATGCATCACCCCACCTCACCTTTCCCGTTAAGCAGCCATAGTGTGTTTTCTAAACGTGTGACTCTGTTCTGTTTTGTAATTCAGTTCAGGTGTAGCGGTTTTTACATTCCCTCTATAAGTGATAGCTTATGATAAGTGTCTTTTTCTGTGTCAGTTATTTCACTTAGAATCGTCATACCTAAATCCACTCATCTTGCTTCTACTAGCCTTATGATATTGATTTCATGTCTGAGTGATATTCCTTTGTACCTAATGACCACAACTTCTTTATCCATTTTTCTCTTTCCTGGGATATTTAAGGTGTCATGAAGTGGAGGTTCTTGTCAACATAGCAGCCCTAAACATTGGGGTGCCTGTGTCTTGCTGATTTTTAGTTTTCCCAATTTATACGCCCATGAGTGGACGTGCCCTATGCTCCCTAAGCTGTGTTTTTTCGATGTTTCAGGACACACCGTACACTTCTCCAGAGTGGCTTTTGGCAATGTACATCCCGCCCATCAGCGTAGCAAGGCTGCCATTTCTCCATGGCCTGTACTGCATTTCTGGTTTTGACACTTTTTGCAGCATGGCCCTTTTGACCGATGGGAAGCGAGACTTCTTTGTAGCGCTGATTTGCCTTTCCAGGTTGCTTGGTTGGCCAAAAAGGGCGTATGCGTTATTTCCTGAATATATTCAGGAAAAAACGCATACGCCCTTTTTGGCCAAGGGCATCATTGTCGACGTTTTGCCGCTTTTCATGTGCTTTAAAGGCGATTCGAATCTACCTCCTGAAATCTGTTTCCTGCAATTCTGCCTTGCTTTCAAATCCTCTTCGTTGCCTTCCCTCAATATATCTGTGGATGAGAGTTATCACTTATAACTCTGCGGGTTTGTGAATTGCAGTGACCCTGAGCTCCATTTTTCAACTCGCTTTTTTGGGAGCTGGCCGCAAAAGCGCGGGATTGCCTCAGGCCCTATTCTGGTTCCTGGCGGCAGGCTGAGCCTGTGGTTAATTCTTCTTCCTGATGGGAAAATAGAGTGACCTGGGCCTGTCCCAACACCTAGATCTAGTCTCTCATTGGTTGCCCCTCTTCCCGTTCATCCTCAGGACAAATTGCAACCTGTAGGGAACAGGAGCTTAAAGGTGCTGATTCTCCAAGTAGGGAGATTGCTAGTAAAGTAGCTGGAAAGGCGAACCCGAGCACAAGGAGATGAGAAATTGGGTGCGTTTTAGAAACCTTTCAAAATCACACGGTGTACCATCTTCTGGGTTTCTCATGCATGTTTTCGATGTAGGAAGATGCCCTTGAACCTGGAGATTTGGGACCCATGGGATGGGTACCACACAGTATTACTTTAAAGGGTCTGCGTTTGCTCACCCAACCTCACCCAAACTCTAAGCCCCAAGAGTGTCCACCCTTATGTCTCATCCAGCTGTGGGTCTAGATATGGTCAATCCAGGTTGCATCACAGCCTCTGAACGAATTTTGTAAGAATTTCTCTCTCTCTCACTGTCTTTGTTTTACGGGTTTTTAAAAGTAATTTATTTTTATAATGGGGTTTAGCTGCTTTTCACGGCTGTGTTTATGCGGCTTTACACCCACTTGACTCACTTCCAGACAGATATCAATACATAGGTTTTAAGATTCTTACTAGTCACATATATTCTTGTGCGGTGAATAGGGGGTGTTGAGTCCAGTTCACTGAGCAAGGGGTAGGTCTTGTCTATTACATATTGGGTGTATGGAACGGTATCTGAGGGAATTTGAAACCCTTGTTTTATGCATCACCCCACCTCACCTTTCCCGTTAAGCAGCCATAGTGTGTTTTCTAAACGTGTGACTCTGTTCTGTTTTGTAATTCAGTTCAGGTGTAGCGGTTTTTACATTCCCTCTATAAGTGATAGCTTATGATAAGTGTCTTTTTCTGTGTCACTTATTTCACTTAGAATCGTCATACCTAAATCCACTCATCTTGCTTCTACTAGCCTTATGACATTGATTTCATGTCTGAGTGATATTCCTTTGTACATAAGGACCACAACTTCTTTATCCATTTTTCTCTTTCCTGGGATATTTAAGGTGTCATGAAGTGGAGGTTCTTGTCAACATAGCAGCCCTAAACATTGGGGCGCCTGTGTCTTGCTGATTTTTAGTTTTCCCAATTTATACGCCCATGAGTGGACTTGCCCTATGCTCCCTAAGCTGTGTTTTTTCGATGTTTCAGGACACACCGTACACTTCTCCAGAGTGGCTTTTGGCAATTTACATCCCGCCCATCAGCGTAGCAAGGCTGCCATTTCTCCATGGCCTGTACTGCATTTCTGGTTTTGACACTTTTTGCAGCATGGCCCTTTTGACCGATGGGAAGCGAGACCTCTTTGTAGCGCTGATTTGCCTTTCCAGGTTGCTTGGTTGGCCAAAAAGGGCGTATGCGTTTTTTCCTGAATATATTCAGGAAAAAACGCATACGGCCTTTTTGGCCAAGGGCATAATTGTCGACGTTTTGCCGCTTTTCATGTGCTTTAAAGGCGATTCGAATCTACCTCCTGAAATCTCTTTCCTGCAATTCTGCCTTGCTTTCAAATCCTCTTCGTTGCCTTCCCTCAATATATCTGTGGATGAGAGTTATCACTTATAACTCTGCGGGTTTGTGAATTGCAGTGACCCTGAGCTCCATTTTTCAACTCGCTTTTTTGGGAGCTGGCCGCAAAAGCGCGGGATTGCCTCAGGCCCTATTCTGGTTCCTGGCGGCAGGCTGAGCCTGTGGTTAATTCTTCTTCCTGATGGGAAAATAGAGTGACCTGGGCCTGTCCCAACACCTAGATCTAGTCTCTCATTGGTTGCCCCTCTTCCCGTTCATCCTCAGGACAAATTGCAACCTGTAGGGAACAGGAGCTTAAAGGTGCTGATTCTCCAAGTAGGGAGATTGCTAGTAAAGTAGCTGGAAAGGCGAACCCGAGCAGAAGGAGATGAGAAATTGGGTGCGTTTTAGAAACCTTTCAAAATCACACGGTGTACCATCTTCTGGGTTTCTCATGCATGTTTTCGATGTAGGAAGATGCCCTTGAACCTGGAGATTCGGGACCCATGGGATGGGTACCACACAGTATTATTTTAAGGGTCTGCGTTTGCTCACCCAACCTCACCCAAACTGTAAGCCCCAAGAGTGTCCACCCTTATATCTCATCCAGCTGTGGGTCTAGATATGGTCAATCCAGGTTGCATCACAGCCTCTGAACGAATTTTGTAAGAATTTCTCTCTCTTTCACTGTCTTTGTTTTACGGGTTTTTAAAAGTAATTTATTTTTATAATGGGGTTTAGCTGCTTTTCACGGCTGTGTTTATGCGGCTTTACACCCACTTGACTCACTTCCAGACAGATATCAATACATAGGTTTTAAGATTCTTACTAGTCACATATATTCTTGTGCGGTGAATAGGGGGTGTTGTGTCCAGTTCACTGAGCAAGGGGTAGGTCTTGTCTATTACATATTGGGTGTATGGAACGGTATCTGAGCGAATTTGAAACCCTTGTTTTATGCATCACCCCACCTCACCTTTCCCGTTAAGCAGCCATAGTGTGTTTTCTAAACGTGTGACTCTGTTCTGTTTTGTAATTCAGTTCAGGTGTAGCGGTTTTTACATTCCCTCTATAAGTGATAGCTTATGATAAGTGTCTTTTTCTGTGTCAGTTATTTCACTTAGAATCGTCATACCTAAATCCACTCATCTTGCTTCTACTAGCCTTATGATATTGATTTCATGTCTGAGTGATATTCCTTTGTACCTAATGACCACAACTTCTTTATCCATTTTTCTCTTTCCTGGGATATTTAAGGTGTCATGAAGTGGAGGTTCTTGTCAACATAGCAGCCCTAAACATTGGGGTGCCTGTGTCTTGCTGATTTTTAGTTTTCCCAATTTATACGCCCATGAGTGGACGTGCCCTATGCTCCCTAAGCTGTGTTTTTTCGATGTTTCAGGACACACCGTACACTTCTCCAGAGTGGCTTTTGGCAATGTACATCCCGCCCATCAGCGTAGCAAGGCTGCCATTTCTCCATGGCCTGTACTGCATTTCTGGTTTTGACACTTTTTGCAGCATGGCCCTTTTGACCGATGGGAAGCGAGACTTCTTTGTAGCGCTGATTTGCCTTTCCAGGTTGCTTGGTTGGCCAAAAAGGGCGTATGCGTTATTTCCTGAATATATTCAGGAAAAAACGCATACGCCCTTTTTGGCCAAGGGCATCATTGTCGACGTTTTGCCGCTTTTCATGTGCTTTAAAGGCGATTCGAATCTACCTCCTGAAATCTGTTTCCTGCAATTCTGCCTTGCTTTCAAATCCTCTTCGTTGCCTTCCCTCAATATATCTGTGGATGAGAGTTATCACTTATAACTCTGCGGGTTTGTGAATTGCAGTGACCCTGAGCTCCATTTTTCAACTCGCTTTTTTGGGAGCTGGCCGCAAAAGCGCGGGATTGCCTCAGGCCCTATTCTGGTTCCTGGCGGCAGGCTGAGCCTGTGGTTAATTCTTCTTCCTGATGGGAAAATAGAGTGACCTGGGCCTGTCCCAACACCTAGATCTAGTCTCTCATTGGTTGCCCCTCTTCCCGTTCATCCTCAGGACAAATTGCAACCTGTAGGGAACAGGAGCTTAAAGGTGCTGATTCTCCAAGTAGGGAGATTGCTAGTAAAGTAGCTGGAAAGGCGAACCCGAGCACAAGGAGATGAGAAATTGGGTGCGTTTTAGAAACCTTTCAAAATCACACGGTGTACCATCTTCTGGGTTTCTCATGCATGTTTTCGATGTAGGAAGATGCCCTTGAACCTGGAGATTTGGGACCCATGGGATGGGTACCACACAGTATTACTTTAAAGGGTCTGCGTTTGCTCACCCAACCTCACCCAAACTCTAAGCCCCAAGAGTGTCCACCCTTATGTCTCATCCAGCTGTGGGTCTAGATATGGTCAATCCAGGTTGCATCACAGCCTCTGAACGAATTTTGTAAGAATTTCTCTCTCTCTCACTGTCTTTGTTTTACGGGTTTTTAAAAGTAATTTATTTTTATAATGGGGTTTAGCTGCTTTTCACGGCTGTGTTTTTGCGGCTTTACACCCACTTGACACACTTCCAGAGAGATATCAATACATAGGTTTTAAGATTCTTACTAGTCACATATATTCTTGTGCGGTGAATAGGGGGTGTTGAGTCCAGTTCACTGAGCAAGGAGTAGGTCTTGTCTATTACATATTGGGTGTATGGAACGGTATCTGAGCGAATTTGAAACCCTTGTTTTATGCATCACCCCACCTCACCTTTCCCGTTAAGCAGCCATAGTGTGTTTTCTAAACGTGTGACTCTGTTCTGTTTTGTAATTCAGTTCAGGTGTAGCGGTTTTTACATTCCCTCTATAAGTGATAGCTTATGATAAGTGTCTTTTTCTGTGTCAGTTATTTCACTTAGAATCGTCATACCTAAATCCACTCATCTTGCTTCTACTAGCCTTATGATATTGATTTCATGTCTGAGTGATATTCCTTTGTACATAAGGACCACAACTTCTTTATCCATTTTTCTCTTTCCTGGGATATTTAAGGTGTCATGAAGTGGAGGTTCTTGTCAACATAGCAGCCCTAAACATTGGGGTGCCTGTGTCTTGCTGATTTTTAGTTTTCCCAATTTATACGCCCATGAGTGGACGTGCCCTATGCTCCCTAAGCTGTGTTTTTTCGATGTTTCAGGACACACCGTACACTTCTCCAGAGTGGCTTTTGGCAATGTACATCCCGCCCATCAGCGTAGCAAGGCTGCCATTTCTCCATGGCCTGTACTGCATTTCTGGTTTTGACACTTTTTGCAGCATGGCCCTTTTGACCGATGGGAAGCGAGACTTCTTTGTAGCGCTGATTTGCCTTTCCAGGTTGCTTGGTTGGCCAAAAAGGGCGTATGCGTTATTTCCTGAATATATTCAGGAAAAAACGCATACGCCCTTTTTGGCCAAGGGCATCATTGTCGACGTTTTGCCGCTTTTCATGTGCTTTAAAGGCGATTCGAATCTACCTCCTGAAATCTGTTTCCTGCAATTCTGCCTTGCTTTCAAATCCTCTTCGTTGCCTTCCCTCAATATATCTGTGGATGAGAGTTATCACTTATAACTCTGCGGGTTTGTGAATTGCAGTGTCCCTGAGCTCCATTTTTCAACTCGCTTTTTTGGGAGCTGGCCGCAAAAGCGCGGGATTGCCTCAGGCCCTATTCTGGTTCCTGGCGGCAGGCTGAGCCTGTGGTTAATTCTTCTTCCTGATGGGAAAATAGAGTGACCTGGGCCTGTCCCAACACCTAGATCTAGTCTCTCATTGGTTGCCCCTCTTCCCGTTCATCCTCAGGACAAATTGCAACCTGTAGGGAACAGGAGCTTAAAGGTGCTGATTCTCCAAGTAGGGAGATTGCTAGTAAAGTAGCTGGAAAGGCGAACCCGAGCACAAGGAGATGAGAAATTGGGTGCGTTTTAGAAACCTTTCAAAATCACACGGTGTACCATCTTCTGGGTTTCTCATGCATGTTTTCGATGTAGGAAGATGCCCTTGAACCTGGAGATTTGGGACCCATGGGATGGGTACCACACAGTATTACTTTAAAGGGTCTGCGTTTGCTCACCCAACCTCACCCAAACTCTAAGCCCCAAGAGTGTCCACCCTTATGTCTCATCCAGCTGTGGGTCTAGATATGGTCAATCCAGGTTGCATCACAGCCTCTGAACGAATTTTGTAAGAATTTCTCTCTCTTTCACTGTCTTTGTTTTACGGGTTTTTAAAAGTAATTTATTTTTATAAGGGGGTTTAGCTGCTTTTCACGGCTGTGTTTATGCGGCTTTACACCCACTTGACTCACTTCCAGACAGATATCAATACATAGGTTTTAAGATTCTTACTAGTCACATATATTCTTGTGCGGTGAATAGGGGGTGTTGAGTCCAGTTCACTGAGCAAGGGGTAGGTCTTGTCTATTACATATTGGGTGTATGGAACGGTATCTGAGGGAATTTGAAACCCTTGTTTTATGCATCACCCCACCTCACCTTTCCCGTTAAGCAGCCATAGTGTGTTTTCTAAACGTGTGACTCTGTTCTGTTTTGTAATTCAGTTCAGGTGTAGCGGTTTTTACATTCCCTCTATAAGTGATAGCTTATGATAAGTGTCTTTTTCTGTGTCACTTATTTCACTTAGAATCGTCATACCTAAATCCACTCATCTTGCTTCTACTAGCCTTATGACATTGATTTCATGTCTGAGTGATATTCCTTTGTACATAAGGACCACAACTTCTTTATCCATTTTTCTCTTTCCTGGGATATTTAAGGTGTCATGAAGTGGAGGTTCTTGTCAACATAGCAGCCCTAAACATTGGGGTGCCTGTGTCTTGCTGATTTTTAGTTTTCCCAATTTATACGCCCATGAGTGGACTTGCCCTATGCTCCCTAAGCTGTGTTTTTTCGATGTTTCAGGACACACCGTACACTTCTCCAGAGTGGCTTTTGGCAATTTACATCCCGCCCATCAGCGTAGCAAGGCTGCCATTTCTCCATGGCCTGTACTGCATTTCTTGTTTTGACACTTTTTGCAGCATGGCCCTTTTGACCGATGGGAAGCGAGACCTCTTTGTAGCGCTGATTTGCCTTTCCAGGTTGCTTGGTTGGCCAAAAAGGGCGTATGCGTTTTTTCCTGAATATATTCAGGAAAAAACGCATACGCCCTTTTTGGCAAAGGGCATAATTGTCGACGTTTTGCCGCTTTTCATGTGCTTTAAAGGCGATTCGAATCTACCTCCTGAAATCTCTTTCCTGCAATTCTGCCTTGCTTTCAAATCCTCTTCGTTGCCTTCCCTCAATATATCTGTGGATGAGAGTTATCATTTATAACTCTGCGGGTTTGTGAATTGCAGTGTCCCTGAGCTCCATTTTCAAACTCGCTTTTTTGGGAGCTGGCCACAAAAGCGCGAGATTGCCTCAGGCCCTATTCTGGTTCCTGGAGGCAGGCTGAGCCTGTGGTTAATTCTTCTTCCTGATGGGAAAATAGAGTGACCTGTGCCTGTCCCAACACCTAGATCTAGTCTTTCATTGGTTGCCCCTCTTCCCGTTCATCTTCAGGACAAATTGCAACCTGTAGGGAACAGGAGCTTAAAGGTGCTGATTCTCCAATTAGGGAGATTGCTAGTAAAGTAGCTGGAAAGGCGAACCCTAGCACAAGGAGATGAGAAATGGGGTGCGTTTTAGAAACCTTTCAAAATCACACGGTGTACCATCTTCTGGGTTTCTCATGCATGTTTTCGATGTAGGAAGATGCCCTTGAACCTGGAGATTTGGGACCCATGGGATGGGTACCACGCAGTATTACTTTAAAGGGTCTGAGTTTGCTCACCCAACCTCACCCAACCTCTCAGCCCCAAGAGTGTCCACCCTTATGTCTCATCCAGGTGTGGGTCTAGATATGGTCAATGCAGGTTGCATCACAGCCCCTGAACGAATTTTGTAAGAATTTCTCTCTCTTTCACTGTCTTTGTTTTACGGGTTTTTAAAAGTAATTTATTTTTATAATGGGGTTTAGCTGCTTTTCACGGCTGTGTTTATGCGGCTTTACACCCACTTGGCTCACTTCCAGAGAGATATCAATACATAGGTTTTACGATTCTTACTAGTCAGATATATTCTTGTGCGGTGAATAGGGGGTGTTGAGTCCAGTTCACTGAGCAAGGAGTAGGTCTTGTCTATTACATATTGGGTGTATGGAAAAGTATCTGAGCGAATTTGAAACCCTTGTTTTATGCATCACCCCACCTCACCTTTCCCGTTAAGCAGCCATAGTGTGTTTTCTAAACGTGTGACTCTGTTCTGTTTTTTAATTCAGTTCAATTGTAGCGGTTTTTACATTCTCTCTATAAGAGATAGCTTATGATAAGTGTCTTTTTCTGTGTGACTGATTTCACTTAGAATCGTCATACCTAAATCCACTCATCTTGCTTCTACTAGCCTTATGACATTGATTTCATGTCTGAGTGATATTCCTTTGTACATAAGGACCACAACTTCTTTATCCATTTTTCTCTTTCCTGGGATATTTAAGGTGTCATGAAGTGGAGGTTCTTGTCAACATAGCAGCCCTAAACATTAGGGTGCCTGTGTCTTGCTGATTTTTAGTTTTCCCAATTTATACGCCCATGAGTGGACGTGCCCTATGCTCCCTAAGCTGTGTTTTTTCGATGTTTCAGGACACACCGTACACTTCTCCAGAGTGGCTGTTGGCAATTTACATCCCGCCCATCAGCGTAGCAAGGCTGCCATTTCTCCATGGCCTGTCCTGCATTTCTGGTTTTGACACTTTTTGCAGCATGGCCCTTTTGACCGATGGGAAGCGAGACCTCTTTGTAGCGCCGATTTGCCTTTCCAGTTTGCTTGGTTGGCCAAAAAGGGCGTATGCGTTTTTTCCTGAATATATTCAGGAAAAAACGCATACGCCCTTTTTGGCCAAGGGCATCATTGTCGACGTTTTGCCGCTTTTCATGTGCTTTAAAGGCGATTCGAATCTACCTCCTGAAATCTGTTTCCTGCAATTCTGCCTTGCTTTCAAATCCTCTTCGTTGCCTTCCCTCAATATATCTGTGGATGAGAGTTATCATTTATAACTCTGCGGGTTTGTGAATTGCAGTGTCCCTGAGCTCCATTTTTCAACTCGCTTTTTTGGGAGCTGGCCACAAAAGCGCGAGATTGCCTCAGGCCGTATTCTGGTTCCTGGAGGCAGGCTGAGCCTGTGGTTAATTCTTCTTCCTGATGGGAAAATAGAGTGACCTGTGCCTGTCCCAACACCTAGATCTAGTCTCTCATTGGTTGCCCCTCTTCCCGTTCATCTTCAGGACAAATTGCAACCTGTAGGGAACAGGAGCTTAAAGGTGCTGATTCTCCAAGTAGGGAGATTGCAATAAAGTAGCTGGAAAGGCGAACCCTAGCACAAGGAGATGAGAAATGGGGTGCGTTTTAGAAACCTTTCAAAATCACACGGTGTACCATCTTCTGGGTTTCTCATGCATGTTTTCGATGTAGGAAGATGCCCTTGAACCTGGAGATTTGGGACCCATGGGATGGGTACCACGCAGTATTACTTTAAAGGGTCTGAGTTTGCTCACCCAACCTCACCCAACCTCTCAGCCCCAAGAGTGTCCACCCTTATGTCTCATCCAGGTGTGGGTCTAGATATGGTCAATCCAGGTTGCATCACAGCCCCTGAACGAATTTTGTAAGAATTTCTCTCTCTTTCACTGTCTTTGTTTTACGGGTTTTTAAAAGTAATTTATTTTTATAATGGGGTTTAGCTGCTTTTCACGGCTGTGTTTATGCGGCTTTACACACACTTGGCTCACTTCCAGAGAGATATCAATACATAGGTTTTACGATTCTTACTAGTCAGATATATTCTTGTGCGGTGAATAGGGGGTGTTGAGTCCAGTTCACTGAGCAAGGAGTAGGTCTTGTCTATTACATATTGGGTGTATGGAACGGTATCTGAGCGAATTTGATACCCTTGTTTTATGCATCACCCCACCTCACCTTTCCCGTTAAGCAGCCATAGTGTGTTTTCTAAACGTGTGACTCTGTTCTGTTTTGTAATTCAGTTCAGGTGTAGCGGTTTTTACATTCCCTCTATAAGTGATAGCTTATGATAAGTGTCTTTTTCTGTGTCAGTTATTTCACTTAGAATCGTCATACCTAAATCCACTCATCTTGCTTCTACTAGCCTTATGATATTGATTTCATGTCTGAGTGATATTCCTTTGTACCTAATGACCACAACTTCTTTATCCATTTTTCTCTTTCCTGGGATATTTAAGGTGTCATGAAGTGGAGGTTCTTGTCAACATAGCAGCCCTAAACATTGGGGTGCCTGTGTCTTGCTGATTTTTAGTTTTCCCAATTTATACGCCCATGAGTGGACGTGCCCTATGCTCCCTAAGCTGTGTTTTTTCGATGTTTCAGGACACACCGTACACTTCTCCAGAGTGGCTTTTGGCAATGTACATCCCGCCCATCAGCGTAGCAAGGCTGCCATTTCTCCATGGCCTGTACTGCATTTCTGGTTTTGACACTTTTTGCAGCATGGCCCTTTTGACCGATGGGAAGCGAGACTTCTTTGTAGCGCTGATTTGCCTTTCCAGGTTGCTTGGTTGGCCAAAAAGGGCGTATGCGTTATTTCCTGAATATATTCAGGAAAAAACGCATACGCCCTTTTTGGCCAAGGGCATCATTGTCGACGTTTTGCCGCTTTTCATGTGCTTTAAAGGCGATTCGAATCTTCCTCCTGAAATCTGTTTCCTGCAATTCTGCCTTGCTTTCAAATCCTCTTCGTTGCCTTCCCTCAATATATCTGTGGATGAGAGTTATCACTTATAACTCTGCGGGTTTGTGAATTGCAGTGACCCTGAGCTCCATTTTTCAACTCGCTTTTTTGGGAGCTGGCCGCAAAAGCGCGGGATTGCCTCAGGCCCTATTCTGGTTCCTGGCGGCAGGCTGAGCCTGTGGTTAATTCTTCTTCCTGATGGGAAAATAGAGTGACCTGGGCCTGTCCCAACACCTAGATCTAGTCTCTCATTGGTTGCCCCTCTTCCCGTTCATCCTCAGGACAAATTGCAACCTGTAGGGAACAGGAGCTTAAAGGTGCTGATTCTCCAAGTAGGGAGATTGCTAGTAAAGTAGCTGGAAAGGCGAACCCGAGCACAAGGAGATGAGAAATTGGGTGCGTTTTAGAAACCTTTCAAAATCACACGGTGTACCATCTTCTGGGTTTCTCATGCATGTTTTCGATGTAGGAAGATGCCCTTGAACCTGGAGATTTGGGACCCATGGGATGGGTACCACACAGTATTACTTTAAAGGGTCTGCGTTTGCTCACCCAACCTCACCCAAACTCTAAGCCCCAAGAGTGTCCACCCTTATGTCTCATCCAGCTGTGGGTCTAGATATGGTCAATCCAGGTTGCATCACAGCCTCTGAACGAATTTTGTAAGAATTTCTCTCTCTCTCACTGTCTTTGTTTTACGGGTTTTTAAAAGTAATTTATTTTTATAATGGGGTTTAGCTGCTTTTCACGGCTGTGTTTTTGCGGCTTTACACCCACTTGACACACTTCCAGAGAGATATCAATACATAGGTTTTAAGATTCTTACTAGTCACATATATTCTTGTGCGGTGAATAGGGGGTGTTGAGTCCAGTTCACTGAGCAAGGAGTAGGTCTTGTCTATTACATATTGGGTGTATGGAACGGTATCTGAGCGAATTTGAAACCCTTGTTTTATGCATCACCCCACCTCACCTTTCCCGTTAAGCAGCCATAGTGTGTTTTCTAAACGTGTGACTCTGTTCTGTTTTGTAATTCAGTTCAGGTGTAGCGGTTTTTACATTCCCTCTATAAGTGATAGCTTATGATAAGTGTCTTTTTCTGTGTCAGTTATTTCACTTAGAATCGTCATACCTAAATCCACTCATCTTGCTTCTACTAGCCTTATGATATTGATTTCATGTCTGAGTGATATTCCTTTGTACATAAGGACCACAACTTCTTTATCCATTTTTCTCTTTCCTGGGATATTTAAGGTGTCATGAAGTGGAGGTTCTTGTCAACATAGCAGCCCTAAACATTGGGGTGCCTGTGTCTTGCTGATTTTTAGTTTTCCCAATTTATACGCCCATGAGTGGACGTGCCCTATGCTCCCTAAGCTGTGTTTTTTCGATGTTTCAGGACACACCGTACACTTCTCCAGAGTGGCTTTTGGCAATGTACATCCCGCCCATCAGCGTAGCAAGGCTGCCATTTCTCCATGGCCTGTACTGCATTTCTGGTTTTGACACTTTTTGCAGCATGGCCCTTTTGACCGATGGGAAGCGAGACTTCTTTGTAGCGCTGATTTGCCTTTCCAGGTTGCTTGGTTGGCCAAAAAGGGCGTATGCGTTATTTCCTGAATATATTCAGGAAAAAACGCATACGCCCTTTTTGGCCAAGGGCATCATTGTCGACGTTTTGCCGCTTTTCATGTGCTTTAAAGGCGATTCGAATCTACCTCCTGAAATCTGTTTCCTGCAATTCTGCCTTGCTTTCAAATCCTCTTCGTTGCCTTCCCTCAATATATCTGTGGATGAGAGTTATCACTTATAACTCTGCGGGTTTGTGAATTGCAGTGTCCCTGAGCTCCATTTTTCAACTCGCTTTTTTGGGAGCTGGCCGCAAAAGCGCGGGATTGCCTCAGGCCCTATTCTGGTTCCTGGCGGCAGGCTGAGCCTGTGGTTAATTCTTCTTCCTGATGGGAAAATAGAGTGACCTGGGCCTGTCCCAACACCTAGATCTAGTCTCTCATTGGTTGCCCCTCTTCCCGTTCATCCTCAGGACAAATTGCAACCTGTAGGGAACAGGAGCTTAAAGGTGCTGATTCTCCAAGTAGGGAGATTGCTAGTAAAGTAGCTGGAAAGGCGAACCCGAGCACAAGGAGATGAGAAATTGGGTGCGTTTTAGAAACCTTTCAAAATCACACGGTGTACCATCTTCTGGGTTTCTCATGCATGTTTTCGATGTAGGAAGATGCCCTTGAACCTGGAGATTTGGGACCCATGGGATGGGTACCACACAGTATTACTTTAAAGGGTCTGCGTTTGCTCACCCAACCTCACCCAAACTCTAAGCCCCAAGAGTGTCCACCCTTATGTCTCATCCAGCTGTGGGTCTAGATATGGTCAATCCAGGTTGCATCACAGCCTCTGAACGAATTTTGTAAGAATTTCTCTCTCTTTCACTGTCTTTGTTTTACGGGTTTTTAAAAGTAATTTATTTTTATAAGGGGGTTTAGCTGCTTTTCACGGCTGTGTTTATGCGGCTTTACACCCACTTGACTCACTTCCAGACAGATATCAATACATAGGTTTTAAGATTCTTACTAGTCACATATATTCTTGTGCGGTGAATAGGGGGTGTTGAGTCCAGTTCACTGAGCAAGGGGTAGGTCTTGTCTATTACATATTGGGTGTATGGAACGGTATCTGAGGGAATTTGAAACCCTTGTTTTATGCATCACCCCACCTCACCTTTCCCGTTAAGCAGCCATAGTGTGTTTTCTAAACGTGTGACTCTGTTCTGTTTTGTAATTCAGTTCAGGTGTAGCGGTTTTTACATTCCCTCTATAAGTGATAGCTTATGATAAGTGTCTTTTTCTGTGTCACTTATTTCACTTAGAATCGTCATACCTAAATCCACTCATCTTGCTTCTACTAGCCTTATGACATTGATTTCATGTCTGAGTGATATTCCTTTGTACATAAGGACCACAACTTCTTTATCCATTTTTCTCTTTCCTGGGATATTTAAGGTGTCATGAAGTGGAGGTTCTTGTCAACATAGCAGCCCTAAACATTGGGGTGCCTGTGTCTTGCTGATTTTTAGTTTTCCCAATTTATACGCCCATGAGTGGACTTGCCCTATGCTCCCTAAGCTGTGTTTTTTCGATGTTTCAGGACACACCGTACACTTCTCCAGAGTGGCTTTTGGCAATTTACATCCCGCCCATCAGCGTAGCAAGGCTGCCATTTCTCCATGGCCTGTACTGCATTTCTTGTTTTGACACTTTTTGCAGCATGGCCCTTTTGACCGATGGGAAGCGAGACCTCTTTGTAGCGCTGATTTGCCTTTCCAGGTTGCTTGGTTGGCCAAAAAGGGCGTATGCGTTTTTTCCTGAATATATTCAGGAAAAAACGCATACGCCCTTTTTGGCAAAGGGCATAATTGTCGACGTTTTGCCGCTTTTCATGTGCTTTAAAGGCGATTCGAATCTACCTCCTGAAATCTCTTTCCTGCAATTCTGCCTTGCTTTCAAATCCTCTTCGTTGCCTTCCCTCAATATATCTGTGGATGAGAGTTATCATTTATAACTCTGCGGGTTTGTGAATTGCAGTGTCCCTGAGCTCCATTTTCAAACTCGCTTTTTTGGGAGCTGGCCACAAAAGCGCGAGATTGCCTCAGGCCCTATTCTGGTTCCTGGAGGCAGGCTGAGCCTGTGGTTAATTCTTCTTCCTGATGGGAAAATAGAGTGACCTGTGCCTGTCCCAACACCTAGATCTAGTCTCTCATTGGTTGCCCCTCTTCCCGTTCATCTTCAGGACAAATTGCAACCTGTAGGGAACAGGAGCTTAAAGGTGCTGATTCTCCAATTAGGGAGATTGCTAGTAAAGTAGCTGGAAAGGCGAACCCTAGCACAAGGAGATGAGAAATGGGGTGCGTTTTAGAAACCTTTCAAAATCACACGGTGTACCATCTTCTGGGTTTCTCATGCATGTTTTCGATGTAGGAAGATGCCCTTGAACCTGGAGATTTGGGACCCATGGGATGGGTATCACGCAGTATTACTTTAAAGGGTCTGAGTTTGCTCACCCAACCTCACCCAACCTCTCAGCCCCAAGAGTGTCCACCCTTATGTCTCATCCAGGTGTGGGTCTAGATATGGTCAATGCAGGTTGCATCACAGCCCCTGAACGAATTTTGTAAGAATTTCTCTCTCTTTCACTGTCTTTGTTTTACGGGTTTTTAAAAGTAATTTATTTTTATAATGGGGTTTAGCTGCTTTTCACGGCTGTGTTTATGCGGCTTTACACCCACTTGGCTCACTTCCAGAGAGATATCAATACATAGGTTTTACGATTCTTACTAGTCAGATATATTCTTGTGCGGTGAATAGGGGGTGTTGAGTCCAGTTCACTGAGCAAGGAGTAGGTCTTGTCTATTACATATTGGGTGTATGGAAAAGTATCTGAGCGAATTTGAAACCCTTGTTTTATGCATCACCCCACCTCACCTTTCCCGTTAAGCAGCCATAGTGTGTTTTCTAAACGTGTGACTCTGTTCTGTTTTTTAATTCAGTTCAATTGTAGCGGTTTTTACATTCTCTCTATAAGAGATAGCTTATGATAAGTGTCTTTTTCTGTGTGACTGATTTCACTTAGAATCGTCATACCTAAATCCACTCATCTTGCTTCTACTAGCCTTATGACATTGATTTCATGTCTGAGTGATATTCCTTTGTACATAAGGACCACAACTTCTTTATCCATTTTTCTCTTTCCTGGGATATTTAAGGTGTCATGAAGTGGAGGTTCTTGTCAACATAGCAGCCCTAAACATTAGGGTGCCTGTGTCTTGCTGATTTTTAGTTTTCCCAATTTATACGCCCATGAGTGGACGTGCCCTATGCTCCCTAAGCTGTGTTTTTTCGATGTTTCAGGACACACCGTACACTTCTCCAGAGTGGCTGTTGGCAATTTACATCCCGCCCATCAGCGTAGCAAGGCTGCCATTTCTCCATGGCCTGTCCTGCATTTCTGGTTTTGACACTTTTTGCAGCATGGCCCTTTTGACCGATGGGAAGCGAGACCTCTTTGTAGCGCCGATTTGCCTTTCCAGGTTGCTTGGTTGGCCAAAAAGGGCGTATGCGTTTTTTCCTGAATATATTCAGGAAAAAACGCATACGCCCTTTTTGGCCAAGGGCATCATTGTCGACGTTTTGCCGCTTTTCATGTGCTTTAAAGGCGATTCGAATCTACCTCCTGAAATCTGTTTCCTGCAATTCTGCCTTGCTTTCAAATCCTCTTCGTTGCCTTCCCTCAATATATCTGTGGATGAGAGTTATCATTTATAACTCTGCGGGTTTGTGAATTGCAGTGTCCCTGAGCTCCATTTTTCAACTCGCTTTTTTGGGAGCTGGCCACAAAAGCGCGAGATTGCCTCAGGCCGTATTCTGGTTCCTGGAGGCAGGCTGAGCCTGTGGTTAATTCTTCTTCCTGATGGGAAAATAGAGTGACCTGTGCCTGTCCCAACACCTAGATCTAGTCTCTCATTGGTTGCCCCTCTTCCCGTTCATCTTCAGGACAAATTGCAACCTGTAGGGAACAGGAGCTTAAAGGTGCTGATTCTCCAAGTAGGGAGATTGCAATAAAGTAGCTGGAAAGGCGAACCCTAGCACAAGGAGATGAGAAATGGGGTGCGTTTTAGAAACCTTTCAAAATCACACGGTGTACCATCTTCTGGGTTTCTCATGCATGTTTTCGATGTAGGAAGATGCCCTTGAACCTGGAGATTTGGGACCCATGGGATGGGTACCACGCAGTATTACTTTAAAGGGTCTGAGTTTGCTCACCCAACCTCACCCAACCTCTCAGCCCCAAGAGTGTCCACCCTTATGTCTCATCCAGGTGTGGGTCTAGATATGGTCAATCCAGGTTGCATCACAGCCCCTGAACGAATTTTGTAAGAATTTCTCTCTCTTTCACTGTCTTTGTTTTACGGGTTTTTAAAAGTAATTTATTTTTATAATGGGGTTTAGCTGCTTTTCACGGCTGTGTTTATGCGGCTTTACACACACTTGGCTCACTTCCAGAGAGATATCAATACATAGGTTTTACGATTCTTACTAGTCAGATATATTCTTGTGCGGTGAATAGGGGGTGTTGAGTCCAGTTCACTGAGCAAGGAGTAGGTCTTGTCTATTACATATTGGGTGTATGGAACAGTATCTGAGCGAATTTGATACCCTTGTTTTATGCATCACCCCACCTCACCTTTCCCGTTAAGCAGCCATAGTGTGTTTTCTAAACGTGTGACTCTGTTCTGTTTTGTAATTCAGTTCAATTGTAGCGGTTTTTACATTCTCTCTATAAGTGATAGCTTATGATAAGTGTCTTTTTCTGTGTGACTTATTTCACTTAGAATCGTCATACCTAAATCCACTCATCTTGCTTCTACTAGCCTTATGACATTGATTTCATGTCTGAGAGATATTCCTTTGTACATAAGGACCACAACTTCTTTATCCATTTATCTCTTTCCTGGGATATTTAAGGTGTCATGAAGTGGAGGTTCTTGTCAACATAGCAGCCCTAAACATTGGGGTGCCTGTGTCTTGCTGATTTTTAGTTTTTCCAATTTATACGCTCATGAGTGGACGTGCCCTATGCTCCCTATGCTGTGTTTTTTCGATGTTTCAGGACACACCGTACACTTCTCCAGAGTGGCTGTTGGCAATTTACATCCCACCCATCAGCGTAGCAAGGCTGCCATTTCTCCATGGCCTGTCCTGCATTTCTGGTTTTGAAACTTTTTGCAGCATGGCCCTTTTGACCGATGGGAAGCGAGACCTCTTTGTAGCGCTGATTTGCCTTTCCAGGTTGCTTGGTTGGCCAAAAAGGGCGTATGCGTTTTTTCCTGAATATACTCAGGAAAAAACGCATACGCCCTTTTTGGCCAAGGGCATCATTGTCGACGTTTTGCCGCTTTTCATGTGCTTTAAAGGCGATTCGAATCTACCTCCTGAAATCTGTTTCCTGCAATTCTGCCTTGCTTTCAAATCCTCTTTGTTGCCTTCCCTCAATATATCTGTGGATGAGAGTTATCATTTATAACTCTGCGGGTTTGTGAATTGCAGTGTCCCTGAGCTCCATTTTTCAACTCGCTTTTTTGGGAGCTGGCCGCAAAAGCGCGGGATTGCCTCAGGCCCTATTCTGGTTCCTGGCGGCAGGCTGAGCCTGTGGTTAATTCTTCTTCCTGATGGGAAAATAGAGTGACCTGGGCCTGTCCCAACACCTAGATCTAGTCTCTCATTGGTTGCCCCTCTTCCCGTTCATCCTCAGGACAAATTGCAACCTGTAGGGAACAGGAGCTTAAAGGTGCTGAATCTCCAAGTAGGGAGATTGCTAGTAAAGTAGCTGGAAAGGCGAACCCGAGCACAAGGAGATGAGAAATTGGGTGCGTTTTAGAAACCTTTCAAAATCACACGGTGTACCATCTTCTGGGTTTCTCATGCATGTTTTCGATGTAGGAAGATGCCCTTGAACCTGGAGATTTGGGACCCATGGGATGGGTACCACACAGTATTACTTTAAAGGGTCTGCGTTTGCTCACCCAACCTCACCCAAACTCTAAGCCCCAAGAGTGTCCACCCTTATGTCTCATCCAGCTGTGGGTCTAGATATGGTCAATCCAGGTTGCATCACAGCCTCTGAACGAATTTTGTAAGAATTTCTCTCTCTTTCACTGTCTTTGTTTTACGGGTTTTTAAAAGTAATTTATTTTTATAATGGGGTTTAGCTGCTTTTCACGGCTGTGTTTATGCGGCTTTACACCCACTTGACTCACTTCCAGACAGATATCAATACATAGGTTTTAAGATTCTTACTAGTCACATATATTCTTGTGCGGTGAATAGGGGGTGTTGAGTCCAGTTCACTGAGCAAGGAGTAGGTCTTGTCTATTACATATTGGGTGTATGGAACGGTATCTGAGCGAATTTGAAACCCTTGTTTTATGCATCACCCCACCTCACCTTTCCCGTTAATCAGCCATAGTGTGTTTTCTAAACGTGTGACTCTGTTCTGTTTTGTAATTCAGTTCAGGTGTAGCGGTTTTTACATTCCCTCTATAAGTGATAGCTTATGATAAGTGTCTTTTTCTGTGTCACTTATTTCACTTAGAATCGTCATACCTAAATCCACTCATCTTGCTTCTACTAGCCTTATGACATTGATTTCATGTCTGAGTGATATTCCTTTGTACATAAGGACCACAACTTCTTTATCCATTTTTCTCTTTCCTGGGATATTTAAGGTGTCATGAAGTGGAGGTTCTTGTCAACATAGCAGCCCTAAACATTGGGGTGCCTGTGTCTTGCTGATTTTTAGTTTTCCCAATTTATACGCCCATGAGTGGACTTGCCCTATGCTCCCTAAGCTGTGTTATTTCGATGTTTCAGGACACACCGTACACTTCTCCAGAGTGGCTTTTGGCAATTTACATCCCGCCCATCAGCGTAGCAAGGCTGCCATTTCTCCATGGCCTGTCCTGCATTTCTGGTTTTGACACTTTTTGCAGCATGGCCCTTTTGACCGATGGGAAGCGAGACCTCTTTGTAGCGCTGATTTGCCTTTCCAGGTTGCTTGGTTGGCCAAAAAGGGCGTATTCGTTTTTTCCTGAATATATTCAGGAAAAAACGCATACGCCCTTTTTGGCCAAGGGCATCATTGTCGACGTTTTGCCGCTTTTCATGTGCTTTAAAGGCGATTCGAATCTACCTCCTGAAATCTGTTTCCTGCAATTCTGCCTTGCTTTCAAATCCTCTTCGTTGCCTTCCCTCAATATATCTGTGGATGAGAGTTATCACTTATAACTCTGCGGGTTTGTGAATTTCAGTGTCCCTGAGCTCCATTTTTCAACTCGCTTTTTTGGGAGCTGGCCGCAAAAGCGCGGGATTGCCTCAGGCCCTATTCTGGTTCCTGGCGGCAGGCTGAGCCTGTGGTTAATTCTTCTTCCTGATGGGAAAATAGAGTGACCTGGGCCTGTCCCAACACCTAGATCTAGTCTCTCATTGGTTGCCCCTCTTCCCGTTCATCCTCAGGACAAATTGCAACCTGTAGGGAACAGGAGCTTAAAGGTGCTGAATCTCCAAGTAGGGAGATTGCTAGTAAAGTAGCTGGAAAGGCGAACCCGAGCACAAGGAGATGAGAAATTGGGTGCGTTTTAGAAACCTTTCAAAATCACACGGTGTACCATCTTCTGGGTTTCTCATGCATGTTTTCGATGTAGGAAGATGCCCTTGAACCTGGAGATTTGGGACCCATGGGATGGGTACCACACAGTATTACTTTAAAGGGTCTGCGTTTGCTCACCCAACCTCACCCAAACTCTAAGCCCCAAGAGTGTCCACCCTTATGTCTCATCCAGCTGTGGGTCTAGATATGGTCAATCCAGGTTGCATCACAGCCTCTGAACGAATTTTGTAAGAATTTCTCTCTCTTTCACTGTCTTTGTTTTACGGGTTTTTAAAAGTAATTTATTTTTATAATGGGGTTTAGCTGCTTTTCACGGCTGTGTTTATGCGGCTTTACACCCACTTGACTCACTTCCAGACAGATATCAATACATAGGTTTTAAGATTCTTACTAGTCACATATATTCTTGTGCGGTGAATAGGGGGTGTTGAGTCCAGTTCACTGAGCAAGGAGTAGGTCTTGTCTATTACATATTGGGTGTATGGAACGGTATCTGAGCGAATTTGAAACCCTTGTTTTATGCATCACCCCACCTCACCTTTCCCGTTAATCAGCCATAGTGTGTTTTCTAAACGTGTGACTCTGTTCTGTTTTGTAATTCAGTTCAGGTGTAGCGGTTTTTACATTCCCTCTATAAGTGATAGCTTATGATAAGTGTCTTTTTCTGTGTCACTTATTTCACTTAGAATCGTCATACCTAAATCCACTCATCTTGCTTCTACTAGCCTAAGACATTGATTTCATGTCTGAGTGATATTCCTTTGTACATAAGGACCACAACTTCTTTATCCATTTTTCTCTTTCCTGGGATATTTAAGGTGTCATGAAGTGGAGGTTCTTGTCAACATAGCAGCCCTAAACATTGGGGTGCCTGTGTCTTGCTGATTTTTAGTTTTCCCAATTTATACGCCCATGAGTGGACTTGCCCTATGCTCCCTAAGCTGTGTTATTTCGATGTTTCAGGACACACCGTACACTTCTCCAGAGTGGCTTTTGGCAATTTACATCCCGCCCATCAGCGTAGCAAGGCTGCCATTTCTCCATGGCCTGTCCTGCATTTCTGGTTTTGACACTTTTTGCAGCATGGCCCTTTTGACCGATGGGAAGCGAGACCTCTTTGTAGCGCTGATTTGCCTTTCCAGGTTGCTTGGTTGGCCAAAAAGGGCGTATTCGTTTTTTCCTGAATATATTCAGGAAAAAACGCATACGCCCTTTTTGGCCAAGGGCATAATTGTCGACGTTTTGCCGCTTTTCATGTGCTTTAAAGGCGATTCGAATCTACCTCCTGAAATCTCTTTCCTGCAATTCTGCCTTGCTTTCAAATCCTCTTCGTTGCCTTCCCTCAATATATCTGTGGATGAGAGTTATCATTTATAACTCTGCGGGTTTGTGAATTGCAGTGTCCCTGAGCTCCATTTTTCAACTCGCTTTTTTGGGAGCTGGCCACAAAAGTGCGAGATTGCCTCAGGCCCTATTCTGGTTCCTGGAGGCAGGCTGAGCCTGTGGTTAATTCCTCTTCCTGATGGGAAAATAGAGTGACCTGTGCCTGTCCCAACACCTAGATCTAGTCTCTCATTGGTTGCCCCTCTTCCCGTTCATCTTCAGGACAAATTGCAACCTGTAGGGAACAGGAGCTTAAAGGTGCTGATTCTCCAAGTAGAGAGATTGCTAGTAAAGTAGCTGGAAAGGCGAACCCTAGCACAAGGAGATGAGAAATGGGGTGCGTTTTAGAAACCTTTCAAAATCACACGGTGTACCATCTTCTGGGTTTCTCATGCATGTTTTCGATGTAGGAAGATGCCCTTGAACCTGGAGATTTGGGACCCATGGGATGGGTACCACGCAGTATTACTTTAAAGGGTCTGAGTTTGCTCACCCAACCTCACCCAACCTCTCAGCCCCAAGAGTGTCCACCCTTATGTCTCATCCAGGTGTGGGTCTAGATAAGGTCAATCCAGGTTGCATCACAGCCCCTGAACGAATTTTGTAAGAATTTCTCTCTCTTTCACTGTCTTTGTTTTACGGGTTTTTAAAAGTAATTTATTTTTATAATGGGGTTTAGCTGCTTTTCACGGCTGTGTTTATGCGGCTTTACACCCACTTGGCTCACTTCCAGAGAGATATCAATACATAGGTTTTACGATTCTTACTAGTCAGATATATTCTTGTGCGGTGAATAGGGGGTGTTGAGTCCAGTTCACTGAGCAAGGAGTAGGTCTTGTCTATTACATATTGGGTGTATGGAACGGTATCTGAGCGAATTTGAAGCCCTTGTTTTATGCATCACCCCACCTCACCTTTCCCGTTAAGCAGCCATAGTGTGTTTTCTAAACGTGTGACTCTGTTCTGTTTTGTAATTCAGTTCAGGTGTAGCGGTTTTTACATTCCCTCTATAAGTGATAGCTTATGATAAGTGTCTTTTTCTGTGTCACTTATTTCACTTAGAATCGTCATACCTAAATCCACTCATCTTGCTTCTACTAGCCTTATGACATTGATTTCATGTCTGAGTGATATTCCTTTGTACATAAGGACCACAACTTCTTTATCCATTTTTCTCTTTCCTGGGATATTTAAGGTGTCATGAAGTGGAGGTTCTTGTCAACATAGCAGCCCTAAACATTGGGGTGCCTGTGTCTTGCTGATTTTTAGTTTTCCCAATTTATACGCCCATGAGTGGACGTGCCCTATGCTCCCTAAGCTGTGTTTTTTCGATGTTTCAGGACACACCGTACACTTCTCCAGAGTGGCTTTTGGCAATGTACATCCCGCCCATCAGCGTAGCAAGGCTGCCATTTCTCCATGGCCTGTACTGCATTTCTGGTTTTGACACTTTTTGCAGCATGGCCCTTTTGACCGATGGGAAGCGAGACTTCTTTGTAGCGCTGATTTGCCTTTCCAGGTTGCTTGGTTGGCCAAAAAGGGCGTATGCGTTATTTCCTGAATATATTCAGGAAAAAACGCATACGCCCTTTTTGGCCAAGGGCATCATTGTCGACGTTTTGCCGCTTTTCATGTGCTTTAAAGGCGATTCGAATCTACCTCCTGAAATCTGCTTCCTGCAATTCTGCCTTGCTTTCAAATCCTCTTCGTTGCCTTCCCTCAATATATCTGTGGATGAGAGTTATCATTTATAACTCTGCGGGTTTGTGAATTGCAGTGTCCCTGAGCTCCATTTTTCAACTCGCTTTTTTGGGAGCTGGCCGCAAAAGCGCGGGATTGCCTCAGGCCCTATTCTGGTTCCTGGCGGCAGGCTGAGCCTGTGGTTAATTCTTCTTCCTGATGGGAAAATAGAGTGACCTGTGCCTGTCCCAACACCTAGATCTAGTCTCTCATTGGTTGCCCCTCTTCCCGTTCATCCTCAGGACAAATTGCAACCTGTAGGGAACAGGAGCTTAAAGGTGCTGATTCTCCAAGTAGGGAGATTGCTAGTAAAGTAGCTGGAAAGGCGAACCCTAGCACAAGGAAATGAGAAATGGGGTGCGTTTTAGAAACCTTTCAAAATCACACGGTGTACCATCTTCTGGGTTTCTCATGCATGTTTTCGATGTAGGAAGATGCCCTTGAACCTGGAGATTTGGGACCCATGGGATGGGTACCACGCAGTATTACTTCAAAGGGTCTGCGTTTGCTCACCCAACCTCTCAGCCCCAAGAGTGTCCACCCTTATGTCTCATCCAGATGTGGGTCTAGATATGGTCAATCCAGGTTGCATCACAGCCCCTGAACGAATTTTGTAAGAATTTCTCTCTCTTTCACTGTCTTTGTTTTACGGGTTTTTAAAAGTAATTTATTTTTATAATGGGGTTTAGCTGCTTTTCACGGCTGTGTTTATTCGGATTTACACCCACTTGACTCACTTCCAGACAGATATCAATACATAGGTTTTAAGATTGTTACTAGTCACATATATTCTTGTGCGGTGAATAGGGGGTGTTGAGTCCAGTTCACTGAGCAAAGAGTAGGTCTTGTCTATTACATATTGGGTGTATGGAACGGTATCTGAGCGAATTTGAACCCCTTGTTTTATGCATCACCCCACCTCACCTTTCCCGTTAAGCAGCCATAGTGTGTTTTCTAAACGTGTGATTCTGTTCTGTTCTGTAATTCAGTTCAAGTGTAGCGGTTTTTACATTCCCTCTATAAGTGATAGCTTATGATAAGTGTCTTTTTCTGTGTGACTTATTTCCCTTAGAATCGTCGTACCTATGTCCACTCATCTTGCTTCTACTAGCCTTATGATATTAATTTCATGTCTGAGTGATATTCCTTTGTACATAAGGACCACAACTTCTTTATCCATTTTTCTCTTTCCTGGGATATTTAAGGTGTCATGAAGTGGAGGTTCTTGTCAACAGAGCAGCCCTAAACTTTGGGGTGCCTGTGTCTTGCTGATTTTTAGTTTTCCCAATTTATACGCCCATGAGTGGACGTGCCCTATGCTCCCTAAGCTGTGTTTTTTCGATGTTTCAGGACACACTGTACACTTCTCCAGAGTGGCTGTTGGCAATTTACATCCCGCTCATCAGCGTAGCAAGGCTGCCATTTCTCCATGGCCTGTCCTGCATTTCTGGTTTTGACACTTTTTGCAGCATGGCCCTTTTGACCGATGGGAAGCGAGACTTCTTTGTAGCGCTGATTTGCCTTTCCAGGTTGCTTGGTTGGCCAAAAAGGGCGTATGCGTTTTTTCCTGAATATATTCAGGAAAAAACGCATACGCCCTTTTTGGCCAAGGGCATCATTGTCGACGTTTTGCCGCTTTTCATGTGCTTTAAAGGCGATTCGAATCTACCTCCTGAAATCTGTTTTCTGCAATTCTGCCTTGCTTTCAAATCCTCTTCGTTGCCTTCCCTCAATATATATGTGGATGAGAGTTATCATTTATAACTCTGCGGGTTTGTGAATTGCAGTGTCCCTGAGCTCCATTTTTCAACTCGCTTTTTTGGGAGCTGGCCGCAAAAGCGCAGGATTGCCTCAGGCCCTATTGTGCTTCTGGGCGGCAGGCTGAGCCTGTGATTAATTCTTCTTCCTGATGGGAAATTAGAGTGACCTGTGCCTGTCCCAACACCTAGATCTAGTCTCTCATTTGTTGCCCCTCTTCCCGTTCATCCTCAGGACAAATTGCAACCTGTACAGAACAGGAGGTTAAAGGTGCTGATTCTCCAAGTAGGGAGATTGCTAGTAAAGTAGCTGGAATGGCGAACCCGAGCACAAGGAGATGAGAAATGAGGTGCGTTTTAGAAACCTTTCAAAATCACACGGTGTACCATCTTCTGAGTTTCTCATGCATGTTTTTGATGTAGGAAGATGCCCTTGAACCTGGAGACTTGGGACCCATGGGATGGGTACCACGCAGTATTACTTTAAAGGGTCTGCGTTTGCTCACCCAACCTAACCCAACCTTTCAGCCCCAAGAGTGTCCACCCTTATGTCTCATCCACCTGTGCGTGTAGATATGGTCAATCCAGGTTGCATCACAGCCTCTGAACGAATTTTGTAAGAATTTCTCTCTCTTTCACTGTCTTTGTTTTACGGGTTTTTAAAAGTAATTTATTTTTATAATGGGGTTTAGTTGCTTTTCACGGCTGTGTTTATGCGGCTTTACACCCACTTGACTCACTTCCAGACATATATCAATACATAGGTTTTAAGATTCTTACTAGTCACCTATATTCTTGTGCGGTGAATAGGGGGTGTTGAGTCCAGTTCACTGAGCAAGGAGTAGGTCTTGTCTATTACATATTGGGTGTATGGAACGGTGTCTGAGCGAATTTGAAACCCTTGTTTTATGCATCACCCCACCTCACCTTTCCCGTTAAGCAGCCATAGTGTGTTTTCTAAACGTGTGACTCTGTTCTGTTTTGTAATTCAGTTCAAGTGTAGCGGTTTTTACATTCCCTCTATAAGTGATAGCTTATGATAAGTGTCTTTTTCTGTGTGACTTATTTCACTTAGAATCGTCATACCTAAATCCACTCATCTTGCTTCTACTAGCCTTATGACATTGATTTCATGTCTGAGTGATATTGCATTGTACATAAGGACCACAACTTCTTTATCCATTTTTCTCTTTCCTGGGATATTTAAGGTGTCATGAAGTGGAGGTTCTTGTCAACAGAGCAGCCCTAAACTTTGGGGTGCCTGTGTCTTGCTGATTTTTAGTTTTCCCAATTTATACGCCCATGAGCGGACGTGCCCTATGCTCCCTAAGCTGTGTTTTTTCGATGTTTCAGGACACACTGTACACTTCTCCAGAGTGGCTGTTGGCAATTTACATCCCGCTCATCAGCGTAGCAAGGCTGCCATTTCTCCATGGCCTGTCCTGCATTTCTGGTTTTGACACTTTTTGCAGCATGTCCCTTTTCACCGATGGGAAGCGAGACCTCTTTGTAGCGCTGATTTGCCTTTCCAGGTTGCTTGGTTGGCCAAAAAGGGCGTATGCGTTTTTTCCTGAATATATTCAGGAAAAAACGCATACGCCCTTTTTGGCCAAGGGCATCATTGTCGACGTTTTGCCGCTTTTCATGTGCTTTAAAGGCGATTCGAATCTACCTCCTGAAATCTCTTTCCTGCAATTCTGCCTTGCTTTCAAATCCTCTTCGTTGCCTTCCCTCAATATATCTGTGGATGAGAGTTATCATTTATAACTCTGCGGGTTTGTGAATTGCAGTGTCCCTGAGCTCCATTTTTCAACTCGCTTTTTTGGGAGCTGGCCACAAAAGCGCGAGATTGCCTCAGGCCCTATTGTGGTTCCTGGAGGCAGGCTGAGCCTGTGGTTAATTCTTCTTCCTGATGGGAAAATAGAGTGACCTGTGCCTGTCCCAACACCTAGATCTAGTCTCTCATTGGTTGCCCCTCTTCCCGTTCATCTTCAGGACAAATTGCAACCTGTAGGGAACAGGAGCTTAAAGGTGCTGATTCTCCAAGTAGGGAGATTGCTAGTAAAGTAGCTGGAAAGGCGAACCCTTGCACAAGGAGATGAGAAATGGGGTGCGTTTTAGAAACCTTTCAAAATCACACGGTGTACCATCTTCTGGGTTTCTCATGCATGTTTTCGATGTAGGAAGATGCCCTTGAACCTGGAGATTTGGGACCCATGGGATGGGTACCACGCAGTATTACTTTAAAGGGTCTGAGTTTGCTCACCCAACCTCACCCAACCTCTCAGCCCCAAGAGTGTCCACCCTTATGTCTCATCCAGGTGTGGGTCTAGATATGGTCAATCCAGGTTGCATCACAGCCCCTGAACGAATTTTGTAAGAATTTCTCTCTCTTTCACTGTCTTTGTTTTACGGGTTTTTAAAAGTAATTTATTTTTATAATGGGGTTTAGCTGCTTTTCACGGCTGTGTTTATGCGGCTTTACACCCACTTGGCTCACTTCCAGAGAGATATCAATACATAGGTTTTACGATTCTTACTAGTCAGATATATTCTTGTGTGGTGAATAGGGGGTGTTGAGTCCAGTTCACTGAGCAAGGAGTAGGTCTTGTCTATTACATATTGGGTGTATGGAAAAGTATCTGAGCGAATTTGAAACCCTTGTTTTATGAATCACCCCACCTCACCTTTCCCGTTAAGCAGCCATAGTGTGTTTTCTAAACGTGTGACTCTGTTATGTTTTTTAATTCAGTTCAATTGTAGCGGTTTTTACATTCTCTCTATAAGTGATAGCTTATGATAAGTGTCTTTTTCTGTGTGACTTATTTCACTTAGAATCGTCATACCTAAATCCACTCATCTTGCTTCTACTAGCCTTATGACATTGATTTCATGTCTGAGTGATATTCCTTTGTACATAAGGACCACAACTTCTTTATCCATTTTTCTCTTTCCTGGGATATTTAAGGTGTCATGAAGTGGAGGTTCTTGTCAACATAGCAGCCCTAAACATTGGGGTGCCTGTGTCTTGCTGATTTTTAGTTTTCCCAATTTATACGCCCATGAGTGGACGTGCCCTATGCTCCCTAAGCTGTGTTTTTTCGATGTTTCAGGACACACCGTATACTTCTCCAGAGTGGCTGTTGGCAATTTACATCCCGCCCATCAGCGTAGCAAGGCTGCCATTTCTCCATGGCCTGTCCTGCATTTCTGGTTTTGACACTTTTTGCAGCATGGCCCTTTTGACCGATGGGAAGCGAGACCTCTTTGTAGCGCTGATTTGCCTTTCCAGGTTGCTTGGTTGGCCAAAAAGGGCGTATTCGTTTTTTCCTGAATATATTCAGGAAAAAACGCATACGCCCTTTTTGGCCAAGGGCATAATTGTCGACGTTTTGCCGCTTTTCATGTGCTTTAAAGGCGATTCGAATCTACCTCCTGAAATCTCTTTCCTGCAATTCTGCCTTGCTTTCAAATCCTCTTCGTTGCCTTCCCTCAATATATCTGTGGATGAGAGTTATCATTTATAACTCTGCGGGTTTGTGAATTGCAGTGTCCCTGAGCTCCATTTTTCAACTCGCTTTTTTGGGAGCTGGCCACAAAAGTGCGAGATTGCCTCAGGCCCTATTCTGGTTCCTGGAGGCAGGCTGAGCCTGTGGTTAATTCCTCTTCCTGATGGGAAAATAGAGTGACCTGTGCCTGTCCCAACACCTAGATCTAGTCTCTCATTGGTTGCCCCTCTTCCCGTTCATCTTCAGGACAAATTGCAACCTGTAGGGAACAGGAGCTTAAAGGTGCTGATTCTCCAAGTAGAGAGATTGCTAGTAAAGTAGCTGGAAAGGCGAACCCTAGCACAAGGAGATGAGAAATGGGGTGCGTTTTAGAAACCTTTCAAAATCACACGGTGTACCATCTTCTGGGTTTCTCATGCATGTTTTCGATGTAGGAAGATGCCCTTGAACCTGGAGATTTGGGACCCATGGGATGGGTACCACGCAGTATTACTTTAAAGGGTCTGAGTTTGCTCACCCAACCTCACCCAACCTCTCAGCCCCAGGAGTGTCCACCCTTATGTCTCACCCAGGTGTGGGTCTAGATAAGGTCAATCCAGGTTGCATCACAGCCCCTGAACGAATTTTGTAAGAATTTCTCTCTCTTTCACTGTCTTTGTTTTACGGGTTTTTAAAAGTAATTTATTTTTATAATGGGGTTTAGCTGCTTTTCACGGCTGTGTTTATGCGGCTTTACACCCACTTGGCTCACTTCCAGAGAGATATCAATACATAGGTTTTACGATTCTTACTAGTCAGATATATTCTTGTGCGGTGAATAGGGGGTGTTGAGTCCAGTTCACTGAGCAAGGAGTAGGTCTTGTCTATTACATATTGGGTGTATGGAAAAGTATCTGAGCGAATTTGAAACCCTTGTTTTATGCATCACCCCACCTCACCTTTCCCGTTAAGCAGCCATAGTGTGTTTTCTAAACGTGTGACTCTGTTCTGTTTTTTAATTCAGTTCAATTGTAGCGGTTTTTACATTCTCTCTATAAGAGATAGCTTATGATAAGTGTCTTTTTCTGTGTGACTGATTTCACTTAGAATCGTCATACCTAAATCCACTCATCTTGCTTCTACTAGCCTTATGACATTGATTTCATGTCTGAGTGATATTCCTTTGTACATAAGGACCACAACTTCTTTATCCATTTTTCTCTTTCCTGGGATATTTAAGGTGTCATGAAGTGGAGGTTCTTGTCAACATAGCAGCCCTAAACATTGGGGTGCCTGTGTCTTGCTGATTTTTAGTTTTCCCAATTTATACGCCCATGAGTGGACGTGCCCTATGCTCCCTAAGCTGTGTTTTTTCGATGTTTCAGGACACACCGTATACTTCTCCAGAGTGGCTGTTGGCAATTTACATCCCGCCCATCAGCGTAGCAAGGCTGCCATTTCTCCATGGCCTGTCCTGCATTTCTGGTTTTGACACTTTTTGCAGCATGGCCCTTTTGACCGATGGGAAGCGAGACCTCTTTGTAGCGCTGATTTGCCTTTCCAGGTTGCTTGGTTGGCCAAAAAGGGCGTATTCGTTTTTTCCTGAATATATTCAGGAAAAAACGCATACGCCCTTTTTGGCCAAGGGCATAATTGTCGACGTTTTGCCGCTTTTCATGTGCTTTAAAGGCGATTCGAATCTACCTCCTGAAATCTCTTTCCTGCAATTCTGCCTTGCTTTCAAATCCTCTTCGTTGCCTTCCCTCAATATATCTGTGGATGAGAGTTATCATTTATAACTCTGCGGGTTTGTGAATTGCAGTGTCCCTGAGCTCCATTTTTCAACTCGCTTTTTTGGGAGCTGGCCACAAAAGTGCGAGATTGCCTCAGGCCCTATTCTGGTTCCTGGAGGCAGGCTGAGCCTGTGGTTAATTCCTCTTCCTGATGGGAAAATAGAGTGACCTGTGCCTGTCCCAACACCTAGATCTAGTCTCTCATTGGTTGCCCCTCTTCCCGTTCATCTTCAGGACAAATTGCAACCTGTAGGGAACAGGAGCTTAAAGGTGCTGATTCTCCAAGTAGAGAGATTGCTAGTAAAGTAGCTGGAAAGGCGAACCCTAGCACAAGGAGATGAGAAATGGGGTGCGTTTTAGAAACCTTTCAAAATCACACGGTGTACCATCTTCTGGGTTTCTCATGCATGTTTTCGATGTAGGAAGATGCCCTTGAACCTGGAGATTTGGGACCCATGGGATGGGTACCACGCAGTATTACTTTAAAGGGTCTGAGTTTGCTCACCCAACCTCACCCAACCTCTCAGCCCCAAGAGTGTCCACCCTTATGTCTCATCCAGGTGTGGGTCTAGATAAGGTCAATCCAGGTTGCATCACAGCCCCTGAACGAATTTTGTAAGAATTTCTCTCTCTTTCACTGTCTTTGTTTTACGGGTTTTTAAAAGTAATTTATTTTTATAATGGGGTTTAGCTGCTTTTCACGGCTGTGTTTATGCGGCTTTACACCCACTTGGCTCACTTCCAGAGAGATATCAATACATAGGTTTTACGATTCTTACTAGTCAGATATATTCTTGTGCGGTGAATAGGGGGTGTTGAGTCCAGTTCACTGAGCAAGGAGTAGGTCTTGTCTATTACATATTGGGTGTATGGAAAAGTATCTGAGCGAATTTGAAACCCTTGTTTTATGCATCACCCCACCTCACCTTTCCCGTTAAGCAGCCATAGTGTGTTTTCTAAACGTGTGACTCTGTTCTGTTTTTTAATTCAGTTCAATTGTAGCGGTTTTTACATTCTCTCTATAAGAGATAGCTTATGATAAGTGTCTTTTTCTGTGTGACTGATTTCACTTAGAATCGTCATACCTAAATCCACTCATCTTGCTTCTACTAGCCTTATGACATTGATTTCATGTCTGAGTGATATTCCTTTGTACATAAGGACCACAACTTCTTTATCCATTTTTCTCTTTCCTGGGATATTTAAGGTGTCATGAAGTGGAGGTTCTTGTCAACATAGCAGCCCTAAACATTGGGGTGCCTGTGTCTTGCTGATTTTTAGTTTTCCCAATTTATACGCCCATGAGTGGACGTGCCCTATGCTCCCTTAGCTGTGTTTTTTCGATGTTTCAGGACACACCGTATACTTCTCCAGAGTGGCTGTTGGCAATTTACATCCCGCCCATCAGCGTAGCAAGGCTGCCATTTCTCCATGGCCTGTCCCGCATTTCTGGTTTTGACACTTTTTGCAGCATGGCCCTTTTGACCGATGGGAAGCGAGACCTCTTTGTAGCGCTGATTTGCCTTTCCCGGTTGCTTGGTTGGCCAAAAAGGGCGTATGCGTTTTTTCCTGAATATATTCAGGAAAAAACGCATACGCCCTTTTTGGCCAAGGGCATCATTGTCGACGTTTTGCCGCTTTTCATGTGCTTTAAAGGCGATTCGAATCTACCTCCTGAAATCTGTTTCCTGCAATTCTGCCTTGCTTTCAAATCCTCTTCGTTGCCTTCCCTCAATATATCTGTGGATGAGAGTTATCATTTATAACTCTGCGGGTTTGTGAATTGCAGTGTCCCTGAGCTCCATTTTTCAACTCGCTTTTTTGGGAGCTGGCCGCAAAAGCGCGGGATTGCCTCAGGCCCTATTCTGGTTCCTGGCGGCAGGCTGAGCCTGTGGTTAATTCTTCTTCCTGATGGGAAAATAGAGTGACCTGGGCCTGTCCCAACACGTAGATCTAGTCTCTCATTGGTTGCCCCTCTTCCCGTTCATCCTCAGGACAAATTGCAACCTGTAGGGAACAGGAGCTTAAAGGTGCTGATTCTCCAAGTAGGGAGATTGCTAGTAAAGTAGCTCGAAAGGCGAACCCGAGCACAAGGAGATGAGAAATGAGGTGCGTTTTAGAAACCTTTCAAAATCACACAGTGTACCATCTTCTGGGTTTCTCATGCATGTTTTCGATGTAGGAAGATGCCCTTGAACCTGGAGATTTAGGAACCATGGGATGGGTAGTACACAGTATTACTTTAAAGGGTCTGTGTTTGCTCACCCAACCTCACCCAACCTCTAAGCCCCAAGAGTGTCCACCCTTATGTCTCATCCAGCTGTGGGTCTAGATATGGTCAATCCAGGTTGCATCACAGCCTCTGAACGAATTTTGTAAGAATTTCTCTCTCTTTCACTGTCTTTGTTTTACGGGTTTTTAAAAGTAATTTATTTTATAATGGGGTTTAGCTGCTTTTCACAGCTGTGTTTATGCGGCTTTACACCCACTTGACTCACTTCCAGACAGATATCAATACATAGGTTTTAAGATTCTTACTAGTCACATATATTCTTGTGCGGTGAATAGGGGGTGTTGAGTCCAGTTCACTGAGCAAGGAGTAGGTCTTGTCTATTACATATTGGGTGTATGGAACGGTATCTGAGCGAATTTGAAGCCCTTGTTTTATGCATCACCCCACCTCACCTTTCCCGTTAAGCAGCCATAGTGTGTTTTCTAAACGTGTGACTCTGTTCTGTTTTGTAATTCAGTTCAGGTGTAGCGGTTTTTACATTCCCTCTATAAGTGATAGCTTATGATAAGTGTCTTTTTCTGTGTCACTTATTTCACTTAGAATCGTCATACCTAAATCCACTCATCTTGCTTCTACTAGCCTTATGACATTGATTTCATGTCTGAGTGATATTCCTTTGTACATAAGGACCACAACTTCTTTATCCATTTTTCTCTTTCCTGGGATATTTAAGGTGTCATGAAGTGGAGGTTCTTGTCAACATAGCAGCCCTAAACATTGGGGTGCCTGTGTCTTGCTGATTTTTAGTTTTCCCAATTTATACGCCCATGAGTGGACGTGCCCTATGCTCCCTAAGCTGTGTTTTTTCGATGTTTCAGGACACACCGTACACTTCTCCAGAGTGGCTTTTGGCAATGTACATCCCGCCCATCAGCGTAGCAAGGCTGCCATTTCTCCATGGCCTGTACTGCATTTCTGGTTTTGACACTTTTTGCAGCATGGCCCTTTTGACCGATGGGAAGCGAGACTTCTTTGTAGCGCTGATTTGCCTTTCCAGGTTGCTTGGTTGGCCAAAAAGGGCGTATGCGTTATTTCCTGAATATATTCAGGAAAAAACGCATACGCCCTTTTTGGCCAAGGGCATCATTGTCGACGTTTTGCCGCTTTTCATGTGCTTTAAAGGCGATTCGAATCTACCTCCTGAAATCTGCTTCCTGCAATTCTGCCTTGCTTTCAAATCCTCTTCGTTGCCTTCCCTCAATATATCTGTGGATGAGAGTTATCATTTATAACTCTGCGGGTTTGTGAATTGCAGTGTCCCTGAGCTCCATTTTTCAACTCGCTTTTTTGGGAGCTGGCCGCAAAAGCGCGGGATTGCCTCAGGCCCTATTCTGGTTCCTGGCGGCAGGCTGAGCCTGTGGTTAATTCTTCTTCCTGATGGGAAAATAGAGTGACCTGTGCCTGTCCCAACACCTAGATCTAGTCTCTCATTGGTTGCCCCTCTTCCCGTTCAACCTCAGGACAAATTGCAACCTGTAGGGAACAGGAGCTTAAAGGTGCTGATTCTCCAAGTAGGGAGATTGCTAGTAAAGTAGCTGGAAAGGCGAACCCTAGCACAAGGAAATGAGAAATGGGGTGCGTTTTAGAAACCTTTCAAAATCACACGGTGTACCATCTTCTGGGTTTCTCATGCATGTTTTCGATGTAGGAAGATGCCCTTGAACCTGGAGATTTGGGACCCATGGGATGGGTACCACGCAGTATTACTTCAAAGGGTCTGCGTTTGCTCACCCAACCTCTCAGCCCCAAGAGTGTCCACCCTTATGTCTCATCCAGCTGTGGATCTAGATATGGTCAATCCAGGTTGCATCACAGCCCCTGAACGAATTTTGTAAGAATTTCTCTCTCTTTCACTGTCTTTGTTTTACGGGTTTTTAAAAGTAATTTATTTTTATAATGGGGTTTAGCTGCTTTTCACGGCTGTGTTTATTCGGATTTACACCCACTTGACTCACTTCCAGACAGATATCAATACATAGGTTTTAAGATTGTTACTAGTCACATATATTCTTGTGCGGTGAATAGGGGGTGTTGAGTCCAGTTCACTGAGCAAAGAGTAGGTCTTGTCTATTACATATTGGGTGTATGGAACGGTATCTGAGCGAATTTGAACCCCTTGTTTTATGCATCACCCCACCTCACCTTTCCCGTTAAGCAGCCATAGTGTGTTTTCTAAACGTGTGATTCTGTTCTGTTCTGTAATTCAGTTCAAGTTTAGCGGTTTTTACATTCCCTCTATAAGTGATAGCTTATGATAAGTGTCTTTTTCTGTGTGACTTATTTCCCTTAGAATCGTTGTACCTATGTCCACTCATCTTGCTTCTACTAGCCTTATGATATTAATTTCATGTCTGAGTGATATTCCTTTGTACATAAGGACCACAACTTCTTTATCCATTTTTCTCTTTCCTGGGATATTTAAGGTGTCATGAAGTGGAGGTTCTTGTCAACAGAGCAGCCCTAAACTTTGGGGTGCCTGTGTCTTGCTGATTTTTAGTTTTCCCAATTTATACGCCCATGAGTGGACGTGCCCTATGCTCCCTAAGCTGTGTTTTTTCGATGTTTCAGGACACACTGTACACTTCTCCAGAGTGGCTGTTGGCAATTTACATCCCGCTCATCAGCGTAGCAAGGCTGCCATTTCTCCATGGCCTGTCCTGCATTTCTGGTTTTGACACTTTTTGCAGCATGGCCCTTTTGACCGATGGGAAGCGAGACTTCTTTGTAGCGCTGATTTGCCTTTCCAGGTTGCTTGGTTGGCCAAAAAGGGCGTATGCGTTTTTTCCTGAATATATTCAGGAAAAAACGCATACGCCCTTTTTGGCCAAGGGCATCATTGTCGACGTTTTGCCGCTTTTCATGTGCTTTAAAGGCGATTCGAATCTACCTCCTGAAATCTGTTTTCTGCAATTCTGCCTTGCTTTCAAATCCTCTTCGTTGCCTTCCCTCAATATATATGTGGATGAGAGTTATCATTTATAACTCTGCGGGTTTGTGAATTGCAGTGTCCCTGAGCTCCATTTTTCAACTCGCTTTTTTGGGAGCTGGCCGCAAAAGCGCGGGATTGCCTCAGGCCCTATTGTGCTTCTGGGCGGCAGGCTGAGCCTGTGATTAATTCTTCTTCCTGATGGGAAATTAGAGTGACCTGTGCCTGTCCCAACACCTAGATCTAGTCTCTCATTTGTTGCCCCTCTTCCCGTTCATCCTCAGGACAAATTGCAACCTGTACAGAACAGGAGGTTAAAGGTGCTGATTCTCCAAGTAGGGAGATTGCTAGTAAAGTAGCTGGAATGGCGAACCCGAGCACAAGGAGATGAGAAATGAGGTGCGTTTTAGAAACCTTTCAAAATCACACGGTGTACCATCTTCTGAGTTTCTCATGCATGTTTTTGATGTAGGAAGATGCCCTTGAACCTGGAGACTTGGGACCCATGGGATGGGTACCACGCAGTATTACTTTAAAGGGTCTGCGTTTGCTCACCCAACCTAACCCAACCTTTCAGCCCCAAGAGTGTCCACCCTTATGTCTCATCCACCTGTGCGTGTAGATATGGTCAATCCAGGTTGCATCACAGCCTCTGAACGAATTTTGTAAGAATTTCTCTCTCTTTCACTGTCTTTGTTTTACGGGTTTTTAAAAGTAATTTATTTTTATAATGGGGTTTAGTTGCTTTTCACGGCCTTGTTTATGCGGCTTTACACCCACTTGACTCACTTCCAGACATATATCAATACATAGGTTTTAAGATTCTTACTAGTCACCTATATTCTTGTGCGGTGAATAGGGGGTGTTGAGTCCAGTTCACTGAGCAAGGAGTAGGTCTTGTCTATTACATATTGGGTGTATGGAACGGTGTCTGAGCGAATTTGAAACCCTTGTTTTATGCATCACCCCACCTCACCTTTCCCGTTAAGCAGCCATAGTGTGTTTTCTAAACGTGTGACTCTGTTCTGTTTTGTAATTCAGTTCAAGTGTAGCGGTTTTTACATTCCCTCTATAAGTGATAGCTTATGATAAGTGTCTTTTTCTGTGTGACTTATTTCACTTAGAATCGTCATACCTAAATCCACTCATCTTGCTTCTACTAGCCTTATGACATTGATTTCATGTCTGAGTGATATTGCATTGTACATAAGGACCACAACTTCTTTATCCATTTTTCTCTTTCCTGGGATATTTAAGGTGTCATGAAGTGGAGGTTCTTGTCAACAGAGCAGCCCTAAACTTTGGGGTGCCTGTGTCTTGCTGATTTTTAGTTTTCCCAATTTATACGCCCATGAGTGGACGTGCCCTATGCTCCCTAAGCTGTGTTTTTTCGATGTTTCAGGACACACTGTACACTTCTCCAGAGTGGCTGTTGGCAATTTACATCCCGCTCATCAGCGTAGCAAGGCTGCCATTTCTCCATGGCCTGTCCTGCATTTCTGGTTTTGACACTTTTTGCAGCATGGCCCTTTTCACCGATGGGAAGCGAGACCTCTTTGTAGCGCTGATTTGCCTTTCCAGGTTGCTTGGTTGGCCAAAAAGGGCGTATGCGTTTTTTCCTGAATATATTCAGGAAAAAACGCATACGCCCTTTTTGGCCAAGGGCATCATTGTCGACGTTTTGCCGCTTTTCATGTGCTTTAAAGGCGATTCGAATCTACCTCCTGAAATCTCTTTCCTGCAATTCTGCCTTGCTTTCAAATCCTCTTCGTTGCCTTCCCTCAATATATCTGTGGATGAGAGTTATCATTTATAACTCTGCGGGTTTGTGAATTGCAGTGTCCCTGAGCTCCATTTTTCAACTCGCTTTTTTGGGAGCTGGCCACAAAAGCGCGAGATTGCCTCAGGCCCTATTGTGGTTCCTGGAGGCAGGCTGAGCCTGTGGTTAATTCTTCTTCCTGATGGGAAAATAGAGTGACCTGTGCCTGTCCCAACACCTAGATCTAGTCTCTCATTGGTTGCCCCTCTTCCCGTTCATCTTCAGGACAAATTGCAACCTGTAGGGAACAGGAGCTTAAAGGTGCTGATTCTCCAAGTAGGGAGATTGCTAGTAAAGTAGCTGGAAAGGCGAACCCTAGCACAAGGAGATGAGAAATGGGGTGCGTTTTAGAAACCTTTCAAAATCACACGGTGTACCATCTTCTGGGTTTCTCATGCATGTTTTCGATGTAGGAAGATGCCCTTGAACCTGGAGATTTGGGACCCATGGGATGGGTACCACGCAGTATTACTTTAAAGGGTCTGAGTTTGCTCACCCAACCTCACCCAACCTCTCAGCCCCAAGAGTGTCCACCCTTATGTCTCATCCAGGTGTGGGTCTAGATATGGTCAATCCAGGTTGCATCACAGCCCCTGAACGAATTTTGTAAGAATTTCTCTCTCTTTCACTGTCTTTGTTTTACGGGTTTTTAAAAGTAATTTATTTTTATAATGGGGTTTAGCTGCTTTTCACGGCTGTGTTTATGCGGCTTTACACCCACTTGGCTCACTTCCAGAGAGATATCAATACATAGGTTTTACGATTCTTACTAGTCAGATATATTCTTGTGTGGTGAATAGGGGGTGTTGAGTCCAGTTCACTGAGCAAGGAGTAGGTCTTGTCTATTACATATTGGGTGTATGGAAAAGTATCTGAGCGAATTTGAAACCCTTGTTTTATGAATCACCCCACCTCACCTTTCCCGTTAAGCAGCCATAGTGTGTTTTCTAAACGTGTGACTCTGTTATGTTTTTTAATTCAGTTCAATTGTAGCGGTTTTTACATTCTCTCTATAAGTGATAGCTTATGATAAGTGTCTTTTTCTGTGTGACTTATTTCACTTAGAATCGTCATACCTAAATCCACTCATCTTGCTTCTACTAGCCTTATGACATTGATTTCATGTCTGAGTGATTTTCCTTTGTACATAAGGACCACAACTTCTTTATCCATTTTTCTCTTTCCTGGGATATTTAAGGTGTCATGAAGTGGAGGTTCTTGTCAACATAGCAGCCCTAAACATTGGGGTGCCTGTGTCTTGCTGATTTTTAGTTTTCCCAATTTATACGCCCATGAGTGGACGTGCCCTATGCTCCCTAAGCTGTGTTTTTTCGATGTTTCAGGACACACCGTATACTTCTCCAGAGTGGCTGTTGGCAATTTACATCCCGCCCATCAGCGTAGCAAGGCTGCCATTTCTCCATGGCCTGTCCTGCATTTCTGGTTTTGACACTTTTTGCAGCATGGCCCTTTTGACCGATGGGAAGCGAGACCTCTTTGTAGCGCTGATTTGCCTTTCCCGGTTGCTTGGTTGGCCAAAAAGGGCGTATGCTTTTTTTCCTGAATATATTCAGGAAAAAACGCATACGCCTTTTTTGGCCAAGGGCATCATTGTCGACGTTTTGCCGCTTTTCAGGTGCTTTAAAGGCGATTCGAATCTACCTCCTGAAATCTGCTTCCTGCAATTCTGCCTTGCTTTCAAATCCTCTTCGTTGCCTTCCCTCAATATATCTGTGGATGAGAGTTATCATTTATAACTCTGCGGGTTTGTGAATTGCAGTGTCCCTGAGCTCCATTTTTCAACTCGCTTTTTTGGGAGCTGGCCGCAAAAGCGCGGGATTGCCTCAGGCCCTATTCTGGTTCCTGGCGGCTGGCTGAGCCTGTGGTTAATTCTTCTTCCTGATGGGAAAATAGAGTGACCTGGGCCTGTCCCAACACCTAGATCTAGTCTCTCATTGGTTGCCCCTCTTCCCGTTCATCCTCAGGACAAATTGCAACCTGTAGGGAACAGGAGCTTAAAGGTGCTGATTCTCCAAGTAGGGAGATTGCTAGTAAAGTAGCTGGAAAGGCGAACCCGAGCACAAGGAGATGAGAAATTGGGTGCGTTTTAGAAACCTTTCAAAATCACACGGTGTACCATCTTCTGGGTTTCTCATGCATGTTTTCGATGTAGGAAGATGCCCTTGAACCTGGAGATTTGGGACCCATGGGATGGGTACCACACAGTATTACTTTAAAGGGTCTGCGTTTGCTCACCCAACCTCACCCAAACTCTAAGCCCCAAGAGTGTCCACCCTTATGTCTCATCCAGCTGTGGGTCTAGATATGGTCAATCCAGGTTGCATCACAGCCTCTGAACGAATTTTGTAAGAATTTCTCTCTCTTTCACTGTCTTTGTTTTACGGGTTTTTAAAAGTAATTTATTTTTATAATGGGGTTTAGCTGCTTTTCACGGCTGTGTTTATGCGGCTTTACACCCACTTGACTCACTTCCAGACAGATATCAATACATAGGTTTTAAGATTCTTACTAGTCACTTATATTCTTGTGCGGTGAATAGGGGGTGTTGAGTCCAGTTCACTGAGCAAGGGGTAGGTCTTGTCTATTACATATTGGGTGTATGGAACGGTATCTGAGCGAATTTGAAACCCTTGTTTTATGCATCAACCCACCTCACCTTTCCCGTTAAGCAGCCATAGTGTGTTTTCTAAACGTGTGACTCTGTTCTGTTTTGTAATTCAGTTCAGGTGTAGCGGTTTTTACATTCCCTCTATAAGTGATAGCTTATGATAAGTGTCTTTTTCTGTGTCAGTTATTTCACTTAGAATCGTCATACCTAAATCCACTCATCTTGCTTCTACTAGCCTTATGATATTGATTTCATGTCTGAGTGATATTCCTTTGTACCTAATGACCACAACTTCTTTATCCATTTTTCTCTTTCCTGGGATATTTAAGGTGTCATGAAGTGGAGGTTCTTGTCAACATAGCAGCCCTAAACATTGGGGTGCCTGTGTCTTGCTGATTTTTAGTTTTCCCAATTTATACGCCCATGAGTGGACGTGCCCTATGCTCCCTAAGCTGTGTTTTTTCGATGTTTCAGGACACACCGTACACTTCTCCAGAGTGGCTTTTGGCAATGTACATCCCGCCCATCAGCGTAGCAAGGCTGCCATTTCTCCATGGCCTGTACTGCATTTCTGGTTTTGACACTTTTTGCAGCATGGCCCTTTTGACCGATGGGAAGCGAGACTTCTTTGTAGCGCTGATTTGCCTTTCCAGGTTGCTTGGTTGGCCAAAAAGGGCGTATGCGTTATTTCCTGAATATATTCAGGAAAAAACGCATACGCCCTTTTTGGCCAAGGGCATCATTGTCGACGTTTTGCCGCTTTTCATGTGCTTTAAAGGCGATTCGAATCTACCTCCTGAAATCTCTTTCCTGCAATTCTGCCTTGCTTTCAAATCCTCTTCGTTGCCTTCCCTCAATATATCTGTGGATGAGAGTTATCACTTATAACTCTGCGGGTTTGTGAATTGCAGTGTCCCTGAGCTCCATTTTTCAACTCGCTTTTTTGGGAGCTGGCCGCAAAAGCGCGGGATTGCCTCAGGCCCTATTCTGGTTCCTGGCGGCAGGCTGAGCCTGTGGTTAAATCTTCTTCCTGATGGGAAAATAGAGTGACCTGGGCCTGTCCCAACACCTAGATCTAGTCTCTCATTGGTTGCCCCTCTTCCCGTTCATCCTCAGGACAAATTGCAACCTGTAGGGAACAGGAGCTTAAAGGTGCTGATTCTCCAAGTAGGGAGATTGCTAGTAAAGTAGCTGGAAAGGCGAACCCGAGCAGAAGGAGATGAGAAATTGGGTGCGTTTTAGAAACCTTTCAAAATCACACGGTGTACCATCTTCTGGGTTTCTCATGCATGTTTTCGATGTAGGAAGATGCCCTTGAACCTGGAGATTCGGGACCCATGGGATGGGTACCACACAGTATTATTCTAAGGGTCTGCGTTTGCTCACCCAACCTCACCCAAACTGTAAGCCCCAAGAGTGTCCACCCTTATGTCTCATCCAGCTGTGGGTCTAGATATGGTCAATCCAGGTTGCATCACAGCCTCTGAACGAATTTTGTAAGAATTTCTCTCTCTTTCACTGTCTTTGTTTTACGGGTTTTTAAAAGTAATTTATTTTTATAATGGGGTTTAGCTGCTTTTCACGGCTGTGTTTATGCGGCTTTACACCCACTTGACTCACTTCCAGACAGATATCAATACATAGGTTTTAAGATTCTTACTAGTCACATATATTCTTGTGCGGTGAATAGGGGGTGTTGTGTCCAGTTCACTGAGCAAGGGGTAGGTCTTGTCTATTACATATTGGGTGTATGGAACGGTATCTGAGCGAATTTGAAACCCTTGTTTTATGCATCACCCCACCTCACCTTTCCCGTTAAGCAGCCATAGTGTGTTTTCTAAACGTGTGACTCTGTTCTGTTTTGTAATTCAGTTCAGGTGTAGCGGTTTTTACATTCCCTCTATAAGTGATAGCTTATGATAAGTGTCTTTTTCTGTGTCAGTTATTTCACTTAGAATCGTCATACCTAAATCCACTCATCTTGCTTCTACTAGCCTTATGATATTGATTTCATGTCTGAGTGATATTCCTTTGTACCTAATGACCACAACTTCTTTATCCATTTTTCTCTTTCCTGGGATATTTAAGGTGTCATGAAGTGGAGGTTCTTGTCAACATAGCAGCCCTAAACATTGGGGTGCCTGTGTCTTGCTGATTTTTAGTTTTCCCAATTTATACGCCCATGAGTGGACGTGCCCTATGCTCCCTAAGCTGTGTTTTTTCGATGTTTCAGGACACACCGTACACTTCTCCAGAGTGGCTTTTGGCAATGTACATCCCGCCCATCAGCGTAGCAAGGCTGCCATTTCTCCATGGCCTGTACTGCATTTCTGGTTTTGACACTTTTTGCAGCATGGCCCTTTTGACCGATGGGAAGCGAGACTTCTTTGTAGCGCTGATTTGCCTTTCCAGGTTGCTTGGTTGGCCAAAAAGGGCGTATGCGTTATTTCCTGAATATATTCAGGAAAAAACGCATACGCCCTTTTTGGCCAAGGGCATCATTGTCGACGTTTTGCCGCTTTTCATGTGCTTTAAAGGCGATTCGAATCTACCTCCTGAAATCTGTTTCCTGCAATTCTGCCTTGCTTTCAAATCCTCTTCGTTGCCTTCCCTCAATATATCTGTGGATGAGAGTTATCACTTATAACTCTGCGGGTTTGTGAATTGCAGTGACCCTGAGCTCCATTTTTCAACTCGCTTTTTTGGGAGCTGGCCGCAAAAGCGCGGGATTGCCTCAGGCCCTATTCTGGTTCCTGGCGGCAGGCTGAGCCTGTGGTTAATTCTTCTTCCTGATGGGAAAATAGAGTGACCTGGGCCTGTCCCAACACCTAGATCTAGTCTCTCATTGGTTGCCCCTCTTCCCGTTCATCCTCAGGACAAATTGCAACCTGTAGGGAACAGGAGCTTAAAGGTGCTGATTCTCCAAGTAGGGAGATTGCTAGTAAAGTAGCTGGAAAGGCGAACCCGAGCACAAGGAGATGAGAAATTGGGTGCGTTTTAGAAACCTTTCAAAATCACACGGTGTACCATCTTCTGGGTTTCTCATGCATGTTTTCGATGTAGGAAGATGCCCTTGAACCTGGAGATTTGGGACCCATGGGATGGGTACCACACAGTATTACTTTAAAGGGTCTGCGTTTGCTCACCCAACCTCACCCAAACTCTAAGCCCCAAGAGTGTCCACCCTTATGTCTCATCCAGCTGTGGGTCTAGATATGGTCAATCCAGGTTGCATCACAGCCTCTGAACGAATTTTGTAAGAATTTCTCTCTCTCTCACTGTCTTTGTTTTACGGGTTTTTAAAAGTAATTTATTTTTATAATGGGGTTTAGCTGCTTTTCACGGCTGTGTTTTTGCGGCTTTACACCCACTTGACACACTTCCAGAGAGATATCAATACATAGGTTTTAAGATTCTTACTAGTCACATATATTCTTGTGCGGTGAATAGGGGGTGTTGAGTCCAGTTCACTGAGCAAGGAGTAGGTCTTGTCTATTACATATTGGGTGTATGGAACGGTATCTGAGCGAATTTGAAACCCTTGTTTTATGCATCACCCCACCTCACCTTTCCCGTTAAGCAGCCATAGTGTGTTTTCTAAACGTGTGACTCTGTTCTGTTTTGTAATTCAGTTCAGGTGTAGCGGTTTTTACATTCCCTCTATAAGTGATAGCTTATGATAAGTGTCTTTTTCTGTGTCAGTTATTTCACTTAGAATCGTCATACCTAAATCCACTCATCTTGCTTCTACTAGCCTTATGATATTGATTTCATGTCTGAGTGATATTCCTTTGTACATAAGGACCACAACTTCTTTATCCATTTTTCTCTTTCCTGGGATATTTAAGGTGTCATGAAGTGGAGGTTCTTGTCAACATAGCAGCCCTAAACATTGGGGTGCCTGTGTCTTGCTGATTTTTAGTTTTCCCAATTTATACGCCCATGAGTGGACGTGCCCTATGCTCCCTAAGCTGTGTTTTTTCGATGTTTCAGGACACACCGTACACTTCTCCAGAGTGGCTTTTGGCAATGTACATCCCGCCCATCAGCGTAGCAAGGCTGCCATTTCTCCATGGCCTGTACTGCATTTCTGGTTTTGACACTTTTTGCAGCATGGCCCTTTTGACCGATGGGAAGCGAGACTTCTTTGTAGCGCTGATTTGCCTTTCCAGGTTGCTTGGTTGGCCAAAAAGGGCGTATGCGTTATTTCCTGAATATATTCAGGAAAAAACGCATACGCCCTTTTTGGCCAAGGGCATCATTGTCGACGTTTTGCCGCTTTTCATGTGCTTTAAAGGCGATTCGAATCTACCTCCTGAAATCTGTTTCCTGCAATTCTGCCTTGCTTTCAAATCCTCTTCGTTGCCTTCCCTCAATATATCTGTGGATGAGAGTTATCACTTATAACTCTGCGGGTTTGTGAATTGCAGTGTCCCTGAGCTCCATTTTTCAACTCGCTTTTTTGGGAGCTGGCCGCAAAAGCGCGGGATTGCCTCAGGCCCTATTCTGGTTCCTGGCGGCAGGCTGAGCCTGTGGTTAATTCTTCTTCCTGATGGGAAAATAGAGTGACCTGGGCCTGTCCCAACACCTAGATCTAGTCTCTCATTGGTTGCCCCTCTTCCCGTTCATCCTCAGGACAAATTGCAACCTGTAGGGAACAGGAGCTTAAAGGTGCTGATTCTCCAAGTAGGGAGATTGCTAGTAAAGTAGCTGGAAAGGCGAACCCGAGCACAAGGAGATGAGAAATTGGGTGCGTTTTAGAAACCTTTCAAAATCACACGGTGTACCATCTTCTGGGTTTCTCATGCATGTTTTCGATGTAGGAAGATGCCCTTGAACCTGGAGATTTGGGACCCATGGGATGGGTACCACACAGTATTACTTTAAAGGCTCTGCGTTTGCTCACCCAACCTCACCCAAACTCTAAGCCCCAAGAGTGTCCACCCTTATGTCTCATCCAGCTGTGGGTCTAGATATGGTCAATCCAGGTTGCATCACAGCCTCTGAACGAATTTTGTAAGAATTTCTCTCTCTTTCACTGTCTTTGTTTTACGGGTTTTTAAAAGTAATTTATTTTTATAAGGGGGTTTAGCTGCTTTTCACGGCTGTGTTTATGCGGCTTTACACCCACTTGACTCACTTCCAGACAGATATCAATACATAGGTTTTAAGATTCTTACTAGTCACATATATTCTTGTGCGGTGAATAGGGGGTGTTGAGTCCAGTTCACTGAGCAAGGGGTAGGTCTTGTCTATTACATATTGGGTGTATGGAACGGTATCTGAGGGAATTTGAAACCCTTGTTTTATGCATCACCCCACCTCACCTTTCCCGTTAAGCAGCCATAGTGTGTTTTCTAAACGTGTGACTCTGTTCTGTTTTGTAATTCAGTTCAGGTGTAGCGGTTTTTACATTCCCTCTATAAGTGATAGCTTATGATAAGTGTCTTTTTCTGTGTCACTTATTTCACTTAGAATCGTCATACCTAAATCCACTCATCTTGCTTCTACTAGCCTTATGACATTGATTTCATGTCTGAGTGATATTCCTTTGTACATAAGGACCACAACTTCTTTATCCATTTTTCTCTTTCCTGGGATATTTAAGGTGTCATGAAGTGGAGGTTCTTGTCAACATAGCAGCCCTAAACATTGGGGTGCCTGTGTCTTGCTGATTTTTAGTTTTCCCAATTTATACGCCCATGAGTGGACTTGCCCTATGCTCCCTAAGCTGTGTTTTTTCGATGTTTCAGGACACACCGTACACTTCTCCAGAGTGGCTGTTGGCAATTTACATCCCGCCCATCAGCGTAGCAAGGCTGCCATTTCTCCATGGCCTGTACTGCATTTCTTGTTTTGACACTTTTTGCAGCATGGCCCTTTTGACCGATGGGAAGCGAGACCTCTTTGTAGCGCTGATTTGCCTTTCCAGGTTGCTTGGTTGGCCAAAAAGGGCGTATGCGTTTTTTCCTGAATATATTCAGGAAAAAACGCATACGCCCTTTTTGGCAAAGGGCATAATTGTCGACGTTTTGCCGCTTTTCATGTGCTTTAAAGGCGATTCGAATCTACCTCCTGAAATCTCTTTCCTGCAATTCTGCCTTGCTTTCAAATCCTCTTCGTTGCCTTCCCTCAATATATCTGTGGATGAGAGTTATCATTTATAACTCTGCGGGTTTGTGAATTGCAGTGTCCCTGAGCTCCATTTTCAAACTCGCTTTTTTGGGAGCTGGCCACAAAAGCGCGAGATTGCCTCAGGCCCTATTCTGGTTCCTGGAGGCAGGCTGAGCCTGTGGTTAATTCTTCTTCCTGATGGGAAAATAGAGTGACCTGTGCCTGTCCCAACACCTAGATCTAGTCTCTCATTGGTTGCCCCTCTTCCCGTTCATCTTCAGGACAAATTGCAACCTGTAGGGAACAGGAGCTTAAAGGTGCTGATTCTCCAATTAGGGAGATTGCTAGTAAAGTAGCTGGAAAGGCGAACCCTAGCACAAGGAGATGAGAAATGGGGTGCGTTTTAGAAACCTTTCAAAATCACACGGTGTACCATCTTCTGGGTTTCTCATGCATGTTTTCGATGTAGGAAGATGCCCTTGAACCTGGAGATTTGGGACCCATGGGATGGGTACCACGCAGTATTACTTTAAAGGGTCTGAGTTTGCTCACCCAACCTCACCCAACCTCTCAGCCCCAAGAGTGTCCACCCTTATGTCTCATCCAGGTGTGGGTCTAGATATGGTCAATGCAGGTTGCATCACAGCCCCTGAACGAATTTTGTAAGAATTTCTCTCTCTTTCACTGTCTTTGTTTTACGGGTTTTTAAAAGTAATTTATTTTTATAATGGGGTTTAGCTGCTTTTCACGGCTGTGTTTATGCGGCTTTACACCCACTTGGCTCACTTCCAGAGAGATATCAATACATAGGTTTTACGATTCTTACTAGTCAGATATATTCTTGTGCGGTGAATAGGGGGTGTTGAGTCCAGTTCACTGAGCAAGGAGTAGGTCTTGTCTATTACATATTGGGTGTATGGAAAAGTATCTGAGCGAATTTGAAACCCTTGTTTTATGCATCACCCCACCTCACCTTTCCCGTTAAGCAGCCATAGTGTGTTTTCTAAACGTGTGACTCTGTTCTGTTTTTTAATTCAGTTCAATTGTAGCGGTTTTTACATTCTCTCTATAAGAGATAGCTTATGATAAGTGTCTTTTTCTGTGTGACTGATTTCACTTAGAATCGTCATACCTAAATCCACTCATCTTGCTTCTACTAGCCTTATGACATTGATTTCATGTCTGAGTGATATTCCTTTGTACATAAGGACCACAACTTCTTTATCCATTTTTCTCTTTCCTGGGATATTTAAGGTGTCATGAAGTGGAGGTTCTTGTCAACATAGCAGCCCTAAACATTAGGGTGCCTGTGTCTTGCTGATTTTTAGTTTTCCCAATTTATACGCCCATGAGTGGACGTGCCCTATGCTCCCTAAGCTGTGTTTTTTCGATGTTTCAGGACACACCGTACACTTCTCCAGAGTGGCTGTTGGCAATTTACATCCCGCCCATCAGCGTAGCAAGGCTGCCATTTCTCCATGGCCTGTCCTGCATTTCTGGTTTTGACACTTTTTGCAGCATGGCCCTTTTGACCGATGGGAAGCGAGACCTCTTTGTAGCGCCGATTTGCCTTTCCAGGTTGCTTGGTTGGCCAAAAAGGGCGTATGCGTTTTTTCCTGAATATATTCAGGAAAAAACGCATACGCCCTTTTTGGCCAAGGGCATCATTGTCGACGTTTTGCCCCTTTTCATGTGCTTTAAAGGCGATTCGAATCTACCTCCTGAAATCTGTTTCCTGCAATTCTGCCTTGCTTTCAAATCCTCTTCGTTGCCTTCCCTCAATATATCTGTGGATGAGAGTTATCATTTATAACTCTGCGGGTTTGTGAATTGCAGTGTCCCTGAGCTCCATTTTTCAACTCGCTTTTTTGGGAGCTGGCCACAAAAGCGCGAGATTGCCTCAGGCCGTATTCTGGTTCCTGGAGGCAGGCTGAGCCTGTGGTTAATTCTTCTTCCTGATGGGAAAATAGAGTGACCTGTGCCTGTCCCAACACCTAGATCTAGTCTCTCATTGGTTGCCCCTCTTCCCGTTCATCTTCAGGACAAATTGCAACCTGTAGGGAACAGGAGCTTAAAGGTGCTGATTCTCCAAGTAGGGAGATTGCAATAAAGTAGCTGGAAAGGCGAACCCTAGCACAAGGAGATGAGAAATGGGGTGCGTTTTAGAAACCTTTCAAAATCACACGGTGTACCATCTTCTGGGTTTCTCATGCATGTTTTCGATGTAGGAAGATGCCCTTGAACCTGGAGATTTGGGACCCATGGGATGGGTACCACGCAGTATTACTTTAAAGGGTCTGAGTTTGCTCACCCAACCTCACCCAACCTCTCAGCCCCAAGAGTGTCCACCCTTATGTCTCATCCAGGTGTGGGTCTAGATATGGTCAATCCAGGTTGCATCACAGCCCCTGAACGAATTTTGTAAGAATTTCTCTCTCTTTCACTGTCTTTGTTTTACGGGTTTTTAAAAGTAATTTATTTTTATAATGGGGTTTAGCTGCTTTTCACGGCTGTGTTTATGCGGCTTTACACACACTTGGCTCACTTCCAGAGAGATATCAATACATAGGTTTTACGATTCTTACTAGTCAGATATATTCTTGTGCGGTGAATAGGGGGTGTTGAGTCCAGTTCACTGAGCAAGGAGTAGGTCTTGTCTATTACATATTGGGTGTATGGAACGGTATCTGAGCGAATTTGATACCCTTGTTTTATGCATCACCCCACCTCACCTTTCCCGTTAAGCAGCCATAGTGTGTTTTCTAAACGTGTGACTCTGTTCTGTTTTGTAATTCAGTTCAGGTGTAGCGGTTTTTACATTCCCTCTATAAGTGATAGCTTATGATAAGTGTCTTTTTCTGTGTCAGTTATTTCACTTAGAATCGTCATACCTAAATCCACTCATCTTGTTTCTACTAGCCTTATGATATTGATTTCATGTCTGAGTGATATTCCTTTGTACCTAATGACCACAACTTCTTTATCCATTTTTCTCTTTCCTGGGATATTTAAGGTGTCATGAAGTGGAGGTTCTTGTCAACATAGCAGCCCTAAACATTGGGGTGCCTGTGTCTTGCTGATTTTTAGTTTTCCCAATTTATACGCCCATGAGTGGACGTGCCCTATGCTCCCTAAGCTGTGTTTTTTCGATGTTTCAGGACACACCGTACACTTCTCCAGAGTGGCTTTTGGCAATGTACATCCCGCCCATCAGCGTAGCAAGGCTGCCATTTCTCCATGGCCTGTACTGCATTTCTGGTTTTGACACTTTTTGCAGCATGGCCCTTTTGACCGATGGGAAGCGAGACTTCTTTGTAGCGCTGATTTGCCTTTCCAGGTTGCTTGGTTGGCCAAAAAGGGCGTATGCGTTATTTCCTGAATATATTCAGGAAAAAACGCATACGCCCTTTTTGGCCAAGGGCATCATTGTCGACGTTTTGCCGCTTTTCATGTGCTTTAAAGGCGATTCGAATCTACCTCCTGAAATCTGTTTCCTGCAATTCTGCCTTGCTTTCAAATCCTCTTCGTTGCCTTCCCTCAATATATCTGTGGATGAGAGTTATCACTTATAACTCTGCGGGTTTGTGAATTGCAGTGACCCTGAGCTCCATTTTTCAACTCGCTTTTTTGGGAGCTGGCCGCAAAAGCGCGGGATTGCCTCAGGCCCTATTCTGGTTCCTGGCGGCAGGCTGAGCCTGTGGTTAATTCTTCTTCCTGATGGGAAAATAGAGTGACCTGGGCCTGTCCCAACACCTAGATCTAGTCTCTCATTGGTTGCCCCTCTTCCCGTTCATCCTCAGGACAAATTGCAACCTGTAGGGAACAGGAGCTTAAAGGTGCTGATTCTCCAAGTAGGGAGATTGCTAGTAAAGTAGCTGGAAAGGCGAACCCGAGCACAAGGAGATGAGAAATTGGGTGCGTTTTAGAAACCTTTCAAAATCACACGGTGTACCATCTTCTGGGTTTCTCATGCATGTTTTCGATGTAGGAAGATGCCCTTGAACCTGGAGATTTGGGACCCATGGGATGGGTACCACACAGTATTACTTTAAAGGGTCTGCGTTTGCTCACCCAACCTCACCCAAACTCTAAGCCCCAAGAGTGTCCACCCTTATGTCTCATCCAGCTGTGGGTCTAGATATGGTCAATCCAGGTTGCATCACAGCCTCTGAACGAATTTTGTAAGAATTTCTCTCTCTCTCACTGTCTTTGTTTTACGGGTTTTTAAAAGTAATTTATTTTTATAATGGGGTTTAGCTGCTTTTCACGGCTGTGTTTTTGCGGCTTTACACCCACTTGACACACTTCCAGAGAGATATCAATACATAGGTTTTAAGATTCTTACTAGTCACATATATTCTTGTGCGGTGAATAGGGGGTGTTGAGTCCAGTTCACTGAGCAAGGAGTAGGTCTTGTCTATTACATATTGGGTGTATGGAACGGTATCTGAGCGAATTTGAAACCCTTGTTTTATGCATCACCCCACCTCACCTTTCCCGTTAAGCAGCCATAGTGTGTTTTCTAAACGTGTGACTCTGTTCTGTTTTGTAATTCAGTTCAGGTGTAGCGGTTTTTACATTCCCTCTATAAGTGATAGCTTATGATAAGTGTCTTTTTCTGTGTCAGTTATTTCACTTAGAATCGTCATACCTAAATCCACTCATCTTGCTTCTACTAGCCTTATGATATTGATTTCATGTCTGAGTGATATTCCTTTGTACATAAGGACCACAACTTCTTTATCCATTTTTCTCTTTCCTGGGATATTTAAGGTGTCATGAAGTGGAGGTTCTTGTCAACATAGCAGCCCTAAACATTGGGGTGCCTGTGTCTTGCTGATTTTTAGTTTTCCCAATTTATACGCCCATGAGTGGACGTGCCCTATGCTCCCTAAGCTGTGTTTTTTCGATGTTTCAGGACACACCGTACACTTCTCCAGAGTGGCTTTTGGCAATGTACATCCCGCCCATCAGCGTAGCAAGGCTGCCATTTCTCCATGGCCTGTACTGCATTTCTGGTTTTGACACTTTTTGCAGCATGGCCCTTTTGACCGATGGGAAGCGAGACTTCTTTGTAGCGCTGATTTGCCTTTCCAGGTTGCTTGGTTGGCCAAAAAGGGCGTATGCGTTATTTCCTGAATATATTCAGGAAAAAACGCATACGCCCTTTTTGGCCAAGGGCATCATTGTCGACGTTTTGCCGCTTTTCATGTGCTTTAAAGGCGATTCGAATCTACCTCCTGAAATCTCTTTCCTGCAATTCTGCCTTGCTTTCAAATCCTCTTCGTTGCCTTCCCTCAATATATCTGTGGATGAGAGTTATCACTTATAACTCTGCGGGTTTGTGAATTGCAGTGTCCCTGAGCTCCATTTTTCAACTCGCTTTTTTGGGAGCTGGCCGCAAAAGCGCGGGATTGCCTCAGGCCCTATTCTGGTTCCTGGCGGCAGGCTGAGCCTGTGGTTAATTCTTCTTCCTGATGGGAAAATAGAGTGACCTGGGCCTGTCCCAACACCTAGATCTAGTCTCTCATTGGTTGCCCCTCTTCCCGTTCATCCTCAGGACAAATTGCAACCTGTAGGGAACAGGAGCTTAAAGGTGCTGATTCTCCAAGTAGGGAGATTGCTAGTAAAGTAGCTGGAAAGGCGAACCCGAGCACAAGGAGATGAGAAATTGGGTGCGTTTTAGAAACCTTTCAAAATCACACGGTGTACCATCTTCTGGGTTTCTCATGCATGTTTTCGATGTAGGAAGATGCCCTTGAACCTGGAGATTTGGGACCCATGGGATGGGTACCACACAGTATTACTTTAAAGGGTCTGCGTTTGCTCACCCAACCTCACCCAAACTCTAAGCCCCAAGAGTGTCCACCCTTATGTCTCATCCAGCTGTGGGTCTAGATATGGTCAATCCAGGTTGCATCACAGCCTCTGAACGAATTTTGTAAGAATTTCTCTCTCTTTCACTGTCTTTGTTTTACGGGTTTTTAAAAGTAATTTATTTTTATAAGGGGGTTTAGCTGCTTTTCACGGCTGTGTTTATGCGGCTTTACACCCACTTGACTCACTTCCAGACAGATATCAATACATAGGTTTTAAGATTCTTACTAGTCACATATATTCTTGTGCGGTGAATAGGGGGTGTTGAGTCCAGTTCACTGAGCAAGGGGTAGGTCTTGTCTATTACATATTGGGTGTATGGAACGGTATCTGAGGGAATTTGAAACCCTTGTTTTATGCATCACCCCACCTCACCTTTCCCGTTAAGCAGCCATAGTGTGTTTTCTAAACGTGTGACTCTGTTCTGTTTTGTAATTCAGTTCAGGTGTAGCGGTTTTTACATTCCCTCTATAAGTGATAGCTTATGATAAGTGTCTTTTTCTGTGTCACTTATTTCACTTAGAATCGTCATACCTAAATCCACTCATCTTGCTTCTACTAGCCTTATGACATTGATTTCATGTCTGAGTGATATTCCTTTGTACATAAGGACCACAACTTCTTTATCCATTTTTCTCTTTCCTGGGATATTTAAGGTGTCATGAAGTGGAGGTTCTTGTCAACATAGCAGCCCTAAACATTGGGGTGCCTGTGTCTTGCTGATTTTTAGTTTTCCCAATTTATACGCCCATGAGTGGACTTGCCCTATGCTCCCTAAGCTGTGTTTTTTCGATGTTTCAGGACACACCGTACACTTCTCCAGAGTGGCTTTTGGCAATTTACATCCCGCCCATCAGCGTAGCAAGGCTGCCATTTCTCCATGGCCTGTACTGCATTTCTTGTTTTGACACTTTTTGCAGCATGGCCCTTTTGACCGATGGGAAGCGAGACCTCTTTGTAGCGCTGATTTGCCTTTCCAGGTTGCTTGGTTGGCCAAAAAGGGCGTATGCGTTTTTTCCTGAATATATTCAGGAAAAAACGCATACGCCCTTTTTGGCAAAGGGCATAATTGTCGACGTTTTGCCGCTTTTCATGTGCTTTAAAGGCGATTCGAATCTACCTCCTGAAATCTCTTTCCTGCAATTCTGCCTTGCTTTCAAATCCTCTTCGTTGCCTTCCCTCAATATATCTGTGGATGAGAGTTATCATTTATAACTCTGCGGGTTTGTGAATTGCAGTGTCCCTGAGCTCCATTTTCAAACTCGCTTTTTTGGGAGCTGGCCACAAAAGCGCGAGATTGCCTCAGGCCCTATTCTGGTTCCTGGAGGCAGGCTGAGCCTGTGGTTAATTCTTCTTCCTGATGGGAAAATAGAGTGACCTGTGCCTGTCCCAACACCTAGATCTAGTCTCTCATTGGTTGCCCCTCTTCCCGTTCATCTTCAGGACAAATTGCAACCTGTAGGGAACAGGAGCTTAAAGGTGCTGATTCTCCAATTAGGGAGATTGCTAGTAAAGTAACTGGAAAGGCGAACCCTAGCACAAGGAGATGAGAAATGGGGTGCGTTTTAGAAACCTTTCAAAATCACACGGTGTACCATCTTCTGGGTTTCTCATGCATGTTTTCGATGTAGGAAGATGCCCTTGAACCTGGAGATTTGGGACCCATGGGATGGGTACCACGCAGTATTACTTTAAAGGGTCTGAGTTTGCTCACCCAACCTCACCCAACCTCTCAGCCCCAAGAGTGTCCACCCTTATGTCTCATCCAGGTGTGGGTCTAGATATGGTCAATGCAGGTTGCATCACAGCCCCTGAACGAATTTTGTAAGAATTTCTCTCTCTTTCACTGTCTTTGTTTTACGGGTTTTTAAAAGTAATTTATTTTTATAATGGGGTTTAGCTGCTTTTCACGGCTGTGTTTATGCGGCTTTACACCCACTTGGCTCACTTCCAGAGAGATATCAATACATAGGTTTTACGATTCTTACTAGTCAGATATATTCTTGTGCGGTGAATAGGGGGTGTTGAGTCCAGTTCACTGAGCAAGGAGTAGGTCTTGTCTATTACATATTGGGTGTATGGAAAAGTATCTGAGCGAATTTGAAACCCTTGTTTTATGCATCACCCCACCTCACCTTTCCCGTTAAGCAGCCATAGTGTGTTTTCTAAACGTGTGACTCTGTTCTGTTTTTTAATTCAGTTCAATTGTAGCGGTTTTTACATTCTCTCTATAAGAGATAGCTTATGATAAGTGTCTTTTTCTGTGTGACTGATTTCACTTAGAATCGTCATACCTAAATCCACTCATCTTGCTTCTACTAGCCTTATGACATTGATTTCATGTCTGAGTGATATTCCTTTGTACATAAGGACCACAACTTCTTTATCCATTTTTCTCTTTCCTGGGATATTTAAGGTGTCATGAAGTGGAGGTTCTTGTCAACATAGCAGCCCTAAACATTAGGGTGCCTGTGTCTTGCTGATTTTTAGTTTTCCCAATTTATACGCCCATGAGTGGACGTGCCCTATGCTCCCTAAGCTGTGTTTTTTCGATGTTTCAGGACACACCGTACACTTCTCCAGAGTGGCTGTTGGCAATTTACATCCCGCCCATCAGCGTAGCAAGGCTGCCATTTCTCCATGGCCTGTCCTGCATTTCTGGTTTTGACACTTTTTGCAGCATGGCCCTTTTGACCGATGGGAAGCGAGACCTCTTTGTAGCGCAGATTTGCCTTTCCAGGTTGCTTGGTTGGCCAAAAAGGGCGTATGCGTTTTTTCCTGAATATATTCAGGAAAAAACGCATACGCCCTTTTTGGCCAAGGGCATCATTGTCGACGTTTTGCCGCTTTTCATGTGCTTTAAAGGCGATTCGAATCTACCTCCTGAAATCTGTTTCCTGCAATTCTGCCTTGCTTTCAAATCCTCTTCGTTGCCTTCCCTCAATATATCTGTGGATGAGAGTTATCATTTATAACTCTGCGGGTTTGTGAATTGCAGTGTCCCTGAGCTCCATTTTTCAACTCGCTTTTTTGGGAGCTGGCCACAAAAGCGCGAGATTGCCTCAGGCCGTATTCTGGTTCCTGGAGGCAGGCTGAGCCTGTGGTTAATTCTTCTTCCTGATGGGAAAATAGAGTGACCTGTGCCTGTCCCAACACCTAGATCTAGTCTCTCATTGGTTGCCCCTCTTCCCGTTCATCTTCAGGACAAATTGCAACCTGTAGGGAACAGGAGCTTAAAGGTGCTGATTCTCCAAGTAGGGAGATTGCAATAAAGTAGCTGGAAAGGCGAACCCTAGCACAAGGAGATGAGAAATGGGGTGCGTTTTAGAAACCTTTCAAAATCACACGGTGTACCATCTTCTGGGTTTCTCATGCATGTTTTCGATGTAGGAAGATGCCCTTGAACCTGGAGATTTGGGACCCATGGGATGGGTACCACGCAGTATTACTTTAAAGGGTCTGAGTTTGCTCACCCAACCTCACCCAACCTCTCAGCCCCAAGAGTGTCCACCCTTATGTCTCATCCAGGTGTGGGTCTAGATATGGTCAATCCAGGTTGCATCACAGCCCCTGAACGAATTTTGTAAGAATTTCTCTCTCTTTCACTGTCTTTGTTTTACGGGTTTTTAAAAGTAATTTATTTTTATAATGGGGTTTAGCTGCTTTTCACGGCTGTGTTTATGCGGCTTTACACACACTTGGCTCACTTCCAGAGAGATATCAATACATAGGTTTTACGATTCTTACTAGTCAGATATATTCTTGTGCGGTGAATAGGGGGTGTTGAGTCCAGTTCACTGAGCAAGGAGTAGGTCTTGTGTATTACATATTGGGTGTATGGAACAGTATCTGAGCGAATTTGATACCCTTGTTTTATGCATCACCCCACCTCACCTTTCCCGTTAAGCAGCCATAGTGTGTTTTCTAAACGTGTGACTCTGTTCTGTTTTGTAATTCAGTTCAATTGTAGCGGTTTTTACATTCTCTCTATAAGTGATAGCTTATGATAAGTGTCTTTTTCTGTGTGACTTATTTCACTTAGAATCGTCATACCTAAATCCACTCATCTTGCTTCTACTAGCCTTATGACATTGATTTCATGTCTGAGAGATATTCCTTTGTACATAAGGACCACAACTTCTTTATCCATTTATCTCTTTCCTGGGATATTTAAGGTGTCATGAAGTGGAGGTTCTTGTCAACATAGCAGCCCTAAACATTGGGGTGCCTGTGTCTTGCTGATTTTTAGTTTTTCCAATTTATACGCTCATGAGTGGACGTGCCCTATGCTCCCTATGCTGTGTTTTTTCGATGTTTCAGGACACACCGTACACTTCTCCAGAGTGGCTGTTGGCAATTTACATCCCACCCATCAGCGTAGCAAGGCTGCCATTTCTCCATGGCCTGTCCTGCATTTCTGGTTTTGAAACTTTTTGCAGCATGGCCCTTTTGACCGATGGGAAGCGAGACCTCTTTGTAGCGCTGATTTGCCTTTCCAGGTTGCTTGGTTGGCCAAAAAGGGCGTATGCGTTTTTTCCTGAATATACTCAGGAAAAAACGCATACGCCCTTTTTGGCCAAGGGCATCATTGTCGACGTTTTGCCGCTTTTCATGTGCTTTAAAGGCGATTCGAATCTACCTCCTGAAATCTGTTTCCTGCAATTCTGCCTTGCTTTCAAATCCTCTTTGTTGCCTTCCCTCAATATATCTGTGGATGAGAGTTATCATTTATAACTCTGCGGGTTTGTGAATTGCAGTGTCCCTGAGCTCCATTTTTCAACTCGCTTTTTTGGGAGCTGGCCGCAAAAGCGCGGGATTGCCTCAGGCCCTATTCTGGTTCCTGGCGGCAGGCTGAGCCTGTGGTTAATTCTTCTTCCTGATGGGAAAATAGAGTGACCTGGGCCTGTCCCAACACCTAGATCTAGTCTCTCATTGGTTGCCCCTCTTCCCGTTCATCCTCAGGACAAATTGCAACCTGTAGGGAACAGGAGCTTAAAGGTGCTGAATCTCCAAGTAGGGAGATTGCTAGTAAAGTAGCTGGAAAGGCGAACCCGAGCACAAGGAGATGAGAAATTGGGTGCGTTTTAGAAACCTTTCAAAATCACACGGTGTACCATCTTCTGGGTTTCTCATGCATGTTTTCGATGTAGGAAGATGCCCTTGAACCTGGAGATTTGGGACCCATGGGATGGGTACCACACAGTATTACTTTAAAGGGTCTGCGTTTGCTCACCCAACCTCACCCAAACTCTAAGCCCCAAGAGTGTCCACCCTTATGTCTCATCCAGCTGTGGGTCTAGATATGGTCAATCCAGGTTGCATCACAGCCTCTGAACGAATTTTGTAAGAATTTCTCTCTCTTTCACTGTCTTTGTTTTACGGGTTTTTAAAAGTAATTTATTTTTATAATGGGGTTTAGCTGCTTTTCACGGCTGTGTTTATGCGGCTTTACACCCACTTGACTCACTTCCAGACAGATATCAATACATAGGTTTTAAGATTCTTACTAGTCACATATATTCTTGTGCGGTGAATAGGGGGTGTTGAGTCCAGTTCACTGAGCAAGGAGTAGGTCTTGTCTATTACATATTGGGTGTATGGAACGGTATCTGAGCGAATTTGAAACCCTTGTTTTATGCATCACCCCACCTCACCTTTCCCGTTAATCAGCCATAGTGTGTTTTCTAAACGTGTGACTCTGTTCTGTTTTGTAATTCAGTTCAGGTGTAGCGGTTTTTACATTCCCTCTATAAGTGATAGCTTATGATAAGTGTCTTTTTCTGTGTCACTTATTTCACTTAGAATCGTCATACCTAAATCCACTCATCTTGCTTCTACTAGCCTTATGACATTGATTTCATGTCTGAGTGATATTCCTTTGTACATAAGGACCACAACTTCTTTATCCATTTTTCTCTTTCCTGGGATATTTAAGGTGTCATGAAGTGGAGGTTCTTGTCAACATAGCAGCCCTAAACATTGGGGTGCCTGTGTCTTGCTGATTTTTAGTTTTCCCAATTTATACGCCCATGAGTGGACTTGCCCTATGCTCCCTAAGCTGTGTTATTTCGATGTTTCAGGACACACCGTACACTTCTCCAGAGTGGCTTTTGGCAATTTACATCCCGCCCATCAGCGTAGCAAGGCTGCCATTTCTCCATGGCCTGTCCTGCATTTCTGGTTTTGACACTTTTTGCAGCATGGCCCTTTTGACCGATGGGAAGCGAGACCTCTTTGTAGCGCTGATTTGCCTTTCCAGGTTGCTTGGTTGGCCAAAAAGGGCGTATTCGTTTTTTCCTGAATATATTCAGGAAAAAACGCATACGCCCTTTTTGGCCAAGGGCATAATTGTCGACGTTTTGCCGCTTTTCATGTGCTTTAAAGGCGATTCGAATCTACCTCCTGAAATCTGTTTCCTGCAATTCTGCCTTGCTTTCAAATCCTCTTCGTTGCCTTCCCTCAATATATCTGTGGATGAGAGTTATCACTTATAACTCTGCGGGTTTGTGAATTTCAGTGTCCCTGAGCTCCATTTTTCAACTCGCTTTTTTGGGAGCTGGCCGCAAAAGCGCGGGATTGCCTCAGGCCCTATTCTGGTTCCTGGCGGCAGGCTGAGCCTGTGGTTAATTCTTCTTCCTGATGGGAAAATAGAGTGACGTGGGCCTGTCCCAACACCTAGATCTAGTCTCTCATTGGTTGCCCCTCTTCCCGTTCATCCTCAGGACAAATTGCAACCTGTAGGGAACAGGAGCTTAAAGGTGCTGAATCTCCAAGTAGGGAGATTGCTAGTAAAGTAGCTGGAAAGGCGAACCCGAGCACAAGGAGATGAGAAATTGGGTGCGTTTTAGAAACCTTTCAAAATCACACGGTGTACCATCTTCTGGGTTTCTCATGCATGTTTTCGATGTAGGAAGATGCCCTTGAACCTGGAGATTTGGGACCCATGGGATGGGTACCACACAGTATTACTTTAAAGGGTCTGCGTTTGCTCACCCAACCTCACCCAAACTCTAAGCCCCAAGAGTGTCCACCCTTATGTCTCATCCAGCTGTGGGTCTAGATATGGTCAATCCAGGTTGCATCACAGCCTCTGAACGAATTTTGTAAGAATTTCTCTCTCTTTCACTGTCTTTGTTTTACGGGTTTTTAAAAGTAATTTATTTTTATAATGGGGTTTAGCTGCTTTTCACGGCTGTGTTTATGCGGCTTTACACCCACTTGACTCACTTCCAGACAGATATCAATACATAGGTTTTAAGATTCTTACTAGTCACATATATTCTTGTGCGGTGAATAGGGGGTGTTGAGTCCAGTTCACTGAGCAAGGAGTAGGTCTTGTCTATTACATATTGGGTGTATGGAACGGTATCTGAGCGAATTTGAAACCCTTGTTTTATGCATCACCCCACCTCACCTTTCCCGTTAATCAGCCATAGTGTGTTTTCTAAACGTGTGACTCTGTTCTGTTTTGTAATTCAGTTCAGGTGTAGCGGTTTTTACATTCCCTCTATAAGTGATAGCTTATGATAAGTGTCTTTTTCTGTGTCACTTATTTCACTTAGAATCGTCATACCTAAATCCACTCATCTTGCTTCTACTAGCCTAAGACATTGATTTCATGTCTGAGTGATATTCCTTTGTACATAAGGACCACAACTTCTTTATCCATTTTTCTCTTTCCTGGGATATTTAAGGTGTCATGAAGTGGAGGTTCTTGTCAACATAGCAGCCCTAAACATTGGGGTGCCTGTGTCTTGCTGATTTTTAGTTTTCCCAATTTATACGCCCATGAGTGGACTTGCCCTATGCTCCCTAAGCTGTGTTATTTCGATGTTTCAGGACACACCGTACACTTCTCCAGAGTGGCTTTTGGCAATTTACATCCCGCCCATCAGCGTAGCAAGGCTGCCATTTCTCCATGGCCTGTCCTGCATTTCTGGTTTTGACACTTTTTGCAGCATGGCCCTTTTGACCGATGGGAAGCGAGACCTCTTTGTAGCGCTGATTTGCCTTTCCAGGTTGCTTGGTTGGCCAAAAAGGGCGTATTCGTTTTTTCCTGAATATATTCAGGAAAAAACGCATACGCCCTTTTTGGCCAAGGGCATAATTGTTGACGTTTTGCCGCTTTTCATGTGCTTTAAAGGCGATTCGAATCTACCTCCTGAAATCTCTTTCCTGCAATTCTGCCTTGCTTTCAAATCCTCTTCGTTGCCTTCCCTCAATATATCTGTGGATGAGAGTTATCATTTATAACTCTGCGGGTTTGTGAATTGCAGTGTCCCTGAGCTCCATTTTTCAACTCGCTTTTTTGGGAGCTGGCCACAAAAGTGCGAGATTGCCTCAGGCCCTATTCTGGTTCCTGGAGGCAGGCTGAGCCTGTGGTTAATTCCTCTTCCTGATGGGAAAATAGAGTGACCTGTGCCTGTCCCAACACCTAGATCTAGTCTCTCATTGGTTGCCCCTCTTCCCGTTCATCTTCAGGACAAATTGCAACCTGTAGGGAACAGGAGCTTAAAGGTGCTGATTCTCCAAGTAGAGAGATTGCTAGTAAAGTAGCTGGAAAGGCGAACCCTAGCACAAGGAGATGAGAAATGGGGTGTGTTTTAGAAACCTTTCAAAATCACACGGTGTACCATCTTCTGGGTTTCTCATGCATGTTTTCGATGTAGGAAGATGCCCTTGAACCTGGAGATTTGGGACCCATGGGATGGGTACCACGCAGTATTACTTTAAAGGGTCTGAGTTTGCTCACCCAACCTCACCCAACCTCTCAGCCCCAAGAGTGTCCACCCTTATGTCTCATCCAGGTGTGGGTCTAGATAAGGTCAATCCAGGTTGCATCACAGCCCCTGAACGAATTTTGTAAGAATTTCTCTCTCTTTCACTGTCTTTGTTTTACGGGTTTTTAAAAGTAATTTATTTTTATAATGGGGTTTAGCTGCTTTTCACGGCTGTGTTTATGCGGCTTTACACCCACTTGGCTCACTTCCAGAGAGATATCAATACATAGGTTTTACGATTCTTACTAGTCAGATATATTCTTGTGCGGTGAATAGGGGGTGTTGAGTCCAGTTCACTGAGCAAGGAGTAGGTCTTGTCTATTACATATTGGGTGTATGGAAAAGTATCTGAGCGAATTTGAAACCCTTGTTTTATGCATCACCCCACCTCACCTTTCCCGTTAAGCAGCCATAGTGTGTTTTCTAAACGTGTGACTCTGTTCTGTTTTTTAATTCAGTTCAATTGTAGCGGTTTTTACATTCTCTCTATAAGAGATAGCTTATGATAAGTGTCTTTTTCTGTGTGACTGATTTCACTTAGAATCGTCATACCTAAATCCACTCATCTTGCTTCTACTAGCCTTATGACATTGATTTCATGTCTGAGTGATATTCCTTTGTACATAAGGACCACAACTTCTTTATCCATTTTTCTCTTTCCTGGGATATTTAAGGTGTCATGAAGTGGAGGTTCTTGTCAACATAGCAGCCCTAAACATTGGGGTGCCTGTGTCTTGCTGATTTTTAGTTTTCCCAATTTATACGCCCATGAGTGGACGTGCCCTATGCTCCCTAAGCTGTGTTTTTTCGATGTTTCAGGACACACCGTATACTTCTCCAGAGTGGCTGTTGGCAATTTACATCCCGCCCATCAGCGTAGCAAGGCTGCCATTTCTCCATGGCCTGTCCCGCATTTCTGGTTTTGACACTTTTTGCAGCATGGCCCTTTTGACCGATGGGAAGCGAGACCTCTTTGTAGCGCTGATTTGCCTTTCCCGGTTGCTTGGTTGGCCAAAAAGGGCGTATGCGTTTTTTCCTGAATATATTCAGGAAAAAACGCATACGCCCTTTTTGGCCAAGGGCATCATTGTCGACGTTTTGCCGCTTTTCATGTGCTTTAAAGGCGATTCGAATCTACCTCCTGAAATCTGTTTCCTGCAATTCTGCCTTGCTTTCAAATCCTCTTCGTTGCCTTCCCTCAATATATCTGTGGATGAGAGTTATCATTTATAACTCTGCGGGTTTGTGAATTGCAGTGTCCCTGAGCTCCATTTTTCAACTCGCTTTTTTGGGAGCTGGCCGCAAAAGCGCGGGATTGCCTCAGGCCCTATTCTGGTTCCTGGCGGCAGGCTGAGCCTGTGGTTAATTCTTCTTCCTGATGGGAAAATAGAGTGACCTGGGCCTGTCCCAACACCTAGATCTAGTCTCTCATTGGTTGCCCCTCTTCCCGTTCATCCTCAGGACAAATTGCAACCTGTAGGGAACAGGAGCTTAAAGGTGCTGATTCTCCAAGTAGGGAGATTGCTAGTAAAGTAGCTCGAAAGGCGAACCCGAGCACAAGGAGATGAGAAATGAGGTGCGTTTTAGAAACCTTTCAAAATCACACAGTGTACCATCTTCTGGGTTTCTCATGCATGTTTTCGATGTAGGAAGATGCCCTTGAACCTGGAGATTTAGGAACCATGGGATGGGTAGTACACAGTATTACTTTAAAGGGTCTGTGTTTGCTCACCCAACCTCACCCAACCTCTAAGCCCCAAGAGTGTCCACCCTTATGTCTCATCCAGCTGTGGGTCTAGATATGGTCAATCCAGGTTGCATCACAGCCTCTGAACGAATTTTGTAAGAATTTCTCTCTCTTTCACTGTCTTTGTTTTACGGGTTTTTAAAAGTAATTTATTTTATAATGGGGTTTAGCTGCTTTTCACAGCTGTGTTTATGCGGCTTTACACCCACTTGACTCACTTCCAGACAGATATCAATACATAGGTTTTAAGATTCTTACTAGTCACATATATTCTTGTGCGGTGAATAGGGGGTGTTGAGTCCAGTTCACTGAGCAAGGAGTAGGTCTTGTCTATTACATATTGGGTGTATGGAACGGTATCTGAGCGAATTTGAAGCCCTTGTTTTATGCATCACCCCACCTCACCTTTCCCGTTAAGCAGCCATAGTGTGTTTTCTAAACGTGTGACTCTGTTCTGTTTTGTAATTCAGTTCAGGTGTAGCGGTTTTTACATTCCCTCTATAAGTGATAGCTTATGATAAGTGTCTTTTTCTGTGTCACTTATTTCACTTAGAATCGTCATACCTAAATCCACTCATCTTGCTTCTACTAGCCTTATGACATTGATTTCATGTCTGAGTGATATTCCTTTGTACATAAGGACCACAACTTCTTTATCCATTTTTCTCTTTCCTGGGATATTTAAGGTGTCATGAAGTGGAGGTTCTTGTCAACATAGCAGCCCTAAACATTGGGGTGCCTGTGTCTTGCTGATTTTTAGTTTTCCCAATTTATACGCCCATGAGTGGACGTGCCCTATGCTCCCTAAGCTGTGTTTTTTCGATGTTTCAGGACACACCGTACACTTCTCCAGAGTGGCTTTTGGCAATGTACATCCCGCCCATCAGCGTAGCAAGGCTGCCATTTCTCCATGGCCTGTACTGCATTTCTGGTTTTGACACTTTTTGCAGCATGGCCCTTTTGACCGATGGGAAGCGAGACTTCTTTGTAGCGCTGATTTGCCTTTCCAGGTTGCTTGGTTGGCCAAAAAGGGCGTATGCGTTATTTCCTGAATATATTCAGGAAAAAACGCATACGCCCTTTTTGGCCAAGGGCATCATTGTCGACGTTTTGCCGCTTTTCATGTGCTTTAAAGGCGATTCGAATCTACCTCCTGAAATCTGCTTCCTGCAATTCTGCCTTGCTTTCAAATCCTCTTCGTTGCCTTCCCTCAATATATCTGTGGATGAGAGTTATCATTTATAACTCTGCGGGTTTGTGAATTGCAGTGTCCCTGAGCTCCATTTTTCAACTCGCTTTTTTGGGAGCTGGCCGCAAAAGCGCGGGATTGCCTCAGGCCCTATTCTGGTTCCTGGCGGCAGGCTGAGCCTGTGGTTAATTCTTCTTCCTGATGGGAAAATAGAGTGACCTGTGCCTGTCCCAACACCTAGATCTAGTCTCTCATTGGTTGCCCCTCTTCCCGTTCAACCTCAGGACAAATTGCAACCTGTAGGGAACAGGAGCTTAAAGGTGCTGATTCTCCAAGTAGGGAGATTGCTAGTAAAGTAGCTGGAAAGGCGAACCCTAGCACAAGGAAATGAGAAATGGGGTGCGTTTTAGAAACCTTTCAAAATCACACGGTGTACCATCTTCTGGGTTTCTCATGCATGTTTTCGATGTAGGAAGATGCCCTTGAACCTGGAGATTTGGGACCCATGGGATGGGTACCACGCAGTATTACTTCAAAGGGTCTGCGTTTGCTCACCCAACCTCTCAGCCCCAAGAGTGTCCACCCTTATGTCTCATCCAGCTGTGGGTCTAGATATGGTCAATCCAGGTTGCATCACAGCCCCTGAACGAATTTTGTAAGAATTTCTCTCTCTTTCACTGTCTTTGTTTTACGGGTTTTTAAAAGTAATTTATTTTTATAATGGGGTTTAGCTGCTTTTCACGGCTGTGTTTATTCGGATTTACACCCACTTGACTCACTTCCAGACAGATATCAATACATAGGTTTTAAGATTGTTACTAGTCACATATATTCTTGTGCGGTGAATAGGGGGTGTTGAGTCCAGTTCACTGAGCAAAGAGTAGGTCTTGTCTATTACATATTGGGTGTATGGAACGGTATCTGAGCGAATTTGAACCCCTTGTTTTATGCATCACCCCACCTCACCTTTCCCGTTAAGCAGCCATAGTGTGTTTTCTAAACGTGTGATTCTGTTCTGTTCTGTAATTCAGTTCAAGTGTAGCGGTTTTTACATTCCCTCTATAAGTGATAGCTTATGATAAGTGTCTTTTTCTGTGTGACTTATTTCCCTTAGAATCGTCGTACCTATGTCCACTCATCTTGCTTCTACTAGCCTTATGATATTAATTTCATGTCTGAGTGATATTCCTTTGTACATAAGGACCACAACTTCTTTATCCATTTTTCTCTTTCCTGGGATATTTAAGGTGTCATGAAGTGGAGGTTCTTGTCAACAGAGCAGCCCTAAACTTTGGGGTGCCTGTGTCTTGCTGATTTTTAGTTTTCCCAATTTATACGCCCATGAGTGGACGTGCCCTATGCTCCCTAAGCTGTGTTTTTTCGATGTTTCAGGACACACTGTACACTTCTCCAGAGTGGCTGTTGGCAATTTACATCCCGCTCATCAGCGTAGCAAGGCTGCCATTTCTCCATGGCCTGTCCTGCATTTCTGGTTTTGACACTTTTTGCAGCATGGCCCTTTTGACCGATGGGAAGCGAGACTTCTTTGTAGCGCTGATTTGACTTTCCAGGTTGCTTGGTTGGCCAAAAAGGGCGTATGCGTTTTTTCCTGAATATATTCAGGAAAAAACGCATACGCCCTTTTTGGCCAAGGGCATCATTGTCGACCTTTTGCCGCTTTTCATGTGCTTTAAAGGCGATTCGAATCTACCTCCTGAAATCTGTTTTCTGCAATTCTGCCTTGCTTTCAAATCCTCTTCGTTGCCTTCCCTCAATATATATGTGGATGAGAGTTATCATTTATAACTCTGCGGGTTTGTGAATTGCAGTGTCCCTGAGCTCCATTTTTCAACTCGCTTTTTTGGGAGCTGGCCGCAAAAGCGCGGGATTGCCTCAGGCCCTATTGTGCTTCTGGGCGGCAGGCTGAGCCTGTGATTAATTCTTCTTCCTGATGGGAAATTAGAGTGACCTGTGCCTGTCCCAACACCTAGATCTAGTCTCTCATTTGTTGCCCCTCTTCCCGTTCATCCTCAGGACAAATTGCAACCTGTACAGAACAGGAGGTTAAAGGTGCTGATTCTCCAAGTAGGGAGATTGCTAGTAAAGTAGCTGGAATGGCGAACCCGAGCACAAGGAGATGAGAAATGAGGTGCGTTTTAGAAACCTTTCAAAATCACACGGTGTACCATCTTCTGAGTTTCTCATGCATGTTTTTGATGTAGGAAGATGCCCTTGAACCTGGAGACTTGGGACCCATGGGATGGGTACCACGCAGTATTACTTTAAAGGGTCTGCGTTTGCTCACCCAACCTAACCCAACCTTTCAGCCCCAAGAGTGTCCACCCTTATGTCTCATCCACCTGTGCGTGTAGATATGGTCAATCCAGGTTGCATCACAGCCTCTGAACGAATTTTGTAAGAATTTCTCTCTCTTTCACTGTCTTTGTTTTACGGGTTTTTAAAAGTAATTTATTTTTATAATGGGGTTTAGTTGCTTTTCACGGCTGTGTTTATGCGGCTTTACACCCACTTGACTCACTTCCAGACATATATCAATACATAGGTTTTAAGATTCTTACTAGTCACCTATATTCTTGTGCGGTGAATAGGGGGTGTTGAGTCCAGTTCACTGAGCAAGGAGTAGGTCTTGTCTATTACATATTGGGTGTATGGAACGGTGTCTGAGCGAATTTGAAACCCTTGTTTTATGCATCACCCCACCTCACCTTTCCCGTTAAGCAGCCATAGTGTGTTTTCTAAACGTGTGACTCTGTTCTGTTTTGTAATTCAGTTCAAGTGTAGCGGTTTTTACATTCCCTCTATAAGTGATAGCTTATGATAAGTGTCTTTTTCTGTGTGACTTATTTCACTTAGAATCGTCATACCTAAATCCACTCATCTTGCTTCTACTAGCCTTATGACATTGATTTCATGTCTGAGTGATATTGCATTGTACATAAGGACCACAACTTCTTTATCCATTTTTCTCTTTCCTGGGATATTTAAGGTGTCATGAAGTGGAGGTTCTTGTCAACAGAGCAGCCCTAAACTTTGGGGTGCCTGTGTCTTGCTGATTTTTAGTTTTCCCAATTTATACGCCCATGAGTGGACGTGCCCTATGCTCCCTAAGCTGTGTTTTTTCGATGTTTCAGGACACACTGTACACTTCTCCAGAGTGGCTGTTGGCAATTTACATCCCGATCATCAGCGTAGCAAGGCTGCCATTTCTCCATGGCCTGTCCTGCATTTCTGGTTTTGACACTTTTTGCAGCATGGCCCTTTTCACCGATGGGAAGCGAGACCTCTTTGTAGCGCTGATTTGCCTTTCCAGGTTGCTTGGTTGGCCAAAAAGGGCGTATGCGTTTTTTCCTGAATATATTCAGGAAAAAACGCATACGCCCTTTTTGGCCAAGGGCATCATTGTCGACGTTTTGCCGCTTTTCATGTGCTTTAAAGGCGATTCGAATCTACCTCCTGAAATCTCTTTCCTGCAATTCTGCCTTGCTTTCAAATCCTCTTCGTTGCCTTCCCTCAATATATCTGTGGATGAGAGTTATCATTTATAACTCTGCGGGTTTGTGAATTGCAGTGTCCCTGAGCTCCATTTTTCAACTCGCTTTTTTGGGAGCTGGCCACAAAAGCGCGAGATTGCCTCAGGCCCTATTGTGGTTCCTGGAGGCAGGCTGAGCCTGTGGTTAATTCTTCTTCCTGATGGGAAAATAGAGTGACCTGTGCCTGTCCCAACACCTAGATCTAGTCTCTCATTGGTTGCCCCTCTTCCCGTTCATCTTCAGGACAAATTGCAACCTGTAGGGAACAGGAGCTTAAAGGTGCTGATTCTCCAAGTAGGGAGATTGCTAGTAAAGTAGCTGGAAAGGCGAACCCTAGCACAAGGAGATGAGAAATGGGGTGCGTTTTAGAAACCTTTCAAAATCACACGGTGTACCATCTTCTGGGTTTCTCATGCATGTTTTCGATGTAGGAAGATGCCCTTGAACCTGGAGATTTGGGACCCATGGGATGGGTACCACGCAGTATTACTTTAAAGGGTCTGAGTTTGCTCACCCAACCTCACCCAACCTCTCAGCCCCAAGAGTGTCCACGCTTATGTCTCATCCAGGTGTGGGTCTAGATATGGTCAATCCAGGTTGCATCACAGCCCCTGAACGAATTTTGTAAGAATTTCTCTCTCTTTCACTGTCTTTGTTTTACGGGTTTTTAAAAGTAATTTATTTTTATAATGGGGTTTAGCTGCTTTTCACGGCTGTGTTTATGCGGCTTTACACACACTTGGCTCACTTCCAGAGAGATATCAATACATAGGTTTTACGATTCTTACTAGTCAGATATATTCTTGTGTGGTGAATAGGGGGTGTTGAGTCCAGTTCACTGAGCAAGGAGTAGGTCTTGTCTATTACATATTGGGTGTATGGAAAAGTATCTGAGCGAATTTGAAACCCTTGTTTTATGAATCACCCCACCTCACCTTTCCCGTTAAGCAGCCATAGTGTGTTTTCTAAACGTGTGACTCTGTTATGTTTTTTAATTCAGTTCAATTGTAGCGGTTTTTACATTCTCTCTATAAGTGATAGCTTATGATAAGTGTCTTTTTCTGTGTGACTTATTTCACTTAGAATCGTCATACCTAAATCCACTCATCTTGCTTCTACTAGCCTTATGACATTGATTTCATGTCTGAGTGATATTCCTTTGTACATAAGGACCACAACTTCTTTATCCATTTTTCTCTTTCCTGGGATATTTAAGGTGTCATGAAGTGGAGGTTCTTGTCAACATAGCAGCCCTAAACATTGGGGTGCCTGTGTCTTGCTGATTTTTAGTTTTCCCAATTTATACGCCCATGAGTGGACGTGCCCTATGCTCCCTAAGCTGTGTTTTTTCGATGTTTCAGGACACACCGTATACTTCTCCAGAGTGGCTGTTGGCAATTTACATCCCGCCCATCAGCGTAGCAAGGCTGCCATTTCTCCATGGCCTGTCCTGCATTTCTGGTTTTGACACTTTTTGCAGCATGGCCCTTTTGACCGATGGGAAGCGAGACCTCTTTGTAGCGCTGATTTGCCTTTCCCGGTTGCTTGGTTGGCCAAAAAGGGCGTATGCTTTTTTTCCTGAATATATTCAGGAAAAAACGCATACGCCTTTTTTGGCCAAGGGCATCATTGTCGACGTTTTGCCGCTTTTCATGTGCTTTAAAGGCGATTCGAATCTACCTCCTGAAATCTGCTTCCTGCAATTCTGCCTTGCTTTCAAATCCTCTTCGTTGCCTTCCCTCAATATATCTGTGGATGAGAGTTATCATTTATAACTCTGCGGGTTTGTGAATTGCAGTGTCCCTGAGCTCCATTTTTCAACTCGCTTTTTTGGGAGCTGGCCGCAAAAGCGCGGGATTGCCTCAGGCCCTATTCTGGTTCCTGGCGGCTGGCTGAGCCTGTGGTTAATTCTTCTTCCTGATGGGAAAATAGAGTGACCTGGGCCTGTCCCAACACCTAGATCTAGTCTCTCATTGGTTGCCCCTCTTCCCGTTCAACCTCAGGACAAATTGCAACCTGTAGGGAACAGGAGCTTAAAGGTGCTGATTCTCCAAGTAGGGAGATTGCTAGTAAAGTAGCTCGAAAGGCGAACCCGAGCACAAGGAGATGAGAAATGGGGTGCGTTTTAGAAACCTTTCAAAATCACACGGTGTACCATCTTCTGGGTTTCTCATGCATGTTTTCGATGTAGGAAGATGCCCTTGAACCTGGAGATTTGGCACCCATGGGATGGGTACCACGCAGTATTACTTTAAAGGGTCTGAGTTTGCTCACCCAACCTCACCCAACCTCTAAGCCCCAAGAGTGTCCACCCTTATGTCTCATCCAGGTGTGGGTCTAGATATGGTCCATCCAGGTTGCATCACAGCCCCTGAACGAATTTTGTAGGAATTTCTCTCTCTTTCACTGTCTTTGTTTTACGGGTTTTTAAAAGTAATTTATTTTATAATGGGGTTTAGCTGCTTTTCACGGCTGTGTTTATGCGGCTTTACACCCACTTGGCTCACTTCCAGAGAGATATCAATACATAGGTTTTACGATTCTTACTAGTCAGAAATATTCTTGTGCGGTGAATAGGGGGTGTTGAGTCCACTTCACTGAGCAAGGAGTAGGTCTTGTCTATTACATATTGGGTGTATGGAACGGTATCTGAGCGAATTTGAAACCCTTGTTTTATGCATCACCCCACCTCACCTTTCCCGTTAAGCAGCCATAGTGTGTTTTCTAAACGTGTGACTCTGTTCTGTTTTGTAATTCAGTTCAAGTGTAGCGGTTTTTACATTCCCTCTATAAGTGATAGCTTATGATTAGTGTCTTTTTCTGTGTCACTTATTTCACTTAGAATCGTCATACCTAAATCCACTCATCTTGCTTCTACAAGCCTTATGACATTGATTTCATGTCTGAGTGATATTCCATTGTACATAAGGACCACAACTTCTTTATCCATTTTTCTCTTTCCTGGGATATTTAAGGTGTCATGAAGTGGAGGTTCTTGTCAACAGAGCAGCCCTAAACTTTGGGGTGCCTGTGTCTTGCTCATTTTTAGTTTTCCCAATTTCTACGCCCATGAGTGAAGGTGCCCTATGCTCCCTAAGCTGTGTTTTTTCGATGTTTCAGGACACACCGTACACTTCTCCAGTGTGGCTGTTGGCAATTTACATCCCGCCCATCAGCGTAGCAAGGCTGCCATTTCTCCATGGCCTGTCCTGCATTTCTGGTTTTGACACTTTTTGCAGCATGACCCTTTTGACCGATGGGAAGCGAGACTTCTTTGTAGCGCTGATTTGCCTTTCCAGGTTGCTTGGTTGGCCAAAAAGGGCGTATGCGTTTTTTCCTGAATATATTCAGGAAAAAACGCATACGCCCTTTTTGGCCAAGGGCATCATTGTCGACGTTTTGCCGCTTTTCATGTGCTTTAAAGGCGATTCGGATCTACCTCCGGAAATCTGTTTCCTGCAATTCTGCCTTGCTTTGAATTCCTCTTCGTTGCCTTCCCTCAATATATCTGTGGATGAGAGTTATCATTTATAACTCTGCGGGTTTGTGAATTGCAGTGTCCCTGAGCTCCATTTTTCAACTCGCTTTTTTGGGAGCTGGCCGCAAAAGCGCGGGATTGCCTCAGGCCCTATTCTGGTTCCTGGCGGCAGGCGGAGCCTGTGGTTAATTCTTCTTCCTGATGGGAAAATAGAGAGACCTGTGCCTGTCCCAACACCTAGATCTAGTCTCTCATTGGTTTCCCCTCTTCCCGTTCATCCTCAGGACAAATTGCAACCTGTAGGGAACAGGAGCTTAAAAGTGCTGATTCTCCAAGTAGGGAGATTGCTAGTAAAGTAGCTGGAAAGGCGAACCCGAGCACAAGGAGATGAGAAATGGGGTGCGTTTTAGAAACCTTTCAAAATCACACGGTGTACCATCTTCTGGGTTTCTCATGCATGTTTTCGATGTAGGAAGATGCCCTTGAACCTGGAGATTTGGGACCCATGGGATGGGTACCACGCAGTATTACTTCAAAGGGTCTGCGTTTGCTCACCCAACCTCTCAGCCCCAAGAGTGTCCACCCTTATGTCTCATCCAGCTGTGGGTCTAGATATGGTCAATCCAGGTTGCATCACAGCCCCTGAACGAATTTTGTAAGAATTTCTCTCTGTTTCACTGTCTTTGTTTTATGGGTTATTAAAAGTAATTTATTTTTATAATGGGGTTTAGCTGCTTTTCACGGCTGTGTTTATGCGGATTTACACCCACTTGACTCACTTCCAGACAGATATCAGTACATAGGTTTTAAGATTGTTACTAGTCACATATATTCTTGTGCGGTGAATAGGGGGTGTTGTGTCCAGTTCACTGAGCAAGGAGTAGGTCTTGTCTATTACATATTGGGTGTATGGAACGGTATCTGAGCGAATTTGAACCCCTTGTTTTATGCATCACCCCACTTCACCTTTCCCGTTAAGCAGCCATAGTGTGTTTTCTAAACGTGTGACTCTGTTCTGTTTTGTAATTCAGTTCAAGTGTAGCGGTTTTTACATTCCCTCTATAAGTGATAGCTTATGATAAGTGTCTTTTTCTGTGTGACTTATTTCACTTAGAATCGTCGTACCTAAGTCCACTCATCTTGCTTCTACTAGCCTTATGACATTGATTTCATGTCTGAGTGATATTCCATTGTACATAAGGACCACAACTTCTTTATCCATTTTTCTCTTTCCTGGGATATTTAAGGTGTCATGAAGTGGAGGTTCTTGTCAACAGAGTAGCCCCAAACTTTGGGGTGCCTGTGTCTTGCTGATTTTTAGTTTTCCCAATTTATACGCCCATGAGTGGACGTGCCCTATGCTCACTAAGCTGTGTTTTTTCGATGTTTCAGGACACACCGTATACTTCTCCAGAGTGGCTGTTGGCAATTTACATCCCGCCCATCAGCGTAGCAAGGCTGCCATTTCTCCATGGCCTGTCCTGCATTTCTGGTTTTGACACTTTTTGGAGCATGGCCCTTTTGGCCGATGGGAAGCGAGACTTCTTTGTAGTGCTGATTTGCCTTTCCAGGTTGCTTGGTTGGCCAAAAAGGGCGTATGCGTTTTTTCCTGAATATATTCAGGAAAAAACGCATACGCCCTTTTTGGCCAAGGGCATCATTGTCGACGTTTTGCAGCTTTTCATGTGCCTTAAAGGCGATTCGAATCTACCTCCTGAAATCTGTTTCCTGCAATTCTGCCTTGCTTTCAAATCCTCTTCGTTGCCTTCCCTCAATATATCTGTGGATGAGAGTTATCATTTATAACTCTGCGGGTTTGTGAATTGCAGTGTCCCTGAGCTCCATTTTTCAACTCGCTTTTTTGGGAGCTGGCCGCAAAAGCACGGGATTGCCTCAGGCCCTATTGTGCTTCTGGGCGGCAGGCTGAGCCTGTGATTAATTCTTCTTCCTGATGGGAAATTAGAGTGACCTGTGCCTGTCCCAACACCTAGATCTAGTCTCTCATCGGTTGCCCCTCTTCCCGTTCATCCTCAGGACAAATTGCAACCTGTACGGAACAGGAGGTTAAAGGTGCTGATTCTCCAAGTAGGGAGATTGCAAGTAAAGGAGCTGGAATGGCGAACCCGAGCACAAGGAGATGAGAAATGAGGTGCGTTTTAGAAACCTTTCAAAATCACACGGTGTACCATCTTCTGAGTTTCTCATGCATGTTTTCGATGTAGGAAGATGCCCTTGAACCTGGAGACTTGGGACCCATGGGATGGGTACCACGCAGTATTACTTTAAAGGGTCTGCGTTTGCTCACCCAACCTCACCCAACCTTTCAGCCCCAAGAGTGTCCACCCTTATGTCTCATCCAGCTGTGCGTGTAGATATGGTCAATCCAGGTTGCATCACAGCCTCTGAACGAATTTTGTAAGAATTTCTCTCTCTTTCACTGTCTTTGTTTTACGGGTTTTTAAAAGTAATTTATTTTTATAATGGGGTTTAGCTGCTTTTCACGGCTGTGTTTATGCGGCTTTACACCCACTTGACTCACTTCCAGACATATATCAATACATAGGTTTTAAGATTCTTACTAGTCACCTATATTCTTGTGCGGTGAATAGGGGGTGTTGAGTCCAGTTCACTGAGCAAGGAGTAGGTCTTGTCTATTACATATTGGGTGTATGGAACGGTATCTGAGCGAATTTGAACCCCTTGTTTTATGCATCACCCCACCTCACCTTTCCCGTTAAGCAGCCATAGTGTGTTTTCTAAACGTGTGACTCTGTTCTGTTTTGTAATTCAGTTCAAGTGTAGCGGTTTTTACATTCCCTCTATAAGTGATAGCTTATGATAAGTGTCTTTTTCTGTGTGACTTATTTCACTTAGAATCGTCGTACCTAACTCCACTCATCTTGCTTCTACTAGCCTTATGACATTGATTTCATGTCTGAGTGATATTCCATTGTACATAAGGACCACGACTTCTTTATCCATTTTTCTCTTTCCTGGGATATTTAAGTTGTCATGAAGTGGAGGTTCTTGTCAACAGAGCAGCCCTAAACTTTGGGGTGCCTGTGTCTTGCTGATTTTTCTTTCTCCCAATTTATACGCCCATGAGTGGACGTGCCCTACGCTCCCTAAGCTGTGTTTTTTCGATGTTTCAGGACACACCATACACTTCTCCAGAGTGGCTGCTGGCAATTAACATCCCGCCCATCAGCGTAGCAAGGCTGCCATTTCTCCATGGCCTGTCCTGCATTTCTGGTTTTGACACTTTTTGCAGCATGACCCTTTTGACCGATGGGAAGCGAGACTTCTTTGTAGCGCTGATTTGCCTTTCCAGGTTGCTTGGTTGGCCAAAAAGGGCGTATGCGTTTTTTCCTGAATATATTCAGGAAAAAACGCATACGCCCTTTTTGGCCAAGGGCATCATTGTCGACGTTTTGCCGCTTTTCATGTGCTTTAAAGGCGATTCGAATCTACCTCCTGAAACCTGTTTCCTGCAATTCTGCCTTGCTTTCAAATCCTCTTCGTTGCCTTCCCTCAATATATTTGTGGACGAGAGTTATCGTTTATAACTCAGCAGGTTTGTGAATGGCAGTGCCCCTGAGCTCCATTTTTCAACTGTCTTGTTTGGGAGCTGGCCGCAAAAGCACGGGATTGCCTCAGGCCCTATTCTGGTTCCCGGCGGCAGGCTGAGCCTGTGGTTAATTCTTCTTCCTGATGGGAAAATAGAGTGACCTGTGCCAGTCCCAAAACCTAGATCTAGTCTCTCATTGGTTGCCCCTCTTCCCGTTCATCCTCAGGACAAATTGCAACCTGTACAGAACAGGAGGTTAAAGGTGCTGATTCTCCAAGTAGGGAGATTGCTAGTGAAGTAGCTGGAATGGCGAACCCGAGCACAAGGAGATGAGAAATGAGGTGCGTTTTAGAAACCTTTCAAAATCACACGGTGTACCTTCTTCTGGGTTCCTCATGCAAGATTTCGATGTAGGAAGATGCCCTTGAACCTGGAGATTTGGGACCCATGGGATGGGTACCATGCAGTATTACTTTAAAGGGTCTGCGTTTTCTCACCCAAGCTCACCCAACCTCTCAGCCCCAAGACTGTCCACCTTTATGTCTCATCCAGCTGTGGGTCTAGATATGGTCAATCCAGGTTGCATCACAGCCCCTGAACGAATTTTGTAAGAATTTCTCTCTCTTTCACTGTCTTTGTTTTACGGGTTTTTAAAAGTAATTTATTTTTATAATGGGGTTTAGCTGCTTTTCACGGCTGTGTTTATGCGGATTTACACCCACTTGACTCACTTTCAGACAGATATCAATACATAGGTTTTAAGATTGTTACTAGTCACATATATTCTTGTGCGGTGAATAGGGGGTGTTGAGTCCAGTTCACTGAGCAAAGAGTAGGTCTTGTCTATTACATATTGGGTGTATGGAACGGTATCTGAGCGAATTTGAAACCCTTGTTTTATGCATCACCCCACCTCACCTTTCCCGTTAAGCAGCCATAGTGTGTTTTCTAAACGTGTGATTCTGTTCTGTTCTGTAATTCAGTTCAAGTGTAGCGGTTTTTACATTCCCTCTATAAGTGATAGCTTATGATAAGTGTCTTTTTCTGTGTGACTTATTTCCCTTAGAATCGTCGTACCTGAGTCCACTCATCTTGCTTCTACTAGCCTTATGACATTGATTTCATGTCGGAGTGATATTGCATTGTACATAAGGACCACAACTTCTTTATCCATTTTTCTCTTTCCTGGGATATTTAAGGTGTCATGAAGTGGAGGTTCTTGTCAACAGAGCAGCCCTAAACTTTGGGGTGCCTGTGTCTTGCTGATTTTTAGTTTTCCCAATTTATACGCCCATGAGTGGACGTGCCCTATGCTCCCTAAGCTGTGTTTTTTCGATGTTTCAGGACACACTGTACACTTCTCCAGAGTGGCTGTTGGCAATTTACATCCCGCTCATCAGCGTAGCAAGGCTGCCATTTCTCCATGGCCTGTCCTGCATTTCTGGTTTTGACACTTTTTGCAGCATGGCCCTTTGGACCGATGGGAAGCGAGACTTCTTTGTAGCGCTGATTTGCCTTTCCAGGTTGCTTGGTTGGCCAAAAAGGGCGTATGCGTTTTTTCCTGAATATATTCAGGAAAAAACGCATACGCCCTTTTTGGCCAAGGGCATCATTGTCGACCTTTTGCCGCTTTTCATGTGCTTTAAAGGCGATTCGAATCTACCTCCTGAAATCTGTTTTCTGCAATTCTGCCTTGCTTTCAAATCCTCTTCGTTGCCTTCCCTCAATATATCTGTGGATGAGAGTTATCATTTATAACTCTGCGGGTTTGTGAATTGCAGTGTCCCTGAGCTCCATTTTTCAACTCGCTTTTTTGGGAGCTGGCCGCAAAAGCGCGGGATTGCCTCAGGCCCTATTGTGCTTCTGGGCGGCAGGCTGAGCCTGTGATTAATTCTTCTTCCTGATGGGAAATTAGAGTGACCTGTGCCTGTCCCAACACCTAGATCTAGTCTCTCATTGGTTGCCCCTCTTCCCGTTCATCCTCAGGACAAATTGCAACCTGTACAGAACAGGAGGTTAAAGGTGCTGATTCTCCAAGTAGGGAGATTGCTAGTAAAGTAGCTGGAATGGCGAACCCGAGCACAAGGAGATGAGAAATGAGGTGCGTTTTAGAAACCTTTCAAAATCACACGGTGTACCATCTTCTGAGTTTCTCATGCATGTTTTTGATGTAGGAAGATGCCCTTGAACCTGGAGACTTGGGACCCATGGGATGGGTACCACGCAGTATTACTTTAAAGGGTCTGCGTTTGCTCACCCAACCTAACCCAACCTTTCAGCCCCAAGAGTGTCCACCCTTATGTCTCATCCACCTGTGCGTGTAGATATGGTCAATCCAGGTTGCATCACAGCCTCTGAACGAATTTTGTAAGAATTTCTCTCTCTTTCACTGTCTTTGTTTTACGGGTTTTTAAAAGTAATTTATTTTTATAATGGGGTTTAGTTGCTTTTCACGGCTGTGTTTATGCGGCTTTACACCCACTTGACTCACTTCCAGACATATATCAATACATAGGTTTTAAGATTCTTACTAGTCACCTATATTCTTGTGCGGTGAATAGGGGGTGTTGAGTCCAGTTCACTGAGCAAGGAGTAGGTCTTGTCTATTACATATTGGGTGTATGGAACGGTGTCTGAGCGAATTTGAAACCCTTGTTTTATGCATCACCCCACCTCACCTTTCCCGTTAAGCAGCCATAGTGTGTTTTCTAAACGTGTGACTCTGTTCTGTTTTGTAATTCAGTTCAAGTGTAGCGGTTTTTACATTCCCTCTATAAGTGATAGCTTATGATAAGTGTCTTTTTCTGTGTGACTTATTTCACTTAGAATCGTCATACCTAAATCCACTCATCTTGCTTCTACTAGCCTTATGACATTGATTTCATGTCTGAGTGATATTGCATTGTACATAAGGACCACAACTTCTTTATCCATTTTTCTCTTTCCTGGGATATTTAAGGTGTCATGAAGTGGAGGTTCTTGTCAACAGAGCAGCCCTAAACTTTGGGGTGCCTGTGTCTTGCTGATTTTTAGTTTTCCCAATTTATACGCCCATGAGTGGACGTGCCCTATGCTCCCTAAGCTGTGTTTTTTCGATGTTTCAGGACACACTGTACACTTCTCCAGAGTGGCTGTTGGCAATTTACATCCCGCTCATCAGCGTAGCAAGGCTGCCATTTCTCCATGGCCTGTCCTGCATTTCTGGTTTTGACACTTTTTGCAGCATGGCCCTTTTCACCGATGGGAAGCGAGACCTCTTTGTAGCGCTGATTTGCCTTTCCAGGTTGCTTGGTTGGCCAAAAAGGGCGTATGCGTTTTTTCCTGAATATATTCAGGAAAAAACGCATACGCCCTTTTTGGCCAAGGGCATCATTGTCGACGTTTTGCCGCTTTTCATGTGCTTTAAAGGCGATTCGAATCTACCTCCTGAAATCTCTTTCCTGCAATTCTGCCTTGCTTTCAAATCCTCTTCGTTGCCTTCCCTCAATATATCTGTGGATGAGAGTTATCATTTATAACTCTGCGGGTTTGTGAATTGCAGTGTCCCTGAGCTCCATTTTTCAACTCGCTTTTTTGGGAGCTGGCCACAAAAGCGCGAGATTGCCTCAGGCCCTATTGTGGTTCCTGGAGGCAGGCTGAGCCTGTGGTTAATTCTTCTTCCTGATGGGAAAATAGAGTGACCTGTGCCTGTCCCAACACCTAGATCTAGTCTCTCATTGGTTGCCCCTCTTCCCGTTCATTTACAGGACAAATTGCAACCTGTAGGGAACAGGAGCTTAAAGGTGCTGATTCTCCAAGTAGGGAGATTGCTAGTAAAGTAGCTGGAAAGGCGAACCCTAGCACAAGGAGATGAGAAATGGGGTGCGTTTTAGAAACCTTTCAAAATCACACGGTGTACCATCTTCTGGGTTTCTCATGCATGTTTTCGATGTAGGAAGATGCCCTTGAACCTGGAGATTTGGGACCCATGGGATGGGTACCACGCAGTATTACTTTAAAGGGTCTGAGTTTGCTCACCCAACCTCACCCAACCTCTCAGCCCCAAGAGTGTCCACCCTTATGTCTCATCCAGGTGTGGGTCTAGATATGGTCAATCCAGGTTGCATCACAGCCCCTGAACGAATTTTGTAAGAATTTCTCTCTCTTTCACTGTCTTTGTTTTACGGGTTTTTAAAAGTAATTTATTTTTATAATGGGGTTTAGCTGCTTTTCACGGCTGTGTTTATGCGGCTTTACACCCACTTGGCTCACTTCCAGAGAGATATCAATACATAGGTTTTACGATTCTTACTAGTCAGATATATTCTTGTGTGGTGAATAGGGGGTGTTGAGTCCAGTTCACTGAGCAAGGAGTAGGTCTTGTCTATTACATATTGGGTGTATGGAAAAGTATCTGAGCGAATTTGAAACCCTTGTTTTATGAATCACCCCACCTCACCTTTCCCGTTAAGCAGCCATAGTGTGTTTTCTAAACGTGTGACTCTGTTATGTTTTTTAATTCAGTTCAATTGTAGCGGTTTTTACATTCTCTCTATAAGTGATAGCTTATGATAAGTGTCTTTTTCTGTGTGACTTATTTCACTTAGAATCGTCATACCTAAATCCACTCATCTTGCTTCTACTAGCCTTATGACATTGATTTCATGTCTGAGTGATATTCCTTTGTACATAAGGACCACAACTTCTTTATCCATTTTTCTCTTTCCTGGGATATTTAAGGTGTCATGAAGTGGAGGTTCTTGTCAACATAGCAGCCCTAAACATTGGGGTGCCTGTGTCTTGCTGATTTTTAGTTTTCCCAATTTATACGCCCATGAGTGGACGTGCCCTATGCTCCCTAAGCTGTGTTTTTTCGATGTTTCAGGACACACCGTATACTTCTCCAGAGTGGCTGTTGGCAATTTACATCCCGCCCATCAGCGTAGCAAGGCTGCCATTTCTCCATGGCCTGTCCTGCATTTCTGGTTTTGACACTTTTTGCAGCATGGCCCTTTTGACCGATGGGAAGCGAGACCTCTTTGTAGCGCTGATTTGCCTTTCCCGGTTGCTTGGTTGGCCAAAAAGGGCGTATGCTTTTTTTCCTGAATATATTCAGGAAAAAACGCATACGCCCTTTTTGGCCAAGGGCATCATTGTCGACGTTTTGCCGCTTTTCATGTGCTTTAAAGGCGATTCGAATCTACCTCCTGAAATCTGCTTCCTGCAATTCTGCCTTGCTTTCAAATCCTCTTCGTTGCCTTCCCTCAATATATCTGTGGATGAGAGTTATCATTTATAACTCTGCGGGTTTGTGAATTGCAGTGTCCCTGAGCTCCATTTTTCAACTCGCTTTTTTGGGAGCTGGCCGCAAAAGCACGGGATTGCCTCAGGCCCTATTGTGCTTCTGGGCGGCAGGCTGAGCCTGTGATTAATTCTTCTTCCTGATGGGAAATTAGAGTGACCTGTGCCTGTCCCAACACCTAGATCTAGTCTCTCATCGGTTGCCCCTCTTCCCGTTCATCCTCAGGACAAATTGCAACCTGTACGGAACAGGAGGTTAAAGGTGCTGATTCTCCAAGTAGGGAGATTGCAAGTAAAGGAGCTGGAATGGCGAACCCGAGCACAAGGAGATGAGAAATGAGGTGCGTTTTAGAAACCTTTCAAAATCACACGGTGTACCATCTTCTGAGTTTCTCATGCATGTTTTCGATGTAGGAAGATGCCCTTGAACCTGGAGACTTGGGACCCATGGGATGGGTACCACGCAGTATTACTTTAAAGGGTCTGCGTTTGCTCACCCAACCTCACCCAACCTTTCAGCCCCAAGAGTGTCCACCCTTATGTCTCATCCAGCTGTGCGTGTAGATATGGTCAATCCAGGTTGCATCACAGCCTCTGAACGAATTTTGTAAGAATTTCTCTCTCTTTCACTGTCTTTGTTTTACGGGTTTTTAAAAGTAATTTATTTTTATAATGGGGTTTAGCTGCTTTTCACGGCTGTGTTTATGCGGCTTTACACCCACTTGACTCACTTCCAGACATATATCAATACATAGGTTTTAAGATTCTTACTAGTCACCTATATTCTTGTGCGGTGAATAGGGGGTGTTGAGTCCAGTTCACTGAGCAAGGAGTAGGTCTTGTCTATTACATATTGGGTGTATGGAACGGTATCTGAGCGAATTTGAACCCCTTGTTTTATGCATCACCCCACCTCACCTTTCCCGTTAAGCAGCCATAGTGTGTTTTCTAAACGTGTGACTCTGTTCTGTTTTGTAATTCAGTTCAAGTGTAGCGGTTTTTACATTCCCTCTATAAGTGATAGCTTATGATAAGTGTCTTTTTCTGTGTGACTTATTTCACTTAGAATCGTCGTACCTAACTCCACTCATCTTGCTTCTACTAGCCTTATGACATTGATTTCATGTCTGAGTGATATTCCATTGTACATAAGGACCACGACTTCTTTATCCATTTTTCTCTTTCCTGGGATATTTAAGTTGTCATGAAGTGGAGGTTCTTGTCAACAGAGCAGCCCTAAACTTTGGGGTGCCTGTGTCTTGCTGATTTTTCTTTCTCCCAATTTATACGCCCATGAGTGGACGTGCCCTACGCTCCCTAAGCTGTGTTTTTTCGATGTTTCAGGACACACCATACACTTCTCCAGAGTGGCTGCTGGCAATTAACATCCCGCCCATCAGCGTAGCAAGGCTGCCATTTCTCCATGGCCTGTCCTGCATTTCTGGTTTTGACACTTTTTGCAGCATGACCCTTTTGACCGATGGGAAGCGAGACTTCTTTGTAGCGCTGATTTGCCTTTCCAGGTTGCTTGGTTGGCCAAAAAGGGCGTATGCGTTTTTTCCTGAATATATTCAGGAAAAAACGCATACGCCCTTTTTGGCCAAGGGCATCATTGTCGACGTTTTGCCGCTTTTCATGTGCTTTAAAGGCGATTCGAATCTACCTCCTGAAACCTGTTTCCTGCAATTCTGCCTTGCTTTCAAATCCTCTTCGTTGCCTTCCCTCAATATATTTGTGGACGAGAGTTATCGTTTATAACTCAGCAGGTTTGTGAATGGCAGTGCCCCTGAGCTCCATTTTTCAACTGTCTTGTTTGGGAGCTGGCCGCAAAAGCACGGGATTGCCTCAGGCCCTATTCTGGTTCCCGGCGGCAGGCTGAGCCTGTGGTTAATTCTTCTTCCTGATGGGAAAATAGAGTGACCTGTGCCTGTCCCAACACCTAGATCTAGTCTCTCATTGGTTGCCCCTCTTCCCGTTCATCCTCAGGACAAATTGCAACCTGTACAGAACAGGAGGTTAAAGGTGCTGATTCTCCAAGTAGGGAGATTGCTAGTGAAGTAGCTGGAATGGCGAACCCGAGCACAAGGAGATGAGAAATGAGGTGCGTTTTAGAAACCTTTCAAAATCACACGGTGTACCTTCTTCTGGGTTCCTCATGCAAGATTTCGATGTAGGAAGATGCCCTTGAACCTGGAGATTTGGGACCCATGGGATGGGTACCATGCAGTATTACTTTAAAGGGTCTGCGTTTTCTCACCCAAGCTCACCCAACCTCTCAGCCCCAAGACTGTCCACCTTTATGTCTCATCCAGCTGTGGGTCTAGATATGGTCAATCCAGGTTGCATCACAGCCCCTGAACGAATTTTGTAAGAATTTCTCTCTCTTTCACTGTCTTTGTTTTACGGGTTTTTAAAAGTAATTTATTTTTATAATGGGGTTTAGCTGCTTTTCACGGCTGTGTTTATGCGGATTTACACCCACTTGACTCACTTTCAGACAGATATCAATACATAGGTTTTAAGATTGTTACTAGTCACATATATTCTTGTGCGGTGAATAGGGGGTGTTGAGTCCAGTTCACTGAGCAAAGAGTAGGTCTTGTCTATTACATATTGGGTGTATGGAACGGTATCTGAGCGAATTTGAAACCCTTGTTTTATGCATCACCCCACCTCACCTTTCCCGTTAAGCAGCCATAGTGTGTTTTCTAAACGTGTGATTCTGTTCTGTTCTGTAATTCAGTTCAAGTGTAGCGGTTTTTACATTCCCTCTATAAGTGATAGCTTATGATAAGTGTCTTTTTCTGTGTGACTTATTTCCCTTAGAATCGTCGTACCTGAGTCCACTCATCTTGCTTCTACTAGCCTTATGACATTGATTTCATGTCTGAGTGATATTGCATTGTACATAAGGACCACAACTTCTTTATCCATTTTTCTCTTTCCTGGGATATTTAAGGTGTCATGAAGTGGAGGTTCTTGTCAACAGAGCAGCCCTAAACTTTGGGGTGCCTGTGTCTTGCTGATTTTTAGTTTTCCCAATTTATACGCCCATGAGTGGACGTGCCCTATGCTCCCTAAGCTGTGTTTTTTCGATGTTTCAGGACACACTGTACACTTCTCCAGAGTGGCTGTTGGCAATTTACATCCCGCTCATCAGCGTAGCAAGGCTGCCATTTCTCCATGGCCTGTCCTGCATTTCTGGTTTTGACACTTTTTGCAGCATGGCCCTTTGGACCGATGGGAAGCGAGACTTCTTTGTAGCGCTGATTTGCCTTTCCAGGTTGCTTGGTTGGCCAAAAAGGGCGTATGCGTTTTTTCCTGAATATATTCAGGAAAAAACGCATACGCCCTTTTTGGCCAAGGGCATCATTGTCGACCTTTTGCCGCTTTTCATGTGCTTTAAAGGCGATTCGAATCTACCTCCTGAAATCTGTTTTCTGCAATTCTGCCTTGCTTTCAAATCCTCTTCGTTGCCTTCCCTCAATATATCTGTGGATGAGAGTTATCATTTATAACTCTGCGGGTTTGTGAATTGCAGTGTCCCTGAGCTCCATTTTTCAACTCGCTTTTTTGGGAGCTGGCCGCAAAAGCGCGGGATTGCCTCAGGCCCTATTGTGCTTCTGGGCGGCAGGCTGAGCCTGTGATTAATTCTTCTTCCTGATGGGAAATTAGAGTGACCTGTGCCTGTCCCAACACCTAGATCTAGTCTCTCATTGGTTGCCCCTCTTCCCGTTCATCCTCAGGACAAATTGCAACCTGTACAGAACAGGAGGTTAAAGGTGCTGATTCTCCAAGTAGGGAGATTGCTAGTAAAGTAGCTGGAATGGCGAACCCGAGCACAAGGAGATGAGAAATGAGGTGCGTTTTAGAAACCTTTCAAAATCACACGGTGTACCATCTTCTGAGTTTCTCATGCATGTTTTTGATGTAGGAAGATGCCCTTGAACCTGGAGACTTGGGACCCATGGGATGGGTACCACGCAGTATTACTTTAAAGGGTCTGCGTTTGCTCACCCAACCTAACCCAACCTTTCAGCCCCAAGAGTGTCCACCCTTATGTCTCATCCACCTGTGCGTGTAGATATGGTCAATCCAGGTTGCATCACAGCCTCTGAACGAATTTTGTAAGAATTTCTCTCTCTTTCACTGTCTTTGTTTTACGGGTTTTTAAAAGTAATTTATTTTTATAATGGGGTTTAGTTGCTTTTCACGGCTGTGTTTATGCGGCTTTACACCCACTTGACTCACTTCCAGACATATATCAATACATAGGTTTTAAGATTCTTACTAGTCACCTATATTCTTGTGCGGTGAATAGGGGGTGTTGAGTCCAGTTCACTGAGCAAGGAGTAGGTCTTGTCTATTACATATTGGGTGTATGGAACGGTGTCTGAGCGAATTTGAAACCCTTGTTTTATGCATCACCCCACCTCACCTTTCCCGTTAAGCAGCCATAGTGTGTTTTCTAAACGTGTGACTCTGTTCTGTTTTGTAATTCAGTTCAAGTGTAGCGGTTTTTACATTCCCTCTATAAGTGATAGCTTATGATAAGTGTCTTTTTCTGTGTGACTTATTTCACTTAGAATCGTCATACCTAAATCCACTCATCTTGCTTCTACTAGCCTTATGACATTGATTTCATGTCTGAGTGATATTGCATTGTACATAAGGACCACAACTTCTTTATCCATTTTTCTCTTTCCTGGGATATTTAAGGTGTCATGAAGTGGAGGTTCTTGTCAACAGAGCAGCCCTAAACTTTGGGGTGCCTGTGTCTTGCTGATTTTTAGTTTTCCCAATTTATACGCCCATGAGTGGACGTGCCCTATGCTCCCTAAGCTGTGTTTTTTCGATGTTTCAGGACACACTGTACACTTCTCCAGAGTGGCTGTTGGCAATTTACATCCCGCTCATCAGCGTAGCAAGGCTGCCATTTCTCCATGGCCTGTCCTGCATTTCTGGTTTTGACACTTTTTGCAGCATGGCCCTTTTCACCGATGGGAAGCGAGACCTCTTTGTAGCGCTGATTTGCCTTTCCAGGTTGCTTGGTTGGCCAAAAAGGGCGTATGCGTTTTTTCCTGAATATATTCAGGAAAAAACGCATACGCCCTTTTTGGCCAAGGGCATCATTGTCGACGTTTTGCCGCTTTTCATGTGCTTTAAAGGCGATTCGAATCTACCTCCTGAAATCTCTTTCCTGCAATTCTGCCTTGCTTTCAAATCCTCTTCGTTGCCTTCCCTCAATATATCTGTGGATGAGAGTTATCATTTATAACTCTGCGGGTTTGTGAATTGCAGTGTCCCTGAGCTCCATTTTTCAACTCGCTTTTTTGGGAGCTGGCCACAAAAGCGCGAGATTGCCTCAGGCCCTATTGTGGTTCCTGGAGGCAGGCTGAGCCTGTGGTTAATTCTTCTTCCTGATGGGAAAATAGAGTGACCTGTGCCTGTCCCAACACCTAGATCTAGTCTCTCATTGGTTGCCCCTCTTCCCGTTCATTTACAGGACAAATTGCAACCTGTAGGGAACAGGAGCTTAAAGGTGCTGATTCTCCAAGTAGGGAGATTGCTAGTAAAGTAGCTGGAAAGGCGAACCCTAGCACAAGGAGATGAGAAATGGGGTGCGTTTTAGAAACCTTTCAAAATCACACGGTGTACCATCTTCTGGGTTTCTCATGCATGTTTTCGATGTAGGAAGATGCCCTTGAACCTGGAGATTTGGGACCCATGGGATGGGTACCACGCAGTATTACTTTAAAGGGTCTGAGTTTGCTCACCCAACCTCACCCAACCTCTCAGCCCCAAGAGTGTCCACCCTTATGTCTCATCCAGGTGTGGGTCTAGATATGGTCAATCCAGGTTGCATCACAGCCCCTGAACGAATTTTGTAAGAATTTCTCTCTCTTTCACTGTCTTTGTTTTACGGGTTTTTAAAAGTAATTTATTTTTATAATGGGGTTTAGCTGCTTTTCACGGCTGTGTTTATGCGGCTTTACACCCACTTGGCTCACTTCCAGAGAGATATCAATACATAGGTTTTACGATTCTTACTAGTCAGATATATTCTTGTGTGGTGAATAGGGGGTGTTGAGTCCAGTTCACTGAGCAAGGAGTAGGTCTTGTCTATTACATATTGGGTGTATGGAAAAGTATCTGAGCGAATTTGAAACCCTTGTTTTATGAATCACCCCACCTCACCTTTCCCGTTAAGCAGCCATAGTGTGTTTTCTAAACGTGTGACTCTGTTATGTTTTTTAATTCAGTTCAATTGTAGCGGTTTTTACATTCTCTCTATAAGTGATAGCTTATGATAAGTGTCTTTTTCTGTGTGACTTATTTCACTTAGAATCGTCATACCTAAATCCACTCATCTTGCTTCTACTAGCCTTATGACATTGATTTCATGTCTGAGTGATATTCCTTTGTACATAAGGACCACAACTTCTTTATCCATTTTTCTCTTTCCTGGGATATTTAAGGTGTCATGAAGTGGAGGTTCTTGTCAACATAGCAGCCCTAAACATTGGGGTGCCTGTGTCTTGCTGATTTTTAGTTTTCCCAATTTATACGCCCATGAGTGGACGTGCCCTATGCTCCCTAAGCTGTGTTTTTTCGATGTTTCAGGACACACCGTATACTTCTCCAGAGTGGCTGTTGGCAATTTACATCCCGCCCATCAGCGTAGCAAGGCTGCCATTTCTCCATGGCCTGTCCTGCATTTCTGGTTTTGACACTTTTTGCAGCATGGCCCTTTTGACCGATGGGAAGCGAGACCTCTTTGTAGCGCTGATTTGCCTTTCCCGGTTGCTTGGTTGGCCAAAAAGGGCGTATGCTTTTTTTCCTGAATATATTCAGGAAAAAACGCATACGCCCTTTTTGGCCAAGGGCATCATTGTCGACGTTTTGCCGCTTTTCATGTGCTTTAAAGGCGATTCGAATCTACCTCCTGAAATCTGCTTCCTGCAATTCTGCCTTGCTTTCAAATCCTCTTCGTTGCCTTCCCTCAATATATCTGTGGATGAGAGTTATCATTTATAACTCTGCGGGTTTGTGAATTGCAGTGTCCCTGAGCTCCATTTTTCAACTCGCTTTTTTGGGAGCTGGCCGCAAAAGCGCGGGATTGCCTCAGGCCCTATTCTGGTTCCTGGCGGCTGGCTGAGCCTGTGGTTAATTCTTCTTCCTGATGGGAAAATAGAGTGACCTGGGCCTGTCCCAACACCTAGATCTAGTCTCTCATTGGTTGCCCCTCTTCCCGTTCAACCTCAGGACAAATTGCAACCTGTAGGGAACAGGAGCTTAAAGGTGCTGATTCTCCAAGTAGGGAGATTGCTAGTAAAGTAGCTCGAAAGGCGAACCCGAGCACAAGGAGATGAGAAATGGGGTGCGTTTTAGAAACCTTTCAAAATCACACGGTGTACCATCTTCTGGGTTTCTCATGCATGTTTTCGATGTAGGAAGATGCCCTTGAACCTGGAGATTTGGCACCCATGGGATGGGTACCACGCAGTATTACTTTAAAGGGTCTGAGTTTGCTCACCCAACCTCACCCAACCTCTAAGCCCCAAGAGTGTCCACCCTTATGTCTCATCCAGGTGTGGGTCTAGATATGGTCCATCCAGGTTGCATCACAGCCCCTGAACGAATTTTGTAGGAATTTCTCTCTCTTTCACTGTCTTTGTTTTACGGGTTTTTAAAAGTAATTTATTTTATAATGGGGTTTAGCTGCTTTTCACGGCTGTGTTTATGCGGCTTTACACCCACTTGGCTCACTTCCAGAGAGATATCAATACATAGGTTTTACGATTCTTACTAGTCAGAAATATTTTTGTGCGGTGAATAGGGGGTGTTGAGTCCACTTCACTGAGCAAGGAGTAGGTCTTGTCTATTACATATTGGGTGTATGGAACGGTATCTGAGCGAATTTGAAACCCTTGTTTTATGCATCACCCCACCTCACCTTTCCCGTTAAGCAGCCATAGTGTGTTTTCTAAACGTGTGACTCTGTTCTGTTTTGTAATTCAGTTCAAGTGTAGCGGTTTTTACATTCCCTCTATAAGTGATAGCTTATGATTAGTGTCTTTTTCTGTGTCACTTATTTCACTTAGAATCGTCATACCTAAATCCACTCATCTTGCTTCTACTAGCCTTATGACATTGATTTCATTTCTGAGTGATATTCCATTGTACATAAGGACCACAACTTCTTTATCCATTTTTCTCTTTCCTGGGATATTTAAGGTGTCATGAAGTGGAGGTTCTTGTCAACATAGCAGCCCTAAACATTAGGGTGCCTGTGTCTTGCTGATTTTTAGTTTTCCCAATTTATACGCCCATGAGTGGACGTGCCCTATGCTCCCTAAGCTGTGTTTTTTCGATGTTTCAGGACACACCGTACACTTCTCCAGAGTGGCTGTTGGCAATTTACATCCCGCCCATCAGCGTAGCAAGGCTGCCATTTCTCCATGGCCTGTCCTGCATTTCTGGTTTTGACACTTTTTGCAGCATGGCCCTTTTGACCGATGGGAAGCGAGACCTCTTTGTAGCGCTGATTTGCCTTTCCCGGTTGCTTGGTTGGCCAAAAAGGGCGTATGCTTTTTTTCCTGAATATATTCAGGAAAAAACGCATACGCCCTTTTTGGCCAAGGGCATCATTGTCGACGTTTTGCCGCTTTTCATGTGCTTTAAAGGCGATTCGAATCTACCTCCTGAAATCTGCTTCCTGCAATTCTGCCTTGCTTTCAAATCCTCTTCGTTGCCTTCCCTCAATATATCTGTGGATGAGAGTTATCATTTATAACTCTGCGGGTTTGTGAATTGCAGTGTCCCTGAGCTCCATTTTTCAACTCGCTTTTTTGGGAGCTGGCCGCAAAAGCGCGGGATTGCCTCAGGCCCTATTCTGGTTCCTGGCGGCTGGCTGAGCCTGTGGTTAATTCTTCTTCCTGATGGGAAAATAGAGTGACCTGGGCCTGTCCCAACACCTAGATCTAGTCTCTCATTGGTTGCCCCTCTTCCCGTTCAACCTCAGGACAAATTGCAACCTGTAGGGAACAGGAGCTTAAAGGTGCTGATTCTCCAAGTAGGGAGATTGCTAGTAAAGTAGCTCGAAAGGCGAACCCGAGCACAAGGAGATGAGAAATGGGGTGCGTTTTAGAAACCTTTCAAAATCACACGGTGTACCATCTTCTGGGTTTCTCATGCATGTTTTCGATGTAGGAAGATGCCCTTGAACCTGGAGATTTGGCACCCATGGGATGGGTACCACGCAGTATTACTTTAAAGGGTCTGAGTTTGCTCACCCAACCTCACCCAACCTCTAAGCCCCAAGAGTGTCCACCCTTATGTCTCATCCAGGTGTGGGTCTAGATATGGTCCATCCAGGTTGCATCACAGCCCCTGAACGAATTTTGTAGGAATTTCTCTCTCTTTCACTGTCTTTGTTTTACGGGTTTTTAAAAGTAATTTATTTTATAATGGGGTTTAGCTGCTTTTCACGGCTGTGTTTATGCGGCTTTACACCCACTTGGCTCACTTCCAGAGAGATATCAATACATAGGTTTTACGATTCTTACTAGTCAGAAATATTTTTGTGCGGTGAATAGGGGGTGTTGAGTCCACTTCACTGAGCAAGGAGTAGGTCTTGTCTATTACATATTGGGTGTATGGAACGGTATCTGAGCGAATTTGAAACCCTTGTTTTATGCATCACCCCACCTCACCTTTCCCGTTAAGCAGCCATAGTGTGTTTTCTAAACGTGTGACTCTGTTCTGTTTTGTAATTCAGTTCAAGTGTAGCGGTTTTTACATTCCCTCTATAAGTGATAGCTTATGATTAGTGTCTTTTTCTGTGTCACTTATTTCACTTAGAATCGTCATACCTAAATCCACTCATCTTGCTTCTACTAGCCTTATGACATTGATTTCATTTCTGAGTGATATTCCATTGTACATAAGGACCACAACTTCTTTATCCATTTTTCTCTTTCCTGGGATATTTAAGGTGTCATGAAGTGGAGGTTCTTGTCAACATAGCAGCCCTAAACATTAGGGTGCCTGTGTCTTGCTGATTTTTAGTTTTCCCAATTTATACGCCCATGAGTGGACGTGCCCTATGCTCCCTAAGCTGTGTTTTTTCGATGTTTCAGGACACACCGTACACTTCTCCAGAGTGGCTGTTGGCAATTTACATCCCGCCCATCAGCGTAGCAAGGCTGCCATTTCTCCATGGCCTGTCCTGCATTTCTGGTTTTGACACTTTTTGCAGCATGGCCCTTTTGACCGATGGGAAGCGAGACCTCTTTGTAGCGCCGATTTGCCTTTCCAGGTTGCTTGGTTGGCCAAAAAGGGCGTATGCGTTTTTTCCTGAATATATTCAGGAAAAAACGCATACGCCCTTTTTGGCCAAGGGCATCATTGTCGACGTTTTGCCGCTTTTCATGTGCTTTAAAGGCGATTCGAATCTACCTCCTGAAATCTGTTTCCTGCAATTCTGCCTTGCTTTCAAATCCTCTTCGTTGCCTTCCCTCAATATATCTGTGGATGAGAGTTATCATTTATAACTCTGCGGGTTTGTGAATTGCAGTGTCCCTGAGCTCCATTTTTCAACTCGCTTTTTTGGGAGCTGGCCACAAAAGCGCGAGATTGCCTCAGGCCGTATTCTGGTTCCTGGAGGCAGGCTGAGCCTGTGGTTAATTCTTCTTCCTGATGGGAAAATAGAGTGACCTGTGCCTGTCCCAACACCTAGATCTAGTCTCTCATTGGTTGCCCCTCTTCCCGTTCATCTTCAGGACAAATTGCAACCTGTAGGGAACAGGAGCTTAAAGGTGCTGATTCTCCAAGTAGGGAGATTGCAATAAAGTAGCTGGAAAGGCGAACCCTAGCACAAGGAGATGAGAAATGGGGTGCGTTTTAGAAACCTTTCAAAATCACACGGTGTACCATCTTCTGGGTTTCTCATGCATGTTTTCGATGTAGGAAGATGCCCTTGAACCTGGAGATTTGGGACCCATGGGATGGGTACCACGCAGTATTACTTTAAAGGGTCTGAGTTTGCTCACCCAACCTCACCCAACCTCTCAGCCCCAAGAGTGTCCACCCTTATGTCTCATCCAGGTGTGGGTCTAGATATGGTCAATCCAGGTTGCATCACAGCCCCTGAACGAATTTTGTAAGAATTTCTCTCTCTTTCACTGTCTTTGTTTTACGGGTTTTTAAAAGTAATTTATTTTTATAATGGGGTTTAGCTGCTTTTCACGGCTGTGTTTATGCGGCTTTACACACACTTGGCTCACTTCCAGAGAGATATCAATACATAGGTTTTACGATTCTTACTAGTCAGATATATTCTTGTGCGGTGAATAGGGGGTGTTGAGTCCAGTTCACTGAGCAAGGAGTAGGTCTTGTCTATTACATATTGGGTGTATGGAACAGTATCTGAGCGAATTTGATACCCTTGTTTTATGCATCACCCCACCTCACCTTTCCCGTTAAGCAGCCATAGTGTGTTTTCTAAACGTGTGACTCTGTTCTGTTTTGTAATTCAGTTCAATTGTAGCGGTTTTTACATTCTCTCTATAAGTGATAGCTTATGATAAGTGTCTTTTTCTGTGTGACTTATTTCACTTAGAATCGTCATACCTAAATCCACTCATCTTGCTTCTACTAGCCTTATGACATTGATTTCATGTCTGAGAGATATTCCTTTGTACATAAGGACCACAACTTCTTTATCCATTTATCTCTTTCCTGGGATATTTAAGGTGTCATGAAGTGGAGGTTCTTGTCAACATAGCAGCCCTAAACATTGGGGTGCCTGTGTCTTGCTGATTTTTAGTTTTTCCAATTTATACGCTCATGAGTGGACGTGCCCTATGCTCCCTATGCTGTGTTTTTTCGATGTTTCAGGACACACCGTACACTTCTCCAGAGTGGCTGTTGGCAATTTACATCCCACCCATCAGCGTAGCAAGGCTGCCATTTCTCCATGGCCTGTCCTGCATTTCTGGTTTTGAAACTTTTTGCAGCATGGCCCTTTTGACCGATGGGAAGCGAGACCTCTTTGTAGCGCTGATTTGCCTTTCCAGGTTGCTTGGTTGGCCAAAAAGGGCGTATGCGTTTTTTCCTGAATATATTCAGGAAAAAACGCATACGCCCTTTTTGGCCAAGGGCATCATTGTCGACGTTTTGCCGCTTTTCATGTGCTTTAAAGGCGATTCGAATCTACCTCCTGAAATCTGTTTCCTGCAATTCTGCCTTGCTTTCAAATCCTCTTCGTTGCCTTCCCTCAATATATCTGTGGATGAGAGTTATCACTTATAACTCTGCGGGTTTGTGAATTGCAGTGTCCCTGAGCTCCATTTTTCAACTCGCTTTTTTGGGAGCTGGCCGCAAAAGCGCGGGATTGCCTCAGGCCCTATTCTGGTTCCTGGCGGCAGGCTGAGCCTGTGGTTAATTCTTCTTCCTGATGGGAAAATAGAGTGACCTGGGCCTGTCCCAACACCTAGATCTAGTCTCTCATTGGTTGCCCCTCTTCCCGTTCATCCTCAGGACAAATTGCAACCTGTAGGGAACAGGAGCTTAAAGGTGCTGATTCTCCAAGTAGGGAGATTGCTAGTAAAGTAGCTGGAAAGGCGAACCCGAGCACAAGGAGATGAGAAATTGGGTGCGTTTTAGAAACCTTTCAAAATCACACGGTGTACCATCTTCTGGGTTTCTCATGCATGTTTTCGATGTAGGAAGATGCCTTTGAACCTGGAGATTTAGGAACCATGGGATGGGTAACACACAGTATTACTTTAAAGAGTCTGCGTTTGCTCACCCAACCTCACCCAACCTCTAAGCCCCAAGAGTGTCCACCCTTATGTCTCATCCAGCTGTGGGTCTAGATATGGTCAATCCAGGTTGCATCACAGCCTCTGAACGAATTTTGTAAGAATTTCTCTCTCTTTCACTGTCTTTGTTTTACGGGTTTTTAAAAGTAATTTATTTTATAATGGGGTTTAGCTGCTTTTCACGGCTGTGTTTATGCGGCTTTACACCCACTTGACTCACTTCCAGACAGATATCAATACATAGGTTTTAAGATTCTTACTAGTCACATATATTCTTGTGCGGTGAATAGGGGGTGTTGAGTCCAGTTCACTGAGCAAGGAGTAGGTCTTGTCTATTACATATTGGGTGTATGGAACGGTATCTGAGCGAATTTGAAGCCCTTGTTTTATGCATCACCCCACCTCACCTTTCCCGTTAAGCAGCCATAGTGTGTTTTCTAAACGTGTGACTCTGTTCTGTTTTGTAATTCAGTTCAGGTGTAGCGGTTTTTACATTCCCTCTATAAGTGATAGCTTATGATAAGTGTCTTTTTCTGTGTCACTTATTTCACTTAGAATCGTCATACCTAAATCCACTCATCTTGCTTCTACTAGCCTTATGATATTGATTTCATGTCTGAGTGATATTCCTTTGTACATAAGGACCACAACTTTTTTATCCATTTTTCTCTTTCCTGGGATATTTAAGGTGTCATGAAGTGGAGGTTCTTGTCAACATAGCAGCCCTAAACATTGGGGTGCCTGTGTCTTGCTGATTTTTAGTTTTCCCAATTTATACGCCCGTGAGTGGACGTGCCCTATGCTCCCTAAGCTGTGTTTTTTCGATGTTTCAGGACACACCGTACACTTCTCCAGAGTGGCTTTTGGCAATGTACATCCCGCCCATCAGCGTAGCAAGGCTGCCATTTCTCCATGGCCTGTACTGCATTTCTGGTTTTGACACTTTTTGCAGCATGGCCCTTTTGACCGATGGGAAGCGAGACTTCTTTGTAGCGCTGATTTGCCTTTCCAGGTTGCTTGGTTGGCCAAAAAGGGCGTATGCGTTATTTCCTGAATATATTCAGGAAAAAACGCATACGCCCTTTTTGGCCAAGGGCATCATTGTCGACGTTTTGCCGCTTTTCATGTGCTTTGAAGGCGATTCGAATCTACCTCCTGAAATCTGTTTCCTGCAATTCTGCCTTGCTTTCAAATCCTCTTCGTTGCCTTCCCTCAATATATCTGTGGATGAGAGTTATCACTTATAACTCTGCGGGTTTGTGAATTGCAGTGTCCCTGAGCTCCATTTTTCAACTCGCTTTTTTGGGAGCTGGCCGCAAAAGCGCGGGATTGCCTCAGGCCCTATTCTGGTTCCTGGCGGCAGGCTGAGCCTGTGGTTAATTCTTCTTCCTGATGGGAAAATAGAGTGACCTGGGCCTGTCCCAACACCTAGATCTAGTCTCTCATTGGTTGCCCCTCTTCCCGTTCATCCTCAGGACAAATTGCAACCTGTAGGGAACAGGAGCTTAAAGGTGCTGAATCTCCAAGTAGGGAGATTGCTAGTAAAGTAGCTGGAAAGGCGAACCCGAGCACAAGGAGATGAGAAATTGGGTGCGTTTTAGAAACCTTTCAAAATCACACGGTGTACCATCTTCTGGGTTTCTCATGCATGTTTTCGATGTAGGAAGATGCCCTTGAACCTGGAGATTTGGGACCCATGGGATGGGTACCACACAGTATTACTTTAAAGGGTCTGCGTTTGCTCACCCAACCTCACCCAAACTCTAAGCCCCAAGAGTGTCCACCCTTATGTCTCATCCAGCTGTGGGTCTAGATATGGTCAATCCAGGTTGCATCACAGCCTCTGAACGAATTTTGTAAGAATTTCTCTCTCTTTCACTGTCTTTGTTTTACGGGTTTTTAAAAGTAATTTATTTTTATAATGGGGTTTAGCTGCTTTTCACGGCTGTGTTTATGCGGCTTTACACCCACTTGACTCACTTCCAGACAGATATCAATACATAGGTTTTAAGATTCTTACTAGTCACATATATTCTTGTGCGGTGAATAGGGGGTGTTGAGTCCAGTTCACTGAGCAAGGAGTAGGTCTTGTCTATTACATATTGGGTGTATGGAACGGTATCTGAGCGAATTTGAAACCCTTGTTTTATGCATCACCCCACCTCACCTTTCCCGTTAATCAGCCATAGTGTGTTTTCTAAACGTGTGACTCTGTTCTGTTTTGTAATTCAGTTCAGGTGTAGCGGTTTTTACATTCCCTCTATAAGTGATAGCTTATGATAAGTGTCTTTTTCTGTGTCACTTATTTCACTTAGAATCGTCATACCTAAATCCACTCATCTTGCTTCTACTAGCCTTATGACATTGATTTCATGTCTGAGTGATATTCCTTTGTACATAAGGACCACAACTTCTTTATCCATTTTTCTCTTTCCTGGGATATTTAAGGTGTCATGAAGTGGAGGTTCTTGTCAACATAGCAGCCCTAAACATTGGGGTGCCTGTGTCTTGCTGATTTTTAGTTTTCCCAATTTATACGCCCATGAGTGGACTTGCCCTATGCTCCCTAAGCTGTGTTATTTCGATGTTTCAGGACACACCGTACACTTCTCCAGAGTGGCTTTTGGCAATTTACATCCCGCCCATCAGCGTAGCAAGGCTGCCATTTCTCCATGGCCTGTCCTGCATTTCTGGTTTTGACACTTTTTGCAGCATGGCCCTTTTGACCGATGGGAAGCGAGACCTCTTTGTAGCGCTGATTTGCCTTTCCAGGTTGCTTGGTTGGCCAAAAAGGGCGTATTCGTTTTTTCCTGAATATATTCAGGAAAAAACGCATACGCCCTTTTTGGCCAAGGGCATAATTGTCGACGTTTTGCCGCTTTTCATGTGCTTTAAAGGTGATTCGAATCTACCTCCTGAAATCTCTTTCCTGCAATTCTGCCTTGCTTTCAAATCCTCTTCGTTGCCTTCCCTCAATATATCTGTGGATGAGAGTTATCATTTATAACTCTGCGGGTTTGTGAATTGCAGTGTCCCTGAGCTCCATTTTTCAACTCGCTTTTTTGGGAGCTGGCCACAAAAGCGCGAGATTGCCTCAGGCCATATTCTGGTTCATGGAGGCAGGCTGAGCCTGTGGTTAATTCTTCTTCCTGATGGGAAAATAGAGTGACCTGTGCCTGTCCCAACACCTAGATCTAGTCTCTCATTGGTTGCCCCTCTTCCCGTTCATCTTCAGGACAAATTGCAACCTGTAGGGAACAGGAGCTTAAAGGTGCTGATTCTCCAAGTAGAGAGATTGCTAGTAAAGTAGCTGGAAAGGCGAACCCTAGCACAAGGAGATGAGAAATGGGGTGCGTTTTAGAAACCTTTCAAAATCACACGGTGTACCATCTTCTGGGTTTCTCATGCATGTTTTCGATGTAGGAAGATGCCCTTGAACCTGGAGATTTGGGACCCATGGGATGGGTACCACGCAGTATTACTTTAAAGGGTCTGAGTTTGCTCACCCAACCTCACCCAACCTCTCAGCCCCAAGAGTGTCCACCCTTATGTCTCATCCAGGTGTGGGTCTAGATAAGGTCAATCCAGGTTGCATCACAGCCCCTGAACGAATTTTGTAAGAATTTCTCTCTCTTTCACTGTCTTTGTTTTACGGGTTTTTAAAAGTAATTTATTTTTATAATGGGGTTTAGCTGCTTTTCACGGCTGTGTTTATGCGGCTTTACACCCACTTGGCTCACTTCCAGAGAGATATCAATACATAGGTTTTACGATTCTTACTAGTCAGAGATATTCTTGTGCGGTGAATAGGGGGTGTTGAGTCCAGTTCACTGAGCAAGGAGTAGGTCTTGTCTATTACATATTGGGTGTATGGAAAAGTATCTGAGCGAATTTGAAACCCTTGTTTTATGCATCACCCCACCTCACCTTTCCCGTTAAGCAGCCATAGTGTGTTTTCTAAACGTGTGACTCTGTTCTGTTTTTTAATTCAGTTCAATTGTAGCGGTTTTTACATTCTCTCTATAAGAGATAGCTTATGATAAGTGTCTTTTTCTGTGTGACTGATTTCACTTAGAATCGTCATACCTAAATCCACTCATCTTGCTTCTACTAGCCTTATGACATTGATTTCATGTCTGAGTGATATTCCTTTGTACATAAGGACCACAACTTCTTTATCCATTTTTCTCTTTCCTGGGATATTTAAGGTGTCATGAAGTGGAGGTTCTTGTCAACATAGCAGCCCTAAACATTGGGGTGCCTGTGTCTTGCTGATTTTTAGTTTTCCCAATTTATACGCCCATGAGTGGACGTGCCCTATGCTCCCTAAGCTGTGTTTTTTCGATGTTTCAGGACACACCGTATACTTCTCCAGAGTGGCTGTTGGCAATTTACATCCCGCCCATCAGCGTAGCAAGGCTGCCATTTCTCCATGGCCTGTCCCGCATTTCTGGTTTTGACACTTTTTGCAGCATGGCCCTTTTGACCGATGGGAAGCGAGACCTCTTTGTAGCGCTGATTTGCCTTTCCCGGTTGCTTGGTTGGCCAAAAAGGGCGTATGCGTTTTTTCCTGAATATATTCAGGAAAAAACGCATACGCCCTTTTTGGCCAAGGGCATCATTGTCGACGTTTTGCCGCTTTTCATGTGCTTTAAAGGCGATTCGAATCTACCTCCTGAAATCTGTTTCCTGCAATTCTGCCTTGCTTTCAAATCCTCTTCGTTGCCTTCCCTCAATATATCTGTGGATGAGAGTTATCATTTATAACTCTGCGGGTTTGTGAATTGCAGTGTCCCTGAGCTCCATTTTTCAACTCGCTTTTTTGGGAGCTGGCCGCAAAAGCGCGGGATTGCCTCAGGCCCTATTCTGGTTCCTGGCGGCAGGCTGAGCCTGTGGTTAATTCTTCTTCCTGATGGGAAAATAGAGTGACCTGTGCCTGTCCCAACACCTAGATCTAGTCTCTCATTGGTTGCCCCTCTTCCCGTTCATCCTCAGGACAAATTGCAACCTGTAGGGAACAGGAGCTTAAAGGTGCTGATTCTCCAAGTAGGGAGATTGCTAGTAAAGTAGCTCGAAAGGCGAACCCGAGCACAAGGAGATGAGAAATGAGGTGCGTTTTAGAAACCTTTCAAAATCACACAGTGTACCATCTTCTGGGTTTCTCATGCATGTTTTCGATGTAGGAAGATGCCCTTGAACCTGGAGATTTAGGAACCATGGGATGGGTAGTACACAGTATTACTTTAAAGGGTCTGTGTTTGCTCACCCAACCTCACCCAACCTCTAAGCCCCAAGAGTGTCCACCCTTATGTCTCATCCAGCTGTGGGTCTAGATATGGTCAATCCAGGTTGCATCACAGCCTCTGAACGAATTTTGTAAGAATTTCTCTCTCTTTCACTGTCTTTGTTTTACGGGTTTTTAAAAGTAATTTATTTTATAATGGGGTTTAGCTGCTTTTCACAGCTGTGTTTATGCGGCTTTACACCCACTTGACTCACTTCCAGACAGATATCAATACATAGGTTTTAAGATTCTTACTAGTCACATATATTCTTGTGCGGTGAATAGGGGGTGTTGAGTCCAGTTCACTGAGCAAGGAGTAGGTCTTGTCTATTACATATTGGGTGTATGGAACGGTATCTGAGCGAATTTGAAGCCCTTGTTTTATGCATCACCCCACCTCACCTTTCCCGTTAAGCAGCCATAGTGTGTTTTCTAAACGTGTGACTCTGTTCTGTTTTGTAATTCAGTTCAGGTGTAGCGGTTTTTACATTCCCTCTATAAGTGATAGCTTATGATAAGTGTCTTTTTCTGTGTCACTTATTTCACTTAGAATCGTCATACCTAAATCCACTCATCTTGCTTCTACTAGCCTTATGACATTGATTTCATGTCTGAGTGATATTCCTTTGTACATAAGGACCACAACTTCTTTATCCATTTTTCTCTTTCCTGGGATATTTAAGGTGTCATGAAGTGGAGGTTCTTGTCAACATAGCAGCCCTAAACATTGGGGTGCCTGTGTCTTGCTGATTTTTAGTTTTCCCAATTTATACGCCCATGAGTGGACGTGCCCTATGCTCCCTAAGCTGTGTTTTTTCGATGTTTCAGGACACACCGTACACTTCTCCAGAGTGGCTTTTGGCAATGTACATCCCGCCCATCAGCGTAGCAAGGCTGCCATTTCTCCATGGCCTGTACTGCATTTCTGGTTTTGACACTTTTTGCAGCATGGCCCTTTTGACCGATGGGAAGCGAGACTTCTTTGTAGCGCTGATTTGCCTTTCCAGGTTGCTTGGTTGGCCAAAAAGGGCGTATGCGTTATTTCCTGAATATATTCAGGAAAAAACGCATACGCCCTTTTTGGCCAAGGGCATCATTGTCGACGTTTTGCCGCTTTTCATGTGCTTTAAAGGCGATTCGAATCTACCTCCTGAAATCTGCTTCCTGCAATTCTGCCTTGCTTTCAAATCCTCTTCGTTGCCTTCCCTCAATATATCTGTGGATGAGAGTTATCATTTATAACTCTGCGGGTTTGTGAATTGCAGTGTCCCTGAGCTCCATTTTTCAACTCGCTTTTTTGGGAGCTGGCCGCAAAAGCGCGGGATTGCCTCAGGCCCTATTCTGGTTCCTGGCGGCAGGCTGAGCCTGTGGTTAATTCTTCTTCCTGATGGGAAAATAGAGTGACCTGTGCCTGTCCCAACACCTAGATCTAGTCTCTCATTGGTTGCCCCTCTTCCCGTTCAACCTCAGGACAAATTGCAACCTGTAGGGAACAGGAGCTTAAAGGTGCTGATTCTCCAAGTAGGGAGATTGCTAGTAAAGTAGCTGGAAAGGCGAACCCTAGCACAAGGAAATGAGAAATGGGGTGCGTTTTAGAAACCTTTCAAAATCACACGGTGTACCATCTTCTGGGTTTCTCATGCATGTTTTCGATGTAGGAAGATGCCCTTGAACCTGGAGATTTGGCACCCATGGGATGGGTACCACGCAGTATTACTTTAAAGGGTCTGAGTTTGCTCACCCAACCTCACCCAACCTCTAAGCCCCAAGAGTGTCCACCCTTATGTCTCATCCAGGTGTGGGTCTAGATATGGTCCATCCAGGTTGCATCACAGCCCCTGAACGAATTTTGTAGGAATTTCTCTCTCTTTCACTGTCTTTGTTTTACGGGTTTTTAAAAGTAATTTATTTTTATAATGGGGTTTAGCTGCTTTTCACGGCTGTGTTTATGCGGCTTTACACCCACTTGGCTCACTTCCAGAGAGATATCAATACATAGGTTTTACGATTCTTACTAGTCAGAAATATTCTTGTGCGGTGAATAGGGGGTGTTGAGTCCACTTCACTGAGCAAGGAGTAGGTCTTGTCTATTACATATTGGGTGTATGGAACGGTATCTGAGCGAATTTGAAACCCTTGTTTTATGCATCACCCCACCTCACCTTTCCCGTTAAGCAGCTATAGTGTGTTTTCTAAACGTGTGACTCTGTTCTCTTTTGTAATTCAGTTCAAGTGTAGCGGTTTTTACATTCCCTCTATAAGTGATAGCTTATAATTAGTGTCTTTTTCTGTGTGACTTATTTCACTTAGAATCGTCATACCTAAATCCACTCATCTTGCTTCTACAAGCCTTATGACATTGATTTCATGTCTGAGTGATATTCCATTGTACATAAGGACCACAACTTCTTTATCCATTTTTCTCTTTCCTGGGATATTTAAGGTGTCATGAAGTGGAGGTTCTTGTCAACAGAGCAGCCCTAAACTTTGGGGTGCCTGTGTCTTGCTGATTTTTAGTTTTCCCAATTTCTACGCCCATGAGTGAACGTGCCCTACGCTCCCTAAGCTGTGTTTTTTCGATGTTTCAGGACACACCGTACACTTCTCCAGTGTGGCTGTTGGCAATTTACATCCCGCCCATCAGCGTAGCAAGGCTGCCATTTCTCCATGGCCTGTCCTGCATTTCTGGTTTTGACACTTTTTGCAGCATGGCCCTTTTGACCGATGGGAAGCGAGACTTCTTTGTAGCGCTGATTTGCCTTTCCAGGTTGCTTGGTTGGCCAAAAAGGGCGTATGCGTCTTTTCCTGAATATATTCAGGAAAAAACGCATACGCCCTTTTTGGCCAAGGGCATCATTGTCGACGTTTTGCTGCTTTTCATGTGCTTTAAAGGCGATTCGGATCTACCTCCGGAAATCTGTTTCCTGCAATTCTGCCTTGCTTTCAAATCCTCTTCGTTGCCTTCCCTCAATATATCTGTGGATGAGAGTTATCATTTATAACTCTGCGGGTTTGTGAATTGCAGTGTCCCTGAGCTCCATTTTTCAACTCGCTTTTTTGGGAGCTGGCCGCAAAAGCGCGGGATCGCCTCAGGCCCTATTCTGGTTCCTGGCGGCAGGCGGAGCCTGTGGTTAATTCTTCTTCCTGATGGGAAAATAGAGAGACCTGTGCCTGTCCCAACACCTAGATCTAGTCTCTCATTGGTTGTCCCTCTTCCCGTTCATCCTCAGGACAAATTGCAACCTGTAGGGAACAGGAGCTTAAAAGTGCTGATTCTCCAAGTAGGGAGATTGCTAGTAAAGTAGCTGGAAAGGCGAACCCGAGCACAAGGAGATGAGAAATGGGGTGCGTTTTAGAAACCATTCAAAATCACACGGTGTACCATCTTCTGGGTTTCTCATGCATGTTTTCGATGTAGGAAGATGCCCTTGAACCTGGAGATTTGGGACCCATGGGATGGGTACCACGCAGTATTACTTCAAAGGGTCTGCGTTTGCTCACCCAACCTCTCAGCCCCAAGAGTGTCCACCCTTATGTCTCATCCAGCTGTGGGTCTAGATATGGTCAATCCAGGTTGCATCACAGCCCCTGAACGAATTTTGTAAGAATTTCTCTCTCTTTCACTGTCTTTGTTTTACGGGTTTTTAAAAGTAATTTATTTTTATAATGGGGTTTAGCTGCTTTTCACGGCTGTGTTTATTCGGATTTACACCCACTTGACTCACTTCCAGACAGATATCAATACATAGGTTTTAAGATTGTTACTAGTCACATATATTCTTGTGCGGTGAATAGGGGGTGTTGAGTCCAGTTCACTGAGCAAAGAGTAGGTCTTGTCTATTACATATTGGGTGTATGGAACGGTATCTGAGCGAATTTGAACCCCTTGTTTTATGCATCACCCCACCTCACCTTTCCCGTTAAGCAGCCATAGTGTGTTTTCTAAACGTGTGATTCTGTTCTGTTCTGTAATTCAGTTCAAGTGTAGCGGTTTTTACATTCCCTCTATAAGTTATAGCTTATGATAAGTGTCTTTTTCTGTGTGACTTATTTCCCTTAGAATCGTCGTACCTATGTCCACTCATCTTGCTTCTACTAGCCTTATGATATTAATTTCATGTCTGAGTGATATTCCTTTGTACATAAGGACCACAACTTCTTTATCCATTTTTCTCTTTCCTGGGATATTTAAGGTGTCATGAAGTGGAGGTTCTTGTCAACAGAGCAGCCCTAAACTTTGGGGTGCCTGTGTCTTGCTGATTTTTAGTTTTCCCAATTTATACGCCCATGAGTGGACGTGCCCTATGCTCCCTAAGCTGTGTTTTTTTGATGTTTCAGGACACACTGTACACTTCTCCAGAGTGGCTGTTGGCAATTTACATCCCGCTCATCAGCGTAGCAAGGCTGCCATTTCTCCATGGCCTGTCCTGCATTTCTGGTTTTGACACTTTTTGCAGCATGGCCCTTTTGACCGATGGGAAGCGAGACTTCTTTGTAGCGCTGATTTGCCTTTCCAGGTTGCTTGGTTGGCCAAAAAGGGCGTATGCGTTTTTTCCTGAATATATTCAGGAAAAAACGCATACGCCCTTTTTGGCCAAGGGCATCATTGTCGACCTTTTGCCGCTTTTCATGTGCTTTAAAGGCGATTCGAATCTACCTCCTGAAATCTGTTTTCTGCAATTCTGCCTTGCTTTCAAATCCTCTTCGTTGCCTTCCCTCAATATATCTGTGGATGAGAGTTATCATTTATAACTCTGCGGGTTTGTGAATTGCAGTGTCCCTGAGCTCCATTTTTCAACTCGCTTTTTTGGGAGCTGGCCGCAAAAGCGCGGGATTGCCTCAGGCCCTATTGTGCTTCTGGGCGGCAGGCTGAGCCTGTGATTAATTCTTCTTCCTGATGGGAAATTAGAGTGACCTGTGCCTGTCCCAACACCTAGATCTAGTCTCTCATTGGTTGCCCCTCTTCCCGTTCATCCTCAGGACAAATTGCAACCTGTACAGAACAGGAGGTTAAAGGTGCTGATTCTCCAAGTAGGGAGATTGCTAGTAAAGTAGCTGGAATGGCGAACCCGAGCACAAGGAGATGAGAAATGAGGTGCGTTTTAGAAACCTTTCAAAATCACACGGTGTACCATCTTCTGAGTTTCTCATGCATGTTTTTGATGTAGGAAGATGCCCTTGAACCTGGAGACTTGGGACCCATGGGATGGGTACCACGCAGTATTACTTTAAAGGGTCTGCGTTTGCTCACCCAACCTAACCCAACCTTTCAGCCCCAAGAGTGTCCACCCTTATGTCTCATCCACCTGTGCGTGTAGATATGGTCAATCCAGGTTGCATCACAGCCTCTGAACGAATTTTGTAAGAATTTCTCTCTCTTTCACTGTCTTTGTTTTACGGGTTTTTAAAAGTAATTTATTTTTATAATGGGGTTTACTTGCTTTTCACGGCTGTGTTTATGCGGCTTTACACCCACTTGACTCACTTCCAGACATATATCAATACATAGGTTTTAAGATTCTTACTAGTCACCTATATTCTTGTGCGGTGAATAGGGGGTGTTGAGTCCAGTTCACTGAGCAAGGAGTAGGTCTTGTCTATTACATATTGGGTGTATGGAACGGTATCTGAGCGAATTTGAAACCCTTGTTTTATGCATCACCCCACCTCACCTTTCCCGTTAAGCAGCCATAGTGTGTTTTCTAAACGTGTGACTCTGTTCTGTTTTGTAATTCAGTTCAAGTGTAGCGGTTTTTACATTCCCTCTATAAGTGATAGCTTATGATAAGTGTCTTTTTCTGTGTGACTTATTTCACTTAGAATCGTCATACCTAAATCCACTCATCTTGCTTCTACTAGCCTTATGACATTGATTTCATGTCTGAGTGATATTGCATTGTACATAAGGACCACAACTTCTTTATCCATTTTTCTCTTTCCTGGGATATTTAAGGTGTCATGAAGTGGAGGTTCTTGTCAACAGAGCAGCCCTAAACTTTGGGGTGCCTGTGTCTTGCTGATTTTTAGTTTTCCCAATTTATACGCCCATGAGTGGACGTGCCCTATGCTCCCTAAGCTGTGTTTTTTCGATGTTTCAGGACACACTGTACACTTCTCCAGAGTGGCTGTTGGCAATTTACATCCCGCTCATCAGCGTAGCAAGGCTGCCATTTCTCCATGGCCTGTCCTGCATTTCTGGTTTTGACACTTTTTGCAGCATGGCCCTTTTCACCGATGGGAAGCGAGACCTCTTTGTAGCGCTGATTTGCCTTTCCAGGTTGCTTGGTTGGCCAAAAAGGGCGTATGCGTTTTTTCCTGAATATATTCAGGAAAAAACGCATACGCCCTTTTTGGCCAAGGGCATCATTGTCGACGTTTTGCCGCTTTTCATGTGCTTTAAAGGCGATTCGAATCTACCTCCTGAAATCTCTTTCCTGCAATTCTGCCTTGCTTTCAAATCCTCTTCGTTGCCTTCCCTCAATATATCTGTGGATGAGAGTTATCATTTATAACTCTGCGGGTTTGTGAATTGCAGTGTCCCTGAGCTCCATTTTTCAACTCGCTTTTTTGGGAGCTGGCCACAAAAGCGCGAGATTGCCTCAGGCCCTATTGTGGTTCCTGGAGGCAGGCTGAGCCTGTGGTTAATTCTTCTTCCTGATGGGAAAATAGAGTGACCTGTGCCTGTCCCAACACCTAGATCTAGTCTCTCATTGGTTGCCCCTCTTCCCGTTCATCTTCAGGACAAATTGCAACCTGTAGGGAACAGGAGCTTAAAGGTGCTGATTCTCCAAGTAGGGAGATTGCTAGTAAAGTAGCTGGAAAGGCGAACCCTAGCACAAGGAGATGAGAAATGGGGTGCGTTTTAGAAACCTTTCAAAATCACACGGTGTACCATCTTCTGGGTTTCTCATGCATGTTTTCGATGTAGGAAGATGCCCTTGAACCTGGAGATTTGGGACCCATGGGATGGGTACCACGCAGTATTACTTTAAAGGGTCTGAGTTTGCTCACCCAACCTCACCCAACCTCTCAGCCCCAAGAGTGTCCACCCTTATGTCTCATCCAGGTGTGGGTCTAGATATGGTCAATCCAGGTTGCATCACAGCCCCTGAACGAATTTTGTAAGAATTTCTCTCTCTTTCACTGTCTTTGTTTTACGGGTTTTTAAAAGTAATTTATTTTTATAATGGGGTTTAGCTGCTTTTCACGGCTGTGTTTATGCGGCTTTACACCCACTTGGCTCACTTCCAGAGAGATATCAATACATAGGTTTTACGATTCTTACTAGTCAGATATATTCTTGTGTGGTGAATAGGGGGTGTTGAGTCCAGTTCACTGAGCAAGGAGTAGGTCTTGTCTATTACATATTGGGTGTATGGAAAAGTATCTGAGCGAATTTGAAACCCTTGTTTTATGAATCACCCCACCTCACCTTTCCCGTTAAGCAGCCATAGTGTGTTTTCTAAACGTGTGACTCTGTTATGTTTTTTAATTCAGTTCAATTGTAGCGGTTTTTACATTCTCTCTATAAGTGATAGCTTATGATAAGTGTCTTTTTCTGTGTGACTTATTTCACTTAGAATCGTCGTACCTAACTCCACTCATCTTGCTTCTACTAGCCTTATGACATTGATTTCATGTCTGAGTGATATTCCATTGTACATAAGGACCACAACTTCTTTATCCATTTTTCTCTTTCCTGGGATATTTAAGGTGTCATGAAGTGGAGGTTCTTGTCAACATAGCAGCCCTAAACATTAGGGTGCCTGTGTCTTGCTGATTTTTAGTTTTCCCAATTTATACGCCCATGAGTGGACGTGCCCTATGCTCCCTAAGCTGTGTTTTTTCGATGTTTCAGGACACACCGTACACTTCTCCAGAGTGGCTGTTGGCAATTTACATCCCGCCCATCAGCGTAGCAAGGCTGCCATTTCTCCATGGCCTGTCCTGCATTTCTGGTTTTGACACTTTTTGCAGCATGGCCCTTTTGACCGATGGGAAGCGAGACCTCTTTGTAGCGCTGATTTGCCTTTCCCGGTTGCTTGGTTGGCCAAAAAGGGCGTATGCTTTTTTTCCTGAATATATTCAGGAAAAAACGCATACGCCCTTTTTGGCCAAGGGCATCATTGTCGACGTTTTGCCGCTTTTCATGTGCTTTAAAGGCGATTCGAATCTACCTCCTGAAATCTGCTTCCTGCAATTCTGCCTTGCTTTCAAATCCTCTTCGTTGCCTTCCCTCAATATATCTGTGGATGAGAGTTATCATTTATAACTCTGCGGGTTTGTGAATTGCAGTGTCCCTGAGCTCCATTTTTCAACTCGCTTTTTTGGGAGCTGGCCGCAAAAGCGCGGGATTGCCTCAGGCCCTATTCTGGTTCCTGGCGGCTGGCTGAGCCTGTGGTTAATTCTTCTTCCTGATGGGAAAATAGAGTGACCTGGGCCTGTCCCAACACCTAGATCTAGTCTCTCATTGGTTGCCCCTCTTCCCGTTCAACCTCAGGACAAATTGCAACCTGTAGGGAACAGGAGCTTAAAGGTGCTGATTCTCCAAGTAGGGAGATTGCTAGTAAAGTAGCTCGAAAGGCGAACCCGAGCACAAGGAGATGAGAAATGGGGTGCGTTTTAGAAACCTTTCAAAATCACACGGTGTACCATCTTCTGGGTTTCTCATGCATGTTTTCGATGTAGGAAGATGCCCTTGAACCTGGAGATTTGGCACCCATGGGATGGGTACCACGCAGTATTACTTTAAAGGGTCTGAGTTTGCTCACCCAACCTCACCCAACCTCTAAGCCCCAAGAGTGTCCACCCTTATGTCTCATCCAGGTGTGGGTCTAGATATGGTCCATCCAGGTTGCATCACAGCCCCTGAACGAATTTTGTAGGAATTTCTCTCTCTTTCACTGTCTTTGTTTTACGGGTTTTTAAAAGTAATTTATTTTATAATGGGGTTTAGCTGCTTTTCACGGCTGTGTTTATGCGGCTTTACACCCACTTGGCTCACTTCCAGAGAGATATCAATACATAGGTTTTACGATTCTTACTAGTCAGAAATATTCTTGTGCGGTGAATAGGGGGTGTTGAGTCCACTTCACTGAGCAAGGAGTAGGTCTTGTCTATTACATATTGGGTGTATGGAACGGTATCTGAGCGAATTTGAAACCCTTGTTTTATGCATCACCCCACCTCACCTTTCCCGTTAAGCAGCCATAGTGTGTTTTCTAAACGTGTGACTCTGTTCTGTTTTGTAATTCAGTTCAAGTGTAGCGGTTTTTACATTCCCTCTATAAGTGATAGCTTATGATTAGTGTCTTTTTCTGTGTCACTTATTTCACTTAGAATCGTCATACCTAAATCCACTCATCTTGCTTCTACAAGCCTTATGACATTGATTTCATGTCTGAGTGATATTCCATTGTACATAAGGACCACAACTTCTTTATCCATTTTTCTCTTTCCTGGGATATTTAAGGTGTCATGAAGTGGAGGTTCTTGTCAACAGAGCAGCCCTAAACTTTGGGGTGCCTGTGTCTTGCTGATTTTTAGTTTTCCCAATTTCTACGCCCATGAGTGAAGGTGCCCTATGCTCCCTAAGCTGTGTTTTTTCGATGTTTCAGGACACACCGTACACTTCTCCAGTGTGGCTGTTGGCAATTTACATCCCGCCCATCAGCGTAGCAAGGCTGCCATTTCTCCATGGCCTGTCCTGCATTTCTGGTTTTGACACTTTTTGCAGCATGACCCTTTTGACCGATGGGAAGCGAGACTTCTTTGTAGCGCTGATTTGCCTTTCCAGGTTGCTTGGTTGGCCAAAAAGGGCGTATGCGTTTTTTCCTGAATATATTCAGGAAAAAACGCATACGCCCTTTTTGGCCAAGGGCATCATTGTCGACGTTTTGCCGCTTTTCATGTGCTTTAAAGGCGATTCGGATCTACCTCCGGAAATCTGTTTCCTGCAATTCTGCCTTGCTTTGAATTCCTCTTCGTTGCCTTCCCTCAATATATCTGTGGATGACAGTTATCATTTATAACTCTGCGGGTTTGTGAATTGCAGTGTCCCTGAGCTCCATTTTTCAACTCGCTTTTTTGGGAGCTGGCCACAAAAGCGCGGGATTGCCTCAGGCCCTATTCTGGTTCCTGGCGGCAGGCGGAGCCTGTGGTTAATTCTTCTTCCTGATGGGAAAATAGAGAGACCTGTGCCTGTCCCAACACCTAGATCTAGTCTCTCATTGGTTTCCCCTCTTCCCGTTCATCCTCAGGACAAATTGCAACCTGTAGGGAACAGGAGCTTAAAAGTGCTGATTCTCCAAGTAGGGAGATTGCTAGTAAAGTAGCTGGAAAGGCGAACCCGAGCACAAGGAGATGAGAAATGGGGTGCGTTTTAGAAACCTTTCAAAATCACACGGTGTACCATCTTCTGGGTTTCTCATGCATGTTTTCGATGTAGGAAGATGCCCTTGAACCTGGAGATTTGGGACCCATGGGATGGGTACCACGCAGTATTACTTCAAAGGGTCTGCGTTTGCTCACCCAACCTCTCAGCCCCAAGAGTGTCCACCCTTATGTCTCATCCAGCTGTGGGTCTAGATATGGTCAATCCAGGTTGCATCACAGCCCCTGAACGAATTTTGTAAGAATTTCTCTCTGTTTCACTGTCTTTGTTTTATGGGTTATTAAAAGTAATTTATTTTTATAATGGGGTTTAGCTGCTTTTCACGGCTGTGTTTATGCGGATTTACACCCACTTGACTCACTTCCAGACAGATATCAGTACATAGGTTTTAAGATTGTTACTAGTCACATATATTCTTGTGCGGTGAATAGGGGGTGTTGTGTCCAGTTCACTGAGCAAGGAGTAGGTCTTGTCTATTACATATTGGGTGTATGGAACGGTATCTGAGCGAATTTGAACCCCTTGTTTTATGCATCACCCCACTTCACCTTTCCCGTTAAGCAGCCATAGTGTGTTTTCTAAACGTGTGACTCTGTTCTGTTTTGTAATTCAGTTCAAGTGTAGCGGTTTTTACATTCCCTCTATAAGTGATAGCTTATGATAAGTGTCTTTTTCTGTGTGACTTATTTCACTTAGAATCGTCGTACCTAAGTCCACTCATCTTGCTTCTACTAGCCTTATGACATTGATTTCATGTCTGAGTGATATTCCATTGTACATAAGGACCACAACTTTTTTATCCATTTTTCTCTTTCCTGGGATATTTAAGGTTTCATGAAGTGGAGGTTCTTGTCAACAGAGTAGCCCCAAACTTTGGGGTGCCTGTGTCTTGCTGATTTTTAGTTTTCCCAATTTATACGCCCATGAGTGGACGTGCCCTATGCTCACTAAGCTGTGTTTTTTCGATGTTTCAGGACACACCGTACACTTCTCCAGAGTGGCTGTTGGCAATTTACATCCCGCCCATCAGCGTAGCAAGGCTGCCATTTCTCCATGGCCTGTCCTGCATTTCTGGTTTTGACACTTTTTGGAGCATGGCCCTTTTGGCCGATGGGAAGCGAGACTTCTTTGTAGCGCTGATTTGCCTTTCCAGGTTGCTTGGTTGGCCAAAAAGGGCGTATGCGTTTTTTCCTGAATATATTCAGGAAAAAACGCATACGCCCTTTTTGGCCAAGGGCATCATTGTCGACGTTTTGCAGCTTTTCATGTGCCTTAAAGGCGATTCGAATCTACCTCCTGAAATCTGTTTCCTGCAATTCTGCCTTGCTTTCAAATCCTCTTCGTTGCCTTCCCTCAATATATCTGTGGATGAGAGTTATCATTTATAACTCTGCGGGTTTGTGAATTGCAGTGTCCCTCAGCTCCATTTTTCAACTCGCTTTTTTGGGAGCTGGCCGCAAAAGCACGGGATTGCCTCAGGCCCTATTGTGCTTCTGGGCGGCAGGCTGAGCCTGTGATTAATTCTTCTTCCTGATGGGAAATTAGAGTGACCTGTGCCTGTCCCAACACCTAGATCTAGTCTCTCATCGGTTGCCCCTCTTCCCGTTCATCCTCAGGACAAATTGCAACCTGTACGGAACAGGAGGTTAAAGGTGCTGATTCTCCAAGTAGGGAGATTGCAAGTAAAGGAGCTGGAATGGCGAACCCGAGCACAAGGAGATGAGAAATGAGGTGCGTTTTAGAAACCTTTCAAAATCACACGGTGTACCATCTTCTGAGTTTCTCATGCATGTTTTCGATGTAGGAAGATGCCCTTGAACCTGGAGACTTGGGACCCATGGGATGGGTACCACGCAGTATTACTTTAAAGGGTCTGCGTTTGCTCACCCAACCTCACCCAACCTTTCAGCCCCAAGAGTGTCCACCCTTATGTCTCATCCAGCTGTGCATGTAGATATGGTCAATCCAGGTTGCATCACAGCCTCTGAACGAATTTTGTAAGAATTTCTCTCTCTTTCACTGTCTTTGTTTTACGGGTTTTTAAAAGTAATTTATTTTTATAATGGGGTTTAGCTGCTTTTCACGGCTGTGTTTATGCGGCTTTACACCCACTTGACTCACTTCCAGACATATATCAATACATAGGTTTTAAGATTCTTACTAGTCACCTATATTCTTGTGCGGTGAATAGGGGGTGTTGCGTCCAGTTCACTGAGCAAGGAGTAGGTCTTTTCTATTACATATTGGGTGTATGGAACGGTATCTGAGCGAATTTGAACCCCTTGTTTTATGCATCACCCCACCTCACCTTTCCCGTTAAGCAGCCATAGTGTGTTTTCTAAACGTGTGACTCTGTTCTGTTTTGTAATTCAGTTCAAGTGTAGCGGTTTTTACATTCCCTCTATAAGTGATAGCTTATGATAAGTGTCTTTTTCTGTGTGACTTATTTCACTTAGAATCGTCGTACCTAACTCCACTCATCTTGCTTCTACTAGCCTTATGACATTGATTTCATGTCTGAGTGATATTCCATTGTACATAAGGACCACGACTTCTTTATCCATTTTTCTCTTTCCTGGGATATTTAAGTTGTCATGAAGTGGAGGTTCTTGTCAACAGAGCAGCCCTAAACTTTGGGGTGCCTGTGTCTTGCTGATTTTTCTTTCTCCCAATTTATACGCCCATGAGTGGACGTGCCCTACGCTCCCTAAGCTGTGTTTTTTCGATGTTTCAGGACACACCATACACTTCTCCAGAGTGGCTGCTGGCAATTAACATCCCGCCCATCAGCGTAGCAAGGCTGCCATTTCTCCATGGCCTGTCCTGCATTTCTGGTTTTGACACTTTTTGCAGCATGACCCTTTTGACCGATGGGAAGCGAGACTTCTTTGTAGCGCTGATTTGCCTTTCCAGGTTGCTTGGTTGGCCAAAAAGGGCGTATGCGTTTTTTCCTGAATATATTCAGGAAAAAACGCATACGCCCTTTTTGGCCAAGGGCATCATTGTCGACGTTTTGCCGCTTTTCATGTGCTTTAAAGGCGATTCGAATCTACCTCCTGAAACCTGTTTCCTGCAATTCTGCCTTGCTTTCAAATCCTCTTCGTTGCCTTCCCTCAATATATTTGTGGACGAGAGTTATCGTTTATAACTCAGCAGGTTTGTGAATGGCAGTGCCCCTGAGCTCCATTTTTCAACTGTCTTGTTTGGGAGCTGGCCGCAAAAGCACGGGATTGCCTCAGGCCCTATTCTGGTTCCCGGCGGCAGGCTGAGCCTGTGGTTAATTCTTCTTCCTGATGGGAAAATAGAGTGACCTGTGCCTGTCCCAACACCTAGATCTAGTCTCTCATTGGTTGCCCCTCTTCCCGTTCATCCTCAGGACAAATTGCAACCTGTACAGAACAGGAGGTTAAAGGTGCTGATTCTCCAAGTAGGGAGATTGCTAGTGAAGTAGCTGGAATGGCGAACCCGAGCACAAGGAGATGAGAAATGAGGTGCGTTTTAGAAACCTTTCAAAATCACACGGTGTACCTTCTTCTGGGTTCCTCATGCAAGATTTCGATGTAGGAAGATGCCCTTGAACCTGGAGATTTGGGACCCATGGGATGGGTACCATGCAGTATTACTTTAAAGGGTCTGCGTTTTCTCACCCAAGCTCACCCAACCTCTCAGCCCCAAGACTGTCCACCTTTATGTCTCATCCAGCTGTGGGTCTAGATATGGTCAATCCAGGTTGCATCACAGCCCCTGAACGAATTTTGTAAGAATTTCTCTCTCTTTCACTGTCTTTGTTTTACGGGTTTTTAAAAGTAATTTATTTTTATAATGGGGTTTAGCTGCTTTTCACGGCTGTGTTTATGCGGATTTACACCCACTTGACTCACTTTCAGACAGATATCAATACATAGGTTTTAAGATTGTTACTAGTCACATATATTCTTGTGCGGTGAATAGGGGGTGTTGAGTCCAGTTCACTGAGCAAAGAGTAGGTCTTGTCTATTACATATTGGGTGTATGGAACGGTATCTGAGCGAATTTGAAACCCTTGTTTTATGCATCACCCCACCTCACCTTTCCCGTTAAGCAGCCATAGTGTGTTTTCTAAACGTGTGATTCTGTTCTGTTCTGTAATTCAGTTCAAGTGTAGCGGTTTTTACATTCCCTCTATAAGTGATAGCTTATGATAAGTGTCTTTTTCTGTGTGACTTATTTCCCTTAGAATCGTCGTACCTGAGTCCACTCATCTTGCTTCTACTAGCCTTATGACATTGATTTCATGTCTGAGTGATATTGCATTGTACATAAGGACCACAACTTCTTTATCCATTTTTCTCTTTCCTGGGATATTTAAGGTGTCATGAAGTGGAGGTTCTTGTCAACAGAGCAGCCCTAAACTTTGGGGTGCCTGTGTCTTGCTGATTTTTAGTTTTCCCAATTTATACGCCCATGAGTGGACGTGCCCTATGCTCCCTAAGCTGTGTTTTTTCGATGTTTCAGGACACACTGTACACTTCTCCAGAGTGGCTGTTGGCAATTTACATCCCGCTCATCAGCGTAGCAAGGCTGCCATTTCTCCATGGCCTGTCCTGCATTTCTGGTTTTGACACTTTTTGCAGCATGGCCCTTTGGACCGATGGGAAGCGAGACTACTTTGTAGCGCTGATTTGCCTTTCCAGGTTGCTTGGTTGGCCAAAAAGGGCGTATGCGTTTTTTCCTGAATATATTCAGGAAAAAACGCATACGCCCTTTTTGGCCAAGGGCATCATTGTCGACCTTTTGCCGCTTTTCATGTGCTTTAAAGGCGATTCGAATCTACCTCCTGAAATCTGTTTTCTGCAATTCTGCCTTGCTTTCAAATCCTCTTCGTTGCCTTCCCTCAATATATCTGTGGATGAGAGTTATCATTTATAACTCTGCGGGTTTGTGAATTGCAGTGTCCCTGAGCTCCATTTTTCAACTCGCTTTTTTGGGAGCTGGCCGCAAAAGCGCGGGATTGCCTCAGGCCCTATTGTGCTTCTGGGCGGCAGGCTGAGCCTGTGATTAATTCTTCTTCCTGATGGGAAATTAGAGTGACCTGTGCCTGTCCCAACACCTAGATCTAGTCTCTCATTGGTTGCCCCTCTTCCCGTTCATCCTCAGGACAAATTGCAACCTGTACAGAACAGGAGGTTAAAGGTGCTGATTCTCCAAGTAGGGAGATTGCTAGTAAAGTAGCTGGAATGGCGAACCCGAGCACAAGGAGATGAGAAATGAGGTGCGTTTTAGAAACCTTTCAAAATCACACGGTGTACCATCTTCTGAGTTTCTCATGCATGTTTTTGATGTAGGAAGATGCCCTTGAACCTGGAGACTTGGGACCCATGGGATGGGTACCACGCAGTATTACTTTAAAGGGTCTGCGTTTGCTCACCCAACCTAACCCAACCTTTCAGCCCCAAGAGTGTCCACCCTTATGTCTCATCCACCTGTGCGTGTAGATATGGTCAATCCAGGTTGCATCACAGCCTCTGAACGAATTTTGTAAGAATTTCTCTCTCTTTCACTGTCTTTGTTTTACGGGTTTTTAAAAGTAATTTATTTTTATAATGGGGTTTAGTTGCTTTTCACGGCTGTGTTTATGCGGCTTTACACCCACTTGACTCACTTCCAGACATATATCAATACATAGGTTTTAAGATTCTTACTAGTCACCTATATTCTTGTGCGGTGAATAGGGGGTGTTGAGTCCAGTTCACTGAGCAAGGAGTAGGTCTTGTCTATTACATATTGGGTGTATGGAACGGTGTCTGAGCGAATTTGAAACCCTTGTTTTATGCATCACCCCACCTCACCTTTCCCGTTAAGCAGCCATAGTGTGTTTTCTAAACGTGTGACTCTGTTCTGTTTTGTAATTCAGTTCAAGTGTAGCGGTTTTTACATTCCCTCTATAAGTGATAGCTTATGATAAGTGTCTTTTTCTGTGTGACTTATTTCACTTAGAATCGTCATACCTAAATCCACTCATCTTGCTTCTACTAGCCTTATGACATTGATTTCATGTCTGAGTGATATTGCATTGTACATAAGGACCACAACTTCTTTATCCATTTTTCTCTTTCCTGGGATATTTAAGGTGTCATGAAGTGGAGGTTCTTGTCAACAGAGCAGCCCTAAACTTTGGGGTGCCTGTGTCTTGCTGATTTTTAGTTTTCCCAATTTATACGCCCATGAGTGGACGTGCCCTATGCTCCCTAAGCTGTGTTTTTTCGATGTTTCAGGACACACTGTACACTTCTCCAGAGTGGCTGTTGGCAATTTACATCCCGCTCATCAGCGTAGCAAGGCTGCCATTTCTCCATGGTCTGTCCTGCATTTCTGGTTTTGACACTTTTTGCAGCATGGCCCTTTTCACCGATGGGAAGCGAGACCTCTTTGTAGCGCTGATTTGCCTTTCCAGGTTGCTTGGTTGGCCAAAAAGGGCGTATGCGTTTTTTCCTGAATATATTCAGGAAAAAACGCATACGCCCTTTTTGGCCAAGGGCATCATTGTCGACGTTTTGCCGCTTTTCATGTGCTTTAAAGGCGATTCGAATCTACCTCCTGAAATCTCTTTCCTGCAATTCTGCCTTGCTTTCAAATCCTCTTCGTTGCCTTCCCTCAATATATCTGTGGATGAGAGTTATCATTTATAACTCTGCGGGTTTGTGAATTGCAGTGTCCCTGAGCTCCATTTTTCAACTCGCTTTTTTGGGAGCTGGCCACAAAAGCGCGAGATTGCCTCAGGCCCTATTGTGGTTCCTGGAGGCAGGCTGAGCCTGTGGTTAATTCTTCTTCCTGATGGGAAAATAGAGTGACCTGTGCCTGTCCCAACACCTAGATCTAGTCTCTCATTGGTTGCCCCTCTTCCCGTTCATCTTCAGGACAAATTGCAACCTGTAGGGAACAGGAGCTTAAAGGTGCTGATTCTCCAAGTAGGGAGATTGCTAGTAAAGTAGCTGGAAAGGCGAACCCTAGCACAAGGAGATGAGAAATGGGGTGCGTTTTAGAAACCTTTCAAAATCACACGGTGTACCATCTTCTGGGTTTCTCATGCATGTTTTCGATGTAGGAAGATGCCCTTGAACCTGGAGATTTGGGACCCATGGGATGGGTACCACGCAGTATTACTTTAAAGGGTCTGAGTTTGCTCACCCAACCTCACCCAACCTCTCAGCCCCAAGAGTGTCCACCCTTATGTCTCATCCAGGTGTGGGTCTAGATATGGTCAATCCAGGTTGCATCACAGCCCCTGAACGAATTTTGTAAGAATTTCTCTCTCTTTCACTGTCTTTGTTTTACGGGTTTTTAAAAGTAATTTATTTTTATAATGGGGTTTAGCTGCTTTTCACGGCTGTGTTTATGCGGCTTTACACCCACTTGGCTCACTTCCAGAGAGATATCAATACATAGGTTTTACGATTCTTACTAGTCAGATATATTCTTGTGTGGTGAATAGGGGGTGTTGAGTCCAGTTCACTGAGCAAGGAGTAGGTCTTGTCTATTACATATTGGGTGTATGGAAAAGTATCTGAGCGAATTTGAAACCCTTGTTTTATGAATCACCCCACCTCACCTTTCCCGTTAAGCAGCCATAGTGTGTTTTCTAAACGTGTGACTCTGTTATGTTTTTTAATTCAGTTCAATTGTAGCGGTTTTTACATTCTCTCTATAAGTGATAGCTTATGATAAGTGTCTTTTTCTGTGTGACTTATTTCACTTAGAATCGTCATACCTAAATCCACTCATCTTGCTTCTACTAGCCTTATGACATTGATTTCATGTCTGAGTGATATTCCTTTGTACATAAGGACCACAACTTCTTTATCCATTTTTCTCTTTCCTGGGATATTTAAGGTGTCATGAAGTGGAGGTTCTTGTCAACATAGCAGCCCTAAACATTGGGGTGCCTGTGTCTTGCTGATTTTTAGTTTTCCCAATTTATACGCCCATGAGTGGACGTGCCCTATGCTCCCTAAGCTGTGTTTTTTCGATGTTTCAGGACACACCGTACACTTCTCTAGAGTGGCTGTTGGCAATTTACATCCCGCCCATCAGCGTAGCAAGGCTGCCATTTCTCCATGGCCTGTCCTGCATTTCTGGTTTTGACACTTTTTGCAGCATGGCCCTTTTGACCGATGGGAAGCGAGACCTCTTTGTAGCGCTGATTTGCCTTTCCCGGTTGCATGGTTGGCCAAAAAGGGCGTATGCTTTTTTTCCTGAATATATTCAGGAAAAAACGCATACGCCCTTTTTGGCCAAGGGCATCATTGTCGACGTTTTGCCGCTTTTCATGTGCTTTAAAGGCGATTCGAATCTACCTCCTGAAATCTGCTTCCTGCAATTCTGCCTTGCTTTCAAATCACTTCGTTGCCTTCCCTCAATATATCTGTGGATGAGAGTTATCATTTATAACTCTGCGGGTTTGTGAATTGCAGTGTCCCTGAGCTCCATTTTTCAACTCGCTTTTTTGGGAGCTGGCCGCAAAAGCGCGGGATTGCCTCAGGCCCTATTCTGGTTCCTGGCGGCTGGCTGAGCCTGTGGTTAATTCTTCTTCCTGATGGGAAAATAGAGTGACCTGGGCCTGTCCCAACACCTAGATCTAGTCTCTCATTGGTTGCCCCTCTTCCCGTTCAACCTCAGGACAAATTGCAACCTGTAGGGAACAGGAGCTTAAAGGTGCTGATTCTCCAAGTAGGGAGATTGCTAGTAAAGTAGCTCGAAAGGCGAACCCGAGCACAAGGAGATGAGAAATGGGGTGCGTTTTAGAAACCTTTCAAAATCACACGGTGTACCATCTTCTGGGTTTCTCATGCATGTTTTCGATGTAGGAAGATGCCCTTGAACCTGGAGATTTGGCACCCATGGGATGGGTACCACGCAGTATTACTTTAAAGGGTCTGAGTTTGCTCACCCAACCTCACCCAACCTCTCAGCCCCAAGAGTGTCCACCCTTATGTCTCATCCAGGTGTGGGTCTAGATATGGTCCATCCAGGTTGCATCACAGCCCCTGAACGAATTTTGTAGGAATTTCTCTCTCTTTCACTGTCTTTGTTTTACGGGTTTTTAAAAGTAATTTATTTTATAATGGGGTTTAGCTGCTTTTCACGGCTGTGTTTATGCGGCTTTACACCCACTTGGCTCACTTCCAGAGAGATATCAATACATAGGTTTTACGATTCTTACTAGTCAGAAATATTTTTGTGCGGTGAATAGGGGGTGTTGAGTCCACTTCACTGAGCAAGGAGTAGGTCTTGTCTATTACATATTGGGTGTATGGAACGGTATCTGAGCGAATTTGAAACCCTTGTTTTATGCATCACCCCACCTCACCTTTCCCGTTAAGCAGCCATAGTGTGTTTTCTAAACGTGTGACTCTGTTCTGTTTTGTAATTCAGTTCAAGTGTAGCGGTTTTTACATTCCCTCTATAAGTGATAGCTTATGATTAGTGTCTTTTTCTGTGTCACTTATTTCACTTAGAATCGTCATACCTAAATCCACTCATCTTGCTTCTACAAGCCTTATGACATTGATTTCATGTCTGAGTGATATTCCATTGTACATAAGGACCACAACTTCTTTATCCATTTTTCTCTTTCCTGGGATATTTAAGGTGTCATGAAGTGGAGGTTCTTGTCAACAGAGCAGCCCTAAACTTTGGGGTGCCTGTGTCTTGCTGATTTTTAGTTTTCCCAATTTCTACGCCCATGAGTGAAGGTGCCCTATGCTCCCTAAGCTGTGTTTTTTCGATGTTTCAGGACACACCGTACACTTCTCCAGTGTGGCTGTTGGCAATTTACATCCCGCCCATCAGCGTAGCAAGGCTGCCATTTCTCCATGGCCTGTCCTGCATTTCTGGTTTTGACACTTTTTGCACCATGACCCTTTTGACCGATGGGAAGCGAGACTTCTTTGTAGCGCTGATTTGCCTTTCCAGGTTGCTTGGTTGGCCAAAAAGGGCGTATGCGTTTTTTCCTGAATATATTCAGGAAAAAACGCATACGCCCTTTTTGGCCAAGGGCATCATTGTCGACGTTTTGCCGCTTTTCATGTGCTTTAAAGGCGATTCGGATCTACCTCCGGAAATCTGTTTCCTGCAATTCTGCCTTGCTTTGAATTCCTCTTCGTTGCCTTCCCTCAATATATCTGTGGATGACAGTTATCATTTATAACTCTGCGGGTTTGTGAATTGCAGTGTCCCTGAGCTCCATTTTTCAACTCGCTTTTTTGGGAGCTGGCCACAAAAGCGCGGGATTGCCTCAGGCCCTATTCTGGTTCCTGGCGGCAGGCGGAGCCTGTGGTTAATTCTTCTTCCTGATGGGAAAATAGAGAGACCTGTGCCTGTCCCAACACCTAGATCTAGTCTCTCATTGGTTTCCCCTCTTCCCGTTCATCCTCAGGACAAATTGCAACCTGTAGGGAACAGGAGCTTAAAAGTGCTGATTCTCCAAGTAGGGAGATTGCTAGTAAAGTAGCTGGAAAGGCGAACCCGAGCACAAGGAGATGAGAAATGGGGTGCGTTTTAGAAACCTTTCAAAATCACACGGTGTACCATCTTCTGGGTTTCTCATGCATGTTTTCGATGTAGGAAGATGCCCTTGAACCTGGAGATTTGGGACCCATGGGATGGGTACCACGCAGTATTACTTCAAAGGGTCTGCGTTTGCTCACCCAACCTCTCAGCCCCAAGAGTGTCCACCCTTATGTCTCATCCAGCTGTGGGTCTAGATATGGTCAATCCAGGTTGCATCACAGCCCCTGAACGAATTTTGTAAGAATTTCTCTCTGTTTCACTGTCTTTGTTTTATGGGTTATTAAAAGTAATTTATTTTTATAATGGGGTTTAGCTGCTTTTCACGGCTGTGTTTATGCGGATTTACACCCACTTGACTCACTTCCAGACAGATATCAGTACATAGGTTTTAAGATTGTTACTAGTCACATATATTCTTGTGCGGTGAATAGGGGGTGTTGTGTCCAGTTCACTGAGCAAGGAGTAGGTCTTGTCTATTACATATTGGGTGTATGGAACGGTATCTGAGCGAATTTGAACCCCTTGTTTTATGCATCACCCCACTTCACCTTTCCCGTTAAGCAGCCATAGTGTGTTTTCTAAACGTGTGACTCTGTTCTGTTTTGTAATTCAGTTCAAGTGTAGCGGTTTTTACATTCCCTCTATAAGTGATAGCTTATGATAAGTGTCTTTTTCTGTGTGACTTATTTCACTTAGAATCGTCGTACCTAAGTCCACTCATCTTGCTTCTACTAGCCTTATGACATTGATTTCATGTCTGAGTGATATTCCTTTGTACATAAGGACCACAACTTTTTTATCCATTTTTCTCTTTCCTGGGATATTTAAGGTTTCATGAAGTGGAGGTTCTTGTCAACAGAGTAGCCCCAAACTTTGGGGTGCCTGTGTCTTGCTGATTTTTAGTTTTCCCAATTTATACGCCCATGAGTGGACGTGCCCTATGCTCACTAAGCTGTGTTTTTTCGATGTTTCAGGACACACCGTATACTTCTCCAGAGTGGCTGTTGGCAATTTACATCCCGCCCATCAGCGTAGCAAGGCTGCCATTTCTCCATGGCCTGTCCTGCATTTCTGGTTTTGACACTTTTTGGAGCATGGCCCTTTTGGCCGATGGGAAGCGAGACTTCTTTGTAGCGCTGATTTGCCTTTCCAGGTTGCTTGGTTGGCCAAAAAGGGCGTATGCGTTTTTTCCTGAATATATTCAGGAAAAAACGCATACGCCCTTTTTGGCCAAGGGCATCATTGTCGACGTTTTGCAGCTTTTCATGTGCCTTAAAGGCGATTCGAATCTACCTCCTGAAATCTGTTTCCTGCAATTCTGCCTTGCTTTCAAATCCTCTTCGTTGCCTTCCCTCAATATATCTGTGGATGAGAGTTATCATTTATAACTCTGCGGGTTTGTGAATTGCAGTGTCCCTGAGCTCCATTTTTCAACTCGCTTTTTTGGGAGCTGGCCGCAAAAGCACGGGATTGCCTCAGGCCCTATTGTGCTTCTGGGCGGCAGGCTGAGCCTGTGATTAATTCTTCTTCCTGATGGGAAATAAGAGTGACCTGTGCCTGTCCCAACACCTAGATCTAGTCTCTCATCGGTTGCCCCTCTTCCCGTTCATCCTCAGGACAAATTGCAACCTGTACGGAACAGGAGGTTAAAGGTGCTGATTCTCCAAGTAGGGAGATTGCAAGTAAAGGAGCTGGAATGGCGAACCCGAGCACAAGGAGATGAGAAATGAGGTGCGTTTTAGAAACCTTTCAAAATCACACGGTGTACCATCTTCTGAGTTTCTCATGCATGTTTTCGATGTAGGAAGATGCCCTTGAACCTGGAGACTTGGGACCCATGGGATGGGTACCACGCAGTATTACTTTAAAGGGTCTGCGTTTGCTCACCCAACCTCACCCAACCTTTCAGCCCCAAGAGTGTCCACCCTTATGTCTCATCCAGCTGTGCGTGTAGATATGGTCAATCCAGGTTGCATCACAGCCTCTGAACGAATTTTGTAAGAATTTCTCTCTCTTTCACTGTCTTTGTTTTACGGGTTTTTAAAAGTAATTTATTTTTATAATGGGGTTTAGCTGCTTTTCACGGCTGTGTTTATGCGGCTTTACACCCACTTGACTCACTTCCAGACATATATCAATACATAGGTTTTAAGATTCTTACTAGTCACCTATATTCTTGTGCGGTGAATAGGGGGTGTTGAGTCCAGTTCACTGAGCAAGGAGTAGGTCTTGTCTATTACATATTGGGTGTATGGAACGGTATCTGAGCGAATTTGAACCCCTTGTTTTATGCATCACCCCACCTCACCTTTCCCGTTAAGCAGCCATAGTGTGTTTTCTAAACGTGTGACTCTGTTCTGTTTTGTAATTCAGTTCAAGTGTAGCGGTTTTTACATTCCCTCTATAAGTGATAGCTTATGATAAGTGTCTTTTTCTGTGTGACTTATTTCACTTAGAATCGTCGTACCTAACTCCACTCATCTTGCTTCTACTAGCCTTATGACATTGATTTCATGTCTGAGTGATATTCCATTGTACATAAGGACCACGACTTCTTTCTCCATTTTTCTCTTTCCTGGGATATTTAAGTTGTCATGAAGTGGAGGTTCTTGTCAACAGAGCAGCCCTAAACTTTGGGGTGCCTGTGTCTTGCTGATTTTTCTTTCTCCCAATTTATACGCCCATGAGTGGACGTGCCCTACGCTCCCTAAGCTGTGTTTTTTCGATGTTTCAGGACACACCATACACTTCTCCAGAGTGGCTGCTGGCAATTAACATCCCGCCCATCAGCGTAGCAAGGCTGCCATTTCTCCATGGCCTGTCCTGCATTTCTGGTTTTGACACTTTTTGCAGCATGACCCTTTTGACCGATGGGAAGCGAGACTTCTTTGTAGCGCTGATTTGCCTTTCCAGGTTGCTTGGTTGGCCAAAAAGGGCGTATGCGTTTTTTCCTGAATATATTCAGGAAAAAACGCATACGCCCTTTTTGGCCAAGGGCATCATTGTCGACGTTTTGCCGCTTTTCATGTGCTTTAAAGGCGATTCGAATCTACCTCCTGAAACCTGTTTCCTGCAATTCTGCCTTGCTTTCAAATCCTCTTCGTTGCCTTCCCTCAATATATTTGTGGACGAGAGTTATCGTTTATAACTCAGCAGGTTTGTGAATGGCAGTGCCCCTGAGCTCCATTTTTCAGCTGTCTTGTTTGGGAGCTGGCCGCAAAAGCACGGGATTGCCTCAGGCCCTATTCTGGTTCCCGGCGGCAGGCTGAGCCTGTGGTTAATTCTTCTTCCTGATGGGAAAATAGAGTGACCTGTGCCTGTCCCAACACCTAGATCTAGTCTCTCATTGGTTGCCCCTCTTCCCGTTCATCCTCAGGACAAATTGCAACCTGTACAGAACAGGAGGTTAAAGGTGCTGATTCTCCAAGTAGGGAGATTGCTAGTGAAGTAGCTGGAATGGCGAACCCGAGCACAAGGAGATGAGAAATGAGGTGCGTTTTAGAAACCTTTCAAAATCACACGGTGTACCTTCTTCTGGGTTCCTCATGCAAGATTTCGATGTAGGAAGATGCCCTTGAACCTGGAGATTTGGGACCCATGGGATGGGTACCATGCAGTATTACTTTAAAGGGTCTGTGTTTTCTCACCCAAGCTCACCCAACCTCTCAGCCCCAAGACTGTCCACCTTTATGTCTCATCCAGCTGTGGGTCTAGATATGGTCAATCCAGGTTGCATCACAGCCCCTGAACGAATTTTGTAAGAATTTCTCTCTCTTTCACTGTCTTTGTTTTACGGGTTTTTAAAAGTAATTTATTTTTATAATGGGGTTTAGCTGCTTTTCACGGCTGTGTTTATGCGGATTTACACCCACTTGACTCACTTTCAGACAGATATCAATACATAGGTTTTAAGATTGTTACTAGTCACATATATTCTTGTGCGGTGAATAGGGGGTGTTGAGTCCAGTTCACTGAGCAAAGAGTAGGTCTTGTCTATTACATATTGGGTGTATGGAACGGTATCTGAGCGAATTTGAAACCCTTGTTTTATGCATCACCCCACCTCACCTTTCCCGTTAAGCAGCCATAGTGTGTTTTCTAAACGTGTGATTCTGTTCTGTTCTGTAATTCAGTTCAAGTGTAGCGGTTTTTACATTCCCTCTATAAGTGATAGCTTATGATAAGTGTCTTTTTCTGTGTGACTTATTTCCCTTAGAATCGTCGTACCTGAGTCCACTCATCTTGCTTCTACTAGCCTTATGACATTGATTTCATGTCTGAGTGATATTGCATTGTACATAAGGACCACAACTTCTTTATCCATTTTTCTCTTTCCTGGGATATTTAAGGTGTCATGAAGTGGAGGTTCTTGTCAACAGAGCAGCCCTAAACTTTGGGGTGCCTGTGTCTTGCTGATTTTTAGTTTTCCCAATTTATACGCCCATGAGTGGACGTGCCCTATGCTCCCTAAGCTGTGTTTTTTCGATGTTTCAGGACACACTGTACACTTCTCCAGAGTGGCTGTTGGCAATTTACATCCCGCTCATCAGCGTAGCAAGGCTGCCATTTCTCCATGGCCTGTCCTGCATTTCTGGTTTTGACACTTTTTGCAGCATGGCCCTTTGGACCGATGGGAAGCGAGACCTCTTTGTAGCGCTGATTTGCCTTTCCAGGTTGCTTGGTTGGCCAAAAAGGGCGTATGCGTTTTTTCCTGAATATATTCAGGAAAAAACGCATACGCCCTTTTTGGCCAAGGGCATCATTGTCGACGTTTTGCCGCTTTTCATGTGCTTTAAAGGCGATTCGAATCTACCTCCTGAAATCTGTTTTCTGCAATTCTGCCTTGCTTTCAAATCCTCTTCGTTGCCTTCCCTCAATATATCTGTGGATGAGAGTTATCATTTATAACTCTGCGGGTTTGTGAATTGCAGTGTCCCTGAGCTCCATTTTTCAACTCGCTTTTTTGGGAGCTGGCCGCAAAAGCGCGGGATTGCCTCAGGCCCTATTCTGGTTCCTGGCGGCAGGCGGAGCCTGTGGTTAATTCTTCTTCCTGATGGGAAAATAGAGAGACCTGTGCCTGTCCCAACACCTAGATCTAGTCTCTCATTGGTTTCCCCTCTTCCCGTTCATCCTCAGGACAAATTGCAACCTGTAGGGAACAGGAGCTTAAAAGTGCTGATTCTCCAAGTAGGGAGATTGCTAGTAAAGTAGCTGGAAAGGCGAACCCGAGCACAAGGAGATGAGAAATGGGGTGCGTTTTAGAAACCTTTCAAAATCACACGGTGTACCATCTTCTGGGTTTCTCATGCATGTTTTCGATGTAGGAAGATGCCCTTGAACCTGGAGATTTGGGACCCATGGGATGGGTACCACGCAGTATTACTTCAAAGGGTCTGCGTTTGCTCACCCAACCTCTCAGCCCCAAGAGTGTCCACCCTTATGTCTCATCCAGCTGTGGGTCTAGATATGGTCAATCCAGGTTGCATCACAGCCCCTGAACGAATTTTGTAAGAATTTCTCTCTGTTTCACTGTCTTTGTTTTATGGGTTATTAAAAGTAATTTATTTTTATAATGGGGTTTAGCTGCTTTTCACGGCTGTGTTTATGCGGATTTACACCCACTTGACTCACTTCCAGACAGATATCAGTACATAGGTTTTAAGATTGTTACTAGTCACATATATTCTTGTGCGGTGAATAGGGGGTGTTGTGTCCAGTTCACTGAGCAAGGAGTAGGTCTTGTCTATTACATATTGGGTGTATGGAACGGTATCTGAGCGAATTTGAACCCCTTGTTTTATGCATCACCCCACTTCACCTTTCCCGTTAAGCAGCCATAGTGTGTTTTCTAAACGTGTGACTCTGTTCTGTTTTGTAATTCAGTTCAAGTGTAGCGGTTTTTACATTCCCTCTATAAGTGATAGCTTATGATAAGTGTCTTTTTCTGTGTGACTTATTTCACTTAGAATCGTCGTACCTAAGTCCACTCATCTTGCTTCTACTAGCCTTATGACATTGATTTCATGTCTGAGTGATATTCCATTGTACATAAGGACCACAACTTTTTTATCCATTTTTCTCTTTCCTGGGATATTTAAGGTTTCATGAAGTGGAGGTTCTTGTCAACAGAGTAGCCCCAAACTTTGGGGTGCCTGTGTCTTGCTGATTTTTAGTTTTCCCAATTTATACGCCCATGAGTGGACGTGCCCTATGCTCACTAAGCTGTGTTTTTTCGATGTTTCAGGACACACCGTATACTTCTCCAGAGTGGCTGTTGGCAATTTACATCCCGCCCATCAGCGTAGCAAGGCTGCCATTTCTCCATGGCCTGTCCTGCATTTCTGGTTTTGACACTTTTTGGAGCATGGCCCTTTTGGCCGATGGGAAGCGAGACTTCTTTGTAGCGCTGATTTGCCTTTCCAGGTTGCTTGGTTGGCCAAAAAGGGCGTATGCGTTTTTTCCTGAATATATTCAGGAAAAAACGCATACGCCCTTTTTGGCCAAGGGCATCATTGTCGACGTTTTGCAGCTTTTCATGTGCCTTAAAGGCGATTCGAATCTACCTCCTGAAATCTGTTTCCTGCAATTCTGCCTTGCTTTCAAATCCTCTTCGTTGCCTTCCCTCAATATATCTGTGGATGAGAGTTATCATTTATAACTCTGCGGGTTTGTGAATTGCAGTGTCCCTGAGCTCCATTTTTCAACTCGCTTTTTTGGGAGCTGGCCGCAAAAGCACGGGATTGCCTCAGGCCCTATTGTGCTTCTGGGCGGCAGGCTGAGCCTGTGATTAATTCTTCTTCCTGATGGGAAATAAGAGTGACCTGTGCCTGTCCCAACACCTAGATCTAGTCTCTCATCGGTTGCCCCTCTTCCCGTTCATCCTCAGGACAAATTGCAACCTGTACGGAACAGGAGGTTAAAGGTGCTGATTCTCCAAGTAGGGAGATTGCAAGTAAAGGAGCTGGAATGGCGAACCCGAGCACAAGGAGATGAGAAATGAGGTGCGTTTTAGAAACCTTTCAAAATCACACGGTGTACCATCTTCTGAGTTTCTCATGCATGTTTTCGATGTAGGAAGATGCCCTTGAACCTGGAGACTTGGGACCCATGGGATGGGTACCACGCAGTATTACTTTAAAGGGTCTGCGTTTGCTCACCCAACCTCACCCAACCTTTCAGCCCCAAGAGTGTCCACCCTTATGTCTCATCCAGCTGTGCGTGTAGATATGGTCAATCCAGGTTGCATCACAGCCTCTGAACGAATTTTGTAAGAATTTCTCTCTCTTTCACTGTCTTTGTTTTACGGGTTTTTAAAAGTAATTTATTTTTATAATGGGGTTTAGCTGCTTTTCACGGCTGTGTTTATGCGGCTTTACACCCACTTGACTCACTTCCAGACATATATCAATACATAGGTTTTAAGATTCTTAATAGTCACCTATATTCTTGTGCGGTGAATAGGGGGTGTTGAGTCCAGTTCACTGAGCAAGGAGTAGGTCTTGTCTATTACATATTGGGTGTATTAAACGGTATCTGAGCGAATTTGAACCCCTTGTTTTATGCATCACCCCACCTCACCTTTCCCGTTAAGCAGCCATAGTGTGTTTTCTAAACGTGTGACTCTGTTCTGTTTTGTAATTCAGTTCAAGTGTAGCGGTTTTTACATTCCCTCTATAAGTGATAGCTTATGATAAGTGTCTTTTTCTGTGTGACTTATTTCCCTTAGAATCGTCATACCTAAATCCACTCATCTTGCTTCTACTAGCCTTATGACATTGATTTCATGGCTGAGTGATATTCCATTGTACATAAGGACCACAACTTCTTTATCCATTTTTCTCTTTCCTGGGATATTTAAGTTGTCATGAAGTGGAGGTTCTTGTCAACAGAGCAGCCCTAAACTTTGGGGTGCCTGTGTCTTGCTGATTTTTCTTTCTCCCAATTTATACGCCCATGAGTGGACGTGCCCTACGCTCCCTAAGCTGTGTTTTTTCGATGTTTCAGGACACACCATACACTTCTCCAGAGTGGCTGCTGGCAATTAACATCCCGCCCATCAGCGTAGCAAGGCTGCCATTTCTCCATGGCCTGTCCTGCATTTCTGGTTTTGACACTTTTTGCAGCATGACCCTTTTGACCGATGGGAAGCGAGACTTCTTTGTAGCGCTGATTTGCCTTTCCAGGTTGCTTGGTTGGCCAAAAAGGGCGTATGCGTTTTTTCCTGAATATATTCAGGAAAAAACGCATACGCCCTTTTTGGCCAAGGGCATCATTGTCGACGTTTTGCCGCTTTTCATGTGCTTTAAAGGCGATTCGAATCTACCTCCTGAAACCTGTTTCCTGCAATTCTGCCTTGCTTTCAAATCCTCTTCGTTGCCTTCCCTCAATATATTTGTGGACGAGAGTTATCGTTTATAACTCAGCAGGTTTGTGAATGGCAGTGCCCCTGAGCTCCATTTTTCAGCTGTCTTGTTTGGGAGCTGGCCGCAAAAGCACGGGATTGCCTCAGGCCCTATTCTGGTTCCCGGCGGCAGGCTGAGCCTGTGGTTAATTCTTCTTCCTGATGGGAAAATAGAGTGACCTGTGCCTGTCCCAACACCTAGATCTAGTCTCTCATTGGTTGCCCCTCTTCCCGTTCATCCTCAGGACAAATTGCAACCTGTACAGAACAGGAGGTTAAAGGTGCTGATTCTCCAAGAAGGGAGATTGCTAGTGAAGTAGCTGGAATGGCGAACCCGAGCACAAGGAGATGAGAAATGAGGTGCGTTTTAGAAACCTTTCAAAATCACACGGTGTACCTTCTTCTGGGTTCCTCATGCAAGATTTCGATGTAGGAAGATGCCCTTGAACCTGGAGATTTGGGACCCATGGGATGGGTACCATGCAGTATTACTTTAAAGGGTCTGCGTTTTCTCACCCAAGCTCACCCAACCTCTCAGCCCCAAGACTGTCCACCTTTATGTCTCATCCAGCTGTGGGTCTAGATATGGTCAATCCAGGTTGCATCACAGCCCCTGAACGAATTTTGTAAGAATTTCTCTCTCTTTCACTGTCTTTGTTTTACGGGTTTTTAAAAGTAATTTATTTTTATAATGGGGTTTAGCTGCTTTTCACGGCTGTGTTTATGCGGATTTACACCCACTTGACTCACTTTCAGACAGATATCAATACATAGGTATTAAGATTGTTACTAGTCACATATATTCTTGTGCGGTGAATAGGGGGTGTTGAGTCCAGTTCACTGAGCAAAGGGTAGGTCTTGTCTATTACATATTGGGTGTATGGAACGGTATCTGAGCGAATTTGAAACCCTTGTTTTATGCATCACCCCACCTCACCTTTCCCGTTAAGCAGCCATAGTGTGTTTTCTAAACGTGTGATTCTGTTCTGTTCTGTAATTCAGTTCAAGTGTAGCGGTTTTTACATTCCCTCTATAAGTGATAGCTTATGATAAGTGTCTTTTTCTGTGTGACTTATTTCCCTTAGAATCGTCGTACCTGAGTCCACTCATCTTGCTTCTACTAGCCTTATGACATTGATTTCATGTCTGAGTGATATTGCATTGTACATAAGGACCACAACTTCTTTATCCATTTTTCTCTTTCCTGGGATATTTAAGGTGTCATGAAGTGGAGGTTCTTGTCAACAGAGCAGCCCTAAACTTTGGGGTGCCTGTGTCTTGCTGATTTTTAGTTTTCCCAATTTATACGCCCATGAGTGGACGTGCCCTATGCTCCCTAAGCTGTGTTTTTTCGATGTTTCAGGACACACTGTACACTTCTCCAGAGTGGCTGTTGGCAATTTACATCCCGCTCATCAGCGTAGCAAGGCTGCCATTTCTCCATGGCCTGTCCTGCATTTCTGGTTTTGACACTTTTTGCAGCATGGCCCTTTGGACCGATGGGAAGCGAGACCTCTTTGTAGCGCTGATTTGCCTTTCCAGGTTGCTTGGTTGGCCAAAAAGGGCTTATGCGTTTTTTCCTGAATATATTCAGGAAAAAACGCATACGCCCTTTTTGGCCAAGGGCATCATTGTCGACCTTTTGCCGCTTTTCATGTGCTTTAAAGGCGATTCGAATCTACCTCCTGAAATCTGTTTTCTGCAATTCTGCCTTGCTTTCAAATCCTCTTCGTTGCCTTCCCTCAATATATCTGTGGATGAGAGTTATCATTTATAACTCTGCGGGTTTGTGAATTGCAGTGTCCCTGAGCTCCATTTTTCAACTCGCTTTTTTGGGAGCTGGCCGCAAAAGCGCGGGATTGCCTCAGGCCCTATTCTGGTTCCTGGCGGCAGGCGGAGCCTGTGGTTAATTCTTCTTCCTGATGGGAAAATAGAGAGACCTGTGCCTGTCCCAACACCTAGATCTAGTCTCTCATTGGTTTCCCCTCTTCCCGTTCATCCTCAGGACAAATTGCAACCTGTAGGGAACAGGAGCTTAAAAGTGCTGATTCTCCAAGTAGGGAGATTGCTAGTAAAGTAGCTGGAAAGGCGAACCCGAGCACAAGGAGATGAGAAATGGGGTGCGTTTTAGAAACCTTTCAAAATCACACGGTGTACCATCTTCTGGGTTTCTCATGCATGTTTTCGATGTAGGAAGATGCCCTTGAACCTGGAGATTTGGGACCCATGGGATGGGTACCACGCAGTATTACTTCAAAGGGTCTGCGTTTGCTCACCCAACCTCTCAGCCCCAAGAGTGTCCACCCTTATGTCTCATCCAGCTGTGGGTCTAGATATGGTCAATCCAGGTTGCATCACAGCCCCTGAACGAATTTTGTAAGAATTTCTCTCTGTTTCACTGTCTTTGTTTTATGGGTTATTAAAAGTAATTTATTTTTATAATGGGGTTTAGCTGCTTTTCACGGCTGTGTTTATGCGGATTTACACCCACTTGACTCACTTCCAGACAGATATCAGTACATAGGTTTTAAGATTGTTACTAGTCACATATATTCTTGTGCGGTGAATAGGGGGTGTTGTGTCCAGTTCACTGAGCAAGGAGTAGGTCTTGTCTATTACATATTGGGTGTATGGAACGGTATCTGAGCGAATTTGAACCCCTTGTTTTATGCATCACCCCACTTCACCTTTCCCGTTAAGCAGCCATAGTGTGTTTTCTAAACGTGTGACTCTGTTCTGTTTTGTAATTCAGTTCAAGTGTAGCGGTTTTTACATTCCCTCTATAAGTGATAGCTTATGATAAGTGTCTTTTTCTGTGTGACTTATTTCACTTAGAATCGTCGTACCTAAGTCCACTCATCTTGCTTCTACTAGCCTTATGACATTGATTTCATGTCTGAGTGATATTCCATTGTACATAAGGACCACAACTTTTTTATCCATTTTTCTCTTTCCTGGGATATTTAAGGTTTCATGAAGTGGAGGTTCTTGTCAACAGAGTAGCCCCAAACTTTGGGGTGCCTGTGTCTTGCTGATTTTTAGTTTTCCCAATTTATACGCCCATGAGTGGACGTGCCCTATGCTCACTAAGCTGTGTTTTTTCGATGTTTCAGGACACACCGTATACTTCTCCAGAGTGGCTGTTGGCAATTTACATCCCGCTCATCAGCGTAGCAAGGCTGCCATTTCTCCATGGCCTGTCCTGCATTTCTGGTTTTGACACTTTTTGCAGCATGGCCCTTTGGACCGATGGGAAGCGAGACCTCTTTGTAGCGCTGATTTGCCTTTCCAGGTTGCTTGGTTGGCCAAAAAGGGCTTATGCGTTTTTTCCTGAATATATTCAGGAAAAAACGCATACGCCCTTTTTGGCCAAGGGCATCATTGTCGACGTTTTGCCGCTTTTCATGTGCTTTAAAGGCGATTCGAATCTACCTCCTGAAACCTGTTTCCTGCAATTCTGCCTTGCTTTCAAATCCTCTTCGTTGCCTTCCCTCAATATATTTGTGGACGAGAGTTATCGTTTATAACTCAGCAGGTTTGTGAATGGCAGTGCCCCTGAGCTCCATTTTTCAGCTGTCTTGTTTGGGAGCTGGCCGCAAAAGCACGGGATTGCCTCAGGCCCTATTCTGGTTCCCGGCGGCAGGCTGAGCCTGTGGTTAATTCTTCTTCCTGATGGGAAAATAGAGTGACCTGTGCCTGTCCCAACACCTAGATCTAGTCTCTCATTGGTTGCCCCTCTTCCCGTTCATCCTCAGGACAAATTGCAACCTGTACAGAACAGGAGGTTAAAGGTGCTGATTCTCCAAGAAGGGAGATTGCTAGTGAAGTAGCTGGAATGGCGAACCCGAGCACAAGGAGATGAGAAATGAGGTGCGTTTTAGAAACCTTTCAAAATCACACGGTGTACCTTCTTCTGGGTTCCTCATGCAAGATTTCGATGTAGGAAGATGCCCTTGAACCTGGAGATTTGGGACCCATGGGATGGGTACCATGCAGTATTACTTTAAAGGGTCTGCGTTTTCTCACCCAAGCTCACCCAACCTCTCAGCCCCAAGACTGTCCACCTTTATGTCTCATCCAGCTGTGGGTCTAGATATGGTCAATCCAGGTTGCATCACAGCCCCTGAACGAATTTTGTAAGAATTTCTCTCTCTTTCACTGTCTTTGTTTTACGGGTTTTTAAAAGTAATTTATTTTTATAATGGGGTTTAGCTGCTTTTCACGGCTGTGTTTATGCGGATTTACACCCACTTGACTCACTTTCAGACAGATATCAATACATAGGTATTAAGATTGTTACTAGTCACATATATTCTTGTGCGGTGAATAGGGGGTGTTGAGTCCAGTTCACTGAGCAAAGGGTAGGTCTTGTCTATTACATATTGGGTGTATGGAACGGTATCTGAGCGAATTTGAAACCCTTGTTTTATGCATCACCCCACCTCACCTTTCCCGTTAAGCAGCCATAGTGTGTTTTCTAAACGTGTGATTCTGTTCTGTTCTGTAATTCAGTTCAAGTGTAGCGGTTTTTACATTCCCTCTATAAGTGATAGCTTATGATAAGTGTCTTTTTCTGTGTGACTTATTTCCCTTAGAATCGTCGTACCTGAGTCCACTCATCTTGCTTCTACTAGCCTTATGACATTGATTTCATGTCTGAGTGATATTGCATTGTACATAAGGACCACAACTTCTTTATCCATTTTTCTCTTTCCTGGGATATTTAAGGTGTCATGAAGTGGAGGTTCTTGTCAACAGAGCAGCCCTAAACTTTGGGGTGCCTGTGTCTTGCTGATTTTTAGTTTTCCCAATTTATACGCCCATGAGTGGACGTGCCCTATGCTCCCTAAGCTGTGTTTTTTCGATGTTTCAGGACACACTGTACACTTCTCCAGAGTGGCTGTTGGCAATTTACATCCCGCTCATCAGCGTAGCAAGGCTGCCATTTCTCCATGGCCTGTCCTGCATTTCTGGTTTTGACACTTTTTGCAGCATGGCCCTTTGGACCGATGGGAAGCGAGACCTCTTTGTAGCGCTGATTTGCCTTTCCAGGTTGCTTGGTTGGCCAAAAAGGGCTTATGCGTTTTTTCCTGAATATATTCAGGAAAAAACGCATACGCCCTTTTTGGCCAAGGGCATCATTGTCGACCTTTTGCCGCTTTTCATGTGCTTTAAAGGCGATTCGAATCTACCTCCTGAAATCTGTTTTCTGCAATTCTGCCTTGCTTTCAAATCCTCTTCGTTGCCTTCCCTCAATATATCTGTGGATGAGAGTTATCATTTATAACTCTGCGGGTTTGTGAATTGCAGTGTCCCTGAGCTCCATTTTTCAACTCGCTTTTTTGGGAGCTGGCCGCAAAAGCGCGGGATTGCCTCAGGCCCTATTCTGGTTCCTGGCGGCAGGCGGAGCCTGTGGTTAATTCTTCTTCCTGATGGGAAAATAGAGAGACCTGTGCCTGTCCCAACACCTAGATCTAGTCTCTCATTGGTTTCCCCTCTTCCCGTTCATCCTCAGGACAAATTGCAACCTGTAGGGAACAGGAGCTTAAAAGTGCTGATTCTCCAAGTAGGGAGATTGCTAGTAAAGTAGCTGGAAAGGCGAACCCGAGCACAAGGAGATGAGAAATGGGGTGCGTTTTAGAAACCTTTCAAAATCACACGGTGTACCATCTTCTGGGTTTCTCATGCATGTTTTCGATGTAGGAAGATGCCCTTGAACCTGGAGATTTGGGACCCATGGGATGGGTACCACGCAGTATTACTTCAAAGGGTCTGCGTTTGCTCACCCAACCTCTCAGCCCCAAGAGTGTCCACCCTTATGTCTCATCCAGCTGTGGGTCTAGATATGGTCAATCCAGGTTGCATCACAGCCCCTGAACGAATTTTGTAAGAATTTCTCTCTGTTTCACTGTCTTTGTTTTATGGGTTATTAAAAGTAATTTATTTTTATAATGGGGTTTAGCTGCTTTTCACGGCTGTGTTTATGCGGATTTACACCCACTTGACTCACTTCCAGACAGATATCAGTACATAGGTTTTAAGATTGTTACTAGTCACATATATTCTTGTGCGGTGAATAGGGGGTGTTGTGTCCAGTTCACTGAGCAAGGAGTAGGTCTTGTCTATTACATATTGGGTGTATGGAACGGTATCTGAGCGAATTTGAACCCCTTGTTTTATGCATCACCCCACTTCACCTTTCCCGTTAAGCAGCCATAGTGTGTTTTCTAAACGTGTGACTCTGTTCTGTTTTGTAATTCAGTTCAAGTGTAGCGGTTTTTACATTCCCTCTATAAGTGATAGCTTATGATAAGTGTCTTTTTCTGTGTGACTTATTTCACTTAGAATCGTCGTACCTAAGTCCACTCATCTTGCTTCTACTAGCCTTATGACATTGATTTCATGTCTGAGTGATATTCCATTGTACATAAGGACCACAACTTTTTTATCCATTTTTCTCTTTCCTGGGATATTTAAGGTTTCATGAAGTGGAGGTTCTTGTCAACAGAGTAGCCCCAAACTTTGGGGTGCCTGTGTCTTGCTGATTTTTAGTTTTCCCAATTTATACGCCCATGAGTGGACGTGCCCTATGCTCACTAAGCTGTGTTTTTTCGATGTTTCAGGACACACCGTATACTTCTCCAGAGTGGCTGTTGGCAATTTACATCCCGCTCATCAGCGTAGCAAGGCTGCCATTTCTCCATGGCCTGTCCTGCATTTCTGGTTTTGACACTTTTTGCAGCATGGCCCTTTGGACCGATGGGAAGCGAGACCTCTTTGTAGCGCTGATTTGCCTTTCCAGGTTGCTTGGTTGGCCAAAAAGGGCTTATGCGTTTTTTCCTGAATATATTCAGGAAAAAACGCATACGCCCTTTTTGGCCAAGGGCATCATTGTCGACCTTTTGCCGCTTTTCATGTGCTTTAAAGGCGATTCGAATCTACCTCCTGAAATCTGTTTTCTGCAATTCTGCCTTGCTTTCAAATCCTCTTCGTTGCCTTCCCTCAATATATCTGTGGATGAGAGTTATCATTTATAACTCTGCGGGTTTGTGAATTGCAGTGTCCCTGAGCTCCATTTTTCAACTCGCTTTTTTGGGAGCTGGCCGCAAAAGCGCGGGATTGCCTCAGGCCCTATTGTGCTTCTGGGCGCCAGGCTGAGCCTGTGATTAATTCTTCTTCCTGATGGGAAATTAGAGTGACCTGTGCCTGTCACAACACCTAGATCTAGTCTCTCATTGGTTGCCCCTCTTCCCGTTCATCCTCAGGACAAATTGCAACCTGTACAGAACAGGAGGTTAAAGGTGCTGATTCTCCAAGTAGGGAGATTGCTAGTAAAGTAGCTGGAATGGCGAACCCGAGCACAAGGAGATGAGAAATGAGGTGCGTTTTAGAAACCTTTCAAAATCACACGGTGTACCATCTTCTGAGTTTCTCATGCATGTTTTCGATGTAGGAAGATGCCCTTGAACCTGGAGACTTGGGACCCATGGGATGGGTACCACGCAGTATTACTTTAAAGGGTCTGCGTTTGCTCACCCAACCTAACCCAACCTCTCAGCCCCAAGAGTGTCCACCCTTATGTCTCATCCACCTGTGCGTGTAGATATGGTCAATCCAGGTTGCATCACAGCCTCTGAACGAATTTTGTAAGAATTTCTCTCTCTTTCACTGTCTTTGTTTTACGGGTTTTTAAAAGTAATTTATTTTTATAATGGGGTTTAGTTGCTTTTCACGGCTGTGTTTATGCGGCTTTACACCCACTTGACTCACTTCCAGACAGATATCAATACATAGGTTTTAAGATTCTTACTAGTCACCTATATTCTTGTGCGGTGAATAGGGGGTGTTGAGTCCAGTTCACTGAGCAAGGAGTAGGTCTTGTCTATTACATATTGGGTGTATGGAACGGTATCTGAGCGAATTTGAAACCCTTGTTTTATGCATCACCCCACCTCACTTTTCCCGTTAAGCAGCCATAGTGTGTTTTCTAAACGTGTGACTCTGTTCTGTTTTGTAATTCAGTTCAAGTGTAGCGGTTTTTACATTCCCTCTATAAGTGATAGCTTATGATAAGGGTCTTTTTCTGTGTGACTTATTTCACTTAGAATCGTCGTACCTAACTCCACTCATCTTGCTTCTACTAGCCTTATGACATTGATTTCATGTCTGAGTGATATTGCATTGTACATAAGGACCACAACTTCTTTATCCATTTTTCTCTTTCCTGGGATATTTAAGGTGTCATGAAGTGGAGGTTCTTGTCAACAGAGCAGCCCTAAACTTTGGGGTGCCTGTGTCTTGCTGATATTTAGTTTTCCCAATTTATACGCCCATGAGTGGACGTGCCCTATGCTCCCTAAGCTGTGTTTTTTCGATGTTTCAGGACACACTGTACACTTCTCCAGAGTGGCTGTTGGCAATTTACATCCCGCTCATCAGCGTAGCAAGGCTGCCATTTCTCCATGGCCTGTCCTGCATTTCTGGTTTTGACACTTTTTGCAGCATGACCCTTTTGACCGATGGGAAGCGAGACTTCTTTGTAGCGCTGATTTGCCTTTCCAGGTTGCTTGGTTGGCCAAAAAGGGCGTATGCGTTTTTTCCTGAATATATTCAAGAAAAAACGCATACGCCCTTTTTGGCCAAGGGCATCATTGTCGACGTTTTGCTGCTTTTCATGTGCTTTAAAGGCGATTCGAATCTACCTCCTGAAATCTGTTTTCTGCAATTCTGCCTTGCTTTCAAATCCTCTTCGTTGCCTTCCCTCAATATATCTGTGGATGAGAGTTATCATTTATAACTCTGCGGGTTTGTGAATTGCAGTGTCCCTGAGCTCCATTTTTCAACTCGCTTTTTTGGGAGCTGGCCGCAAAAGCGCGGGATTGCCTCAGGCCCTATTGTGCTTCTGGGCGGCAGGCTGAGCCTGTGATTAATTCTTCTTCCTGATGGGAAATTAGAGTGACCTGTGCCTGTCCCAACACCTAGATCTAGTCTCTCATTGGTTGCCCCTCTTCCCGTTCATCCTCAGGACAAATTGCAACCTGTACAGAACAGGAGGTTAAAGGTGCTGATTCTCCAAGTAGGGAGATTGCTAGTAAAGTAGCTGGAATGGCGAACCCGAGCACAAGGAGATGAGAAATGAGGTGCGTTTTAGAAACCTTTCAAAATCACACGGTGTACCATCTTCTGAGTTTCTCATGCATGTTTTCGATGTAGGAAGATGCCCTTGAACCTGGAGACTTGGGACCCATGGGATGGGTACCACGCAGTATTACTTTAAAGGGTCTGCGTTTGCTCACCCAACCTAACCCAACCTTTCAGCCCCAAGAGTGTCCACTTTTATGTCTCATCCACCTGTGCGTGTAGATATGGTCAATCCAGGTTGCATCACAGCCTCTGAACGAATTTTGTAAGAATTTCTCTCTCTTTCACTGTCTTTGTTTTACGGGTTTTTAAAAGTAATTTATTTTTATAATGGGGTTTAGTTGCTTTTCACGGCTGTGTTTATGCGGCTTTACACCCACTTGACTCACTTCCAGACATATATCAATACATAGGTTTTAAGATTCTTAATAGTCACCTATATTCTTGTGCGGTGAATAGGGGGTGTTGAGTCCAGTTCACTGAGCAAGGAGTAGGTCTTGTCTATTACATATTGGGTGTATGGAACGGTATCTGAGCGAATTTGAACCCCTTGTTTTATGCATCACCCCACCTCACCTTTCCCGTTAAGCAGCCATAGTGTGTTTTCTAAACGTGTGACTCTGTTCTGTTTTGTAATTCAGTTCAAGTGTAGCGGTTTTTACATTCCCTCTATAAGTGATAGCTTATGATAAGTGTCTTTTTCTGTGTGACTTATTTCACTTAGAATCGTCGTACCTAACTCCACTCATCTTGCTTCTACTAGCCTTATGACATTGATTTCATGTCTGAGTGATATTCCATTGTACATAAGGACCACGACTTCTTTATCCATTTTTCTCTTTCCTGGGATATTTAAGTTGTCATGAAGTGGAGGTTCTTGTCAACAGAGCAGCCCTAAACTTTGGGGTGCCTGTGTCTTGCTGATTTTTCTTTTTCCCAATTTATACGCCCATGAGTGGACGTGCCCTATGCTCCCTAAGCTGTGTTTTTTCGATGTTTCAGGACACACTGTACACTTCTCCAGAGTGGCTGTTGGCAATTTACATCCCGCTCATCAGCGTAGCTAGGCTGCCATTTCTCCATGGCCTGTCCTGCATTTCTGGTTTTGACACTTTTTGCAGCATGGCCCTTTTGACCGATGGGAAGCGAGACTTCTGTGTAGCGCTGATTTGCCTTTCCAGGTTGCTTGGTTGGCCAAAAAGGGCGTATGCGTTTTTTCCTGAATATATTCAGGAAAAAACGCATACGCCCTTTTTGGCCAAGGGCATCATTGTCGACGTTTTGCCGCTTTTCATGTGCTTTACAGGCGATTCGAATCTACCTCCTGAAATCTCTTTCCTGCAATTCTGCCTTGCTTTCAAATCCTCTTCGTTGCCTTCCCTCAATATATCTGTGGATGAGAGTTATCATTTATAACTCTGCGGGTTTGTGAATTGCAGTGTCCCTGAGCTCCATTTTTCAAGTCGCTTTTTTGGGAGCTGGCCGCAAAAGCACGGGATTGCCTCAGGCCCTATTGTGCTTCTGGGCGGCAGGCTGAGCCTGTGATTAATTCTTCTTCCTGATGGGAAATTAGAGTGACCTGTGCCTGTCCCAACACCTAGATCTAGTCTCTCATTGGTTGCCCCTCTTCCCGTTCATCCTCAGGACAAATTGCAACCTGTAGGGAACAGGAGGTTAAAGGTGCTGATTCTCCAAGAAGGGAGATTGCTAGTAAAGTAGCTGGAATGGCGAACCCGAGCACAAGGAGATGAGAAATGAGGTGCGTTTTAGAAATCTTTCAAAATCACACGGTGTACCATCTTCTGAGTTTCTCATGCATGTTTTCGATGTAGGAAGATGCCCTCAACCCTGGAGGCTTGGGACCCATGGGATGGGTACCACGCAGTATTACTTTAAAGGGTCTGCGTTTGCTCACCCAACCTAACCCAACCTTTCAGCCCCAAGACTGTCCACCCTTATGTCTCATCCAGCTGTGCGTGTAGATATGGTCAATCCAGGTTGCATCACAGCCTCTGAACGAATTTTGTAAGAATTTCTCTCTCTTTCACTGTCTTTGTTTTACGGGTTTTTAAAAGTAATTTATTTTTATAATGGGGTTTAGCTGCTTTTCACGGCTGTGTTTATGCGGATTTACACCCACTTGACTCACTTTCAGACAGATATCAATACATAGGTTTTAAGATTGTTACTAGTCACATATATTCTTGTGCGGTGAATAGGGGGTGTTGAGTCCAGTTCACTGAGCAAGGAGTAGGTCTTGTCTATTACATATTGGGTGTATGGAACGGTATCTGAGCGAATTTGAACCCCTTGTTTTATGCATCACCCCACCTCACCTTTCCCGTTAAGCAGCCATAGTGTGTTTTCTAAACGTGTGATTCTGTTCTGTTCTGTAATTCAGTTCAAGTGTAGCGGTTTTTACATTCCCTCTATAAGTGATAGCTTATGATAAGTGTCTTTTTCTGTGTGACTTATTTCACTTAGAATCGTCGTACCTAAGTCCACTCATCTTGCTTCTACTAGCCTTATGACATTGATTTCATGTCTGAGTGATATTGCATTGTACATAAGGACCACAACTTCTTTATCCATTTTTCTCTTTCCTGGGATATTTAAGGTGTCATGAAGTGGAGGTTCTTGTCAACAGAGCAGCCCTAAACTTTGGGGTGCCTGTGTCTTGCTGATTTTTCTTTTTCCCAATTTATACGCCCATGAGTGGACGTGCCCTATGCTCCCTAAGCTGTGTTTTTTCGATGTTTCAGTACACACTGTACACTTCTCCAGAGTGGCTGCTGGCAATTAACATCCCGCCCATCAGCGTAGCAAGGCTGCCATTTCTCCATGGCCTGTCCTGCATTTCTGGTTTTGACACTTTTTGCAGCATGACCCTTTTGACCGATGGGAAGCGAAACTTCTTTGTAGCGCTGATTTGCCTTTCCAGGTTGCTTGGTTGGCCAAAAAGGGCGTATGCGTTTTTTCCTGAATATATTCAGGAAAAAACGCATACGCCCTTTTTGGCCAAGGGCATCATTGTCGACGTTTTGCCGCTTTTCATGTGCTTTAAAGGCGATTCGAATCTACCTCCTGAAACCTGTTTCCTGCAATTCTGCCTTGCTTTCAAATCCTCTTCGTTGCTTTCCCTCAATATATTTGTGGACGAGAGTTATCATTTATAACTCAGCAGGTTTGTGAATGGCAGTGCCCCTGAGCTCCATTTTTCAACTGTCTTGTTTGGGAGCTGGCCGCAAAAGCACGGGATTGCCTCAGGCCCTATTGTGCTTCTGGGCGGCAGGCTGAGCCTGTGATTAATTCTTCTTCCTGATGGGAAATTAGAGTGACCTGTGCCTGTCCCAACACCTAGATCTAGTCTCTCATTGGTTGCCCCTCTGCCCGTTCATCCTCAGGACAAATTGCAACCTGTAGGGAACAGGAGGTTAAAGGTTCTGATTCTCCAAGTAGGGAGATTGCTAGTGAAGTAGCTGGAATGGCGAACCCGAGCACAAGGAGATGAGAAATGAGGTGCGTTTTAGAAACCTTTCAAAATCACATGGTGTACCTTCTTCTGGGTTCCTCATGCAAGATTTCGATGTAGGAAGATGCCCTTGAACCTGGAGATATGGGACCCATGGGATGGGTACCATGCAGTATTACTTTAAAGGGTCTGCGTTTTCTCACCCAACCTCACCCAACCTCTCAGCCCCAAGAGTGTCCACCCTTATGTCTCATCCAGCTGTGGGTCTAGATATGGTCAATCCAGGTTGCATCACAGCCCCTGAACGAATTTTGTAAGAATTTCTCTCTCTTTCACTGTCTTTGTTTTACGGGTTTTTAAAAGTAATTTATTTTTATAATGGGGTTTAGCTGCTTTTCACGGCTGTGTTTATGCGGATTTACACCCACTTGACTCACTTTCAGACAGATATCAATACATAGGTTTTAAGATTGTTACTAGTCACATATATTCTTGTTCGGTGAATAGGGGGTGTTGAGGCCAGTTCACTGAGCAAAGAGTAGGTCTTGTCTATTACATATTGGGTGTATGGAACGGTATCTGAGCGAATTTGAAACCCTTGTTTTATGCATCACCCCACCTCACCTTTCCCGTTAAGCAGCCATAGTGTGTTTTCTAAACGTGTGACTCTGTTCTGTTTTGTAATTCAGTTCAAGTGTAGCGGTTTTTACATTCCCTCTATAAGTGATAGCTTATGATAAGTGTCTTTTTCTGTGTGACTTATTTCACTTAGAATCGTCGTACCTAACTCCACTCATCTTGCTTCTACTAGCCTTATGACATTGATTTCATGTCTGAGTGATATTCCATTGTACATAAGGACCACGACTTCTTTATCCATTTTTCTCTTTCCTGGGATATTTAAGTTGTCATGAAGTGGAGGTTCTTGTCAACAGAGCAGCCCTAAACTTTGGGGTGCCTGTGTCTTGCTGATTTTTCTTTTTCCCAATTTATACGCCCATGAGTGGACGTGCCGTACGCTCCCTAAGCTGTGTTTTTTCGATGTTTCAGGACACACCATACACTTCTCCAGAGTGGCTGCTGGCAATTAACATCCCGCCCATCAGCGTAGCAAGGCTGCCATTTCTCCATGGCCTGTCCTGCATTTCTGGTTTTGACACTTTTTGCAGCATGACCCTTTTGACCGATGGGAAGCGAGACTTCTTTGTAGCGCTGATTTGCCTTTCCAGGTTGCTTGGTTGGCCAAAAAGGGCGTATGCGTTTTTTCCTGAATATATTCAGGAAAAAACGCATACGCCCTTTTTGGCCAAGGGCATCATTGTCGACCTTTTGCCGCTTTTCATGTGCTTTAAAGGCGATTCGAATCTACCTCCTGAAATCTGTTTTCTGCAATTCTGCCTTGCTTTCAAATCCTCTTCGTTGCCTTCCCTCAATATATCTGTGGATGAGAGTTATCATTTATAACTCTGCGGGTTTGTGAATTGCAGTGTCCCTGAGCTCCATTTTTCAACTCGCTTTTTTGGGAGCTGGCCGCAAAAGCGCGGGATTGCCTCAGGCCCTATTGTGCTTCTGGGCGGCAGGCTGAGCCTGTGATTAATTCTTCTTCCTGATGGGAAATTAGAGTGACCTGTGCCTGTCCCAACACCTAGATCTACTCTCTCATTGGTTGCCCCTCTTCCCGTTCATCCTCAGGACAAATTGCAACCTGTACAGAACAGGAGGTTAAAGGTGCTGATTCTCCAAGTAGGGAGATTGCTAGTAAAGTAGCTGGAATGGCAAACCCGAGCACAAGGAGATGAGAAATGAGGTGCGTTTTAGAAACCTTTCAAAATCACACGGTGTACCATCTTCTGAGTTTCTCATGCATGTTTTCGATGTAGGAAGATGCCCTTGAACCTGGAGACTTGGGACCCATGGGATGGGTACCACGCAGTATTACTTTAAAGGGTCTGCGTTTGCTCACCCAACCTAACCCAACCTTTCAGCCCCAAGAGTGTCCACCCTTATGTCTCATCCACCTGTGCGTGTAGATATGGTCAATCCAGGTTGCATCACAGCCTCTGAACGAATTTTGTAAGAATTTCTCTCTCTTTCACTGTCTTTGTTTTACGGGTTTTTAAAAGTAATTTATTTTTATAATGGGGTTTAGTTGCTTTTCACGGCTGTGTTTATGCGGCTTTACACCCACTTGACTCACTTCCAGACATATATCAATACATAGGTTTTAAGATTCTTACTAGTCACCTATATTCTTGTGCGGTGAATAGGGGGTGTTGAGTCCAGTTCACTGAGCAAGGAGTAGGTCTTGTCTATTACATATTGGGTGTATGGAACGGTATCTGAGCGAATTTGAACCCTTTGTTTTATGCATCACCCCACCTCACCTTTCCCGTTAAGCAGCCATAGTGTGTTTTCTAAACGTGTGACTCTGTTCTGTTTTGTAATTCAGTTCAAGTGTAGCGGTTTTTACATTCCCTCTATAAGTGATAGCTTATGATAAGTGTCTTTTTCTGTGTGACTTATTTCACTTAGAATCGTCGTACCTAACTCCACTCATCTTGCTTCTTCTAGCCTTATGACATTGATTTCATGTCTGAGTGATATTCCATTGTACATAAGGACCACGACTTCTTTATCCATTTTTCTCTTTCCTGGGATATTTAAGTTGTCATGAAGTGGAGGTTCTTGTCAACAGAGCAGCCCTAAACTTTGGGGTGCCTGTGTCTTGCTGATTTTTCTTTTTCCCAATTTATACGCCCATGAGTGGACGTGCCCTACGCTCCCTAAGCTATGTTTTTTCGATGTTTCAGGACACACCATACACTTCTCCAGAGTGGCTGCTGGCAATTAACATCCCGCCCATCAGCGTAGCAAGGCTGCCATTTCTCCATGGCCTGTCCTGCATTTCTGGTTTTGACACTTTTTGCAGCATGACCCTTTTGACCGATGGGAAGCGAGACTTCTTTGTAGCGCTGATTTGTCTTTCCAGGTTGCTTGGTTGGCCAAAAAGGGCGTATGCGTTTTTTCCTGAATATATTCAGGAAAAAACGCATACGCCCTTTTTGGCCAAGGGCATCATTGTCGACGTTTTGCCGCTTTTCATGTGCTTTAAAGGCGATTCGAATCTACCTCCTGAAACCTGTTTCCTGCAATTCTGCCTTGCTTTCAAATCCTCTTCGTTGCCTTCCCTCAATATATTTGTGGACGAGAGTTATCATTTATAACTCAGCAGTTTTGTGAATGGCAGTGCCCCTGAGCTCCATTTTTCACCTGTCTTGTTTGGGAGCTGGCCGCAAAAGCACGGGATTGCCTCAGGCCCTATTCTGGTTCCCGGCGGCAGGCTGAGCCTGTGGTTAATTCTTCTTCCTGATGGGAAAATAGAGTGACCTGTGCCTGTCCCAACACCTAGATCTAGTCTCTCATTGGTTGCCCCTCTTCCCGTTCATCCTCAGGACAAATTGCAACCTGTACAGAACAGGAGGTTAAAGGTGCTGATTCTCCAAGTAGGGAGATTGCTAGTGAAGTAGCTGGAATGGCGAACCCGAGCACAAGGAGATGAGAAATGAGGTGCGTTTTAGAAACCTTTCAAAATCACACGGTGTACCATCTTCTGAGTTTCTCATGCATGTTTTCGATGTAGGAAGATGCCCTTGAACCTGGAGACTTGGGACCCATGGGATGGGTACCACGCAGTATTACTTTAAAGGGTCTGCGTTTGCTCACCCAACCTAACCCAACCTTTCAGCCCCAAGAGTGTCCACCCTTATGTCTCATCCACCTGTGCGTGTAGATATGGTCAATCCAGGTTGCATCACAGCCTCTGAACGAATTTTGTAAGAATTTCTCTCTCTTTCACTGTCTTTGTTTTACGGGTTTTTAAAAGTAATTTATTTTTATAATGGGGTTTAGTTGCTTTTCACGGCTGTGTTTATGCGGCTTTACACCCACTTGACTCACTTCCAGACATATATCAATACATAGGTTTTAAAATTCTTACTAGTCACCTATATTCTTGTGCGGTGAATAGGGGGTGTTGAGTCCAGTTCACTGAGCAAGGAGTAGGTCTTGTCTATTACATATTGGGTGTATGGAACGGTATCTGAGCGAATTTGAACCCCTTGTTTTATGCATCACCCCACCTCACCTTTCCCGTTAAGCAGCCATAGTGTGTTTTCTAAACGTGTGACTGTGTTCTGTTTTGTAATTCAGTTCAAGTGTAGCGGTTTTTACATTCCCTCTATAAGTGATAGCTTATGATAAGTGTCTTTTTCTGTGTGACTTATTTCACTTAGAATCGTCGTACCTAACTCCACTCATCTTGCTTCTACTAGCCTTATGACATTGATTTCATGTCTGAGTGATATTCCATTGTACATAAGGACCACAACTTCTTTATCCATTTTTCTCTTTCCTGGGATATTTAAGTTGTCATGAAGTGGAGGTTCTTGTCAACAGAGCAGCCCTAAACTTTGGGGTGCCTGTGTCTTGCTGATTTTTCTTTTTCCCAATTTATACGCCCATGAGTGGACGTGCCCTATGCTCCCTAAGCTGTGTTTTTTCGATGTTTCAGGACACACTGTACACTTCTCCAGAGTGGCTGTTGGCAATTTACATCCCGCTCATCAGCGTAGCAAGGCTGCCATTTCTCCATGGCCTGTCCTGCATTTCTGGTTTTGACACTTTTTGCAGCATGGCCCTTTTGACCGATGGGAAGCGAGACTTCTGTGTAGCGCTGATTTGCCTTTCCAGGTTGCTTGGTTGGCCAAAAAGGGCGTATGCGTTTTTTCCTGAATATATTCAGGAAAAAACGCATACGCCCTTTTTGGCCAAGGGCATCATTGTCGACGTTTTGCCGCTTTTCATGTGCTTTACAGGTGATTCGAATCTACCTCTTGAAATCTCTTTCCTGCAATTCTGCCTTGCTTTCAAATCCTCTTCGTTGCCTTCCCTCAATATATCTGTGGATGAGAGTTATCATTTATAACTCTGCGGGTTTGTGAATTGCAGTGTCCCTGAGCTCAATTTTTCAACTCGCTTTTTTGGGAGCTGACTGCAAAAGCACGGGATAACTTCAGGCCCTATTGTGCTTCTGGGCGGCAGGCTGAGCCTGTGATTAATTCTTCTTCCTGATGGGAAATTAGAGTGACCTGTGCCTGTCCCAACACCTAGATCTAGTCTCTCATTGGTTGCCCCTCTTCCCGTTCATCCTCAGGACAAATTGCAACCTGTAGGGAACAGGAGGTTAAAGGTGCTGATTCTCCAAGTAGGGAGATTGCTAGTAAAGTAGCTGGAATGGCGAACCCGAGCACAAGGAGATGAGAAATGAGGTGCGTTTTAGAAACCTTTCAAAATCACACGGTGTACCATCTTCTGAGTTTCTCATGCATGTTTTCGATGTAGGAAGATGCCCTCAACCCTGGAGACTTGGGACCCATGGGATGGGTACCACGCAGTATTACTTTAAAGGGTCTGCGTTTGCTCACCCAACCTAACCCAACCTTTCAGCCCCAAGACTGTCCACCCTTATGTCTCATCCAGCTGTGCGTGTAGATATGGTCAATCCAGGTTGCATCACAGCCCCTGAACGAATTTTGTAAGAATTTCTCTCTCTTTCACTGTCTTTGTTTTACGGGTTTTTAAAAGTAATTTATTTTTATAATGGGGTTTAGCTGCTTTTCACGGCTGTGTTTATGCGGATTTACACCCACTTGACTCACTTTCAGACAGATATCAATACATAGGTTTTAAGATTGTTACTAGTCACATATATTCTTGTTCGGTGAATAGGGGGTGTTGAGGCCAGTTCACTGAGCAAAGAGTAGGTCTTGTCTATTACATATTGGGTGTATGGAACGGTATCTGAGCGAATTTGAAACCCTTGTTTTATGCATCACCCCACCTCACCTTTCCCGTTAAGCAGCCATAGTGTGTTTTCTAAACGTGTGATTCTGTTCTGTTTTGTAATTCAGTTCAAGTGTAGCGGTTTTTACATTCCCTCTATAAGTGATAGCTTATGATAAGTGTCTTTTTCTGTGTGACTTATTTCACTTAGAATCGTCGTACCTAACTCCACTCATCTTGCTTCTACTAGCCTTATGACATTGATTTCATGTCTGAGTGATATTCCATTGTACATAAGGACCACGACTTCTTTATCCATTTTTCTCTTTCCTGGGATATTTAAGTTGTCATGAAGTGGAGGTTCTTGTCAACAGAGCAGCCCTAAACTTTGGGGTGCCTGTGTCTTGCTGATTTTTCTTTTTCCCAATTTATACGCCCATGAGTGGACGTGCCGTACGCTCCCTAAGCTGTGTTTTTTCGATGTTTCAGGACACACCATACACTTCTCCAGAGTGGCTGCTGGCAATTAACATCCCGCCCATCAGCGTAGCAAGGCTGCCATTTCTCCATGGCCTGTCCTGCATTTCTGGTTTTGACACTTTTTGCAGCATGACCCTTTTGACCGATGGGAAGCGAGACTTCTTTGTAGCGCTGATTTGCCTTTCCAGGTTGCTTGGTTGGCCAAAAAGGGCGTATGCGTTTTTTCCTGAATATATTCAGGAAAAAACGCATACGCCCTTTTTGGCCAAGGGCATCATTGTCGACCTTTTGCCGCTTTTCATGTGCTTTAAAGGCGATTCGAATCTACCTCCTGAAATCTGTTTTCTGCAATTCTGCCTTGCTTTCAAATCCTCTTCGTTGCCTTCCCTCAATATATCTGTGGATGAGAGTTATCATTTATAACTCTGCGGGTTTGTGAATTGCAGTGTCCCTGAGCTCCATTTTTGAACTCGCTTTTTTGGGAGCTGGCCGCAAAAGCGCGGGATTGCCTCAGGCCCTATTGTGCTTCTGGGCGGCAGGCTGAGCCTGTGATTAATTCTTCTTCCTGATGGGAAATTAGAGTGACCTGTGCCTGTCCCAACACCTAGATCTACTCTCTCATTGGTTGCCCCTCTTCCCGTTCATCCTCAGGACAAATTGCAACCTGTACAGAACAGGAGGTTAAAGGTGCTGATTCTCCAAGTAGGGAGATTGCTAGTAAAGTAGCTGGAATGGCAAACCCGAGCACAAGGAGATGAGAAATGAGGTGCGTTTTAGAAACCTTTCAAAATCACACGGTGTACCATCTTCTGAGTTTCTCATGCATGTTTTCGATGTAGGAAGATGCCCTTGAACCTGGAGACTTGGGACCCATGGGATGGGTACCACGCAGTATTACTTTAAAGGGTCTGCGTTTGCTCACCCAACCTAACCCAACCTTTCAGCCCCAAGAGTGTCCACCCTTATGTCTCATCCACCTGTGCGTGTAGATATGGTCAATCCAGGTTGCATCACAGCCTCTGAACGAATTTTGTAAGAATTTCTCTCTCTTTCACTGTCTTTGTTTTACGGGTTTTTAAAAGTAATTTATTTTTATAATGGGGTTTAGTTGCTTTTCACGGCTGTGTTTATGCGGCTTTACACCCACTTGACTCACTTCCAGACATATATCAATACATAGGTTTTAAGATTCTTACTAGTCACCTATATTCTTGTGCGGTGAATAGGGGGTGTTGAGTCCAGTTCACTGAGCAAGGAGTAGGTCTTGTCTATTACATATTGGGTGTATGGAACGGTATCTGAGCGAATTTGAACCCTTTGTTTTATGCATCACCCCACCTCACCTTTCCCGTTAAGCAGCCATAGTGTGTTTTCTAAACGTGTGACTCTGTTCTGTTTTGTAATTCAGTTCAAGTGTAGCGGTTTTTACATTCCCTCTATAAGTGATAGCTTATGATAAGTGTCTTTTTCTGTGTGACTTATTTCACTTAGAATCGTCGTACCTAACTCCACTCATCTTGCTTCTTCTAGCCTTATGACATTGATTTCATGTCTGAGTGATATTCCATTGTACATAAGGACCACGACTTCTTTATCCATTTTTCTCTTTCCTGGGATATTTAAGTTGTCATGAAGTGGAGGTTCTTGTCAACAGAGCAGCCCTAAACTTTGGGGTGCCTGTGTCTTGCTGATTTTTCTTTTTCCCAATTTATACGCCCATGAGTGGACGTGCCCTACGCTCCCTAAGCTATGTTTTTTCGATGTTTCAGGACACACCATACACTTCTCCAGAGTGGTTGCTGGCAATTAACATCCCGCCCATCAGCGTAGCAAGGCTGCCATTTCTCCATGGCCTGTCCTGCATTTCTGGTTTTGACACTTTTTGCAGCATGACCCTTTTGACCGATGGGAAGCGAGACTTCTTTGTAGCGCTGATTTGTCTTTCCAGGTTGCTTGGTTGGCCAAAAAGGGCGTATGCGTTTTTTCCTGAATATATTCAGGAAAAAACGCATACGCCCTTTTTGGCCAAGGGCATCATTGTCGACGTTTTGCCGCTTTTCATGTGCTTTAAAGGCGATTCGAATCTACCTCCTGAAACCTGTTTCCTGCAATTCTGCCTTGCTTTCAAATCCTCTTCGTTGCCTTCCCTCAATATATTTGTGGACGAGAGTTATCATTTATAACTCAGCAGTTTTGTGAATGGCAGTGCCCCTGAGCTCCATTTTTCACCTGTCTTGTTTGGGAGCTGGCCGCAAAAGCACGGGATTGCCTCAGGCCCTATTCTGGTTCCCGGCGGCAGGCTGAGCCTGTGGTTAATTCTTCTTCCTGATGGGAAAATAGAGTGACCTGTGCCTGTCCCAACACCTAGATCTAGTCTCTCATTGGTTGCCCCTCTTCCCGTTCATCCTCAGGACAAATTGCAACCTGTACAGAACAGGAGGTTAAAGGTGCTGATTCTCCAAGTAGGGAGATTGCTAGTGAAGTAGCTGGAATGGCGAACCCGAGCACAAGGAGATGAGAAATGAGGTGCGTTTTAGAAACCTTTCAAAATCACACGGTGTACCATCTTCTGAGTTTCTCATGCATGTTTTCGATGTAGGAAGATGCCCTTGAACCTGGAGACTTGGGACCCATGGGATGGGTACCACGCAGTATTACTTTAAAGGGTCTGCGTTTGCTCACCCAACCTAACCCAACCTTTCAGCCCCAAGAGTGTCCACCCTTATGTCTCATCCACCTGTGCGTGTAGATATGGTCAATCCAGGTTGCATCACAGCCTCTGAACGAATTTTGTAAGAATTTCTCTCTCTTTCACTGTCTTTGTTTTACGGGTTTTTAAAAGTAATTTATTTTTATAATGGGGTTTAGTTGCTTTTCACGGCTGTGTTTATGCGGCTTTACACCCACTTGACTCACTTCCAGACATATATCAATACATAGGTTTTAAAATTCTTACTAGTCACCTATATTCTTGTGCGGTGAATAGGGGGTGTTGAGTCCAGTTCACTGAGCAAGGAGTAGGTCTTGTCTATTACATATTGGGTGTATGGAACGGTATCTGAGCGAATTTGAACCCCTTGTTTTATGCATCACCCCACCTCACCTTTCCCGTTAAGCAGCCATAGTGTGTTTTCTAAACGTGTGACTGTGTTCTGTTTTGTAATTCAGTTCAAGTGTAGCGGTTTTTACATTCCCTCTATAAGTGATAGCTTATGATAAGTGTCTTTTTCTGTGTGACTTATTTCACTTAGAATCGTCGTACCTAACTCCACTCATCTTGCTTCTACTAGCCTTATGACATTGATTTCATGTCTGAGTGATATTCCATTGTACATAAGGACCACAACTTCTTTATCCATTTTTCTCTTTCCTGGGATATTTAAGTTGTCATGAAGTGGAGGTTCTTGTCAACAGAGCAGCCCTAAACTTTGGGGTGCCTGTGTCTTGCTGATTTTTCTTTTTCCCAATTTATACGCCCATGAGTGGACGTGCCCTATGCTCCCTAAGCTGTGTTTTTTCGATGTTTCAGGACACACTGTACACTTCTCCAGAGTGGCTGTTGGCAATTTACATCCCGCTCATCAGCGTAGCAAGGCTGCCATTTCTCCATGGCCTGTCCTGCATTTCTGGTTTTGACACTTTTTGCAGCATGACCCTTTTGACCGATGGGAAGCGAGACTTCTGTGTAGCGCTGATTTGCCTTTCCAGGTTGCTTGGTTGGCCAAAAAGGGCGTATGCGTTTTTTCCTGAATATATTCAGGAAAAAACGCATACGCCCTTTTTGGCCAAGGGCATCATTGTCGACGTTTTGCCGCTTTTCATGTGCTTTACAGGTGATTCGAATCTACCTCTTGAAATCTCTTTCCTGCAATTCTGCCTTGCTTTCAAATCCTCTTCGTTGCCTTCCCTCAATATATCTGTGGATGAGAGTTATCATTTATAACTCTGCGGGTTTGTGAATTGCAGTGTCCCTGAGCTCAATTTTTCAACTCGCTTTTTTGGGAGCTGACCGCAAAAGCACGGGATAACTTCAGGCCCTATTGTGCTTCTGGGCGGCAGGCTGAGCCTGTGATTAATTCTTCTTCCTGATGGGAAATTAGAGTGACCTGTGCCTGTCCCAACACCTAGATCTAGTCTCTCATTGGTTGCCCCTCTTCCCGTTCATCTTCAGGACAAATTGCAACCTGTAGGGAACAGGAGGTTAAAGGTGCTGATTCTCCAAGTAGGGAGATTGCTAGTAAAGTAGCTGGAATGGCGAACCCGAGCACAAGGAGATGAGAAATGAGGTGCGTTTTAGAAACCTTTCAAAATCACACGGTGTACCATCTTCTGAGTTTCTCATGCATGTTTTCGATGTAGGAAGATGCCCTCAACCCTGGAGACTTGGGACCCATGGGATGGGTACCACGCAGTATTACTTTAAAGGGTCTGCGTTTGCTCACCCAACCTAACCCAACCTTTCAGCCCCAAGACTGTCCACCCTTATGTCTCATCCAGCTGTGCGTGTAGATATGGTCAATCCAGGTTGCATCACAGCCTCTGAACGAATTTTGTAAGAATTTCTCTCTCTTTCACTGTCTTTGTTTTACGGGTTTTTAAAAGTAATTTATTTTTATAATGGGGTTTAGCTGCTTTTCACGGCTGTGTTTATGCGGATTTACACCCACTTGACTCACTTTCAGACAGATATCAATACATAGGTTTTAAGATTGTTACTAGTCACATATATTCTTGTGCTGTGAATAGGGGGTGTTCAGTCCAGTTCACTGAGCAAGGAGTAGGTCTTGTCTATTACATATTGGGTGTATGGAACGGTATCTGAGCGAATTTGAAACCCTTGTTTTATGCATCACCCCACCTCACCTTTCCCGTTAAGCAGCCATAGTGTGTTTTCTAAACGTGTGATTCTGTTCTGTTCTGTAATTCAGTTCAAGTGTAGCGGTTTTTACATTCCCTCTATAAGTGATAGCTTATGATAAGTGTGTTTTTCTGTGTGACTTATTTCACTTAGAATCGTCGTACCTAAGTCCACTCATCTTGCTTCTACTAGCCTTATGACATTGATTTCATGTCTGAGTGATATTGCATTGTACATAAGGACCACAACTTCTTTATCCATTTTTCTCTTTCCTGGGATATTTAAGGTGTCATGAAGTGGAGGTTCTTGTCAACAGAGCAGCCCTAAACTTTGGTGTGCCTGTGTCTTGCTGATTTTTCTTTTTCCCAATTTATACGCCCATGAGTGGACGTGCCCTATGCTCCCTAAGCTGTGTTTTTTCGATGTTTCAGTACACACTGTACACTTCTCCAGAGTGGCTGCTGGCAATTAACATCCCTCCCATCAGCGTAGCAAGGCTGCCATTTCTCCATGGCCTGTCCTGCATTTCTGGTTTTGACACTTTTTGCAGCATGACCCATTTGACCGATGGGAAGCGAGACTTCTTTGTAGCGCTGATTTGCCTTTCCAGGTTGCTTGGTTGGCCAAAAAGGGCGTATGCGTTTTTTCCTGAATATATTCAGGAAAAAATGCATACGCCCTTTTTGGCCAAGGGCATCATTGTCGACGTTTTGCCGCTTTTCATGTGCTTTAAAGGCGATTCGAATCTACCTCCTGAAACCTGTTTCCTGCAATTCTGCCTTGCTTTCAAATCCTCTTCGTTGCTTTCCCTCAATATATTTGTGGACGAGAGTAATCATTTATAACTCAGCAGGTTTGTGAATGGCAGTGCCCCTGAGCTCCATTTTTCAACTGTCTTGTTTGGGAGCTGGCCGCAAAAGCACGGGATTGCCTCAGGCCCTATTCTGGTTCCCGGCGGCAGGCTGAGCCTGTGGTTAATTCTTCTTCCTGATGGGAAAATAGAGTGACCTTTTCCTGTCCCAACACCTAGATCTAGTCTCTCATTGGTTGCCCCTCTTCCCGTTCATCCTCAGGACAAATTGCAACCTGTACAGAACAGGAGGTTAAAGGTGCTGATTCTCCAAGTAGGGAGATTGCTAGTGAAGTAGCTGGAATGGCGAACCCGAGCACAAGGAGATGAGAAATGAGGTGCGTTTTAGAAACCTTTCAAAATCGCATGATGTACCTTCTTCTGGGTTCCTCATGCAAGATTTCGATGTAGGAAGATGCCCTTGAACCTGGAGATATGGGACCCATGGGATGGGTACCATGCAGTATTACTTTAAAGGGTCTGAGTTTTCTCACCCAACCTCACCCAACCTCTCAGCCCCAAGAGTGTCCACCCTTATGTCTCATCCAGCTGTGGGTCTAGATATGGTCAATCCAGGTTGCATCACAGCCCCTGAACGAATTTTGTAAGAATTTCTCTCTCTTTCACTGTCTTTGTTTTACGGGTTTTTAAAAGTAATTTATTTTTATAATGGGGTTTAGCTGCTTTTCACGGCTGTGTTTATGCGGATTTACACCCACTTGACTCACTTTCAGACAGATATCAATACATAGGTTTTAAGATTGTTACTAGTCACATATATTCTTGTTCGGTGAATAGGGGGTGTTGAGGCCAGTTCACTGAGCAAAGAGTAGGTCTTGTCTATTACATATTGGGTGTATGGAACGGTATCTGAGCGAATTTGAAACCCTTGTTTTATGCATCACTCCACCTCACCTTTCCCGTTAAGCAGCCATAGTGTGTTTTCTAAACGTGTGACTCTGTTCTGTTTTGTAATTCAGTTCAAGTGTAGCGGTTTTTACATTCCCTCTATAAGTGATAGCTTATGATAAGTGTCTTTTTCTGTGTGACTTATTTCACTTAGAATCGTCGTACCTAACTCCACTCATCTTGCTTCTACTAGCCTTATGACATTGATTTCATGTCTGAGTGATATTCCATTGTACATAAGGACCACGACTTCTTTATCCGTTTTTCTCTTTCCTGGGATATTTAAGTTGTCATGAAGTGGAGGTTCTTGTCAACAGAGCAGCCCTAAACTTTGGGGTGCCTGTGTCTTGCTGATTTTTCTTTTTCCCAATTTATACGCCCATGAGTGGACGTGCCATACGCTCCCTAAGCTGTGTTTTTTCGATGTTTCAGGACACACCATACACTTCTCCAGAGTGGCTGCTGGCAATTAACATCCCGCCCATCAGCGTAGCAAGGCTGCCATTTCTCCATGGCCTGTCCTGCATTTCTGGTTTTGACACTTTTTGCAGCATGACCCTTTTGACCGATGGGAAGCGAGACTTCTTTGTAGCGCTGATTTGCCTTTCCACGTTGCTTGGTTGGCCAAAAAAGGCGTATGCGTTTTTTCCTGAATATATTCAGGAAAAAACGCATACGCCCTTTTTGGCCAAGGGCATCATTGTCGACGTTTTGCCGCTTTTCATGTGCTTTAAAGGCGATTCGAATCTACCTCCTGAAACCTGTTTCCTGCAATTCTGCCTTGCTTTCAAATCCTCTTCGTTGCCTTCCCTCAATATATTTGTGGACGAGAGTTATCATTTATAACTCAGCAGGTTTGTGAATGGCAGTGCCCCTGAGCTCCATTTTTCACCTGTCTTGTTTGGGAGCTGGCCGCAAAAGCACGGGATTGCCTCAGGCCCTATTCTGGTTCCCGGCGGCAGGCTGAGCCTGTGGTTAATTCTTCTTCCTGATGGGAAAATAGAGTGACCTGTGCCTGTCCCAACACCTAGATCTAGTCTCTCATTGGTTGCCCCTCTTCCCGTTCATCCTCAGGACAAATTGCAACCTGTACAGAACAGGAGGTTAAAGGTGCTGATTCTCCAAGTAGGGAGATTGCTAGTGAAGTAGCTGGAATGGCGAACCCGAGCACAAGGAGATGAGAAATGAGGTGCGTTTTAGAAACCTTTCAAAGTCACACGGTGTACCTTCTTCTGGGTTCCTCATGCAAGATTTCGATGTAGGAAGATGCCCTTGAACCTGGAGATTTGGGACCCATGGGATGGGTACCATGCAGTATTATTTTAAAGGGTCTGCGTTTTCTCACCCAACCTCACCCAACCTCTCAGCCCCAAGAGTGTCCACCCTTATGTCTCATCCAGCTGTGGGTCTAGATATGGTCAATCCAGGTTGCATCACAGCCCCTGAACGAATTTTGTAAGAATTTCTCTCTCTTTCACTGTCTTTGTTTTACGGGTTTTTAAAAGTAATTTATTTTTATAATGGGGTTTAGCTGCTTCTCACGGCTGTGTTTATGCGGCTTTACACCCACTTGACTCACTTCCAGACAGATATCAATACATAGGTTTTAAGATTCTTACTAGTCACATATATTCTTGTGCGGTGAATAGGGGGTGTTGAGTCCAGTTCACTGAGCAAGGAGTAGGTCTTGTCTATTACATATTGGGTGTATGGAACGGTATCTGAGCGAATTTGAACCCTTTGTTTTATGCATCACCCCACCTCACCTTTCCCGTTAAGCAGCCATAGTGTGTTTTCTAAACGTGTGACTCTGTTCTGTTTTGTAATTCAGTTCAAGTGTAGCGGTTTTTACATTCCCTCTATAAGTGATAGCTTATGATAAGTGTCTTTTTCTGTGTGACTTATTTCACTTAGAATCGTCGTACCTAACTCCACTCATCTTGCTTCTTCTAGCCTTATGACATTGATTTCATGTCTGAGTGATATTCCATTGTACATAAGGACCACGACTTCTTTATCCATTTTTCTCTTTCCTGGGATATTTAAGTTGTCATGAAGTGGAGGTTCTTGTCAACAGAGCAGCCCTAAACTTTGGGGTGCCTGTGTCTTGCTGATTTTTCTTTTTCCCAATTTATACGCCCATGAGTGGACGTGCCCTACGCTCCCTAAGCTATGTTTTTTCGATGTTTCAGGACACACCATACACTTCTCCAGAGTGGCTGCTGGCAATTAACATCCCGCCCATCAGCGTAGCAAGGCTGCCATTTCTCCATGGCCTGTCCTGCATTTCTGGTTTTGACACTTTTTGCAGCATGACCCTTTTGACCGATGGGAAGCGAGACTTCTTTGTAGCGCTGATTTGTCTTTCCAGGTTGCTTGGTTGGCCAAAAAGGGCGTATGCGTTTTTTCCTGAATATATTCAGGAAAAAACGCATACGCCCTTTTTGGCCAAGGGCATCATTGTCGACGTTTTGCCGCTTTTCATGTGCTTTAAAGGCGATTCGAATCTACCTCCTGAAACCTGTTTCCTGCAATTCTGCCTTGCTTTCAAATCCTCTTCGTTGCCTTCCCTCAATATATTTGTGGACGAGAGTTATCATTTATAACTCAGCAGTTTTGTGAATGGCAGTGCCCCTGAGCTCCATTTTTCACCTGTCTTGTTTGGGAGCTGGCCGCAAAAGCACGGGATTGCCTCAGGCCCTATTCTGGTTCCCAGCGGCAGGCTGAGCCTGTGGTTAATTCTTCTTCCTGATGGGAAAATAGAGTGACCTGTGCCTGTCCCAACACCTAGATCTAGTCTCTCATTGGTTGCCCCTCTTCCCGTTCATCCTCAGGACAAATTGCAACCTGTACAGAACAGGAGGTTAAAGGTGCTGATTCTCCAAGTAGGGAGATTGCTAGTGAAGTAGCTGGAATGGCGAACCCGAGCACAAGGAGATGAGAAATGAGGTGCGTTTTAGAAACCTTTCAAAATCACACGGTGTACCATCTTCTGAGTTTCTCATGCATGTTTTCGATGTAGGAAGATGCCCTTGAACCTGGAGACTTGGGACCCATGGGATGGGTACCACGCAGTATTACTTTAAAGGGTCTGCGTTTGCTCACCCAACCTAACCCAACCTTTCAGCCCCAAGAGTGTCCACCCTTATGTCTCATCCACCTGTGCGTGTAGATATGGTCAATCCAGGTTGCATCACAGCCTCTGAACGAATTTTGTAAGAATTTCTCTCTCTTTCACTGTCTTTGTTTTACGGGTTTTTAAAAGTAATTTATTTTTATAATGGGGTTTAGTTGCTTTTCACGGCTGTGTTTATGCGGCTTTACACCCACTTGACTCACTTCCAGACATATATCAATACATAGGTTTTAAAATTCTTACTAGTCACCTATATTCTTGTGCGGTGAATAGGGGGTGTTGAGTCCAGTTCACTGAGCAAGGAGTAGGTCTTGTCTATTACATATTGGGTGTATGGAACGGTATCTGAGCGAATTTGAACCCCTTGTTTTATGCATCACCCCACCTCACCTTTCCCGTTAAGCAGCCATAGTGTGTTTTCTAAACGTGTGACTGTGTTCTGTTTTGTAATTCAGTTCAAGTGTAGCGGTTTTTACATTCCCTCTATAAGTGATAGCTTATGATAAGTGTCTTTTTCTGTGTGACTTATTTCACTTAGAATCGTCGTACCTAACTCCACTCATCTTGCTTCTACTAGCCTTATGACATTGATTTCATGTCTGAGTGATATTCCATTGTACATAAGGACCACAACTTCTTTATCCATTTTTCTCTTTCCTGGGATATTTAAGTTGTCATGAAGTGGAGGTTCTTGTCAACAGAGCAGCCCTAAACTTTGGGGTGCCTGTGTCTTGCTGATTTTTCTTTTTCCCAATTTATACGCCCATGAGTGGACGTGCCCTATGCTCCCTAAGCTGTGTTTTTTCGATGTTTCAGGACACACTGTACACTTCTCCAGAGTGGCTGTTGGCAATTTACATCCCGCTCATCAGCGTAGCAAGGCTGCCATTTCTCCATGGCCTGTCCTGCATTTCTGGTTTTGACACTTTTTGCAGCATGGCCCTTTTGACCGATGGGAAGCGAGACTTCTGTGTAGCGCTGATTTGCCTTTCCAGGTTGCTTGGTTGGCCAAAAAGGGCGTATGCGTTTTTTCCTGAATATATTCAGGAAAAAACGCATACGCCCTTTTTGGCCAAGGGCATCATTGTCGACGTTTTGCCGCTTTTCATGTGCTTTACAGGTGATTCGAATCTACCTCTTGAAATCTCTTTCCTGCAATTCTGCCTTGCTTTCAAATCCTCTTCGTTGCCTTCCCTCAATATATCTGTGGATGAGAGTTATCATTTATAACTCTGCGGGTTTGTGAATTGCAGTGTCCCTGAGCTCAATTTTTCAACTCGCTTTTTTGGGAGCTGACCGCAAAAGCACGGGATAACTTCAGGCCCTATTGTGCTTCTGGGCGGCAGGCTGAGCCTGTGATTAATTCTTCTTCCTGATGGGAAATTAGAGTGACCTATGCCTGTCCCAACACCTAGATCTAGTCTCTCATTGGTTGCCCCTCTTCCCGTTCATCCTCAGGACAAATTGCAACCTGTAGGGAACAGGAGGTTAAAGGTGCTGATTCTCCAAGTAGGGAGATTGCTAGTAAAGTAGCTGGAATGGCGAACCCGAGCACAAGGAGATGAGAAATGAGGTGCGTTTTAGAAACCTTTCAAAATCACACGGTGTACCATCTTCTGAGTTTCTCATGCATGTTTTCGATGTAGGAAGATGCCCTCAACCCTGGAGACTTGGGACCCATGGGATGGGTACCACGCAGTATTACTTTAAAGGGTCTGCGTTTGCTCACCCAACCTAACCCAACCTTTCAGCCCCAAGACTGTCCACCCTTATGTCTCATCCAGCTGTGCGTGTAGATATGGTCAATCCAGGTTGCATCACAGCCTCTGAACGAATTTTGTAAGAATTTCTCTCTCTTTCACTGTCTTTGTTTTACGGGTTTTTAAAAGTAATTTATTTTTATAATGGGGTTTAGCTGCTTTTCACGGCTGTGTTTATGCGGATTTACACCCACTTGACTCACTTTCAGACAGATATCAATACATAGGTTTTAAGATTGTTACTAGTCACATATATTCTTGTGCGGTGAATAGGGGGTGTTCAGTCCAGTTCACTGAGCAAGGAGTAGGTCTTGTCTATTACATATTGGGTGTATGGAACGGTATCTGAGCGAATTTGAAACCCTTGTTTTATGCATCACCCCACCTCACCTTTCCCGTTAAGCAGCCATAGTGTGTTTTCTAAACGTGTGATTCTGTTCTGTTCTGTAATTCAGTTCAAGTGTAGCGGTTTTTACATTCCCTCTATAAGTGATAGCTTATGATAAGTGTCTTTTTCTGTGTGATTTATTTCACTTAGAATCGTCGTACCTAAGTCCACTCATCTTGCTTCTACTAGCCTTATGACATTGATTTCATGTCTGAGTGATATTGCATTGTACATAAGGACCACAACTTCTTTATCCATTTTTCTCTTTCCTGGGATATTTAAGGTGTCATGAAGTGGAGGTTCTTGTCAACAGAGCAGCCCTAAACTTTGGTGTGCCTGTGTCTTGCTGATTTTTCTTTTTCCCAATTTATACGCCCATGAGTGGACGTGCCCTATGCTCCCTAAGCTGTGTTTTTTCGATGTTTCAGTACACACTGTACACTTCTCCAGAGTGGCTGCTGGCAATTAACATCCCGCCCATCAGCGTAGCAAGGCTGCCATTTCTCCATGGCCTGTCCTGCATTTCTGGTTTTGACACTTTTTGCAGCATGACCCATTTGACCGATGGGAAGCGAGACTTCTTTGTAGCGCTGATTTGCCTTTCCAGGTTGCTTGGTTGGCCAAAAAGGGCGTATGCGTTTTTTCCTGAATATATTCAGGAAAAAACGCATACGCCCTTTTTGGCCAAGGGCATCATTGTCGACGTTTTGCCGCTTTTCATGTGCTTTAAAGGCGATTCGAATCTACCTCCTGAAACCTGTTTCCTGCAATTCTGCCTTGCTTTCAATTCCTCTTCGTTGCTTTCCCTCAATATATTTGTGGACGAGAGTAATCATTTATAACTCAGCAGGTTTGTGAATGGCAGTGCCCCTGAGCTCCATTTTTCAACTGTCTTGTTTGGGAGCTGGCCGCAAAAGCACGGGATTGCCTCAGGCCCTATTCTGGTTCCCGGCGGCAGGCTGAGCCTGTGGTTAATTCTTCTTCCTGATGGGAAAATAGAGTGACCTGTTCCTGTCCCAACACCTAGATCTAGTCTCTCATTGGTTGCCCCTCTTCCCGTTCATCCTCAGGACAAATTGCAACCTGTACAGAACAGGAGGTTAAAGGTGCTGATTCTCCAAGTAGGGAGATTGCTAGTGAAGTAGCTGGAATGGCGAACCCGAGCACAAGGAGATGAGAAATGAGGTGCGTTTTAGAAACCTTTCAAAATCGCATGATGTACCTTCTTCTGGGTTCCTCATGCAAGATTTCGATGTAGGAAGATGCCCTTGAACCTGGAGATATGGGACCCATGGGATGGGTACCATGCAGTATTACTTTAAAGGGTCTGAGTTTTCTCACCCAACCTCACCCAACCTCTCAGCCCCAAGAGTGTCCACCCTTATGTCTCATCCAGCTGTGGGTCTAGATATGGTCAATCCAGGTTGCATCACAGCCCCTGAACGAATTTTGTAAGAATTTCTCTCTCTTTCACTGTCTTTGTTTTACGGGTTTTTAAAAGTAATTTATTTTTATAATGGGGTTTAGCTGCTTTTCACGGCTGTGTTTATGCGGATTTACACCCACTTGACTCACTTTCAGACTGATATCAATACATAGGTTTTAAGATTGTTACTAGTCACATATATTCTTGTTCGGTGAATAGGGGGTGTTGAGGCCAGTTCACTGAGCAAAGAGTAGGTCTTGTGTATTACATATTGGGTGTATGGAACGGTATCTGAGCGAATTTGAAACCCTTGTTTTATGCATCACTCCACCTCACCTTTCCCGTTAAGCAGCCATAGTGTGTTTTCTAAACGTGTGACTCTGTTCTGTTTTGTAATTCAGTTCAAGTGTAGCGGTTTTTACATTCCCTCTATAAGTGATAGCTTATGATAAGTGTCTTTTTCTGTGTGACTTATTTCACTTAGAATCGTCGTACCTAACTCCACTCATCTTGCTTCTACTAGCCTTATGACATTGATTTCATGTCTGAGTGATATTCCATTGTACATAAGGACCACGACTTCTTTATCCGTTTTTCTCTTTCCTGGGATATTTAAGTTGTCATGAAGTGGAGGTTCTTGTCAACAGAGCAGCCCTAAACTTTGGGGTGCCTGTGTCTTGCTGATTTTTCTTTTTCCCAATTTATACGCCCATGAGTGGACGTGCCATACGCTCCCTAAGCTGTGTTTTTTCGATGTTTCAGGACACACCATACACTTCTCCAGAGTGGCTGCTGGCAATTAACATCCCGCCCATCAGCGTAGCAAGGCTGCCATTTCTCCATGGCCTGTCCTGCATTTCTGGTTTTGACACTTTTTGCAGCATGACCCATTTGACCGATGGGAAGCGAGACTTCTTTGTAGCGCTGATTTGCCTTTCCACGTTGCTTGGTTGGCCAAAAAGGGCGTATGCGTTTTTTCCTGAATATATTCAGGAAAAAACGCATACGCCCTTTTTGGCCAAGGGCATCATTGTCGACGTTTTGCCGCTTTTCATGTGCTTTAAAGGCGATTCGAATCTACCTCCTGAAACCTGTTTCCTGCAATTCTGCCTTGCTTTCAAATCCTCTTCGTTGCCTTCCCTCAATATATTTGTGGACGAGAGTTATCATTTATAACTCAGCAGGTTTGTGAATGGCAGTGCCCCTGAGCTCCATTTTTCACCTGTCTTGTTTGGGAGCTGGCCGCAAAAGCACGGGATTGCCTCAGGCCCTATTCTGGTTCCCGGCGGCAGGCTGAGCCTGTGGTTAATTCTTCTTCCTGATGGGAAAATAGAGTGACCTGTGCCTGTCCCAACACCTAGATCTAGTCTCTCATTGGTTGCCCCTCTTCCCGTTCATCCTCAGGACAAATTGCAACCTGTACAGAACAGGAGGTTAAAGGTGCTGATTCTCCAAGTAGGGAGATTGCTAGTGAAGTAGCTGGAATGGCGAACCCGATCACAAGGAGATGAGAAATGAGGTGCGTTTTAGAAACCTTTCAAAATTACACGGTGTACCTTCTTCTGGGTTCCTCATGCAAGATTTCGATGTAGGAAGATGCCCTTGAACCTGGAGATTTGGGACCCATGGGATGGGTACCACGCAGTATTACTTTAAAGGGTCTGTGTTTGCTCACCCAACCTAACCCAACCTTTCAGCCCCAAGAGTGTCCACCCTTATGTCTCATCCACCTGTGCGTGTAGATATGGTCAATCCAGGTTGCATCACAGCCTCTGAACGAATTTTGTAAGAATTTCTCTCTCTTTCACTGTCTTTGTTTTACGGGTTTTTAAAAGTAATTTATTTTTATAATGGGGTTTAGTTGCTTTTCACGGCTGTGTTTATGCGGCTTTACACCCACTTGACTCACTTCCAGACATATATCAATACATAGGTTTTAAGATTCTTACTAGTCACCTATATTCTTGTGCGGTGAATAGGGGGTGTTGAGTCCAGTTCACTGAGCAAGGAGTAGGTCTTGTCTATTACATATTGGGTGTATGGAACGGTATCTGAGCGAATTTGAACCCCTTGTTTTATGCATCACCCCACCTCACCTTTCCCGTTAAGCAGCCATAGTGTGTTTTCTAAACGTGTGACTCTGTTCTGTTTTGTAATTCAGTTCAAGTGTAGCGGTTTTTACATTCCCTCTATAAGTGATAGCTTATGATAAGTGTCTTTTTCTGTGTGACTTATTTCACTTAGAATCGTCGTACCTAACTCCACTCATCTTGCTTCTACTAGCCTTATGACATTGATTTCATGTCTGAGTGATATTCCATTGTACATAAGGACCACGACTTCTTTATCCATTTTTCTCTTTCCTGGGATATTTAAGTTGTCATGAAGTGGAGGTTCTTGTCAACAGAGCAGCCCTAAACTTTGGGGTGCCTGTGTCTTGCTGATTTTTCTTTTTCCCAATTTATACGCCCATGAGTGGACGTGCCCTACGCTCCCTAAGCTGTGTTTTTTCGATGTTTCAGGACACACCATACACTTCTCCAGAGTGGCTGCTGGCAATTAACATCCCGCCCATCAGCGTAGCAAGGCTGCCATTTCTCCATGGCCTGTCCTGCATTTCTGGTTTTGACACTTTTGCAGCATGGCCCTTTTGGCCGATGGGAAGCGAGACTTCTTTGTAGCGCTGATTTGCCTTTCCAGGTTGCTTGGTTGGCCAAAAAGGGCGTATGCGTTTTTTCTTGAATATATTCAGGAAAAAACGCATACGCCCTTTTTGGCCAAGGGCATCATTGTCGACGTTTTGCCGCTTTTCATGTGCCTTAAAGGCGATTCGGATCTACCTCCTGAAATCTGTTTCCTGCAATTCTGCCTTGCTTTCAAATCCTCTTCGTTGCCTTCCCTCAATATATCTGTGGATGAGAGTTATCACTTATAACTCTGCGGGTTTGTGAATTGCAGTGTCCCTGAGCTCCATTTTCCAACTGTCTTTTTTGAGAGCTGGCCGCAAAAGCACGGGTTTGCCTCAGGCCCTATTCTGGTTCCTGGCAGCAGGCTGAGCCTGTGGTTAATTCTTCTTCCTGATGGGAAAATAGAGTGACCTGTGCCTGTCCCAACACCTAGATCTAGTCTCTCATTGGTTGCCCCTCTTCCCGTTCATCCTCAGGACAAATTCCAACCTGTACAGAACAGGAGGTTAAAGGTGCTGATCCTCCAAGTAGGGAGATTGCTAGTAAAGTAGCTGGAATGGCGAACCCGAGCACAAGGAGATGAGAAATGAGGTGCGTTTTAGAAACCTTTCAAAATCACATGGTGTACCTTCTTCTGGGTTCCTCATGCAAGATTTCGATGTAGGAAGATGCCCTTGAACCTGGAGATTTGGGACCCATGGGATGGGTACCATGCAGTATTACTTTAAAGGGTCTGCGTTTGCTCACCCAACCTCACCCAACCTCTCAGCCCCAAGAGTGTCCACCCTTATGTCTCATCCAGCTGTGGGTCTAGATATGGTCAATCCAGGTTGCATCACAGCCCCTGAACGAATTTTGTAAGAATTTGTCTCTCTTTCACTGTCTTTGTTTTACGGGTTTTTAAAAGTAATTTATTTTTATAATGGGGTTTAGCTGCTTTTCACGGCTGTGTTTATGCGGATTTACACCCACTTGACTCACTTCCAGACAGATATCAATACATAGGTTTTAAGATTGTTACTAGTCACATATATTCTTGTGCGGTGAATAGGGGGTGTTGAGTCCAGTTCACTGAGCAAAGAGTAGGTCTTGTCTATTACATATTGGGTGTATGGAACGGTATCTGAGCGAATTTGAAACCCTTGTTTTATGCATCACCCCACCTCACCTTTCCCGTTAAGCAGCCATAGTGTGTTTTCTAAACGTGTGATTCTGTTCTGTTCTGTAATTCAGTTCAAGTGTAGCGGTTTTTACATTCCCTCTATAAGTGATAGCTTATGATAAGTGTCTTTTTCTGTGTGACTTATTTCACTTAGAATCGTCGTACCTAAGTCCACTCATCTTGCTTCTACTAGCCTTATGACATTGATTTCATGTCTGAGTGATATTGCATTGTACATAAAGACCACAACTTCTTTATCCATTTTTCTCTTTCCTGGGATATTTAAGGTGTCATGAAGTGGAGGTTCTTGTCAACAGAGCAGCCCTAAACTTTGGGGTGCCTGTGTCTTGCTGATTTTTAGTTTTCCCAATTTATACGCCCATGAGTGGACGTGCCCTATGCTCCCTAAGCTGTGTTTTTTCGATGTTTCAGGACACACTGTACACTTCTCCAGAGTGGCTGTTGGCAATTTACATCCCGCTCATCAGCGTAGCAAGGCTGCCATTTCTCCATGGCCTGTCCTGCATTTCTGGTTTTGACACTTTTTGCAGCATGGCCCTTTTGACCGATGGGAAGCGAGACTTCTTTGTAGCGCTGATTTGCCTTTCCAGGTTGCTTGGTTGGCCAAAAAGGGCGTATGCGTTTTTTCCTGAATATATTCAGGAAAAAACGCATACGCCCTTTTTGGCCAAGGGCATCATTGTCGACCTTTTGCCGCTTTTCATGTCCTTTAAAGGCGATTCGAATCTACCTCTTGAAATCTGTTTTCTGCAATTCTGCCTTGCTTTCAAATCCTCTTCGTTGCCTTCCCTCAATATATCTGTGGATGAGAGTTATCATTTATAACTCTGCGGGTTTGTGAATTGCAGTGTCCCTGAGCTCCATTTTTCAACTCGCTTTTTTGGGAGCTGGCCGCAAAAGCGCGGGATTGCCTCAGGCCCTATTGTGCTTCTGGGCGGCAGGCTGAGCCTGTGATTAATTCTTCTTCCTGATGGGAAATTAGAGTGACCTGTGCCTGTCCCAACACCTAGATCTAGTCTCTCATTGGTTGCCCCTCTTCCCGTTCATCCTCAGGACAAATTGCAACCTGTACAGAACAGGAGGTTAAAGGTGCTGATTCTCCAAGTAGGGAGATTGCTAGTAAAGTAGCTGGAATGGCGAACCCGAGCACAAGGAGATGAGAAATGAGGTGCGTTTTAGAAACCTTTCAAAATCACACGGTGTACCATCTTCTGAGTTTCTCATGCATGTTTTCGATGTAGGAAGATGCCCTTGAACCTGGAGACTTGGGACCCATGGGATGGGTACCACGCAGTATTACTTTAAAGGGTCTGTGTTTGCTCACCCAACCTAACCCAACCTTTCAGCCCCAAGAGTGTCCACCCTTATGTCTCATCCACCTGTGCGTGTAGATATGGTCAATCCAGGTTGCATCACAGCCTCTGAACGAATTTTGTAAGAATTTCTCTCTCTTTCACTGTCTTTGTTTTACGGGTTTTTAAAAGTAATTTATTTTTATAATGGGGTTTAGTTGCTTTTCACGGCTGTGTTTATGCGGCTTTACACCCACTTGACTCACTTCCAGACATATATCAATACATAGGTTTTAAGATTCTTACTAGTCACCTATATTCTTGTGCGGTGAATAGGGGGTGTTGAGTCCAGTTCACTGAGCAAGGAGTAGGTCTTGTCTATTACATATTGGGTGTATGGAACGGTATCTGAGCGAATTTGAACCCCTTGTTTTATGCATCACCCCACCTCACCTTTCCCGTTAAGCAGCCATAGTGTGTTTTCTAAACGTGTGACTCTGTTCTGTTTTGTAATTCAGTTCAAGTGTAGCGGTTTTTACATTCCCTCTATAAGTGATAGCTTATGATAAGTGTCTTTTTCTGTGTGACTTATTTCACTTAGAATCGTCGTACCTAACTCCACTCATCTTGCTTCTACTAGCCTTATGACATTGATTTCATGTCTGAGTGATATTCCATTGTACATAAGGACCACGACTTCTTTATCCATTTTTCTCTTTCCTGGGATATTTAAGTTGTCATGAAGTGGATGTTCTTGTCAACAGAGCAGCCCTAAACTTTGGGGTGCCTGTGTCTTGCTGATTTTTCTTTTTCCCAATTTATACGCCCATGTGTGGACGTGCCGTACGCTCCCTAAGCTGTGTTTTTTCGATGTTTCAGGACACACCATACACTTCTCCAGAGTGGCTGCTGGCAATTAACATCCCGCCCATCAGCGTAGCAAGGCTGCCATTTCTCCATGGCCTGTCCTGCATTTCTGGTTTTGACACTTTTTGCAGCATGACCCTTTTGACCGATGGGAAGCGAGACTTCTTTGTAGCGCTGATTTGCCTTTCCAGGTTGCTTGGTTGGCCAAAAAGGGCGTATGCGTTTTTTCCTGAATATATTCAGGAAAAAACGCATACGCCATTTTTGGCCAAGGGCATCATTGTCGACATTTTGCCGCTTTTCATGTGCTTTAAAGGCGATTCGAATCTACCTCCTGAAACCTGTTTCCTGCAATTCTGCCTTGCTTTCAAATCCTCTTCGTTGCCTTCCCTCAATATGTTTGTGGACGAGAGTTATCATTTATAACTCAGCAGGTTTGTGAATGGCAGTGCCCCTGAGCTCCATTTTTCAACTGTCTTGTTTGGGAGCTGGCCGCAAAAGCACGGGATTGCCTCAGGCCCTATTGTGCTTCTGGGCGGCAGGCTGAGCCTGTGATTAATTCTTCTTCCTGATGGGAAATTAGAGTGACCTGTGCCTGTCCCAACACCTAGATCTAGTCTCTCATTGGTTGCCCCTCTTCCCGTTCATCCTCAGGACAAATTGCAACCTGTACAGAACAGGAGGTTAAAGGTGCTGATTCTCCAAGTAGGGAGATTGCTAGTAAAGTAGCTGGAATGGCGAACCCGAGCACAAGGAGATGAGAAATGAGGTGCGTTTTAGAAACCTTTCAAAATCACACGGTGTACCATCTTCTGAGTTTCTCATGCATGTTTTCGATGTAGGAAGATGCCCTTGAACCTGGAGACTTGGGACCCATGGGATGGGTACCACGCAGTATTACTTTAAAGGGTCTGCATTTGCTCATCCAACCTAACCCAACCTTTCAGCCCCAAGAGTGTCCACCCTTATGTCTCATCCACCTGTGCGTGTAGATATGGTCAATCCAGGTTGCATCACAGCCTCTGAACGAATTTTGTAAGAATTTCTCTCTCTTTCACTGTCTTTGTTTTACGGGTTTTTAACAGTAATTTATTTTTATAATGGGGATTAGTTGCTTTTCACGGCTGTGTTTATGCGGCTTTACACCCACTTGACTCACATCCAGACATATATCAATACATAGGTTTTAAGATTCTTACTAGTCACCTATATTCTTGTGCGGTGAATAGGGGGTGTTGAGTCCAGTTCACTGAGCAAGGAGTAGGTCTTGTCTATTACATATTGGGTGTATGGAACGGTATCTGAGCGAATTTGAACCCCTTGTTTTATGCATCACCCCACCTCACCTTTCGCGTTAAGCAGCCATAGTGTGTTTTCTAAACGTGTGACTCTGTTCTGTTTTGTAATTCAGTTCAAGTGTAGCGGTTTTTACATTCCCTCTATAAGTGATAGCTTATGATAAGTGTCTTTTTCTGTGTGACTTATTTCACTTAGAATCGTCGTACCTAACTCCACTCATCTTGCTTCTACTAGCCTTATGACATTGATTTCATGTCTGAGTGATATTCCATTGTACATAAGGACCACGACTTCTTTATCCATTTTTCTCTTTCCTGGGATATTTAAGTTGTCATGAAGTGGAGGTTCTTGTCAACAGAGCAGCCCTAAACTTTGGGGTGCCTGTGTCTTGCTGATTTTTCTTTTTCCCAATTTATACGCCCATGAGTGGACGTGCCGTACGCTCCCTAAGCTGTGTGTTTTCGATGTTTCAGGACACACCATACACTTCTCCAGAGTGGCTGCTGGCAATTAACATCCCGCCCATCAGCGTAGCAAGGCTGCCATTTCTCCATGGCCTGTCCTGCATTTCTGGTTTTGACACTTTTTGCAGCATGGCCCTTTTGGCCGATGGGAAGCGAGACTTCTTTGTAGCGCTGATTTGCCTTTCCAGGTTGCTTGGTTGGCCAAAAAGGGCGTATGCGTTTTTTCCTGAATATATTCAGGAAAAAACGCATACGCCCTTTTTGGCCAAGGGCATCATTGTCGACGTTTTGCCGCTTTTCATGTGCCTTAAAGGCGATTCGGATCTACCTCCTGAAATCTGTTTCCTGCAATTCTGCCTTGCTTTCAAATCCTCTTCGTTGCCTTCCCTCAATATATCTGTGGATGAGAGTTATCACTTATAACTCTGCGGGTTTGTGAATTGCAGTGTCCCTGAGCTCCATTTTTCAACTGTCTTTTTTGAGAGCTGGCCGCAAAAGCACGGGTTTGCCTCAGGCCCTATTCTGGTTCCTGGCAGCAGGCTGAGCCTGTGGTTAATTCTTCTTCCTGATGGGAAAATAGAGTGACCTGTGCCTGTCCCAACACCTAGATCTAGTCTCTCATTGGTTGCCCCTCTTCCCGTTCATCCTCAGGACAAATTGCAACCTGTACAGAACAGGAGGTTAAAGGTGCTGATCCTCCAAGTAGGGAGATTGCTAGTAAAGTAGCTGGAATGGCGAACCCGAGCACAAGGAGATGAGAAATGAGGTGCGTTTTAGAAACCTTTCAAAATCACATGGTGTACCTTCTTCTGGGTTCCTCATGCAAGATTTCGATGTAGGAAGATGCCCTTGAACCTGGAGATTTGGGACCCATGGGATGGGTACCATGCAGTATTACTTTAAAGGGTCTGCGTTTGCTCACCCAACCTCACCCAACCTCTCAGCCCCAAGAGTGTCCACCCTTATGTCTCATCCAGCTGTGGGTCTAGATATGGTCAATCCAGGTTGCATCACAGCCCCTGAACGAATTTTGTAAGAATTTGTCTCTCTTTCACTGTCTTTGTTTTACGGGTTTTTAAAAGTAATTTATTTTTATAATGGGGTTTAGCTGCTTTTCACGGCTGTGTTTATGCGGATTTACACCCACTTGACTCACTTCCAGACAGATATCAATACATAGGTTTTAAGATTGTTACTAGTCACATATATTCTTGTGCGGTGAATAGGGGGTGTTGAGTCCAGTTCACTGAGCAAAGAGTAGGTCTTGTCTATTACATATTGGGTGTATGGAACGGTATCTGAGCGAATTTGAAACCCTTGTTTTATGCATCACCCCACCTCACCTTTCCCGTTAAGCAGCCATAGTGTGTTTTCTAAACGTGTGATTCTGTTCTGTTCTGTAATTCAGTTCAAGTGTAGCGGTTTTTACATTCCCTCTATAAGTGATAGCTTATGATAAGTGTCTTTTTCTGTGTGACTTATTTCACTTAGAATCGTCGTACCTAAGTCCACTCATCTTGCTTCTACTAGCCTTATGACATTGATTTCATGTCTGAGTGATATTGCATTGTACATAAAGACCACAACTTCTTTATCCATTTTTCTCTTTCCTGGGATATTTAAGGTGTCATGAAGTGGAGGTTCTTGTCAACAGAGCAGCCCTAAACTTTGGGGTGCCTGTGTCTTGCTGATTTTTAGTTTTCCCAATTTATACGCCCATGAGTGGACGTGCCCTATGCTCCCTAAGCTGTGTTTTTTCGATGTTTCAGGACACACTGTACACTTCTCCAGAGTGGCTGTTGGCAATTTACATCCCGCTCATCAGCGTAGCAAGGCTGCCATTTCTCCATGGCCTGTCCTGCATTTCTGGTTTTGACACTTTTTGCAGCATGGCCCTTTTGACCGATGGGAAGCGAGACTTCTTTGTAGCGCTGATTTGCCTTTCCAGGTTGCTTGGTTGGCCAAAAAGGGCGTATGCGTTTTTTCCTGAATATATTCAGGAAAAAACGCATACGCCCTTTTTGGCCAAGGGCATCATTGTCGACCTTTTGCCGCTTTTCATGTGCTTTAAAGGCGATTCGAATCTACCTCCTGAAATCTGTTTTCTGCAATTCTGCCTTGCTTTCAAATCCTCTTCGTTGCCTTCCCTCAATATATCTGTGGATGAGAGTTATCATTTATAACTCTGCGGGTTTGTGAATTGCAGTGTCCCTGAGCTCCATTTTTCAACTCGCTTTTTTGGGAGCTGGCCGCAAAAGCGCGGGATTGCCTCAGGCCCTATTGTGCTTCTGGGCGGCAGGCTGAGCCTGTGATTAATTCTTCTTCCTGATGGGAAATTAGAGTGACCTGTGCCTGTCCCAACACCTAGATCTAGTCTCTCATTGGTTGCCCCTCTTCCCGTTCATCCTCAGGACAAATTGCAACCTGTACAGAACAGGAGGTTAAAGGTGCTGATTCTCCAAGTAGGGAGATTGCTAGTAAAGTAGCTGGAATGGCGAACCCGAGCACAAGGAGATGAGAAATGAGGTGCGTTTTAGAAACCTTTCAAAATCACACGGTGTACCATCTTCTGAGTTTCTCATGCATGTTTTCGATGTAGGAAGATGCCCTTGAACCTGGAGACTTGGGACCCATGGGATGGGTACCACGCAGTATTACTTTAAAGGGTCTGCGTTTGCTCACCCAACCTAACCCAACCTTTCAGCCCCAAGAGTGTCCACCCTTATGTCTCATCCACCTGTGCGTGTAGATATGGCCAATCCAGGTTGCATCACAGCCTCTGAACGAATTTTGTAAGAATTTCTCTCTCTTTCACTGTCTTTGTTTTACGGGTTTTTAACAGTAATTTATTTTTATAATGGGGTTTATTTGCTTTTCACGGCTGTGTTTATGCGGCTTTACACCCACTTGACTCACTTCCAGACATATATCAATACATAGGTTTTAAGATTCTTACTAGTCACCTATATTCTTGTGCGGTGAATAGGGGGTGTTGAGTCCAGTTCACTGAGCAAGGAATAGGTCTTGTCTATTACATATTGGGTGTATGGAACGGTATCTGAGCGAATTTGAACCCCTTGTTTTATGCATCACCCCACCTCACCTTTCCCGTTAAGCAGCCATAGTGTGTTTTCTGAACGTGTGACACTGTTCTGTTTTGTAATTCAGTTCAAGTGTAGCGGTTTTTACATTCCCTCTATAAGTGATAGCTTATGATAAGTGTCTTTTTCTGTGTGACTTATTTCACTTAGAATCGTCGTACCTAACTCCACTCATCTTGCTTCTACTAGCCTTATGACATTGATTTCATGTCTGAGTGATATTCCATTGTACATAAGGACCACGACTTCTTTATCCATTTTTCTCTTTCCTGGGATATTTAAGTTGTCATGAAGTGGAGGTTCTTGTCAACAGAGCAGCCCTAAACTTTGGGGTGCCTGTGTTTTGCTGATTTTTCTTTTTCCCAATTTATACGCCCATGAGTGGACGTGCCGTACGCTCCCTAAGCTGTGTTTTTTCGATGTTTCAGGACACACCATACACTTCTCCAGAGTGGCTGCTGGCAATTAACATCCCGCCCATCAGCGTAGCAAGGCTGCCATTTCTCCATGGCCTGTCCTGCATTTCTGGTTTTGACACTTTTTGCAGCATGGCCCTTTTGGCCGATGGGAAGCGAGACTTCTTTGTAGCGCTGATTTGCCTTTCCAGGTTGCTTGGTTGGCCAAAAAGGGCGTATGCGTTTTTTCCTGAATATATTCAGGAAAAAACGCATACGCCCTTTTTGGCCAAGGGCATCATTGTCGACGTTTTGCCGCTTTTCATGTGCCTTAAAGGCGATTCGGATCTACCTCCTGAAATCTGTTTCCTGCAATTCTGCCTTGCTTTCAAATCCTCTTCGTTGCCTTCCCTCAATATATCTGTGGATGAGAGTTATCACTTATAACTCTGCGGGTTTGTGAATTGCAGTGTCCCTGAGCTCCATTTTTCAACTGTCTTTTTTGAGAGCTGGCCGCAAAAGCACGGGTTTGCCTCAGGCCCTATTCTGGTTCCTGGCAGCAGGCTGAGCCTGTGGTTAATTCTTCTTCCTGATGGGAAAATAGAGTGACCTGTGCCTGTCCCAACACCTAGATCTAGTCTCTCATTGGTTGCCCCTCTTCCCGTTCATCCTCAGGACAAATTGCAACCTGTACAGAACAGGAGGTTAAAGGTGCTGATCCTCCAAGTAGGGAGATTGCTAGTAAAGTAGCTGGAATGGCGAACCCGAGCACAAGGAGATGAGAAATGAGGTGCGTTTTAGAAACCTTTCAAAATCACATGGTGTACCTTCTTCTGGGTTCCTCATGCAAGATTTCGATGTAGGAAGATGCCCTTGAACCTGGAGATTTGGGAGCCATGGGATGGGTACCATGCAGTATTACTTTAAAGGGTCTGCGTTTGCTCACCCAACCTCACCCAACCTCTCAGCCCCAAGAGTGTCCACCCTTATGTCTCATCCAGCTGTGGGTCTAGATATGGTCAATCCAGGTTGCACCACAGCCCCTGAACGAATTTTGTAAGAATTTGTCTCTCTTTCACTGTCTTTGTTTTACGGGTTTTTAAAAGTAATTTATTTTTATAATGGGGTTTAGCTGCTTTTCACGGCTGTGTTTATGCGGATTTACACCCACTTGACTCACTTCCAGACAGATATCAATACATAGGTTTTAAGATTGTTACTAGTCACATATATTCTTGTGCGGTGAATAGGGGGTGTTGAGTCCAGTTCACTGAGCAAAGAGTAGGTCTTGTCTATTACATATTGGGTGTATGGAACGGTATCTGAGCGAATTTGAAACCCTTGTTTTATGCATCACCCCACCTCACCTTTCCCGTTAAGCAGCCATAGTGTGTTTTCTAAACGTGTGATTCTGTTCTGTTCTGTAATTCAGTTCAAGTGTAGCGGTTTTTACATTCCCTCTATAAGTGATAGCTTATGATAAGTGTCTTTTTCTGTGTGACTTATTTCACTTAGAATCGTCGTACCTAAGTCCACTCATCTTGCTTCTACTAGCCTTATGACATTGATTTCATGTCTGAGTGATATTGCATTGTACATAAAGACCACAACTTCTTTATCCATTTTTCTCTTTCCTGGGATATTTAAGGTGTCATGAAGTGGAGGTTCTTGTCAACAGAGCAGCCCTAAACTTTGGGGTGCCTGTGTCTTGCTGATTTTTAGTTTTCCCAATTTATACGCCCATGAGTGGACGTGCCCTATGCTCCCTAAGCTGTGTTTTTTCGATGTTTCAGGACACACTGTACACTTCTCCAGAGTGGCTGTTGGCAATTTACATCCCGCTCATCAGCGTAGCAAGGCTGCCATTTCTCCATGGCCTGTCCTGCATTTCTGGTTTTGACACTTTTTGCAGCATGGCCCTTTTGACCGATGGGAAGCGAGACTTCTTTGTAGCGCTGATTTGCCTTTCCAGGTTGCTTGGTTGGCCAAAAAGGGCGTATGCGTTTTTTCCTGAATATATTCAGGAAAAAACGCATACGCCCTTTTTGGCCAAGGGCATCATTGTCGACCTTTTGCCGCTTTTCATGTGCTTTAAAGGCGATTCGAATCTACCTCCTGAAATCTGTTTTCTGCAATTCTGCCTTGCTTTCAAATCCTCTTCGTTGCCTTCCCTCAATATATCTGTGGATGAGAGTTATCATTTATAACTCTGCGGGTTTGTGAATTGCAGTGTCCCTGAGCTCCATTTTTCAACTCGCTTTTTTGGGAGCTGGCCGCAAAAGCGCGGGATTGCCTCAGGCCCTATTGTGCTTCTGGGCGGCAGGCTGAGCCTGTGATTAATTCTTCTTCCTGATGGGAAATTAGAGTGACCTGTGCCTGTCCCAACACCTAGATCTAGTCTCTCATTGGTTGCCCCTCTTCCCGTTCATCCTCAGGACAAATTGCAACCTGTACAGAACAGGAGGTTAAAGGTGCTGATTCTCCAAGTAGGGAGATTGCTAGTAAAGTAGCTGGAATGGCGAACCCGAGCACAAGGAGATGAGAAATGAGGTGCGTTTTAGAAACCTTTCAAAATCACACGGTGTACCATCTTCTGAGTTTCTCATGCATGTTTTCGATGTAGGAAGATGCCCTTGAACCTGGAGACTTGGGACCCATGGGATGGGTACCACGCAGTATTACTTTAAAGGGTCTGCGTTTGCTCACCCAACCTAACCCAACCTTTCAGCCCCAAGAGTGTCCACCCTTATGTCTCATCCACCTGTGCGTGTAGATATGGTCAATCCAGGTTGCATCACAGCCTCTGAACGAATTTTGTAAGAATTTCTCTCTCTTTCACTGTCTTTGTTTTACGGGTTTTTAACAGTAATTTATTTTTATAATGGGGTTTAGTTGCTTTTCACGGCTGTGTTTATGCGGCTTTACACCCACTTGACTCACATCCAGACATATATCAATACATAGGTTTTAAGATTCTTACTAGTCACCTATATTCTTGTGCGGTGAATAGGGGGTGTTGAGTCCAGTTCACTGAGCAAGGAGTAGGTCTTGTCTATTACATATTGGGTGTATGGAACGGTATCTGAGCGAATTTGAACCCCTTGTTTTATGCATCTCCCCACCTCACCTTTCGCGTTAAGCAGCCATAGTGTGTTTTCTAAACGTGTGACTCTGTTCTGTTTTGTAATTCAGTTCAAGTGTAGCGGTTTTTACATTCCCTCTATAAGTGATAGCTTATGATAAGTGTCTTTTTCTGTGTGACTTATTTCACTTAGAATCGTCGTACCTAACTCCACTCATCTTGCTTCTACTAGCCTTATGACATTGATTTCATGTCTGAGTGATATTCCATTGTACATAAGGACCACGACTTCTTTATCCATTTTTCTCTTTCCTGGGATATTTAAGTTGTCATGAAGTGGAGGTTCTTGTCAACAGAGCAGCCCTAAACTTTGGGGTGCCTGTGTCTTGCTGATTTTTCTTTTTCCCAATTTATACGCCCATGAGTGGACGTGCCGTACGCTCCCTAAGCTGTGTGTTTTCGATGTTTCAGGACACACCATACACTTCTCCAGAGTGGCTGCTGGCAATTAACATCCCGCCCATCAGCGTAGCAAGGCTGCCATTTCTCCATGGCCTGTCCTGCATTTCTGGTTTTGACACTTTTTGCAGCATGGCCCTTTTGGCCGATGGGAAGCGAGACTTCTTTGTAGCGCTGATTTGCCTTTCCAGGTTGCTTGGTTGGCCAAAAAGGGCGTATGCGTTTTTTCCTGAATATATTCAGGAAAAAACGCATACGCCCTTTTTGGCCAAGGGCATCATTGTCGACGTTTTGCCGCTTTTCATGTGCCTTAAAGGCGATTCGGATCTACCTCCTGAAATCTGTTTCCTGCAATTCTGCCTTGCTTTCAAATCCTCTTCGTTGCCTTCCCTCAATATATCTGTGGATGAGAGTTATCACTTATAACTCTGCGGGTTTGTGAATTGCAGTGTCCCTGAGCTCCATTTTTCAACTGTCTTTTTTGAGAGCTGGCCGCAAAAGCACGGGTTTGCCTCAGGCCCTATTCTGGTTCCTGGCAGCAGGCTGAGCCTGTGGTTAATTCTTCTTCCTGATGGGAAAATAGAGTGACCTGTGCCTGTCCCAACACCTAGATCTAGTCTCTCATTGGTTGCCCCTCTTCCCGTTCATCCTCAGGACAAATTGCAACCTGTACAGAACAGGAGGTTAAAGGTGCTGATCCTCCAAGTAGGGAGATTGCTAGTAAAGTAGCTGGAATGGCGAACCCGAGCACAAGGAGATGAGAAATGAGGTGCGTTTTAGAAACCTTTCAAAATCACATGGTGTACCTTCTTCTGGGTTCCTCATGCAAGATTTCGATGTAGGAAGATGCCCTTGAACCTGGAGATTTGGGACCCATGGGATGGGTACCATGCAGTATTACTTTAAAGGGTCTGCGTTTGCTCACCCAACCTCACCCAACCTCTCAGCCCCAAGAGTGTCCACCCTTATGTCTCATCCAGCTGTGGGTCTAGATATGGTCAATCCAGGTTGCATCACAGCCCCTGAACGAATTTTGTAAGAATTTGTCTCTCTTTCACTGTCTTTGTTTTACGGGTTTTTAAAAGTAATTTATTTTTATAATGGGGTTTAGCTGCTTTTCACGGCTGTGTTTATGCGGATTTACACCCACTTGACTCACTTCCAGACAGATATCAATACATAGGTTTTAAGATTGTTACTAGTCACATATATTCTTGTGCGGTGAATAGGGGGTGTTGAGTCCAGTTCACTGAGCAAAGAGTAGGTCTTGTCTATTACATATTGGGTGTATGGAACGGTATCTGAGCGAATTTGAAACCCTTGTTTTATGCATCACCCCACCTCACCTTTCCCGTTAAGCAGCCATAGTGTGTTTTCTAAACGTGTGATTCTGTTCTGTTCTGTAATTCAGTTCAAGTGTAGCGGTTTTTACATTCCCTCTATAAGTGATAGCTTATGATAAGTGTCTTTTTCTGTGTGACTTATTTCACTTAGAATCGTCGTACCTAAGTCCACTCATCTTGCTTCTACTAGCCTTATGACATTGATTTCATGTCTGAGTGATATTGCATTGTACATAAAGACCACAACTTCTTTATCCATTTTTCTCTTTCCTGGGATATTTAAGGTGTCATGAAGTGGAGGTTCTTGTCAACAGAGCAGCCCTAAACTTTGGGGTGCCTGTGTCTTGCTGATTTTTAGTTTTCCCAATTTATACGCCCATGAGTGGACGTGCCCTATGCTCCCTAAGCTGTGTTTTTTCGATGTTTCAGGACACACTGTACACTTCTCCAGAGTGGCTGTTGGCAATTTACATCCCGCTCATCAGCGTAGCAAGGCTGCCATTTCTCCATGGCCTGTCCTGCATTTCTGGTTTTGACACTTTTTGCAGCATGGCCCTTTTGACCGATGGGAAGCGAGACTTCTTTGTAGCGCTGATTTGCCTTTCCAGGTTGCTTGGTTGGCCAAAAAGGGCGTATGCGTTTTTTCCTGAATATATTCAGGAAAAAACGCATACGCCCTTTTTGGCCAAGGGCATCATTGTCGACCTTTTGCCGCTTTTCATGTGCTTTAAAGGCGATTCGAATCTACCTCCTGAAATCTGTTTTCTGCAATTCTGCCTTGCTTTCAAATCCTCTTCGTTGCCTTCCCTCAATATATCTGTGGATGAGAGTTATCATTTATAACTCTGCGGGTTTGTGAATTGCAGTGTCCCTGAGCTCCATTTTTCAACTCGCTTTTTTGGGAGCTGGCCGCAAAAGCGCGGGATTGCCTCAGGCCCTATTGTGCTTCTGGGCGGCAGGCTGAGCCTGTGATTAATTCTTCTTCCTGATGGGAAATTAGAGTGACCTGTGCCTGTCCCAACACCTAGATCTAGTCTCTCATTGGTTGCCCCTCTTCCCGTTCATCCTCAGGACAAATTGCAACCTGTACAGAACAGGAGGTTAAAGGTGCTGATTCTCCAAGTAGGGAGATTGCTAGTAAAGTAGCTGGAATGGCGAACCCGAGCACAAGGAGATGAGAAATGAGGTGCGTTTTAGAAACCTTTCAAAATCACACGGTGTACCATCTTCTGAGTTTCTCATGCATGTTTTCGATGTAGGAAGATGCCCTTGAACCTGGAGACTTGGGACCCATGGGATGGGTACCACGCAGTATTACTTTAAAGGGTCTGCGTTTGCTCACCCAACCTAACCCAACCTTTCAGCCCCAAGAGTGTCCACCCTTATGTCTCATCCACCTGTGCGTGTAGATATGGCCAATCCAGGTTGCATCACAGCCTCTGAACGAATTTTGTAAGAATTTCTCTCTCTTTCACTGTCTTTGTTTTACGGGTTTTTAACAGTAATTTATTTTTATAATGGGGTTTATTTGCTTTTCACGGCTGTGTTTATGCGGCTTTACACCCACTTGACTCACTTCCAGACATATATCAATACATAGGTTTTAAGATTCTTACTAGTCACCTATATTCTTGTGCGGTGAATAGGGGGTGTTGAGTCCAGTTCACTGAGCAAGGAATAGGTCTTGTCTATTACATATTGGGTGTATGGAACGGTATCTGAGCGAATTTGAACCCCTTGTTTTATGCATCACCCCACCTCACCTTTCCCGTTAAGCAGCCATAGTGTGTTTTCTGAACGTGTGACACTGTTCTGTTTTGTAATTCAGTTCAAGTGTAGCGGTTTTTACATTCCCTCTATAAGTGATAGCTTATGATAAGTGTCTTTTTCTGTGTGACTTATTTCACTTAGAATCGTCGTACCTAACTCCACTCATCTTGCTTCTACTAGCCTTATGACATTGATTTCATGTCTGAGTGATATTCCATTGTACATAAGGACCACGACTTCTTTATCCATTTTTCTCTTTCCTGGGATATTTAAGTTGTCATGAAGTGGAGGTTCTTGTCAACAGAGCAGCCCTAAACTTTGGGGTGCCTGTGTTTTGCTGATTTTTCTTTTTCCCAATTTATACGCCCATGAGTGGACGTGCCGTACGCTCCCTAAGCTGTGTTTTTTCGATGTTTCAGGACACACCATACACTTCTCCAGAGTGGCTGCTGGCAATTAACATCCCGCCCATCAGCGTAGCAAGGCTGCCATTTCTCCATGGCCTGTCCTGCATTTCTGGTTTTGACACTTTTTGCAGCATGGCCCTTTTGGCCGATGGGAAGCGAGACTTCTTTGTAGCGCTGATTTGCCTTTCCAGGTTGCTTGGTTGGCCAAAAAGGGCGTATGCGTTTTTTCCTGAATATATTCAGGAAAAAACGCATACGCCCTTTTTGGCCAAGGGCATCATTGTCGACGTTTTGCCGCTTTTCATGTGCCTTAAAGGCGATTCGGATCTACCTCCTGAAATCTGTTTCCTGCAATTCTGCCTTGCTTTCAAATCCTCTTCGTTGCCTTCCCTCAATATATCTGTGGATGAGAGTTATCACTTATAACTCTGCGGGTTTGTGAATTGCAGTGTCCCTGAGCTCCATTTTTCAACTGTCTTTTTTGAGAGCTGGCCGCAAAAGCACGGGTTTGCCTCAGGCCCTATTCTGGTTCCTGGCAGCAGGCTGAGCCTGTGGTTAATTCTTCTTCCTGATGGGAAAATAGAGTGACCTGTGCCTGTCCCAACACCTAGATCTAGTCTCTCATTGGTTGCCCCTCTTCCCGTTCATCCTCAGGACAAATTGCAACCTGTACAGAACAGGAGGTTAAAGGTGCTGATCCTCCAAGTAGGGAGATTGCTAGTAAAGTAGCTGGAATGGCGAACCCGAGCACAAGGAGATGAGAAATGAGGTGCGTTTTAGAAACCTTTCAAAATCACATGGTGTACCTTCTTCTGGGTTCCTCATGCAAGATTTCGATGTAGGAAGATGCCCTTGAACCTGGAGATTTGGGAGCCATGGGATGGGTACCATGCAGTATTACTTTAAAGGGTCTGCGTTTGCTCACCCAACCTCACCCAACCTCTCAGCCCCAAGAGTGTCCACCCTTATGTCTCATCCAGCTGTGGGTCTAGATATGGTCAATCCAGGTTGCACCACAGCCCCTGAACGAATTTTGTAAGAATTTGTCTCTCTTTCACTGTCTTTGTTTTACGGGTTTTTAAAAGTAATTTATTTTTATAATGGGGTTTAGCTGCTTTTCACGGCTGTGTTTATGCGGATTTACACCCACTTGACTCACTTCCAGACAGATATCAATACATAGGTTTTAAGATTGTTACTAGTCACATATATTCTTGTGCGGTGAATAGGGGGTGTTGAGTCCAGTTCACTGAGCAAAGAGTAGGTCTTGTCTATTACATATTGGGTGTATGGAACGGTATCTGAGCGAATTTGAAACCCTTGTTTTATGCATCACCCCACCTCACCTTTCCCGTTAAGCAGCCATAGTGTGTTTTCTAAACGTGTGATTCTGTTCTGTTCTGTAATTCAGTTCAAGTGTAGCGGTTTTTACATTCCCTCTATAAGTGATAGCTTATGATAAGTGTCTTTTTCTGTGTGACTTATTTCACTTAGAATCGTCGTACCTAAGTCCACTCATCTTGCTTCTACTAGCCTTATGACATTGATTTCATGTCTGAGTGATATTGCATTGTACATAAAGACCACAACTTCTTTATCCATTTTTCTCTTTCCTGGGATATTTAAGGTGTCATGAAGTGGAGGTTCTTGTCAACAGAGCAGCCCTAAACTTTGGGGTGCCTGTGTCTTGCTGATTTTTAGTTTTCCCAATTTATACGCCCATGAGTGGACGTGCCCTATGCTCCCTAAGCTGTGTTTTTTCGATGTTTCAGGACACACTGTACACTTCTCCAGAGTGGCTGTTGGCAATTTACATCCCGCTCATCAGCGTAGCAAGGCTGCCATTTCTCCATGGCCTGTCCTGCATTTCTGGTTTTGACACTTTTTGCAGCATGGCCCTTTTGACCGATGGGAAGCGAGACTTCTTTGTAGCGCTGATTTGCCTTTCCAGGTTGCTTGGTTGGCCAAAAAGGGCGTATGCGTTTTTTCCTGAATATATTCAGGAAAAAACGCATACGCCCTTTTTGGCCAAGGGCATCATTGTCGACCTTTTGCCGCTTTTCATGTGCTTTAAAGGCGATTCGAATCTACCTCCTGAAATCTGTTTTCTGCAATTCTGCCTTGCTTTCAAATCCTCTTCGTTGCCTTCCCTCAATATATCTGTGGATGAGAGTTATCATTTATAACTCTGCGGGTTTGTGAATTGCAGTGTCCCTGAGCTCCATTTTTCAACTCGCTTTTTTGGGAGCTGGCCGCAAAAGCGCGGGATTGCCTCAGGCCCTATTGTGCTTCTGGGCGGCAGGCTGAGCCTGTGATTAATTCTTCTTCCTGATGGGAAATTAGAGTGACCTGTGCCTGTCCCAACACCTAGATCTAGTCTCTCATTGGTTGCCCCTCTTCCCGTTCATCCTCAGGACAAATTGCAACCTGTACAGAACAGGAGGTTAAAGGTGCTGATTCTCCAAGTAGGGAGATTGCTAGTAAAGTAGCTGGAATGGCGAACCCGAGCACAAGGAGATGAGAAATGAGGTGCGTTTTAGAAACCTTTCAAAATCACACGGTGTACCATCTTCTGAGTTTCTCATGCATGTTTTCGATGTAGGAAGATGCCCTTGAACCTGGAGACTTGGGACCCATGGGATGGGTACCACGCAGTATTACTTTAAAGGGTCTGCGTTTGCTCACCCAACCTAACCCAACCTTTCAGCCCCAAGAGTGTCCACCCTTATGTCTCATCCACCTGTGCGTGTAGATATGGTCAATCCAGGTTGCATCACAGCCTCTGAACGAATTTTGTAAGAATTTCTCTCTCTTTCACTGTCTTTGTTTTACGGGTTTTTAACAGTAATTTATTTTTATAATGGGGTTTATTTGCTTTTCACGGCTGTGTTTATGCGGCTTTACACCCACTTGACTCACTTCCAGACATATATCAATACATAGGTTTTAAGATTCTTACTAGTCACCTATATTCTTGTGCGGTGAATAGGGGGTGTTGAGTCCAGTTCACTGAGCAAGGAATAGGTCTTGTCTATTACATATTGGGTGTATGGAACGGTATCTGAGTGAATTTGAACCCCTTGTTTTATGCATCACCCCACCTCACCTTTCCCGTTAAGCAGCCATAGTGTGTTTTCTAAACGTGTGACACTGTTCTGTTTTGTAATTCAGTTCAAGTGTAGCGGTTTTTACATTCCCTCTATAAGTGATAGCTTATGATAAGTGTCTTTTTCTGTGTGACTTATTTCACTTAGAATCGTCGTACCTAACTCCACTCATCTTGCTTCTACTAGCCTTATGACATTGATTTCATGTCTGAGTGATATTCCATTGTACATAAGGACCACGACTTCTTTATCCATTTTTCTCTTTCCTGGGATATTTAAGTTGTCATGAAGTGGAGGTTCTTGTCAACAGAGCAGCCCTAAACTTTGGGGTGCCTGTGTCTTGCTGATTTTTCTTTTTCCCAATTTATACGCCCATGAGTGGACGTGCCGTACGCTCCCTAAGCTGTGTTTTTTCGATGTTTCAGGACACACCATACACTTCTCCAGAGTGGCTGCTGGCAATTAACATCCCGCCCATCAGCGTAGCAAGGCTGCCATTTCTCCATGGCCTGTCCTGCATTTCTGGTTTTGACACTTTTTGCAGCATGACCCATTTGACCGATGGGAAGCGAGACTTCTTTGTAGCGCTGATTTGCCTTTCCAGGTTGCTTGGTTGGCCAAAAAGGGCGTATGCGTTTTTTCCTGAATATATTCAGGAAAAAACGCATACGCCCTTTTTGGCCAAGGGCATCATTGTCGACGTTTTGCCGCTTTTCATGTGCTTTAAAGGCGATTCGAATCTACCTCCTGAAACCTGTTTCCTGCAATTCTGCCTTGCTTTCAAATCCTCTTCGGTGCCTTCCCTCAATATATTTGTGGACGAGAGTTATCATTTATAACTCAGCAGGTTTGTGAATGGCAGTGCCCCTGAGCTCCATTTTTCAACTGTCTTATTTGGGAGCTGGCCGCAAAAGCACGGGATTGCCTCAGGCCCTATTGTGCTTCTGGGCGGCAGGCTGAGCCTGTGATTAATTCTTCTTCCTGATGGGAAATTAGAGTGACCTGTGCCTGTCCCAACACCTAGATCTAGTCTCTCATTGGTTGCCCCTCTTCCCGTTCATCCTCAGGACAAATTGCAACCTGTACAGAACAGGAGGTTAAAGGTGCTGATTCTCCAAGTAGGGAGATTGCTAGTAAAGTAGCTGGAATGGCGAACCCGAGCACAAGGAGATGAGAAATGAGGTGCGTTTTAGAAACCTTTCAAAATCACACGGTGTACCATCTTCTGAGTTTCTCATGCATGTTTTCGATGTAGGAAGATGCCCTTGAACCTGGAGACTTGGGACCCATGGGATGGGTACCACGCAGTATTACTTTAAAGGGTCTGCATTTGCTCACCCAACCTAACCCAACCTTTCAGCCCCAAGAGTGTCCACCCTTATGTCTCATCCACCTGTGCGTGTAGATATGGTCAATCCAGGTTGCATCACAGCCTCTGAACGAATTTTGTAAGAATTTCTCTCTCTTTCACTGTCTTTGTTTTACGGGTTTTTAACAGTAATTTATTTTTATAATGGGGTTTAGTTGCTTTTCACGGCTGTGTTTATGCGGCTTTACACCCACTTGACTCACTTCCAGACATATATCAATACATAGGTTTTAAGATTCTTACTAGTCACCTATATTCTTGTGCGGTGAATAGGTGGTGTTGAGTCCAGTTCACTGAGCAAGGAGTAGGTCTTGTCTATTACATATTGGGTGTATGGAACGGTATCTGAGCGAATTTGAACCCCTTGTTTTATGCATCACCCCACCTCACCTTTCGCGTTAAGCAGCCATAGTGTGTTTTCTAAACGTGTGACTCTGTTCTGTTTTGTAATTCAGTTCAAGTGTAGCGGTTTTTACATTCCCTCTATAAGTGATAGCTTATGATAAGTGTCTTTTTCTGTGTGACTTATTTCACTTAGAATCGTCGTACCTAACTCCACTCATCTTGCTTCTACTAGCCTTATGACATTGATTTCATGTCTGAGTGATATTCCATTGTACATAAGGACCACGACTTCTTTATCCATTTTTCTCTTTCCTGGGATATTTAAGTTGTCATGAAGTGGAGGTTCTTGTCAACAGAGCAGCCCTAAACTTTGGGGTGCCTGTGTCTTGCTGATTTTTCTTTTTCCCAATTTATACGCCCATGAGTGGACGTGCCGTACGCTCCCTAAGCTGTGTTTTTTCGATGTTTCAGGACACACCATACACTTCTCCAGAGTGGCTGCTGGCAATTAACATCCCGCCCATCAGCGTAGCAAGGCTGCCATTTCTCCATGGCCTGTCCTGCATTTCTGGTTTTGACACTTTTTGCAGCATGGCCCTTTTGGCCGATGGGAAGCGAGACTTCTTTGTAGCGCTGATTTGCCTTTCCAGGTTGCTTGGTTGGCCAAAAAGGGCGTATGCGTTTTTTCCTGAATATATTCAGGAAAAAACGCATACGCCCTTTTTGGCCAAGGGCATCATTGTCGACGTTTTGCCGCTTTTCATGTGCCTTAAAGGCGATTCGGATCTACCTCCTGAAATCTGTTTCCTGCAATTCTGCCTTGCTTTCAAATCCTCTTCGTTGCCTTCCCTCAATATATCTGTGGATGAGAGTTATCACTTATAACTCTGCGGGTTTGTGAATTGCAGTGTCCCTGAGCTCCATTTTTCAACTGTCTTTTTTGAGAGCTGGCCGCAAAAGCACGGGTTTGCCTCAGGCCCTATTCTGGTTCCTGGCGGCAGGCTGAGCCTGTGGTTAATTCTTCTTCCTGATGGGAAAATAGAGTGACCTGTGCCTGTCCCAACACCTAGATCTAGTCTCTCATTGGTTGCCCCTCTTCCCGTTCATCCTCAGGACAAATTGCAACCTGTACAGAACAGGAGGTTAAAGGTGCTGATCCTCCAAGTAGGGAGATTGCTAGTAAAGTAGCTGGAATGGCGAACCCGAGCACAAGGAGATGAGAAATGAGGTGCGTTTTAGAAACCTTTCAAAATCACATGGTGTACCTTCTTCTGGGTTCCTCATGCAAGATTTCGATGTAGGAAGATGCCCTTGAACCTGGAGATTTGGGAGCCATGGGATGGGTACCATGCAGTATTACTTTAAAGGGTCTGCGTTTGCTCACCCAACCTCACCCAACCTCTCAGCCCCAAGAGTGTCCACCCTTATGTCTCATCCAGCTGTGGGTCTAGATATGGTCAATCCAGGTTGCATCACAGCCCCTGAACGAATTTTGTAAGAATTTGTCTCTCTTTCACTGTCTTTGTTTTACGGGTTTTTAAAAGTAATTTATTTTTATAATGGGGTTTAGCTGCTTTTCACGGCTGTGTTTATGCGGATTTACACCCACTTGACTCACTTCCAGACAGATATCAATACATAGGTTTTACGATTGTTACTAGTCACATATATTCTTGTGCGGTGAATAGGGGGTGTTGAGTCCAGTTCACTGAGCAAAGAGTAGGTCTTGTCTATTACATATTGGGTGTATGGAACGGTATCTGAGCGAATTTGAAACCCTTGTTTTATGCATCACCCCACCTCACCTTTCCCGTTAAGCAGCCATAGTGTGTTTTCTAAACGTGTGATTCTGTTCTGTTCTGTAATTCAGTTCAAGTGTAGCGGTTTTTACATTCCCTCTATAAGTGATAGCTTATGATAAGTGTCTTTTTCTGTGTGACTTATTTCACTTAGAATCGTCGTACCTAAGTCCACTCATCTTGCTTCTACTAGCCTTATGACATTGATTTCATGTCTGAGTGATATTGCATTGTACATAAAGACCACAACTTCTTTATCCATTTTTCTCTTTCCTGGGATATTTAAGGTGTCATGAAGTGGAGGTTCTTGTCAACAGAGCAGCCCTAAACTTTGGGGTGCCTGTGTCTTGCTGATTTTTAGTTTTCCCAATTTATACGCCCATGAGTGGACGTGCCCTATGCTCCCTAAGCTGTGTTTTTTCGATGTTTCAGGACACACTGTACACTTCTCCAGAGTGGCTGTTGGCAATTTACATCCCGCTCATCAGCGTAGCAAGGCTGCCATTTCTCCATGGCCTGTCCTGCATTTCTGGTTTTGACACTTTTTGCAGCATGGCCCTTTTGACCGATGGGAAGCGAGACTTCTTTGTAGTGCTGATTTGCCTTTCCAGGTTGCTTGGTTGGCCAAAAAGGGCGTATGCGTTTTTTCCTGAATATATTCAGGAAAAAACGCATACGCCCTTTTTGGCCAAGGGCATCATTGTCGACCTTTTGCCGCTTTTCATGTGCTTTAAAGGCGATTCGAATCTACCTTCTGAAATCTGTTTTCTGCAATTCTGCCTTGCTTTCAAATCCTCTTCGTTGCCTTCCCTCAATATATCTGTGGATGAGAGTTATCATTTATAACTCTGCGGGTTTGTGAATTGCAGTGTCCCTGAGCTCCATTTTTCAACTCGCTTTTTTGGGAGCTGGCCGCAAAAGCGCGGGATTGCCTCAGGCCCTATTGTGCTTCTGGGCGGCAGGCTGAGCCTGTGATTAATTCTTCTTCCTGATGGGAAATTAGAGTGACCTGTGCCTGTCCCAACACCTAGATCTAGTCTCTCATTGGTTGACCCTCTTCCCGTTCATCCTCAGGACAAATTGCAACCTGTACAGAACAGGAGGTTAAAGGTGCTGATTCTCCAAGTAGGGAGATTGCTAGTAAAGTAGCTGGAATGGCGAACCCGAGCACAAGGAGATGAGAAATGAGGTGCGTTTTAGAAACCTTTCAAAATCACACGGTGTACCATCTTCTGAGTTTCTCATGCATGTTTTCGATGTAGGAAGATGCCCTTGAACCTGGAGACTTGGGACCCATGGGATGGGTACCACGCAGTATTACTTTAAAGGGTCTGCGTTTGCTCACCCAACCTAACCCAACCTTTCAGCCCCAAGAGTGTCCACCCTTATGTCTCATCCACCTGTGCGTGTAGATATGGTCAATCCAGGTTGCATCACAGCCTCTGAACGAATTTTGTAAGAATTTCTCTCTCTTTCACTGTCTTTGTTTTACGGGTTTTTAACAGTAATTTATTTTTATAATGGGGTTTATTTGCTTTTCACGGCTGTGTTTATGCGGCTTTACACCCACTTGACTCACTTCCAGACATATATCAATACATAGGTTTTAAGATTCTTACTAGTCACCTATATTCTTGTGCGGTGAATAGGGGGTGTTGAGTCCAGTTCACTGAGCAAGGAATAGGTCTTGTCTATTACATATTGGGTGTACGGAACGGTATCTGAGCGAATTTGAACCCCTTGTTTTATGCATCACCCCACCTCACCTTTCCCGTTAAGCAGCCATAGTGTGTTTTCTAAACGTGTGACTCTGTTCTGTTTTGTAATTCAGTTCAAGTGTAGCTGTTTTTACATTCCCTCTATAAGTGATAGCTTATGATAAGTGTCTTTTTCTGTGTGACTTATTTCACTTAGAATCGTCGTACCTAACTCCACTCATCTTGCTTCTACTAGCCTTATGACATTGATTTCATGTCTGAGTGATATTCCATTGTACATAAGGACCACGACTTCTTTATCCATTTTTCTCTTTCCTGGGATATTTAAGTTGTCATGAAGTGGAGGTTCTTGTCAACAGAGCAGCCCTAAACTTTGGGGTGCCTCTGTCTTGCTGATTTTTCTTTTTCCCAATTTATACGCCCATGAGTGGACGTGCCGTACGCTCCCTAAGCTGTGTTTTTTCGATGTTTCAGGACACACCATACACTTCTCCAGAGTGGCTGCTGGCAATTAACATCCCGCCCATCAGCGTAGCAAGGCTGCCATTTCTCCATGGCCTGTCCTGCATTTCTGGTTTTGACACTTTTTGCAGCATGGCCCTTTTGGCCGATGGGAAGCGAGACTTCTTTGTAGCGCTGATTTGCCTTTCCAGGTTGCTTGGTTGGCCAAAAAGGGCGTATGCGTTTTTTCCTGAATATATTCAGGAAAAAACGCATACGCCCTTTTTGGCCAAGGGCATCATTGTCGACCTTTTGCCGCTTTTCATGTGCTTTAAAGGCGATTCGAATCTACCTCCTGAAATCTGTTTTCTGCAATTCTGCCTTGCTTTCAAATCCTCTTCGTTGCCTTCCCTCAATATATCTGTGGATGAGAGTTATCATTTATAACTCTGCGGGTTTGTGAATTGCAGTGTCCCTGAGCTCCATTTTTCAACTCGCTTTTTTGGGAGCTGGCCGCAAAAGCGCGGGATTGCCTCAGGCCCTATTGTGCTTCTGGGCGGCAGGCTGAGCCTGTGATTAATTCTTCTTCCTGATGGGAAATTAGAGTGACCTGTGCCTATCCCAACACCTAGATCTAGTCTCTCATTGGTTGCCCCTCTTCCCGTTCATCCTCAGGACAAATTGCAACCTGTACAGAACAGGAGGTTAAAGGTGCTGATTCTCCAAGTAGGGAGATTGCTAGTAAAGTAGCTGGAATGGCGAACCCGAGCACAAGGAGATGAGAAATGAGGTGCGTTTTAGAAACCTTTCAAAATCACATGGTGTACCATCTTCTGAGTTTCTCATGCATGTTTTCGATGTAGGAAGATGCCCTTGAACCTGGAGACTTGGGACCCATGGGATGGGTACCACGCAGTATTACTTTAAAGGGTCTGCGTTTGCTCACCCAACCTAACCCAACCTTTCAGCCCCAAGAGTGTCCACCCTTATGTCTCATCCACCTGTGCGTGTAGATATGGTCAATCCAGGTTGCATCACAGCCTCTGAACGAATTTTGTAAGAATTTCTCTCTCTTTCACTGTCTTTGTTTTACGGGTTTTTAAAAGTAATTTATTTTTATAATGGGGTTTAGTTGCTTTTCACGGCTGTGTTTATGCGGCTTTACACCCACTTGACTCACTTCCAGACATATATCAATACATAGGTTTTAAGATTCTTACTAGTCACCTATATTCTTGTGCGGTGAATAGGGGGTGTTGAGTCCAGTTCACTGAGCAAGGAGTAGGTCTTGTCTATTACATATTGGGTGTATGGAACGGTATCTGAGCGAATTTGAACCCCTTGTTTTATGCATCACCCCACCTCACCTTTCCCGTTAAGCAGCCATAGTGTGTTTTCTAAACGTGTGACTCTGTTCTGTTTTGTAATTCAGTTCAAGTGTAGCGGTTTTTACATTCCCTTTATAAGTGATAGCTTATGATAAGTGTCTTTTTCTGTGTGACTTATTTCACTTAGAATCGTCGTACCTAACTCCACTCATCTTGCTTCTACTAGCCTTATGACATTGATTTCATGTCTGAGTGATATTCCATTGTACATAAGGACCACGACTTCTTTATCCATTTTTCTCTTTCCTGGGATATTTAAGTTGTCATGAAGTGGAGGTTCTTGTCAACAGAGCAGCCCTAAACTTTGGGGTGCCTGTGTCTTGCTGATTTTTCTTTTTCCCAATTTATACGCCCATGAGTGGACGTGTCGTACGCTCCCTAAGCTGTGTTTTTTCGATGTTTCAGGACACACCATACACTTCTCCAGAGTGGCTGCTGGCAATTAACATCCCGCCCATCAGCGTAGCAAGGCTGCCATTTCTCCATGGCCTGTCCTGCATTTCTGGTTTTGACACGTTTTGCAGCATGACCCTTTTGACCGATGGGAAGCGAGACTTCTTTGTAGCGCTGATTTGCCTTTCCAGGTTGCTTGGTTGGCCAAAAAGGGCGTATGCGTTTTTTCCAGAATATATTCAGGAAAAAACGCATACGCCCTTTTTGGCCAAGGGCATCATTGTCGACGTTTTGCCGCTTTTCATGTGCTTTAAAGGCGATTCGAATCTACCTCCTGAAACCTGTTTCCTGCAATTCTGCCTTGCTTTCAAATCCTCTTCGTTGCCTTCCCTCAATATATTTGTGGACGAGAGTTATCGTTTATAACTCAGCAGGTTTGTGAATGGCAGTGCCCCTGAGCTCCATTTTTCAACTGTCTTGTTTGGGAGCTGGCCGCAAAAGCACGGGATTGCCTCAGGCCCTATTCTGGTTCCCGGCGGCAGGCTGACCCTGTGGTTAATTCTTCTTCCTGATGGGAAAATAGAGTGACCTGTGCCTGTCCCAACACCTAGATCTAGTCTCTCATTGGTTGCCCCTCTTCCCGTTCATCCTCAGGACAAATTGCAACCTGTACAGAACAGGAGGTTAAAGGTGCTGATTCTCCAAGTAGGGAGATTGCTAGTGAAGTAGCTGGAATGGCGAACCCGAGCACAAGGAGATGAGAAATGAGGTGCGTTTTAGAAACCTTTCAAAATCACACGGTGTACCTTCTTCTGGGTTCCTCATGCAAGATTTCGATGTAGGAAGATGCCCTTGAACCTGGAGATTTGGGACCCATGGGATGGGTACCATGCAGTATTACTTTAAAGGGTCTGCGTTTTCTCACCCAACCTCACCCAACCTCTCAGCCCCAAGAGTGTCCACCCTTATGTCTCATCCAGCTGTGGGTCTAGATATGGTCAATCCAGGTTGCATCACAGCCCCTGAACGAATTTTGTAAGAATTTCTCTCTCTTTCACTGTCTTTGTTTTACGGGTTTTTAAAAGTAATTTATTTTTATAATGGGGTTTAGCTGCTTTTCACGGCTGTGTTTATGCGGATTTACACCCACTTGACTCACTTCCAGACAGATATCAATACATAGGTATTAAGATTTTTACTAGTCACATATATTCTTGTGCGGTGAATAGGGGGTGTTGAGTCCAGTTCACTGAGCAAAGAGTAGGTCTTGTCTATTACATATTGGGTGTATGGAACGGTATCTGAGCGAATTTGAAACCCTTGTTTTATGCATCACCCCACCTCACCTTTCCCGTTAAGCAGCCATAGTGTGTTTTCTAAACGTGTGATTCTGTTCTGTTCTGTAATTCAGTTCAAGTGTAGCGGTTTTTACATTCCCTCTATAAGTGATAGCTTATGATAAGTGTCTTTTTCTGTGTGACTTATTTCACTTAGAATCGTCGTACCTAAGTCCACTCATCTTGCTTCTACTAGCCTTATGACATTGATTTCATGTCTGAGTGATATTGCATTGTACATAAGGACCACGACTTCTTTATCCATTTTTCTCTTTCCTGGGATATTTAAGGTGTCATGAAGTGGAGGTTCTTGTCAACAGAGCAGCCCTAAACTTTGGGGTGCCTGTGTCTTGCTGATTTTTCTTTTTCCCAATTTATACGCCCATGAGTGGACGTGCCCTATGCTCCCTAAGCTGTGTTTTTTCGATGTTTCAGTACACACTGTACACTTCTCCAGAGTGGCTGTTGGCAATTTACATCCCGCTCATCAGCGTAGCAAGGCTGCCATTTCTCCATGGCCTGTCCTGCATTTCTGGTTTTGACACTTTTTGCAGCATGGCCCTTTTGACCGATGGGAAGCGAGACTTCTTTGTAGCGCTGATTTGCCTTTCCAGGTTGCTTGGTTGGCCAAAAAGGGCGTATGCGTTTTTTCCTGAATATATTCAGGAAAAAACGCATACGCCCTTTTTGGCCAAGGGCATCATTGTCGACCTTTTGCCGCTTTTCATGTGCTTTAAAGGCGATTCGAATCTACCTCCTGAAATCTGTTTTCTGCAATTCTGCCTTGCTTTCAAATCCTCTTCGTTGCCTTCCCTCAATATATCTGTGGATGAGAGTTATCATTTATAACTCTGCGGGTTTGTGAATTGCAGTGTCCCTGAGCTCCATTTTTCAACTCGCTTTTTTGGGAGCTGGCCGCAAAAGCGCGGGATTGCCTCAGGCCCTATTGTGCTTCTGGGCGGCAGGCTGAGCCTGTGATTAATTCTTCTTCCTGATGGGAAATTAGAGTGACCTGTGCCTATCCCAAAACCTAGATCTAGTCTCTCATTGGTTGCCCCTCTTCCCGTTCATCCTCAGGACAAATTGCAACCTGTAGGGAACAGGAGGTTAAAGGTGCTGATTCTCCAAGTAGGGAGATTGCTAGTAAAGTAGCTGGAATGGCGAACCCGAGCACAAGGAGATGAGAAATGAGGTGCGTTTTAGAAACCTTTCAAAATCACATGGTGTACCATCTTCTGAGTTTCTCATGCATGTTTTCGATGTAGGAAGATGCCCTTGAACCTGGAGACTTGGGACCCATGGGATGGGTACCACGCAGTATTACTTTAAAGGGTCTGCGTTTGCTCACCCAACCTAACCCAACCTTTCAGCCCCAAGAGTGTCCACCCTTATGTCTCATCCACCTGTGCGTGTAGATATGGTCAATCCAGGTTGCATCACAGCCTCTGAACGAATTTTGTAAGAATTTCTCTCTCTTTCACTGTCTTTGTTTTACGGGTTTTTAAAAGTAATTTATTTTTATAATGGGGTTTAGTTGCTTTTCACGGCTGTGTTTATGCGGCTTTACACCCACTTGACTCACTTCCAGACATATATCAATACATAGGTTTTAAGATTCTTACTAGTCACCTATATTCTTGTGCGGTGAATAGGGGGTGTTGAGTCCAGTTCACTGAGCAAGGAGTAGGTCTTGTCTATTACATATTGGGTGTATGGAACGGTATCTGAGCGAATTTGAACCCCTTGTTTTATGCATCACCCCACCTCACCTTTCCCGTTAAGCAGCCATAGTGTGTTTTCTAAACGTGTGACTCTGTTCTGTTTTGTAATTCAGTTCAAGTGTAGCGGTTTTTACATTCCCTTTATAAGTGATAGCTTATGATAAGTGTCTTTTTCTGTGTGACTTATTTCACTTAGAATCGTCGTACCTAAGTCCACTCATCTTGCTTCTACTAGCCTTATGACATTGATTTCATGTCTGAGTGATATTGCATTGTACATAAAGACCACAACTTCTTTATCCATTTTTCTCTTTCCTGGGATATTTAAGGTGTCATGAAGTGGAGGTTCTTGTCAACAGAGCAGCCCTAAACTTTGGGGTGCCTGTGTCTTGCTGATTTTTAGTTTTCCCAATTTATACGCCCATGAGTGGACGTGCCCTATGCTCCCTAAGCTGTGTTTTTTCGATGTTTCAGGACACACCATACACTTCTCCAGAGTGGCTGCTGGCAATTAACATCCCGCCCATCAGCGTAGCAAGGCTGCCATTTCTCCATGGCCTGTCCTGCATTTCTGGTTTTGACACGTTTTGCAGCATGACCCTTTTGACCGATGGGAAGCGAGACTTCTTTGTAGCGCTGATTTGCCTTTCCAGGTTGCTTGGTTGGCCAAAAAGGGCGTATGCGTTTTTTCCAGAATATATTCAGGAAAAAACGCATACGCCCTTTTTGGCCAAGGGCATCATTGTCGACGTTTTGCCGCTTTTCATGTGCTTTAAAGGCGATTCGAATCTACCTCCTGAAACCTGTTTCCTGCAATTCTGCCTTGCTTTCAAATCCTCTTCGTTGCCTTCCCTCAATATATTTGTGGACGAGAGTTATCGTTTATAACTCAGCAGGTTTGTGAATGGCAGTGCCCCTGAGCTCCATTTTTCAACTGTCTTGTTTGGGAGCTGGCCGCAAAAGCACGGGATTGCCTCAGGCCCTATTCTGGTTCCCGGCGGCAGGCTGAGCCTGTGGTTAATTCTTCTTCCTGATGGGAAAATAGAGTGACCTGTGCCTGTCCCAACACCTAGATCTAGTCTCTCATTGGTTGCCCCTCTTCCCGTTCATCCTCAGGACAAATTGCAACCTGTACAGAACAGGAGGTTAAAGGTGCTGATTCTCCAAGTAGGGAGATTGCTAGTGAAGTAGCTGGAATGGCGAACCCGAGCACAAGGAGATGAGAAATGAGGTGCGTTTTAGAAACCTTTCAAAATCACACGGTGTACCTTCTTCTGGGTTCCTCATGCAAGATTTCGATGTAGGAAGATGCCCTTGAACCTGGAGATTTGGGACCCATGGGATGGGTACCATGCAGTATTACTTTAAAGGGTCTGCGTTTTCTCACCCAACCTCACCCAACCTCTCAGCCCCAAGAGTGTCCACCCTTATGTCTCATCCAGCTGTGGGTCTAGATATGGTCAATCCAGGTTGCATCACAGCCCCTGAACGAATTTTGTAAGAATTTCTCTCTCTTTCACTGTCTTTGTTTTACGGGTTTTTAAAAGTAATTTATTTTTATAATGGGGTTTAGCTGCTTTTCACGGCTGTGTTTATGCGGATTTACACCCACTTGACTCACTTCCAGACAGATATCAATACATAGGTATTAAGATTTTTACTAGTCACATATATTCTTGTGCGGTGAATAGGGGGTGTTGAGTCCAGTTCACTGAGCAAAGAGTAGGTCTTGTCTATTACATATTGGGTGTATGGAACGGTATCTGAGCGAATTTGAAACCCTTGTTTTATGCATCACCCCACCTCACCTTTCCCGTTAAGCAGCCATAGTGTGTTTTCTAAACGTGTGATTCTGTTCTGTTCTGTAATTCAGTTCAAGTGTAGCGGTTTTTACATTCCCTCTATAAGTGATAGCTTATGATAAGTGTCTTTTTCTGTGTGACTTATTTCACTTAGAATCGTCGTACCTAAGTCCACTCATCTTGCTTCTACTAGCCTTATGACATTGATTTCATGTCTGAGTGATATTGCATTGTACATAAGGACCACGACTTCTTTATCCATTTTTCTCTTTCCTGGGATATTTAAGGTGTCATGAAGTGGAGGTTCTTGTCAACAGAGCAGCCCTAAACTTTGGGGTGCCTGTGTCTTGCTGATTTTTCTTTTTCCCAATTTATACGCCCATGAGTGGACGTGCCCTATGCTCCCTAAGCTGTGTTTTTTCGATGTTTCAGTACACACTGTACACTTCTCCAGAGTGGCTGTTGGCAATTTACATCCCGCTCATCAGCGTAGCAAGGCTGCCATTTCTCCATGGCCTGTCCTGCATTTCTGGTTTTGACACTTTTTGCAGCATGGCCCTTTTGACCGATGGGAAGCGAGACTTCTTTGTAGCGCTGATTTGCCTTTCCAGGTTGCTTGGTTGGCCAAAAAGGGCGTATGCGTTTTTTCCTGAATATATTCAGGAAAAAACGCATACGCCCTTTTTGGCCAAGGGCATCATTGTCGACCTTTTGCCGCTTTTCATGTGCTTTAAAGGCGATTCGAATCTACCTCCTGAAATCTGTTTTCTGCAATTCTGCCTTGCTTTCAAATCCTCTTCGTTGCCTTCCCTCAATATATCTGTGGATGAGAGTTATCATTTATAACTCTGCGGGTTTGTGAATTGCAGTGTCCCTGAGCTCCATTTTTCAACTCGCTTTTTTGGGAGCTGGCCGCAAAAGCGCGGGATTGCCTCAGGCCCTATTGTGCTTCTGGGCGGCAGGCTGAGCCTGTGATTAATTCTTCTTCCTGATGGGAAATTAGAGTGACCTGTGCCTATCCCAAAACCTAGATCTAGTCTCTCATTGGTTGCCCCTCTTCCCGTTCATCCTCAGGACAAATTGCAACCTGTAGGGAACAGGAGGTTAAAGGTGCTGATTCTCCAAGTAGGGAGATTGCTAGTAAAGTAGCTGGAATGGCGAACCCGAGCACAAGGAGATGAGAAATGAGGTGCGTTTTAGAAACCTTTCAAAATCACATGGTGTACCATCTTCTGAGTTTCTCATGCATGTTTTCGATGTAGGAAGATGCCCTTGAACCTGGAGACTTGGGACCCATGGGATGGGTACCACGCAGTATTACTTTAAAGGGTCTGCGTTTGCTCACCCAACCTAACCCAACCTTTCAGCCCCAAGAGTGTCCACCCTTATGTCTCATCCACCTGTGCGTGTAGATATGGTCAATCCAGGTTGCATCACAGCCTCTGAACGAATTTTGTAAGAATTTCTCTCTCTTTCACTGTCTTTGTTTTACGGGTTTTTAAAAGTAATTTATTTTTATAATGGGGTTTAGTTGCTTTTCACGGCTGTGTTTATGCGGCTTTACACCCACTTGACTCACTTCCAGACATATATCAATACATAGGTTTTAAGATTCTTACTAGTCACCTATATTCTTGTGCGGTGAATAGGGGGTGTTGAGTCCAGTTCACTGAGCAAGGAGTAGGTCTTGTCTATTACATATTGGGTGTATGGAACGGTATCTGAGCGAATTTGAACCCCTTGTTTTATGCATCACCCCACCTCACCTTTCCCGTTAAGCAGCCATAGTGTGTTTTCTAAACGTGTGACTCTGTTCTGTTTTGTAATTCAGTTCAAGTGTAGCGGTTTTTACATTCCCTTTATAAGTGATAGCTTATGATAAGTGTCTTTTTCTGTGTGACTTATTTCACTTAGAATCGTCGTACCTAACTCCACTCATCTTGCTTCTACTAGCCTTATGACATTGATTTCATGTCTGAGTGATATTCCATTGTACATAAGGACCACGACTTCTTTATCCATTTTTCTCTTTCCTGGGATATTTAAGTTGTCATGAAGTGGAGGTTCTTGTCAACAGAGCAGCCCTAAACTTTGGGGTGCCTGTGTCTTGCTGATTTTTCTTTTTCCCAATTTATACGCCCATGAGTGGACGTGTCGTACGCTCCCTAAGCTGTGTTTTTTCGATGTTTCAGGACACACCATACACTTCTCCAGAGTGGCTGCTGGCAATTAACATCCCGCCCATCAGCGTAGCAAGGCTGCCATTTCTCCATGGCCTGTCCTGCATTTCTGGTTTTGACACGTTTTGCAGCATGACCCTTTTGACCGATGGGAAGCGAGACTTCTTTGTAGCGCTGATTTGCCTTTCCAGGTTGCTTGGTTGGCCAAAAAGGGCGTATGCGTTTTTTCCAGAATATATTCAGGAAAAAACGCATACGCCCTTTTTGGCCAAGGGCATCATTGTCGACGTTTTGCCGCTTTTCATGTGCTTTAAAGGCGATTCGAATCTACCTCCTGAAACCTGTTTCCTGCAATTCTGCCTTGCTTTCAAATCCTCTTCGTTGCCTTCCCTCAATATATTTGTGGACGAGAGTTATCGTTTATAACTCAGCAGGTTTGTGAATGGCAGTGCCCCTGAGCTCCATTTTTCAACTGTCTTGTTTGGGAGCTGGCCGCAAAAGCACGGGATTGCCTCAGGCCCTATTCTGGTTCCCGGCGGCAGGCTGAGCCTGTGGTTAATTCTTCTTCCTGATGGGAAAATAGAGTGACCTGTGCCTGTCCCAACACCTAGATCTAGTCTCTCATTGGTTGCCCCTCTTCCCGTTCATCCTCAGGACAAATTGCCACCTGTACAGAACAGGAGGTTAAAGGTGCTGATTCTCCAAGTAGGGAGATTGCTAGTGAAGTAGCTGGAATGGCGAACCCGAGCACAAGGAGATGAGAAATGAGGTGCGTTTTAGAAACCTTTCAAAATCACACGGTGTACCTTCTTCTGGGTTCCTCATGCAAGATTTCGATGTAGGAAGATGCCCTTGAACCTGGAGATTGGGGACCCATGGGATGGGTACCATGCAGTATTACTTTAAAGGGTCTGCGTTTTCTCACCCAACCTCACCCAACCTCTCAGCCCCAAGAGTGTCCACCCTTATGTCTCATCCAGCTGTGGGTCTAGATATGGTCAATCCAGGTTGCATCACAGCCCCTGAACGAATTTTGTAAGAATTTCTCTCTCTTTCACTGTCTTTGTTTTACGGGTTTTTAAAAGTAATTTATTTTTATAATGGGGTTTAGCTGCTTTTCACGGCTGTGTTTATGCGGATTTACACCCACTTGACTCACTTCCAGACAGATATCAATACATAGGTATTAAGATTGTTACTAGTCACATATATTCTTGTGCGGTGAATAGGGGGTGTTGAGTCCAGTTCACTGAGCAAAGAGTAGGTCTTGTCTATTACATATTGGGTGTATGGAACGGTATCTGAGCGAATTTGAAACCCTTGTTTTATGCATCACCCCACCTCACCTTTCCCGTTAAGCAGCCATAGTGTGTTTTCTAAACGTGTGATTCTGTTCTGTTCTGTAATTCAGTTCAAGTGTAGCGGTTTTTACATTCCCTCTATAAGTGATAGCTTATGATAAGTGTCTTTTTCTGTGTGACTTATTTCACTTAGAATCGTCGTACCTAAGTCCACTCATCTTGCTTCTACTAGCCTTATGACATTGATTTCATGTCTGAGTGATATTGCATTGTACATAAGGACCACGACTTCTTTATCCATTTTTCTCTTTCCTGGGATATTTAAGGTGTCATGAAGTGGAGGTTCTTGTCAACAGAGCAGCCCTAAACTTTGGGGTGCCTGTGTCTTGCTGATTTTTCTTTTTCCCAATTTATACGCCCATGAGTGGACGTGCCCTATGCTCCCTAAGCTGTGTTTTTTCGATGTTTCAGTACACACTGTACACTTCTCCAGAGTGGCTGTTGGCAATTTACATCCCGCTCATCAGCGTAGCAAGGCTGCCATTTCTCCATGGCCTGTCCTGCATTTCTGGTTTTGACACTTTTTGCAGCATGGCCCTTTTGACCGATGGGAAGCGAGACTTCTTTGTAGCGCTGATTTGCCTTTCCAGGTTGCTTGGTTGGCCAAAAAGGGCGTATGCGTTTTTTCCTGAATATATTCAGGAAAAAACGCATACGCCCTTTTTGGCCAAGGGCATCATTGTCGACCTTTTGCCGCTTTTCATGTGCTTTAAAGGCGATTCGAATCTACCTCCTGAAATCTGTTTTCTGCAATTCTGCCTTGCTTTCAAATCCTCTTCGTTGCCTTCCCTCAATATATCTGTGGATGAGAGTTATCATTTATAACTCTGCGGGTTTGTGAATTGCAGTGTCCCTGAGCTCCATTTTTCAACTCGCTTTTTTGGGAGCTGGCCGCAAAAGCGCGGGATTGCCTCAGGCCCTATTGTGCTTCTGGGCGGCAGGCTGAGCCTGTGATTAATTCTTCTTCCTGATGGGAAATTAGAGTGACCTGTGCCTATCCCAAAACCTAGATCTAGTCTCTCATTGGTTGCCCCTCTTCCCGTTCATCCTCAGGACAAATTGCAACCTGTACAGAACAGGAGGTTAAAGGTGCTGATTCTCCAAGTAGGGAGATTGCTAGTAAAGTAGCTGGAATGGCGAACCCGAGCACAAGGAGATGAGAAATGAGGTGCGTTTTAGAAACCTTTCAAAATCACATGGTGTACCATCTTCTGAGTTTCTCATGCATGTTTTCGATGTAGGAAGATGCCCTTGAACCTGGAGACTTGGGACCCATGGGATGGGTACCACGCAGTATTACTTTAAAGGGTCTGCGTTTGCTCACCCAACCTAACCCAACCTTTCAGCCCCAAGAGTGTCCACCCTTATGTCTCATCCACCTGTGCGTGTAGATATGGTCAATCCAGGTTGCATCACAGCCTCTGAACGAATTTTGTAAGAATTTCTCTCTCTTTCACTGTCTTTGTTTTACGGGTTTTTAAAAGTAATTTATTTTTATAATGGGGTTTAGTTGCTTTTCACGGCTGTGTTTATGCGGCTTTACACCCACTTGTCTCACTTCCAGACATATATCAATACATAGGTTTTAAGATTCTTACTAGTCACCTATATTCTTGTGCGGTGAATAGGGGGTGTTGAGTCCAGTTCACTGAGCAAGGAGTAGGTCTTGTCTATTACATATTGGGTGTATGGAACGGTATCTGAGCGAATTTGAACCCCTTGTTTTATGCATCACCCCACCTCACCTTTCCCGTTAAGCAGCCATAGTGTGTTTTCTAAACGTGTGACTCTGTTCTGTTTTGTAATTCAGTTCAAGTGTAGCGGTTTTTACATTCCCTTTATAAGTGATAGCTTATGATAAGTGTCTTTTTCTGTGTGACTTATTTCACTTAGAATCGTCGTACCTAACTCCACTCATCTTGCTTCTACTAGCCTTATGACATTGATTTCATGTCTGAGTGATATTCCATTGTACATAAGGACCACGACTTCTTTATCCATTTTTCTCTTTCCTGGGATATTTAAGTTGTCATGAAGTGGAGGTTCTTGTCAACAGAGCAGCCCTAAACTTTGGGGTGCCTGTGTCTTGCTGATTTTTCTTTTTCCCAATTTATACGCCCATGAGTGGACGTGTCGTACGCTCCCTAAGCTGTGTTTTTTCGATGTTTCAGGACACACCATACACTTCTCCAGAGTGGCTGCTGGCAATTAACATCCCGCCCATCAGCGTAGCAAGGCTGCCATTTCTCCATGGCCTGTCCTGCATTTCTGGTTTTGACACGTTTTGCAGCATGACCCTTTTGACCGATGGGAAGCGAGACTTCTTTGTAGCGCTGATTTGCCTTTCCAGGTTGCTTGGTTGGCCAAAAAGGGCGTATGCGTTTTTTCCAGAATATATTAAGGAAAAAACGCATACGCCCTTTTTGGCCAAGGGCATCATTGTCGACGTTTTGCCGCTTTTCATGTGCTTTAAAGGCGATTCGAATCTACCTCCTGAAACCTGTTTCCTGCAATTCTGCCTTGCTTTCAAATCCTCTTCGTTGCCTTCCCTCAATATATTTGTGGACGAGAGTTATCGTTTATAACTCAGCAGGTTTGTGAATGGCAGTGCCCCTGAGCTCCATTTTTCAACTGTCTTGTTTGGGAGCTGGCCGCAAAAGCACGGGATTGCCTCAGGCCCTATTCTGGTTCCCGGCGGCAGGCTGAGCCTGTGGTTAATTCTTCTTCCTGATGGGAAAATAGAGTGACCTGTGCCTGTCCCAACACCTAGATCTAGTCTCTCATTGGTTGCCCCTCTTCCCGTTCATCCTCAGGACAAATTGCAACCTGTACAGAACAGGAGGTTAAAGGTGCTGATTCTCCAAGTAGGGAGATTGCTAGTGAAGTAGCTGGAATGGCGAACCCGAGCACAAGGAGATGAGAAATGAGGTGCGTTTTAGAAACCTTTCAAAATCACACGGTGTACCTTCTTCTGGGTTCCTCATGCAAGATTTCGATGTAGGAAGATGCCCTTGAACCTGGAGATTTGGGACCCATGGGATGGGTACCATGCAGTATTACTTTAAAGGGTCTGCGTTTTCTCACCCAACCTCACCCAACCTCTCAGCCCCAAGAGTGTCCACCCTTATGTCTCATCCAGCTGTGGGTCTAGATATGGTCAATCCAGGTTGCATCACAGCCCCTGAACGAATTTTGTAAGAATTTCTCTCTCTTTCACTGTCTTTGTTTTACGGGTTTTTAAAAGTAATTTATTTTTATAATGGGGTTTAGCTGCTTTTCACGGCTGTGTTTATGCGGATTTACACCCACTTGACTCACTTCCAGACAGATATCAATACATAGGTATTAAGATTGTTACTAGTCACATATATTCTTGTGCGGTGAATAGGGGGTGTTGAGTCCAGTTCACTGAGCAAAGAGTAGGTGTTGTCTATTACATATTGGGTGTATGGAACGGTATCTGAGCGAATTTGAAACCCTTGTTTTATGCATCACCCCACCTCACCTTTCCCGTTAAGCAGCCATAGTGTGTTTTCTAAACGTGTGATTCTGTTCTGTTCTGTAATTCAGTTCAAGTGTAGCGGTTTTTACATTCCCTCTATAAGTGATAGCTTATGATAAGTGTCTTTTTCTGTGTGACTTATTTCACTTAGAATCGTCGTACCTAAGTCCACTCATCTTGCTTCTACTAGCCTTATGACATTGATTTCATGTCTGAGTGATATTGCATTGTACATAAGGACCACAACTTCTTTATCCATTTTTCTCTTTCCTGGGATGTTTAAGGTGTCATGAAGTGGAGGTTCTTGTCAACAGAGCAGCCCTAAACTTTGGGGTGCCTGTGTCTTGCTGATTTTTAGTTTTCCCAATTTATACTCCCATGAGTGGACGTGCCCTATGCTCCATAAGCTGTGTTTTTTCGATGTTTCAGGACACACTGTACACTTCTCCAGAGTGGCTGTTGGCAATTTACATCCCGCTCATCAGCGTAGCAAGGCTGCCATTTCTCCATGGCCTGTCCTGCATTTCTGGTTTTGACACTTTTTGCAGCATGGCCCTTTTGACCGATGGGAAGCGAGACTTCTTTGTAGCGCTGATTTGCCTTTCCAGGTTGCTTGGTTGGCCAAAAAGGGCGTATGCGTTTTTTCCTGAATATATTCAGGAAAAAACGCATACGCCCTTTTTGGCCAAGGGCCTCATTGTCGACCTTTTGCCGCTTTTCATGTGCTTTAAAGGCGATTCGAATCTACCTCCTGAAATCTGTTTTCTGCAATTCTGCCTTGCTTTCAAATCCTCTTCGTTGCCTTCCCTCAATATATCTGTGGATGAGAGTTATCATTTATAACTCTGCAGGTTTGTGAATTGCAGTGTCCCTGAGCTCCATTTTTCAACTCGCTTTTTTGGGAGCTGGCCGCAAAAGCGCGGGATTGCCTCAGGCCCTATTGTGCTTCTGGGCGGCAGGCTGACCCTGTGATTAATTCTTCTTCCTGATGGGAAATTAGAGTGACCTGTGCCTATCCCAACACCTAGATCTAGTCTCTCATTGGTTGCCCCTCTTCCCGTTCATCCTCAGGACAAATTGCAACCTGTACAGAACAGGAGGTTAAAGGTGCTGATTCTCCAAGTAGGGAGATTGCTAGTAAAGTAGCTGGAATGGCGAACCCGAGCACAAGGAGATGAGAAATGAGGTGCGTTTTAGAAACCTTTCAAAATCACACGGTGTACCATCTTCTGAGTTTCTCATGCATGTTTTCGATGTAGGAAGATGCCCTTGAACCTGGAGACTTGGGACCCATGGGATGGGTACCACGCAGTATTACTTTAAAGGGTCTGCGTTTGCTCACCCAACCTAACCCAACCTTTCAGCCCCAAGAGTGTCCACCCTTATGTCTCATCCACCTGTGCGTGTAGATATGGTCAATCCAGGTTGCATCACAGCCTCTGAACGAATTTTGTAAGAATTTCTCTCTCTTTCACTGTCTTTGTTTTACGGGTTTTTAAAAGTAATTTATTTTTATAATGGGGTTTAGTTGCTTTTCACGGCTGTGTTTATGCGGCTTTACACCCACTTGACTCACTTCCAGACATATATCAATACATAGGTTTTAAGATTCTTACTAGTCACCTATATTCTTGTGCGGTGAATAGGGGGTGTTGAGTCCAGTTCACTGAGCAAGGAGTAGGTCTTGTCTATTACATATTGGGTGTATGGAACGGTATCTGAGCGAATTTGAACCCCTTGTTTTATGCATCACCCCACCTCACCTTTCCCGTTAAGCAGCCATAGTGTGTTTTCTAAACGTGTGACTCTGTTCTGTTTTGTAATTCAGTTCAAGTGTAGCGGTTTTTACATTCCCTCTATAAGTGATAGCTTATGATAAGTGTCTTTTTCTGTGTGACTTATTTCACTTAGAATCGTCGTACCTAACTCCACTCATCTTGCTTCTACTAGCCTTATGACATTGATTTCATGTCTGAGTGATATTCCATTGTACATAAGGACCACGACTTCTTTATCCATTTTTCTCTTTCCTGGGATATTTAAGTTGTCATGAAGTGGAGGTTCTTGTCAACAGAGCAGCCCTAAACTTTGGGGTGCCTGTGTCTTGCTGATTTTTCTTTTTCCCAATTTATACGCCCATGAGTGGACGTGCCGTACGCTCCCTAAGCTGTGTTTTTTCGATGTTTCAGGACACACCATACACTTCTCCAGAGTGGCTGCTGGCAATTAACATCCCGCCCATCAGCGTAGCAAGGCTGCCATTTCTCCATGACCTGTCCTGCATTTCTGGTTTTGACACTTTTTGCAGCATGACCCTTTTGACCGATGGGAAGCGAGACTTCTTTGTAGCGCTGATTTGCCTTTCCAGGTTGCTTGGTTGGCCAAAAAGGGCGTATGCGTTTTTTCCTGAATATATTCAGGAAAAAACGCATACGCCCTTTTTGGCCAAGGGCATCATTGTCGACGTTTTGCCGCTTTTCATGTGCTTTAAAGGCGATTCGAATCTACCTCCTGAAACCTGTTTCCTGCAATTCTGCCTTGCTTTCAAATCCTCTTCGTTGCCTTCCCTCAATATATTTGTGGACGAGAGTTATCGTTTATAACTCAGCAGGTTTGTGAATGGCAGTGCCCCTGAGCTCCATTTTTCAACTGTCTTGTTTGGGAGCTGGCCGCAAAAGCACGGGATTGCCTCAGGCCCTATTCTGGTTCCCGGCGGCAGGCTGAGCCTGTGGTTAATTCTTCTTCCTGATGGGAAAATAGAGTGACCTGTGCCTGTCCCAACACCTAGATCTAGTCTCTCATTGGTTGCCCCTCTTCCCGTTCATCCTCAGGACAAATTGCAACCTGTACAGAACAGGAGGTTAAAGGTGCTGATTCTCCAAGTAGGGAGATTGCTAGTGAAGTAGCTGGAATGGCGAACCCGAGCACAAGGAGATGAGAAATGAGGTGCGTTTTAGAAACCTTTCAAAATCACACGGTGTACCTTCTTCTGGGTTCCTCATGCAAGATTTCGATGTAGGAAGATGCCCTTGAACCTGGAGATTTGGGACCCATGGGATGGGTACCATGCAGTATTACTTTAAAGGGTCTGCGTTTTCTCACCCAACCTCACCCAACCTCTCAGCCCCAAGAGTGTCCACCCTTATGTCTCATCCAGCTGTGGGTCTAGATATGGTCAATCCAGGTTGCATCACAGCCCCTGAACGAATTTTGTAAGAATTTCTCTCTCTTTCACTGTCTTTGTTTTACGGGTTTTTAAAAGTAATTTATTTTTATAATGGGGTTTAGCTGCTTTTCACGGCTGTGTTTATGCGGATTTACACCCACTTGACTCACTTCCAGACAGATATCAATACATAGGTATTAAGATTGTTACTAGTCACATATATTCTTGTGCGGTGAATAGGGGGTGTTGAGTCCAGTTCACTGAGCAAAGAGTAGGTCTTGTCTATTACATATTGGGTGTATGGAACGGTATCTGAGCGAATTTGAAACCCTTGTTTTATGCATCACCCCACCTCACCTTTCCCGTTAAGCAGCCATAGTGTGTTTTCTAAACGTGTGATTCTGTTCTGTTCTGTAATTCAGTTCAAGTGTAGCGGTTTTTACATTCCCTCTATAAGTGATAGCTTATGATAAGTGTCTTTTTCTGTGTGACTTATTTCACTTAGAATCGTCGTACCTAAGTCCACTCATCTTGCTTCTACTAGCCTTATGACATTGATTTCATGTCTGAGTGATATTGCATTGTACATAAGGACCACAACTTCTTTATCCATTTTTCTCTTTCCTGGGATGTTTAAGGTGTCATGAAGTGGAGGTTCTTGTCAACAGAGCAGCCCTAAACTTTGGGGTGCCTGTGTCTTGCTGATTTTTAGTTTTCCCAATTTATACTCCCATGAGTGGACGTGCCCTATGCTCCCTAAGCTGTGTTTTTTCGATGTTTCAGGACACACTGTACACTTCTCCAGAGTGGCTGTTGGCAATTTACATCCCGCCCATCAGCGTAGCAAGGCTGCCATTTCTCCATGGCCTGTCCTGCATTTCTGGTTTTGACACTTTTTGCAGCATGGCCCTTTTGACCGATGGGAAGCGAGACTTCTTTGTAGCGCTGATTTGCCTTTCCAGGTTGCTTGGTTGGCCAAAAAGGGCGTATGCGTTTTTTCCTGAATATATTCAGGAAAAAACGCATACGCCCTTTTTGGCCAAGGGCATCATTGTCGACCTTTTGCCGCTTTTCATGTGCTTTAAAGGCGATTCGAATCTACCTCCTGAAATCTGTTTTCTGCAATTCTGCCTTGCTTTCAAATCCTCTTCGTTGCCTTCCCTCAATATATCTGTGGATGAGAGTTATCATTTATAACTCTGCGGGTTTGTGAATTGCAGTGTCCCTGAGCTCCATTTTTCAACTCGCTTTTTTGGGAGCTGGCCGCAAAAGCGCGGGATTGCCTCAGGCCCTATTGTGCTTCTGGGCGGCAGGCTGAGCCTGTGATTAATTCTTCTTCCTGATGGGAAATTAGAGTGACCTGTGCCTATCCCAAAACCTAGATCTAGTCTCTCATTGGTTGCCCCTCTTCCCGTTCATCCTCAGGACAAATTGCAACCTGTACAGAACAGGAGGTTAAAGGTGCTGATTCTCCAAGTAGGGAGATTGCTAGTAAAGTAGCTGGAATGGCGAACCCGAGCACAAGGAGATGAGAAATGAGGTGCGTTTTAGAAACCTTTCAAAATCACATGGTGTACCATCTTCTGAGTTTCTCATGCATGTTTTCGATGTAGGAAGATGCCCTTGAACCTGGAGACTTGGGACCCATGGGATGGGTACCACGCAGTATTACTTTAAAGGGTCTGCGTTTGCTCACCCAACCTAACCCAACCTTTCAGCCCCAAGAGTGTCCACCCTTATGTCTCATCCACCTGTGCGTGTAGATATGGTCAATCCAGGTTGCATCACAGCCTCTGAACGAATTTTGTAAGAATTTCTCTCTCTTTCACTGTCTTTGTTTTACGGGTTTTTAAAAGTAATTTATTTTTATAATGGGGTTTAGTTGCTTTTCACGGCTGTGTTTATGCGGCTTTACACCCACTTGTCTCACTTCCAGACATATATCAATACATAGGTTTTAAGATTCTTACTAGTCACCTATATTCTTGTGCGGTGAATAGGGGGTGTTGAGTCCAGTTCACTGAGCAAGGAGTAGGTCTTGTCTATTACATATTGGGTGTATGGAACGGTATCTGAGCGAATTTGAACCCCTTGTTTTATGCATCACCCCACCTCACCTTTCCCGTTAAGCAGCCATAGTGTGTTTTCTAAACGTGTGACTCTGTTCTGTTTTGTAATTCAGTTCAAGTGTAGCGGTTTTTACATTCCCTTTATAAGTGATAGCTTATGATAAGTGTCTTTTTCTGTGTGACTTATTTCACTTAGAATCGTCGTACCTAACTCCACTCATCTTGCTTCTACTAGCCTTATGACATTGATTTCATGTCTGAGTGATATTCCATTGTACATAAGGACCACGACTTCTTTATCCATTTTTCTCTTTCCTGGGATATTTAAGTTGTCATGAAGTGGAGGTTCTTGTCAACAGAGCAGCCCTAAACTTTGGGGTGCCTGTGTCTTGCTGATTTTTCTTTTTCCCAATTTATACGCCCATGAGTGGACGTGTCGTACGCTCCCTAAGCTGTGTTTTTTCGATGTTTCAGGACACACCATACACTTCTCCAGAGTGGCTGCTGGCAATTAACATCCCGCCCATCAGCGTAGCAAGGCTGCCATTTCTCCATGGCCTGTCCTGCATTTCTGGTTTTGACACGTTTTGCAGCATGACCCTTTTGACCGATGGGAAGCGAGACTTCTTTGTAGCGCTGATTTGCCTTTCCAGGTTGCTTGGTTGGCCAAAAAGGGCGTATGCGTTTTTTCCAGAATATATTAAGGAAAAAACGCATACGCCCTTTTTGGCCAAGGGCATCATTGTCGACGTTTTGCCGCTTTTCATGTGCTTTAAAGGCGATTCGAATCTACCTCCTGAAACCTGTTTCCTGCAATTCTGCCTTGCTTTCAAATCCTCTTCGTTGCCTTCCCTCAATATATTTGTGGACGAGAGTTATCGTTTATAACTCAGCAGGTTTGTGAATGGCAGTGCCCCTGAGCTCCATTTTTCAACTGTCTTGTTTGGGAGCTGGCCGCAAAAGCACGGGATTGCCTCAGGCCCTATTCTGGTTCCCGGCGGCAGGCTGAGCCTGTGGTTAATTCTTCTTCCTGATGGGAAAATAGAGTGACCTGTGCCTGTCCCAACACCTAGATCTAGTCTCTCATTGGTTGCCCCTCTTCCCGTTCATCCTCAGGACAAATTGCAACCTGTACAGAACAGGAGGTTAAAGGTGCTGATTCTCCAAGTAGGGAGATTGCTAGTGAAGTAGCTGGAATGGCGAACCCGAGCACAAGGAGATGAGAAATGAGGTGCGTTTTAGAAACCTTTCAAAATCACACGGTGTACCTTCTTCTGGGTTCCTCATGCAAGATTTCGATGTAGGAAGATGCCCTTGAACCTGGAGATTTGGGACCCATGGGATGGGTACCATGCAGTATTACTTTAAAGGGTCTGCGTTTTCTCACCCAACCTCACCCAACCTCTCAGCCCCAAGAGTGTCCACCCTTATGTCTCATCCAGCTGTGGGTCTAGATATGGTCAATCCAGGTTGCATCACAGCCCCTGAACGAATTTTGTAAGAATTTCTCTCTCTTTCACTGTCTTTGTTTTACGGGTTTTTAAAAGTAATTTATTTTTATAATGGGGTTTAGCTGCTTTTCACGGCTGTGTTTATGCGGATTTACACCCACTTGACTCACTTCCAGACAGATATCAATACATAGGTATTAAGATTGTTACTAGTCACATATATTCTTGTGCGGTGAATAGGGGGTGTTGAGTCCAGTTCACTGAGCAAAGAGTAGGTGTTGTCTATTACATATTGGGTGTATGGAACGGTATCTGAGCGAATTTGAAACCCTTGTTTTATGCATCACCCCACCTCACCTTTCCCGTTAAGCAGCCATAGTGTGTTTTCTAAACGTGTGATTCTGTTCTGTTCTGTAATTCAGTTCAAGTGTAGCGGTTTTTACATTCCCTCTATAAGTGATAGCTTATGATAAGTGTCTTTTTCTGTGTGACTTATTTCACTTAGAATCGTCGTACCTAAGTCCACTCATCTTGCTTCTACTAGCCTTATGACATTGATTTCATGTCTGAGTGATATTGCATTGTACATAAGGACCACAACTTCTTTATCCATTTTTCTCTTTCCTGGGATGTTTAAGGTGTCATGAAGTGGAGGTTCTTGTCAACAGAGCAGCCCTAAACTTTGGGGTGCCTGTGTCTTGCTGATTTTTAGTTTTCCCAATTTATACTCCCATGAGTGGACGTGCCCTATGCTCCATAAGCTGTGTTTTTTCGATGTTTCAGGACACACTGTACACTTCTCCAGAGTGGCTGTTGGCAATTTACATCCCGCTCATCAGCGTAGCAAGGCTGCCATTTCTCCATGGCCTGTCCTGCATTTCTGGTTTTGACACTTTTTGCAGCATGGCCCTTTTGACCGATGGGAAGCGAGACTTCTTTGTAGCGCTGATTTGCCTTTCCAGGTTGCTTGGTTGGCCAAAAAGGGCGTATGCGTTTTTTCCTGAATATATTCAGGAAAAAACGCATACGCCCTTTTTGGCCAAGGGCCTCATTGTCGACCTTTTGCCGCTTTTCATGTGCTTTAAAGGCGATTCGAATCTACCTCCTGAAATCTGTTTTCTGCAATTCTGCCTTGCTTTCAAATCCTCTTCGTTGCCTTCCCTCAATATATCTGTGGATGAGAGTTATCATTTATAACTCTGCAGGTTTGTGAATTGCAGTGTCCCTGAGCTCCATTTTTCAACTCGCTTTTTTGGGAGCTGGCCGCAAAAGCGCGGGATTGCCTCAGGCCCTATTGTGCTTCTGGGCGGCAGGCTGACCCTGTGATTAATTCTTCTTCCTGATGGGAAATTAGAGTGACCTGTGCCTATCCCAACACCTAGATCTAGTCTCTCATTGGTTGCCCCTCTTCCCGTTCATCCTCAGGACAAATTGCAACCTGTACAGAACAGGAGGTTAAAGGTGCTGATTCTCCAAGTAGGGAGATTGCTAGTAAAGTAGCTGGAATGGCGAACCCGAGCACAAGGAGATGAGAAATGAGGTGCGTTTTAGAAACCTTTCAAAATCACACGGTGTACCATCTTCTGAGTTTCTCATGCATGTTTTCGATGTAGGAAGATGCCCTTGAACCTGGAGACTTGGGACCCATGGGATGGGTACCACGCAGTATTACTTTAAAGGGTCTGCGTTTGCTCACCCAACCTAACCCAACCTTTCAGCCCCAAGAGTGTCCACCCTTATGTCTCATCCACCTGTGCGTGTAGATATGGTCAATCCAGGTTGCATCACAGCCTCTGAACGAATTTTGTAAGAATTTCTCTCTCTTTCACTGTCTTTGTTTTACGGGTTTTTAAAAGTAATTTATTTTTATAATGGGGTTTAGTTGCTTTTCACGGCTGTGTTTATGCGGCTTTACACCCACTTGACTCACTTCCAGACATATATCAATACATAGGTTTTAAGATTCTTACTAGTCACCTATATTCTTGTGCGGTGAATAGGGGGTGTTGAGTCCAGTTCACTGAGCAAGGAGTAGGTCTTGTCTATTACATATTGGGTGTATGGAACGGTATCTGAGCGAATTTGAACCCCTTGTTTTATGCATCACCCCACCTCACCTTTCCCGTTAAGCAGCCATAGTGTGTTTTCTAAACGTGTGACTCTGTTCTGTTTTGTAATTCAGTTCAAGTGTAGCGGTTTTTACATTCCCTCTATAAGTGATAGCTTATGATAAGTGTCTTTTTCTGTGTGACTTATTTCACTTAGAATCGTCGTACCTAACTCCACTCATCTTGCTTCTACTAGCCTTATGACATTGATTTCATGTCTGAGTGATATTCCATTGTACATAAGGACCACGACTTCTTTATCCATTTTTCTCTTTCCTGGGATATTTAAGTTGTCATGAAGTGGAGGTTCTTGTCAACAGAGCAGCCCTAAACTTTGGGGTGCCTGTGTCTTGCTGATTTTTCTTTTTCCCAATTTATACGCCCATGAGTGGACGTGCCGTACGCTCCCTAAGCTGTGTTTTTTCGATGTTTCAGGACACACCATACACTTCTCCAGAGTGGCTGCTGGCAATTAACATCCCGCCCATCAGCGTAGCAAGGCTGCCATTTCTCCATGACCTGTCCTGCATTTCTGGTTTTGACACTTTTTGCAGCATGACCCTTTTGACCGATGGGAAGCGAGACTTCTTTGTAGCGCTGATTTGCCTTTCCAGGTTGCTTGGTTGGCCAAAAAGGGCGTATGCGTTTTTTCCTGAATATATTCAGGAAAAAACGCATACGCCCTTTTTGGCCAAGGGCATCATTGTCGACGTTTTGCCGCTTTTCATGTGCTTTAAAGGCGATTCGAATCTACCTCCTGAAACCTGTTTCCTGCAATTCTGCCTTGCTTTCAAATCCTCTTCGTTGCCTTCCCTCAATATATTTGTGGACGAGAGTTATCGTTTATAACTCAGCAGGTTTGTGAATGGCAGTGCCCCTGAGCTCCATTTTTCAACTGTCTTGTTTGGGAGCTGGCCGCAAAAGCACGGGATTGCCTCAGGCCCTATTCTGGTTCCCGGCGGCAGGCTGAGCCTGTGGTTAATTCTTCTTCCTGATGGGAAAATAGAGTGACCTGTGCCTGTCCCAACACCTAGATCTAGTCTCTCATTGGTTGCCCCTCTTCCCGTTCATCCTCAGGACAAATTGCAACCTGTACAGAACAGGAGGTTAAAGGTGCTGATTCTCCAAGTAGGGAGATTGCTAGTGAAGTAGCTGGAATGGCGAACCCGAGCACAAGGAGATGAGAAATGAGGTGCGTTTTAGAAACCTTTCAAAATCACACGGTGTACCTTCTTCTGGGTTCCTCATGCAAGATTTCGATGTAGGAAGATGCCCTTGAACCTGGAGATTTGGGACCCATGGGATGGGTACCATGCAGTATTACTTTAAAGGGTCTGCGTTTTCTCACCCAACCTCACCCAACCTCTCAGCCCCAAGAGTGTCCACCCTTATGTCTCATCCAGCTGTGGGTCTAGATATGGTCAATCCAGGTTGCATCACAGCCCCTGAACGAATTTTGTAAGAATTTCTCTCTCTTTCACTGTCTTTGTTTTACGGGTTTTTAAAAGTAATTTATTTTTATAATGGGGTTTAGCTGCTTTTCACGGCTGTGTTTATGCGGATTTACACCCACTTGACTCACTTCCAGACAGATATCAATACATAGGTATTAAGATTGTTACTAGTCACATATATTCTTGTGCGGTGAATAGGGGGTGTTGAGTCCAGTTCACTGAGCAAAGAGTAGGTCTTGTCTATTACATATTGGGTGTATGGAACGGTATCTGAGCGAATTTGAAACCCTTGTTTTATGCATCACCCCACCTCACCTTTCCCGTTAAGCAGCCATAGTGTGTTTTCTAAACGTGTGATTCTGTTCTGTTCTGTAATTCAGTTCAAGTGTAGCGGTTTTTACATTCCCTCTATAAGTGATAGCTTATGATAAGTGTCTTTTTCTGTGTGACTTATTTCACTTAGAATCGTCGTACCTAAGTCCACTCATCTTGCTTCTACTAGCCTTATGACATTGATTTCATGTCTGAGTGATATTGCATTGTACATAAGGACCACAACTTCTTTATCCATTTTTCTCTTTCCTGGGATGTTTAAGGTGTCATGAAGTGGAGGTTCTTGTCAACAGAGCAGCCCTAAACTTTGGGGTGCCTGTGTCTTGCTGATTTTTAGTTTTCCCAATTTATACTCCCATGAGTGGACGTGCCCTATGCTCCATAAGCTGTGTTTTTTCGATGTTTCAGGACACACTGTACACTTCTCCAGAGTGGCTGTTGGCAATTTACATCCCGCTCATCAGCGTAGCAAGGCTGCCATTTCTCCATGGCCTGTCCTGCATTTCTGGTTTTGACACTTTTTGCAGCATGGCCCTTTTGACCGATGGGAAGCGAGACTTCTTTGTAGCGCTGATTTGCCTTTCCAGGTTGCTTGGTTGGCCAAAAAGGGCGTATGCGTTTTTTCCTGAATATATTCAGGAAAAAACGCATACGCCCTTTTTGGCCAAGGGCATCATTGTCGACCTTTTGCCGCTTTTCATGTGCTTTAAAGGCGATTCGAATCTACCTCCTGAAATCTGTTTTCTGCAATTCTGCCTTGCTTTCAAATCCTCTTCGTTGCCTTCCCTCAATATATCTGTGGATGAGAGTTATCATTTATAACTCTGCGGGTTTGTGAATTGCAGTGTCCCTGAGCTCCATTTTTCAACTCGCTTTTTTGGGAGCTGGCCGCAAAAGCGCGGGATTGCCTCAGGCCCTATTGTGCTTCTGGGCGGCAGGCTGACCCTGTGATTAATTCTTCTTCCTGATGGGAAATTAGAGTGACCTGTGCCTATCCCAACACCTAGATCTAGTCTCTCATTGGTTGCCCCTCTTCCCGTTCATCCTAAGGACAAATTGCAACCTGTACAGAACAGGAGGTTAAAGGTGCTGATTCTCCAAGTAGGGAGATTGCTAGTAAAGTAGCTGGAATGGCGAACCCGAGCACAAGGAGATGAGAAATGAGGTGCGTTTTAGAAACCTTTCAAAATCACACGGTGTACCATCTTCTGAGTTTCTCATGCATGTTTTCGATGTAGGAAGATGCCCTTGAACCTGGAGACTTGGGACCCATGGGATGGGTACCACGCAGTATTACTTTAAAGGGTCTGCGTTTGCTCACCCAACCTAACCCAACCTTTCAGCCCCAAGAGTGTCCACCCTTATGTCTCATCCACCTGTGCGTGTAGATATGGTCAATCCAGGTTGCATCACAGCCTCTGAACGAATTTTGTAAGAATTTCTCTCTCTTTCACTGTCTTTGTTTTACGGGTTTTTAAAAGTAATTTATTTTTATAATGGGGTTTAGTTGCTTTTCACGGCTGTGTTTATGCGGCTTTACACCCACTTGACTCACTTCCAGACATATATCAATACATAGGTTTTAAGATTCTTACTAGTCACCTATATTCTTGTGCGGTGAATAGGGGGTGTTGAGTCCAGTTCACTGAGCAAGGAGTAGGTCTTGTCTATTACATATTGGGTGTATGGAACGGTATCTGAGCGAATTTGAACCCCTTGTTTTATGCATCACCCCACCTCACCTTTCCCGTTAAGCAGCCATAGTGTGTTTTCTAAACGTGTGACTCTGTTCTGTTTTGTAATTCAGTTCAAGTGTAGCGGTTTTTACATTCCCTCTATAAGTGATAGCTTATGATAAGTGTCTTTTTCTGTGTGACTTATTTCACTTAGAATCGTCGTACCTAACTCCACTCATCTTGCTTCTACTAGCCTTATGACATTGATTTCATGTCTGAGTGATATTCCATTGTACATAAGGACCACGACTTCTTTATCCATTTTTCTCTTTCCTGGGATATTTAAGTTGTCATGAAGTGGAGGTTCTTGTCAACAGAGCAGCCCTAAACTTTGGGGTGCCTGTGTCTTGCTGATTTTTCTTTTTCCCAATTTATACGCCCATGAGTGGACGTGCCGTACGCTCCCTAAGCTGTGTTTTTTCGATGTTTCAGGACACACCATACACTTCTCCAGAGTGGCTGCTGGCAATTAACATCCCGCCCATCAGCGTAGCAAGGCTGCCATTTCTCCATGGCCTGTCCTGCATTTCTGGTTTTGACACATTTTGCAGCATGACCCTTTTGACCGATGGGAAGCGAGACTTCTTTGTAGTGCTGATTTGCCTTTCCAGGTTGCTTGGTTGGCCAAAAAGGGCGTATGCGTTTTTTCCTGAATATATTCAGGAAAAAACGCATACGCCCTTTTTGGCCAAGGGCATCATTGTCGACGTTTTGCCGCTTTTCATATGCTTTAAAGGCGATTCGAATCTACCTCCTGAAACCTGTTTCCTGCAATTCTGCCTTGCTTTCAAATCCTCTTCGTTGCCTTCCCTCAATATATTTGTGGACAAGAGTTATCATTTATAACTCAGCAGGTTTGTGAATGGCAGTGCCCCTGAGCTCCATTTTTCAACTGTCTTGTTTGGGAGCTGGCCGCAAAAGCACGGGATTGCCTCAGGCCCTATTCTGGTTCCTGGCGGCAGGCAGAGCCTGTGGTTAATTCTTCTTCCTGATGGGAAAATAGAGTGACCTGTGCCTGTCCCAACACCTAGATCTAGTCTCTCATTGGTTGCCCCTCTTCCCGTTCATCCTCAGGACAAATTGCAACCTGTACAGACCAGGAGGTTAAAGGTGCTGATTCTCCAAGTAGGGAGATTGCTAGTGAAGTAGCTGCAATGGCGAACCCGAGCACAAGGAGATGAGAAATGAGGTGCGTTTTAGAAACCTTTCAAAATCACACGGTGTACCTTCTTCTGGGTTCCTCATGCAAGATTTCGATGTAGGAAGATGCCCTTGAACCTGGAGATTTGGGACCCATGGGATGGGTACCATGCAGTATTACTTTAAAGGGTCTGCGTTTTCTCACCCAACCTCACCCAACCTCTCAGCCCCAAGAGTGTCCACCCTTATGTCTCATCCAGCTGTGGGTCTAGATATGGTCAATCCAGGTTGCATCACAGCCCCTGAACGAATTTTGTAAGAATTTCTCTCTCTTTCACTGTCTTTGTTTTACGGGTTTTTAAAAGTAATTTATTTTTATAATGGGGTTTAGCTGCTTTTCACGGCTGTGTTTATGCGGATTTACACCCACTTGACTCACTTCCAGACAGATATCAATACATAGGTTTTAAGATTGTTACTAGTCACATATATTCTTGTGCGGTGAATAGGGGGTGTTGAGTCCAGTTCACTGTGCAAGGAGTAGGTCTTGTCTATTACATATTGGGTGTATGGAACGGTATCTGAGCGAATTTGAAACCCTTGTTTTATGTATCACCCCACCTCACCTTTCCCGTTAAGCAGCCATAGTGTGTTTTCTAAATGTGTGATTCTGTTCTGTTCTGTAATTCAGTTCAAGTGTAGCGGTTTTTACATTCCCTCTATAAGTGATAGCTTATGATAAGTGTCTTTTTCTGTGTGACTTATCTCACTTAGAATCGTCGTACCTAAGTCCACTCATCTTGCTTCTACTAGCCTTATGACATTGATTTCATGTCTGAGTGATATTGCATTGTACATAAGGACCACAACTTCTTTATCCATTTTTCTCTTTCCTGGGATATTTAAGGTGTCATGAAGTGGAGGTTCTTGTCAACAGAGCAGCCCTTAACTTTGGGGTGCCTGTGTCTTGCTGATTTTTAGTTTTCCCAATTTATACGCCCATGAGTGGACGTGCCCTACGCTCCCTAAGCTGTGTTTTTTCGATGTTTCAGGACACACCGTACACTTCTCCAGAGTGGCTGTTGGCAATTTACATCCCGCCCATCAGCGTAGCAAGGCTGCCATTTCTCCATGGCCTGTCCTGCATTTCTGGTTTTGACACTTTTTGCAGCATGGCCCTTTTGACCGATGGGAAGCGAGACTTCTTTGTAGCGCTGATTTGCCTTTCCAGGTTGCTTGGTTGGCCAAAAAGGGCGTATGCGTTTTTTCCTGAATATATTCAGGAAAAAACGCATACGCCCTTTTTGGCCAAGGGCATCATTGTCGACGTTTTGCCGCTTTTCATGTGCTTTAAAGGCGATTCGAATCTACCTCCTGAAACCTGTTTCCTGCAATTCTGCCTTGCTTTCAAATCCTCTTCGTTGCCTTCCCTCAATATATTTGTGGACGAGAGTTATCATTTATAACTCAGCAGGTTTGTGAATGGCAGTGCCCCTGAGCTCCATTTTTCAACTGTCTTGTTTGGGAGCTGGCCGCAAAAGCACGGGATTGCCTCAGGCCCTATTCTGGTTCCCGGCGGCAGGCTGAGCCTGTGGTTAATTCATCTTCCTGATGGGAAATTAGAGTGACCTGTGCCTGTCCCAACACCTAGATCTAGTCTCTCATTGGTTGCCCCTCTTCCCGTTCATCCTCAGGACAAATTGCAACCTGTACAGAACAGGAGGTTAAAGGTGCTGATTCTCCAAGTAGGGAGATTGCTAGTGAAGTAGCTGGAAACGCGAACCCGAGCACAAGGAGATGAGAAATTGGGTGTGTTTTAGAAACCTTTCAAAATCACACGGTGTACCATCTTCTGAGTTTCTCATGCATGTTTTCGATGTAGGAAGATGCCCTAGAACCTGGAGATTTGGGACCCATGGGATGGGTACCACGCAGTATTACTTTAAAGGGTCTGCACTTGCTCATCCAACATCACCCAACCTCTAAGCCCCAATAGTGTCCACCCTTATGTCTCATCCAGCTGTGGGTCCAGATATGGTCAGTCCAGATTGCATCACAGCCTCTGAACTAATTTTGTAAGAATTTCTCTCTCTTTCACTGTCTTTGTTTTACGGGTTTTTAAAAGTAATTTATTTTTATAATGGGGTTTAGCTGCTTTTCACCGCTGTGTTTATGCGGCTTTACACCCACTTGACTCACTTCCAGAGAGATATCAATACATAGGTTTTAAGATTCTTACTAGTCAGATATATACTTGTGCGGTGAATAGGGGGTGTTGAGTCCAGTTCACTGAGCAAGGAGTAGGTCTTGTCTATTACATATTGGGTGTATGGAACGGTATCTGAGCTAATATGAAACCCTTGTTTTATGCATCACCCCACCTCACCTTTCCCGTTAAGCAGCCATAGTGTGTTTTCTAAACGTGTGACTCTGTTCTGTTTTGTAATTCAGTTCAAGTGTAGCGGTTTTTACATTCCCTCTATAAGTGATAGCTTTTGATAAGTGTCTTTTTCTGTGTGACTTATTTCACTTAGAATCGTCGTACCTAAATCCACTCATCTTGCTTCTACTAGCCTTATGACATTGATTTCATGTCTGAGTGATATTCCATTGTACATAAGGACCACAACTTCTTTATCCATTTTTCTCTTTCCTGGGATGTTTAAGGTGTCATGAAGTGGAGGTTCTTGTCAACAGAGCAGCCCTAAACTTTGGGGTGCCTGTGTCTTGCTGATTTTTAGTTTTACCAATTTATACTCCCATGAGTGGACGTGCCCTATGCTCCATAAGCTGTGTTTTTTCGATGTTTCAGGACACACTGTACACTTCTCCAGAGTGGCTGTTGGCAATTTACATCCCGCTCATCAGCGTAGCAAGGCTGCCATTTCTCCATGGCCTGTCCTGCATTTCTGGTTTTGACACTTTTTGCAGCATGGCCCTTTTGACCGATGGGAAGCGAGACTTCTTTGTAGCGCTGATTTGCCTTTCCAGGTTGCTTGGTTGGCCAAAAAGGGCGTATGCGTTTTTTCCTGAATATATTCAGGAAAAAACGCATACGCCCTTTTTGGCCAAGGGCATCATTGTCGACCTTTTGCCGCTTTTCATGTGCTTTAAAGGCGATTCGAATCTACCTCCTGAAATCTGTTTTCTGCAATTCTGCCTTGCTTTCAAATCCTCTTCGTTGCCTTCCCTCAATATATCTGTGGATGAGAGTTATCATTTATAACTCTGCGGGTTTGTGAATTGCAGTGTCCCTGAGCTCCATTTTTCAACTCGCTTTTTTGGGAGCTGGCCGCAAAAGCGCGGGATTGCCTCAGGCCCTATTGTGCTTCTGGGCGGCAGGCTGACCCTGTGATTAATTCTTCTTCCTGATGGGAAATTAGAGTGACCTGTGCCTATCCCAACACCTAGATCTAGTCTCTCATTGGTTGCCCCTCTTCCCGTTCATCCTCAGGACAAATTGCAACCTGTACAGAACAGGAGGTTAAAGGTGCTGATTCTCCAAGTAGGGAGATTGCTAGTAAAGTAGCTGGAATGGCGAACCCGAGCACAAGGAGATGAGAAATGAGGTGCGTTTTAGAAACCTTTCAAAATCACACGGTGTACCATCTTCTGAGTTTCTCATGCATGTTTTCGATGTAGGAAGATGCCCTTGAACCTGGAGACTTGGGACCCATGGGATGGGTACCACGCAGTATTACTTTAAAGGGTCTGCGTTTGCTCACCCAACCTAACCCCACCTTTCAGCCCCAAGAGTGTCCACCCTTATGTCTCATCCACCTGTGCGTGTAGATATGGTCAATCCAGGTTGCATCACAGCCTCTGAACGAATTTTGTAAGAATTTCTCTCTCTTTCACTGTCTTTGTTTTACGGGTTTTTAAAAGTAATTTATTTTTATAATGGGGTTTAGTTGCTTTTCACGGCTGTGTTTATGCGGCTTTACACCCACTTGACTCACTTCCAGACATATATCAATACATAGGTTTTAAGATTCTTACTAGTCACCTATATTCTTGTGCGGTGAATAGGGGGTGTTGAGTCCAGTTCACTGAGCAAGGAGTAGGTCTTGTCTATTACATATTGGGTGTATGGAACGGTATCTGAGCTAATATGAAACCCTTGTTTTATGCATCACCCCACCTCACCTTTCCCGTTAAGCAGCCATAGTGTGTTTTCTAAACGTGTGACTCTGTTCTGTTTTGTAATTCAGTTCAAGTGTAGCGGTTTTTACATTCCCTCTATAAGTGATAGCTTTTGATAAGTGTCTTTTTCTGTGTGACTTATTTCACTTAGAATCGTCGTACCTAAATCCACTCATCTTGCTTCTACTAGCCTTATGACATTGATTTCATGTCTGAGTGATATTGCATTGTACATAAGGACCACAACTTCTTTATCCATTTTTCTCTTTCCTGGGATGTTTAAGGTGTCATGAAGTGGAGGTTCTTGTCAACAGAGCAGCCCTAAACTTTGGGGTGCCTGTGTCTTGCTGATTTTTAGTTTTACCAATTTATACTCCCATGAGTGGACGTGCCCTATGCTCCATAAGCTGTGTTTTTTCGATGTTTCAGGACACACTGTACACTTCTCCAGAGTGGCTGTTGGCAATTTACATCCCGCTCATCAGCGTAGCAAGGCTGCCATTTCTCCATGGCCTGTCCTGCATTTCTGGTTTTGACACTTTTTGCAGCATGGCCCTTTTGACCGATGGGAAGCGAGACTTCTTTGTAGCGCTGATTTGCCTTTCCAGGTTGCTTGGTTGGCCAAAAAGGGCGTATGCGTTTTTTCCTGAATATATTCAGGAAAAAACGCATACGCCCTTTTTGGCCAAGGGCATCATTGTCGACCTTTTGCCGCTTTTCATGTGCTTTAAAGGCGATTCGAATCTACCTCCTGAAATCTGTTTTCTGCAATTCTGCCTTGCTTTCAAATCCTCTTCGTTGCCTTCCCTCAATATATCTGTGGATGAGAGTTATCATTTATAACTCTGCGGGTTTGTGAATTGCAGTGTCCCTGAGCTCCATTTTTCAACTCGCTTTTTTGGGAGCTGGCCGCAAAAGCGCGGGATTGCCTCAGGCCCTATTGTGCTTCTGGGCGGCAGGCTGACCCTGTGATTAATTCTTCTTCCTGATGGGAAATTAGAGTGACCTGTGCCTATCCCAACACCTAGATCTAGTCTCTCATTGGTTGCCCCTCTTCCCGTTCATCCTCAGGACAAATTGCAACCTGTACAGAACAGGAGGTTAAAGGTGCTGATTCTCCAAGTAGGGAGATTGCTAGTAAAGTAGCTGGAATGGCGAACCCGAGCACAAGGAGATGAGAAATGAGGTGCGTTTTAGAAACCTTTCAAAATCACACGGTGTACCATCTTCTGAGTTTCTCATGCATGTTTTCGATGTAGGAAGATGCCCTTGAACCTGGAGACTTGGGACCCATGGGATGGGTACCACGCAGTATTACTTTAAAGGGTCTGCGTTTGCTCACCCAACCTAACCCAACCTTTCAGCCCCAAGAGTGTCCACTCTTATGTCTCATCCACCTGTGCGTGTAGATATGGTCAATCCAGGTTGCATCACATCCTCTGAACGAATTTTGTAAGAATTTCTCTCTCTTTCACTGTCTTTGTTTTACGGGTTTTTAAAAGTAATTTATTTTTATAATGGGGTTTAGTTGCTTTTCACGGCTGTGTTTATGCGGCTTTACACCCACTTGACTCACTTCCAGACATATATCAATACATAGGTTTTAAGATTCTTACTAGTCACCTATATTCTTGTGCGGTGAATAGGGGGTGTTGAGTCCAGTTCACTGAGCAAGGAGTAGGTCTTGTCTATTACATATTGGGTGTATGGAACGGTATCTGAGCGAATTTGAACCCCTTGTTTTATGCATCACCCCACCTCACCTTTCCCGTTAAGCAGCCATAGTGTGTTTTCTAAACGTGTGACTCTGTTCTGTTTTGTAATTCAGTTCAAGTGTAGCGGTTTTTACATTCCCTCTATAAGTGATAGCTTATGATAAGTGTCTTTTTCTGTGTGACTTATTTCACTTAGAATCGTCGTACCTAACTCCACTCATCTTGCTTCTACTAGCCTTATGACATTGATTTCATGTCTGAGTGATATTCCATTTTACATAAGGACCACGACTTCTTTATCCATTTTTCTCTTTCCTGGGATATTTAAGGTGTCATGAAGTGGAGGTTCTTGTCAACAGAGCAGCCCTAAACTTTGGGGTGCCTGTGTCTTGCTGATTTTTCTTTTTCCCAATTTATACGCCCATGAGTGGACGTGCCGTACGCTCCCTAAGCTGTGTTTTTTCGATGTTTCAGGACACACCATACACTTCTCCAGAGTGGCTGCTGGCAATTAACATCCCGCCCATCAGCGTAGCAAGGCTGCCATTTCTCCATGGCCTGTCCTGCATTTCTGGTTTTGACACATTTTGCAGCATGACCCTTTTGACCGATGGGAAGCGAGACTTCTTTGTAGTGCTGATTTGCCTTTCCAGGTTGCTTGGTTGGCCAAAAAGGGCGTATGCGTTTTTTCCTGAATATATTCAGGAAAAAACGCATACGCCCTTTTTGGCCAAGGGCATCATTGTCGACGTTTTGCCGCTTTTCATATGCTTTAAAGGCGATTCGAATCTACCTCCTGAAACCTGTTTCCTGCAATTCTGCCTTGCTTTCAAATCCTCTTCGTTGCCTTCCCTCAATATATTTGTGGACAAGAGTTATCATTTATAACTCAGCAGGTTTGTGAATGGCAGTGCCCCTGAGCTCCATTTTTCAACTGTCTTGTTTGGGAGCTGGCCGCAAAAGCACGGGATTGCCTCAGGCCCTATTCTGGTTCCTGGCGGCAGGCAGAGCCTGTGGTTAATTCTTCTTCCTGATGGGAAAATAGAGTGACCTGTGCCTGTCCCAACACCTAGATCTAGTCTCTCATTGGTTGCCCCTCTTCCCGTTCATCCTCAGGACAAATTGCAACCTGTACAGACCAGGAGGTTAAAGGTGCTGATTCTCCAAGTAGGGAGATTGCTAGTGAAGTAGCTGCAATGGCGAACCCGAGCACAAGGAGATGAGAAATGAGGTGCGTTTTAGAAACCTTTCAAAATCACACGGTGTACCTTCTTCTGGGTTCCTCATGCAAGATTTCGATGTAGGAAGATGCCCTTGAACCTGGAGATTGGGGACCCATGGGATGGGTACCATGCAGTATTACTTTAAAGGGTCTGCGTTTTCTCACCCAACCTCACCCAACCTCTCAGCCCCAAGAGTGTCCACCCTTATGTCTCATCCAGCTGTGGGTCTAGATATGGTCAATCCAGGTTGCATCAAAGCCCCTGAATGAATTTTGTAAGAATTTCTGTCTCTTTCACTGTCTTTGTTTCATGAGTTTTTAAAACTAATTTATTTTTATAATGGGGTTTAGCTGCTTATCACGTCTGTGTTTATGCGGCTTTACACCCACTTGACACACTTCCAGAGAGATATCAATACATAGGTTTTAAGATTATTACTAGTCACATATATTCTTGTGTGGTGAATAGGGGGTGTTGAGTCCAGTTCACTGAGCAAGGAGTAGGTCTTGTCTATTACGTATTGGGTGTATGGAACGGTATCTGAGCTAATTTGAAACCCTTGTTTTATGCATCACCCCACCTCACCTTTCCCGTTAAGCAACCATAGATTTTTTTCTAAATGTGTGACTTTGTTCTGTTTTGTAATTCAGTTCAAATGTAGCGGTTTTTACATTCCCTGTATAAGTTATAGCTTTTCATAAGTGTCCTTTTCTGTGTGACATATTTCACTTAGAATCGTCGTACCTAAGTCCACCCATCTTGCTTCTACAAGCCTTATGACATTGATTTCATGGCTGAGTGATATTCCATTGTACATAAGGACCACAACTTCTTTATCCATTTTTCTCTTTCCTGGGATATTTAAGGTGTCATGAAGTGGAGGTTCTTGTCAACAGAGCAGCCCTAAACTTTGGGGTGCCTGTGTCTTGCTGATTTTTAGTTTTCAAAATTTATACGCCCATGAGTGGAAGTGCCCTATGCTCCCTAAGCTGTGTTTTTTCGATGTTTCAGGCCTCACCGTACACTTCTCCAGGGTGGTTGTTGTCAATTTACATCCCGCCCATCAGCGTAGCAAGGCTCCAATTTCTCCATGGCCTGTCCTGCATTTGTGGTTTTGACACTTTTATCAGCATGGCCCTTTTGACGGATGGGAAGCGAGACTTCTTGTAGCGCTGATTTGCCTTTCCATGTGCTTGGTTGGCCAAAAAGGGCGTATGCGTTTTTTCCTGAATATATTCAGGAAAAAACGCATACGCCCTTTTTGGCCAAGGGCATCATTGTCCACGTTTTGCCGCTTTTCATGTGCTTTAAAGGCGAATCGAATCCACCTCCTGAAACCTGTTTCCTGCAATTCTGCCTTGCTTTCAAATCCTCTTCGTTGCCTTCCCTCAGTATATTTGTGGACGAGAGTTATCATTTATAACTCTGCAGTGTTATGAATTGCAGTGCCCATGTGCTCCATTTTTCAACTGACTTTTTTGGGAGCTGGCCGCAGAAGCGCGGGATTGCCTCAGGCCCTATTCTGGTTCCGGGTGGCAGGCTGAGCCTGTGGTTATTTCTTCTTCCTGATGAGAAAATAGAGTGACCTGTGCCTGTCCCAACACCTAGATCTAGTCTCTCATTGGCTGCCCCTCTTCCCGTTCATCCTCAGGACAAATTGCAACCTGTACGGAACAGGAGGTTAAAGGTGCTGATTCTCCAAGTAGGGAGATTGCTAGTGAAGTAGCTGGAATGGCAAACCCGAGCACAAGGAGATGAGAAATGAGGTGCGTTTTAGAAACCTTTCAAAATCACACGGTGTACCATCTTCTGGGTTCCTCATGCAAGTTTTCGATGTAGGAAGATGCCCTTGAACCTGGAGATTTGGGACCCATGGGATGGGTACCACGCAGTATTACCTTAAAGGGTCTGCGTTGGCTCACCCAACCTCACCAAACCTCTCAGCCCCAAGAATGTCCACCCTTATGTCTCATCCAGCTGTGGGTCTAGATATGGTCAATCCAGGTTGCGTCACAGCCCCTGAATGAATTTTGTAAGAATTTCTGTCTCTTTCACTGTCTTTGTTTCATGGGTTTTTAAAACTAATTTATTTTTATAATGGGGTTTAGCTGCTTTTCACGGCTGTGTTTATGCGGCTTTACACCCACTTGACACACTTCCAGAGAGATATGAATACATAGGTTTTAAGATTCTTACTAGTCACATATATTCTTGTGCGGTGAATAGGGGGTGTTGAGTCCAGTTCACTGAGCAAGGAGTAGGTCTTGTCTATTACGTATTGGGTGTATGGAACGGTATCTGAGCTAATTTGAAACCCTTGTTTTATGCATCACCCCACCTCACATTTCCCGTTAAGCAGCCATAGTCTGTTTTCTAAATGTTTGACTTTGTTCTGTTTTCTAATTCAGTTCAAAAGGAGCGGTTTTTACATTCCCTGTATAAGTTATAGGTTTTGATAAGTGTCTTTTTCTGTGTGACTTATTTCACTTAGAATCGTCGTACCTAAGTCCACCCATCTTGCTTCTACTAGCCTTATGACATTGATTTCATGGCTGAGTGATATTCCATTGTACATAAGGACCACAACTTCTTTATCCATTTTTCTCTTTCCTGGGATATTTAAGGTGTCATGAAGTGGAGGTTCTTGTCAACAGAGCAGCCCTAAACTTTGGGGTGCCTGTGTCTTGCTGATTTTTAGTTTTCAAAATTTATACGCCCATGAGTGGAAGTGCCCTATGCTCCCTAAGCTGTGTTTTTTCGAAGTTTCAGGCCTCACCGTACACTTCTCCAGAGTGGCTGTTGGCAGTTTACATCCCGCCCATCAGCGTAGCAAGGCTCCAATTTCTCCATGGCCTGTCCTGCATTTGTGGTTTTGACACTTTTATCAGCATGGCCCTTTTGACGGATGGGAAGCGAGACTTCTTTGTAGCGCTGATTTGACTTTCCAGGTTGCTTGGTTGGCCAAAAAGGGCGTATGCGTTTTTTCCTGAATATATTCAGGAAAAAACGCCTACGCCCTTTTTGGCCAAGGGCATCATTGTCCACGTTTTGCCGCTTTTCATGTGCTTTAAAGGCGATTCGAATCTACCTCCTGAAACCTGTTTCCTGCAATTCTGCCTTGCTTTCAAATCCTCTTCGTTGCCTTCCCTCAATATATTTGTGGACGAGAGTTATCATTTATAACTCAGCAGGTTTGTGAATGGCAGTGTCCCTGAGGTCCATTTTTCAACTCGCTTTTTTGGGATCTGGCCGCAAAAGCGCGGGATTGCCTCAGGCCCTATTCTGGTTCCGGGTGGTAGGCTGAGCCTGTGGTATTTTCTTCTTCCTGATGGGAAAATAGAGTGACCTGTGCCTGTCCCAACACCTAGATCTAGTCTCTCATTGGTTGCCCCTCTTCCCGTTCATCCTCAGGACAAATTGCAACCTGTACAGAACAGGAGGTTAAAGGTGCTGATTCTCCAAGTAGGGAGATTGCTAGTGAAGTAGCTGGAATAGCGAACCCGAGCACAAGGAGATGAGAAATGGGGTGTGTTTTAGAAACCTTTCAAAATCACACGGTGTACCATCTTCTAGTTTTCCCATGCGTGTTTTCGATGTAGGAAGATGCCCTTGAACCTGGAGACTTGGGACCCATGGGATGGGTACCACGCAGTATTACTTTAAAGGGTCTGCGTTGGCTCACCCAACCTCACCCAACCTCTCAGCCCCAAGAGTGTCCACCCTTAGGTCTCATCCAGCTGTGGGTCTAGATATGTTCAATCCAGGTTGCATCACAGCCCCTGAACGAATTGGGTAAGAATTTCTCTCTCTTTCACTGTCTTTGTTTTACGGGTTTTTACAAGTAATTTATTTTTATAATGGGGTTTAGCTGCTTTTCACGGCTGTGTTTATGCGGCTTTACACCCACTTGACACACTTCCAGAGAGATATCAATACATAGGTTTTAAGATTCTTACTAGTCAGATATATACTTGTGCGGTGAATAGGGGGTGTTGTGTCCAGTTCACTGAGCAAGGAGTAGGTCTTGTCTATTACATATTGGGTGTATGGAACGGTATCTGAGCTAATTTGAAACCCTTGTTTTATGCATCACACCACCTCACCTTTACCGTTAAGCAGCCATAGTGTGTTTTCTAAACGTGTGACTCTGTTCTCTTTTGTAATTCAGTTCAAGTGTAGCAGTTTTTACATTCCCTCTATACGTGATAGCTTATGATAAGTGTCTTTTTCTGTGTGACTTATTTCACTTAGAGTCGTCGTACCTAAATCCACTCATCATGCTGCTACTAGCCTTATGACATTGATTTCATGGCTGAGTGATATTCCATTGTACATAAGGACCACAACTTCTTTATCCATTTTTCTCTTCCCTGGGATATTTAAGGTGTCATGAAGTGGGGGTTCTTGTCAACAGAGCAGCCCTAAACTTTGGGGTGCCTGTGTCTTGCTGATTTTTAGTTTTCAAAATTTATACGCCCATGAGTGGAAGTGCCCTATGCTCCCTAAGCTGTGTTTTTTCGATGTTTCAGGCCTCACCGTACACTTCTCCAGGGTGGCTGTTGGCAATTTACATCCCGCCCATGAGCGTAGCAAGGCTCCAATTTCTCCATGGCCTGTCCTGCATTTGTGGTTTTGACACTTTTATCAGCATGGCCCTTTTGACGGATGGGAAGCGAGACTTCTTTGTAGCGCTGATTTGCCTTTCCAGGTTGCTTGGTTGGCCAAAAAGGGCGTATGCGTTTTTTCCTGAATATATTCAGGAAAAAACGCATACGCCCTTTTTGGCCAAGGGCATCATTGTCCACGTTTTGCCGCTTTTCATGTGCTTTAAAGGCGATTCGAATCTACCTCCTGAAACCTGTTTCCTGCAATTCTGCCTTGCTTTCAAATCCTCTTCGTTGCCTTCCCTCAGTATATTTGTGGACGAGAGTTATCATTTATAACTCTGCAGGGTTGTGAATTGCAGTGCCCATGTGCTCCATTTTTCAACTGACTTTTTTGGGAGCTGGCCGCAGAAGCGCGGGATTGCCTCAGGCCCTATTCTGGTTCCGGGTGGCAGGCTGAGCCTGTGGTTATTTCTTCTTCCTGATGAGAAAATAGAGTGACCTGTGCCTGTCCCAACACCTAGATCTAGTCTCTCATTGGCTGCCCCTCTTCCCGTTCATCCTCAGGACAAATTGCAACCTGTACGGAAGAGGAGGTTAAAGGTGCTGATTCTCCAAGTAGGGAGATTGCTAGTGAAGTAGCTCGAATGGCGAACCCGAGCACAAGGAGATGAGAAATGAGGTGCGTTTTAGAAACCTTTCAAAATCACACGGTGTACCATCTTCTGGGTTCCTCATGCAAGTTTTCGATGTAGGAAGATGCCCTTGAACCTGGAGATTTGGGACACATTGGATGGGTACCACGCAGTATTACCTTAAAGGGTCTGCTTTGGCTCACGCAACCTCACCAAACCTCTCAGCCCCAAGAATGTCCACCCTTATGTCTCATCCAGCTGTGGGTCTAGATATGGTCAATCCAGGTTGCGTCACAGCCCCTGAATGAATTTTGTAAGAATTTCTGTCTCTTTCTCTGTCTTTGTTTCATGGGTTTTTAAAACTAATTTATTTTTATAATGGGCTTTAGCTGCTTTTCACGGCTGTGTTTATGCGGCTTTACACCCACTTGACACACTTCCAGAGAGATATCAATACATAGGTTTTAAGATTCTTACTAGTCACATATATTCTTGTGCAGTGAATAGGGGGTGTTGAGTCCAGTTCACTGAGCAAGGAGTAGGTCTTGTCTATTACGTATTGGGTGTATGGAACGGTATCTGAGCTAATTTGAAACCCTTGTTTTATCCATCACCCCACCTCACCTTTCCCGTTAAGCAACCATAGTTTTTTTTCTAAATGTGTGACTTTGTTCTGTTTTGTAATTCAGTTCAAATGTAGCGGTTTTTACATTCCCTGTATAAGTTATAGCTTTTGATAAGTGTCTTTTTCTGTGTGACTTATTTCACTTAGAATCGTCGTACCTACGTCCACCCATCTTGCTTCTACTAGCCTTATGACATTGATTTCATGGCTGAGTGATATTCCATTGTACATAAGGACCACAACTTCTTTATCCATTTTTCTCTTTCCTGGGATATTTAAGGTGTCATGAAGTGGAGGTTCTTGTCAACAGAGCAGCCCTAAACTTTGGGGTGCCTGTGTCTTGCTGATTTTTAGTTTTCAAAATTTATACGCCCATGAGTGGACGTGCCCTATGCTCCCTAAGCTGTGTTTTTTCGATGTTTCAGGCCTCACCGTAAACTTCTCCAGAGTGGCTGTTGGCAATTTACATCCCGCCCATCAGCGTAGCAAGGCTCCAATTTCTCCATGGCCTGTCCTGCATTTGTGGTTTTGACACTTTTATCAGCATGGCCCTTTTGACGGATGGGAAGCGAGACTTCTTTGTAGCGCTGATTTGACTTTCCAGGTTGCTTGGTTTGCCAAAAAGGGCGTATGCGTTTTTTCCTGAATATATTCAGGAAAAAACGCATACGCCCTTTTTGGCCAAGGGCATCATTGTCCACGTTTTGCCGCTTTTCATGTGCTTTAAAGGCGATTTGAATCTACCTCCTGAAACCTGTTTCCTGCAATTCTGCCTTGCTTTCAAATCCTCTTCGTTGCCTTCCCTCAATATATTTGTGGACGAGAGTTATCATTTATAACTCTGCAGGGTTGTGAATTGCAGTGCCCATGTGCTCCATTTTTCAACTGGCTTTTTTGGGAGCTGGCCGCAGAAGCGCGGGATTGCCTCAGGCCCTATTCTGGTTCCGGGTGGCAGGCTGAGCCTGTGGTTATTTCTTCTTCCTGACGAGAAAATAGAGTGACCTGTGCCTGTCCCAACACCTAGATCTAGTCTCTCATTGGCTGCCCCTCTTCCCGTTCATCCTCAGGACAAATTGCAACCTGTACGGAACAGGAGGTTAAAGGTGCTGATTCTCCAAGTAGGGAGATTGCTAGTGAAGTAGCTGGAATGGCGAACCCGAGTACAAGGAGATGAGAAATGAGGTGCGTTTTAGAAACCTTTCAAAATCACACGGTGTACCATCTTCTGGGTTCCTCATGCAAGTTTTCGATGTAGGAAGATGCCCTTGAACCTGGAGATTTGGGACCCAAGGGATGGGTACCACGCAGTATTACCTTAAAGGGTCTGCGTTGGCTCACCCAACCTCACCATACCTCTCAACCCCAAGAATGTCCACCCTTATGTCTCATCCAGCTGTGGGTCTAGATATGGTCAATCCAGGTTGCGTCACAGCCCCTGAATGAATTTTGTAAGAATTTCTGTCTCTTCCACTGTCTTTGTTTCATGGGTTTTTAAAACTAATTTATTTTTATAATGGGGTTTAGCTGCTTTTCACGGCTGTGTTTATGCGGCTTTACACCCACTTGGCTCACTTCCAGAGAGATATGAATACATAGGTTTTAAGATTCTTACTAGTCAAATATATTCTTGTGCGGTGAATAGGGGGTGTTGAGTCCAGTTCACTGAGCAAGGAGTAGGTCTTGTCTATTACGTATTGGGTGTATGGAACGGTATCTGAGCTAATTTGAAACCCTTGTATTATGCATCACACCACCTCACCTTCCCCGTTAAGCAACCATAGTTTTTTTTCTAAATGTGTGACTTTGTTCTGTTTTCTAATTCAGTTCAAATGTAGCGGTTTTTACATTCCCTGTATAAGATATAGCTTTTGATAAGTGTCTTTTTCTGTGTGACTTATTTCACTTAGAATCATCGTACCTAAATCCACTCATCATGCTGCTACTAGCCTTATGACATTGATTTCATGGCTGAGTGATATTCCATTGTACATAAGGACCACAACTTCTTTATCCATTTTTCTCTTTCCTGGGATATTTAAGGTGTCATGAAGTGGAGGTTCTTGTCAACAGAGCAGCCCTAAACTTTGGGGTGCCTGTGTCTTGCTGATTTTTAGTTTTCCCAATTTATACGCCCATGAGTGGAAGTGCCCTATGCTCCCTATGCTGTGTTTTTTCGATGTTTCAGGACACACCGTACACTTCTCCAGAGTGAATGTTGGCAATTTACATACCGCCCATCAGCGTAGCAAGGCTCCCCTTTCTCCATGGCCTGTACTGCATTTCTGGTTTTGACACTTTTTGCAGCATGGCCCTTTTGACCGATGGGAAGCGAGACTTCTTTGTAGCGCTGATTTGCCTTTCCAGGTTGCTTGGTTGGCCAAAAAGGGTGTATGCGTTTTTTCCTAAATATATTCAGGAAAAAACGCATACGCCCTTTTTGGCCAAGGGCATCATTGTCGACGTTTTGCCGCTTTTCATGTGCTTTAAAAGCGATTCGAATCTACCTCCTGAAACCTGTTTCCTGCAATTCTGCCTTGCTTTCAAATCTTCTTCGTTGCCTTCCCTCAATATATTTCTGGACGAGAGTTATCATTTATAACTCTGCAGGTTTGTGAATTGCAGTGAACCTGATCTCCATTTTTCAACTCGCTTTTTTGTGATATGCCCGCAAAAGCACGGGATTGCCTCAGGCCTTATTCTGGTTCCTGGCAGCAGGCTGAGCCTGTGGTTATTTCTTCTTCCTGATGGGAACATAGAGTGACCTGTGCCTGTCCCAACACCTAGATCTAGTCTGTAATTGGTTGCCCCTCTTCCCGTTCATCCTCAGGACAAATTGCAAGCTGTACGGAACAGGAGGTTAAAGGTGCTGATTCTCCAAGTAGGGAGATTGCTATTAAAGAAGCTGCAATGGCGAACCTGAGCACACGGAGTTGAGAAATGAGGTGCGTTTTAGAAACTTTCCCAATCACACGGTGTACCATCTTCTGGGTTTCTCATGCATGTTTTCGATGTAGGAAGATGCCCTTAAACCTGGAGATTTGGGACCCATGGGATGGGAACCGCGCAGTATTACTTTAAAGGGTCTGCGTTTGCTCACTCAACCTCACCAAAACTCTTAGCCCCAAGAGTGTCCACCCTTATGTCTCATCCAGCTGTGGGTCTAGATATGGTCAATCCAGGTTGTGTCACAGCCCCTGAATGAATTTTGTAAGAATTTCTCTCTCTTTCACTGTCTTTGTTTTACGGGTTTTTAAAAGTAATTTATTTTTATAATGGGGTTTAGCGGCTTTTCACGGCTGTGTTTATGCGGCTTTACACCCACTTGACTCACTTCCAGAGAGATATCAATACATAAGTTTTAAGATTCTCACTAGTCAGATATATTCTTGTGCGGTGAATAGGGGGTGTTGAGTCCAGTTCACTGAACAAGGAGTAGGTCTTGTCTATTACATATTGGGTGTATGGAACGGTATCTGAGCTAATTTGAAACCCTTGTTTTATGCATCACCCCACGTCACCTTTCCCGTTAAGCAGCCATAGTGTGTTTTCTAAATGTGTGACTCTGTTCTGATTTGTAATTCAATTCAAGTGTAGTGGTTTTTACATTCACTCTATAAGTGATAGCTTTTGATAAGTGTCTTTTTCTGTGTGTCTTATTTCCCTTAGAATCGTCGTACCTAATTCCACCCATCTTGCTTCTACTGGCCTTATGACATTGATTTCATGGCTGAGTGATATTTCATTGTACATAAGGACCACGATTTCTTTATCCATTTTTCTCTTTCCTGGGATATTTAAGGTTTCGTGAAGTGGAGGTTCTTCTCAACAGAGCAGCCCTAAACTTTGGGGTGCCTGAGTCTTGCTGATTTTTAGTTTTCCCAATTTATACGCCCATGAGTGGAAGTGCCCTATGCTCCCTTAGCTGTGTTTTTTCGATATTTCAGGCCACACCGTACACTTCTTCAGAGTGGCTGTTAGCAATTTACATCCCGCCCATCAGCGTAGCAAGGCTTCCATTTCTCCATGGCCTGTCCTGCATTTGTGGTTTTGACACTTTTTTCAGCATGGCCCTTTTAACCGATGGGAAGCGAGACTTCTTTGTAGCGCTGATTTGTCTTTCCAGGTTGCTTGGTTGGCCAAAAAGGGCGTATGCGTTTTTTCCTGAATATATTCAGGAAAAAACGCATACGCCCTTTTTGGCCAAGGGCATCATTGTCCACGTTTTGCCGATTTTCATGTGGTTTAAAGGCGATTCTAATCTACCTCCTGAAACCTGTTTTCTGCAATTCTGCCTTGCTTTCAAATCCTCTTCGTTTCCTTCCCTCAATATATTTGTGGACGAGAGTTATCATTTATAACTCTGCATGTTTGTGAATTGCAGTGACCCTGAGCTCCATTTTTCAACTGTCTTTTTTGGGAGCTGGCCGCAAAAGCGTGGGATTGCCTCAGGCCCTATTCTGATTCCGGGCGGCAGGCTGAGCCTGTAGTTAATACTTCTTCCTGATGGGAAAATAGAGTGACCTGTGCCTGTCCCAACACCTAGATCTAGTCTCTCATTGGTTGCCCCTCTTCCCGTAAATCCTCAGGACAAATTGCAACCTGTACGGAACAGGAGGTTAAAGGTGCTGATTCTCCAAATAGGGAGATTGCTAGTAAAGTAGCTGGAATGGTGAACCCGAGCACAAGGAGATGAGAAATGAGGTGCCTTTTAAAAACCTTTCAAAATCACACGGTGTACCGTCTTCTGGGTTCGTCATGCAAGTTTTCGATGTAGGAAGATGCCCTTGAAACTGGAGATTTGGGACCCATGGGATGGGTACCACGCAGTATTACCTTAAACGGTCTGTGTTTGCTCACCCAACCTCACCAAACCTGTCAGCCCCAAGAGTGTCCACCCTTAGGTTTCATCCAACTGTGGGTCTAGATTTGTTCAATCCAGGTTGCATCACATCTCCTGAAAGAATTGTGTAAGAATTTCTCTCTCTTTCACTGTCTTTGTTTTACGGGTTTTTACAAGTAATTTATTTTTATAATGGGGTTTAGCTGCTTTTCACGGATGTGTTTATGCGGCTTTACACCCACTTGACACACTTCCAAAGAGATATCAATACATAGGTTTTAAGATTCTTACTAGTCAGATATATACTTGTGCGGTGAATAGGGGGTGTTGAGTCCAGTTCACTGAGCAAGGAGTAGGTCTTGTCTATTACATATTGGGTGTATGGAACGGTATCTGAGCTAATGTGAAACCCTTGTTTTATGCATCACACCACCTCACCTTTCCCGTTAAACAGCCATAGTGTGTTTTCTAAACGTGTGACACTGTTCTCTTTTGTAATTCAGTTCAAGTGTAGCAGTTTTTACATTCCCCTTATAAGTGATAGCTTATGATAAGTGTGTTTTTCTGTGTGACTTATTTCACTTAGAGTCGTCGTACCTAAATCCACTCATCATGCTGCTACTAGCCTTATGACATTGATTTCATGGCTGAGTGATATTCCATTGTACATAAGGACCACAACTTCTTTATCCATTTTTCTCTTTCCTGGGATATTTAAGGTGTCATGAAGAGGAGGTTCTTGTCAACAGAGCAGCCCTAAAATTTGGGGTGCCTGTGTCTTGCTGATTTTTAGTTTTCCCAATTTATACGCCCATGAGTGGACGTGCTCTATGCTCCCTAAGCTGTGTTTTTTCGATGTTTAAGGCAACACCGTACACTTCTCGAGAGTGGCTGCTGGCAATTTACATCCCGCCCATCAGTGTAGCAAGGCTCCCATTTCTCCATGGCCTCTCCTGCTTTTGTGGTTTTGACACTTTTTTCAGCATGGCCCTTTTGACCGATTCGAAGTGAGACTCCTTTTTAGCGCTGATTTGCCTTTCCAGGTTGCTTGGTTGGCCAAAAAGGGCGTATGCGTTTTTTCCTGAATATATTCAGGAAAAAACGCATACGCCCTTTTTGGCCAAGGGCATCATTGTCCACATTTTGCCGCTTTTCATGTGCTTTAAAGGCGATTCGAATCTACCTCCTGAAATCTGTTTCCTGCAATTCTGGCTTGCTTTCAAATCCTCTTCGTTGCCTTCCCTCAATATATTTCTGGACGAGAGTTATCATTTATACCTCTGCAGGTCTGTGAATTGCAGTGCCCATGTGCTCCATTTTTCAACTGCCTTTTTTGGGAGCTGGCCGCAGAAGCGCGGATTTGCCTCAGGCAATATTCTGGTTCCTGGCGGCAGGCCTAGCCTGTGCTTAATTCTTCTTCCTGATGGGAAAATACAGTGACCTGTGCCTGTCCAAACACCTAGATCTAGTCTCTCATTGGTTGCCCCTCTTCCCGTTCATCCTCAGGACAAATTGCAACCTGTACAGAACAGGAGGTTAAAGGTGCTGATTCTCCAAGTAGGGAGATTGCTAGTAAAGTAGCTGGAATGGCGAACCCGAGAACAAGGAAATGAGAAATGAGGTGCGTTTCAGAAAGCTTTCCCGATCAGACGGTGTACCATCTTCTAGTTTTCCCATGCGTGTTTTCGATGTAGGAAGATGCCCTTGAACCTGGAGATTTGGGACCCATGGGATGGGTACCACGCAGTATTACTTTAAAGGGTCTGTGTTTGCTCACGCAACCTCACCCAACCTCTCAGCCCCAAGAGTGTCCACCCTTATGTCTCATCCAGCTGTGGGTCTAGATATGGTCAATCCAGGTTGCATCACAGCCTCTGAACGAATTTTGTAAGAATGTCTCTCTCTTTCACTGTCTTTGTTTTACGGGTTTTTACAAGTAATTTATTTTTATAATGGGGTTTAGCTGCTTTTCATGGCTCTGTTTATGCGGCTTTACACCCACTTGACTCACTTCCAGGTTGATATCAATACATAGGTTTTAAGATTCTCACTAGTCAGATATATTCTTGTGCGGTGAATAGGGGGTGTTGAGTCCAGTTCACTGAGCAAGGAGTAGGTCTTTTCTATTACTTATTGGGTGTATGGAACGGTATCTGAGCTAATTTGAAACCCTTGTTTTATGCATCAGCGCACATCACCTTTCCCGTTAAGCAGCCATAGTGTGTTTTCTAAATGTGTGACTCTGTTCTGATTTGTAATTCAATTCAAGTGTAGCGGTTTTTACATTCCCTTTATAAGTGATAGCTTTTGATAAGTGTCTTTTTCTGTGTGACTTATTTCACTTAGAGTCATCGTACCTAAATCCACTCATCATGCTGCTACTAGCCTTATGACATTGATTTCATGGCTGAGTGATATTCCATTGTACATAAGGACCACAACTTCTTTATCCATTTTTCTCTTTCCTGGGATATTTAAGATTTCCTGAAGTGGAGGTTCTTGTCAACAGAGCAGCCCTAAACTTTGGGTTGCCTGAGTCTTGCTGATTTTTAGTTTTCCCAATTTATACGCCCATGAGTGGAAGTGCCCTATGCTCCATAAACTGTGTTTTTTCGATGTTTCAGGCCACACCGTACAGTTCTCCAGAGTGGCTGTTGGCAATTTACATCCCGCTCATCAGCGTAGCAAGGCTCCTATTTCTCCATGGCCTGTCCTGCATTTGTGGTTTTGACACTTTTTTCAGCATGGCCCTTTGGACCGATGGGAAGCGAGACTTCTTGTAGCGCTGATTTGCCTTTCCAGGTTGCTTGGTTGGCCAAAAAGGGCGTATGCGTTTTTTCCTGAATATATTCAGGAAAAAACGCATACGCCCTTTTTGGCCAAGGGCATCATTGTCGACGTTTTGCCGCTTTTCATGTGCTTTAAAGGCGATTCGAATCTACCTCCTGAAACCTGTTTCCTGCAACTCTGCCTTGCTTTCAAATCCTCTTCGTTGCCTTCCCTCAATATATTTGTGGACGAGAGTTATCATTTATAACTCTGCAGGTTTGTGAATTGCAGTGCCCATGTGCTCCATTTTTCAACTGGCTTTTTTGGGAGCTGGCCGCAGAAGCGCGGGATTGCCTCAGGCCCTATTCTGGTTCCGGGCGGCAGGCTGAGCCTGTGGTTAATTCTTCTTCCTGATGGGAAAATAGAATGACCTGTGCCTGTCCCAACACCTAGATCTAATCTCTCATTCGTTGCCCCTCTTCCCATTCATCCTTAGGACAAATTGCAACCTGTACGGAACAGGAGCTTAAAGGTGCTGATTCTCCAAGTAGGGAGATTGCTAGTAAAGTAGCTGGAATGGCGAACCCGAGAACAAGGAAATGAGAAATGAGGTGCGTTTCAGAAACCTTTCCCGATCAGACGGTGTACCATCTTCTAGGTTTCCCATGCGTGTTTTCGATGTAGGAAGATGCCCTTGAACCTGGAGATTTCGGACCCATGGGATGGGTACCACGCAGTATTACTTTAAACGGTCTTCGTTTGCTCTCCCAACCTCACTAAACCTCTCAGCCCCAAGAGTGTCCACCCTTAGGTCTCATCCAACTGTGGGTCTAGATATGTTCAACCCAGGTTGCGTCACAGCCCCTGAAGGAATTTTGTAAGAATTTCTCTCTCTTTCACTGTCTTTGTTTTACGGGTTTTTAGAAGTAATTTATTTTTATAATGGAGTTTAGCTGCTTTTCACGGCTGTGTTTATGCGGCTTTACACACACTTGACTCACTTCCAGAGAGATATCAATACATAGGTTTTAAGATTCTCACTAGTCAGATATATTCTTGTGCGGTGAATAGGGGGTGTTGAGTCCAGTTCACTGAGCAAGGAGTAGGTCTTTTCTATTACTTATTGGGTGTATGGAACGGTATCTGAGCTAATTTGAAACCCTTGTTTTATGCATCACCGCACATCACCTTTCCCGTTAAGCAGCCATAGTGTGTTTTCTAAATGTGTGACTCTGTTCTGATTTGTAATTCAATTCAAGTGTAGCGGTTTTTACATTCCCTTTATAAGTGATAGCTTTTGATAAGTGTCTTTTTCTGTGTGACTTATTTCACTTAGAGTCATCGTACCTAAATCCACTCATCATGCTGCTACTAGCCTTATGACATTGATTTCATGGCTGAGTGATATTCCATTGTACATAAGGACCACAATTTCTTTATCCATTTTTCTCTTTCCTGGGATATTTAAGGTTTCCTGAAGTGGAGGTTCTTGTCAACAGAGCAGCCCTAACCTTTCGTTGCCTAAGTCTTGCTGATTTTTAGTTTTCCCAATTTATACGCCCATGAGTGGAAGTGCCCTATGCTCCATAAACTGTGTTTTTTCGATGTTTCAGGCCACACCGTACACTTCTCCAGAGTGGCTGTTGGCAATTTACATCCCGCCCATCAGCGTAGCAAGGCTCCCATTTCTCCATGGCCTGTCCTGCATTTGTGGTTTTGACACTTTTTTCAGCATGACCCTTTTGACCGATGGGAAGCGAGACTTCTTTGTAGCGCTGATTTGCCTTTCCAGGTTGCTTGGTTGGCCAAAAAGGGCGTATGCGTTTTTTCCTGAATATATTCAGGAAAAAAGGCATACGCCCTTTTTTTCCAAGGGCATCATTTTCCACGTTTTGCCGCTTTTCATGTGCTTGAAAGGCGATTCGAATCTACCTCCTGAAATCTGTGTTTTGCAGTTCTGCCTTGCTTTCAAATCCTCTTCGTTGCCTTCCCTCAATATATTTGTGGACGAGAGTTATCATTTATAACTCTGCAGGCTTGTGAATTGCAGTGCCACTGAGCTCCATTTTTCAACTCGCTTTTTTGGGATCTGGCCGCAAAAGCGCGGGATTGCCTCAGGCCCTTTTCTGGTTCCGGGTGGCAGGCTGAGCCTGTGGTTATTTCTTCTTCCTGATGGGAAAATAGAGTGACCTGTGCCTGTCCCAACACCTAGATCTAGTCTCTCATTGGTTGCCCCTCTTCCCGTTCATCCTCAGGACAAATTGCAACCTATACGGAACTGGAGGTTAAAGGTGCTGATTCTCCAAGTAGGGAGATTGCTAGTAAATTAGCTAGAATGGCGTACCCGAGCACAAGGAGATGAGAAATGAGGTGCGTTTTAGAAACCTTTCAAAATCACATGCTGTAACATCTTCTAGGTTCCTCATGCAAGTTTTCAATGTAGGAAGATGCCCTTGAACCTGGAGATTTGGGACCCATGGGATGGGTACCATGCATTATTACTTTAAAGGGTCTGCGTTGGCTCACCCAACCTCACCAAACCTCTCAGCCCCAAGAGTGTCCACCATTATGTCTCATCCAGCTGTGGGTCTAGATATGGTCAATCCAGGTTGCGTCACAGCCCCTGAATGAATTTTGTAAGAATTTCTCTCTCTTTCACTGTCTTTGTTTCATGCGTTTTTAAAACTAATTTATTTTTATAATGGGGTTTAGCTGCTTTTCACGGCTGTGTTTATGCGGATTTACACCCACTTGACTCACTTCCAGAGAGATATCAATACATAGGTTTTAAGATTCTCACTAGTCAGATATATTCTTGTGCGGTGAATAGAGGGTGTTGAGTCCAGTTCACTGAGCAAGGAGTAGGTCTTGTCTATTACATATTGGGTGTATGGAACGGTATCTGAGCGAATTTGAAACCCTTGTTTTATGCATCACCCCACCTCACCTTTCCCGTTAAGCAGCCATAGTGTGTTTTCAAAATGGGTGACACTGTTCTGATTTGTAATTCAGTTCAAGTGTAGCGGTTTTTACATTCCCTCTATAAGTGATAGCTTTTGATATGTGTCTTTTTCTGTGTGACTTATTTCACTTAGAGTCGTCGTACCTAAAACCAATCATCATGCTGCTACTAGCCTTATGATATTGATTTCATGGCTGAGTGATATTCCATTGTACATAAGGACCACAACTTCTTTATCCATTTTTCTCTTTCCTGGGATATTTAAGGTGTCATGAAGTGGAGGTTCTTGTCAACAGAGCAGCCCTAAACTTTGGGGTGCCTGTGTCTTGCTGATTTTAGTTTTCCCAATTTATACGCCCATGAGTGGAAGTGCCCTATGCTCCCTAAGCTTTGTTTTTTCGATGTTTCAGGACACACCGTACACTTCTCCAGAGTGGCTGTTGGCAATTTACATCCCGCTCATCAGCGTAGCAAGGCTCCTATTTCTCCATGGCCTGTCCTGCATTTGTGGTTTTGACACTTTTTTCAGCATGGCCTTTTGGACCGATGGGAAGCGAGACTTCTTTGTAGCGCTGATTTGCCTTTCCAGGTTGCTTGGTTGGCCAAAAAGGGCGTATGCGTTTTTTCCTGAATATATTCAGGAAAAAACGCATACGCCCTTTTTGGCCAAGGGCATCATTGTCGACGTTTTGCCGCTTTTCATGTGCTTTAAAGGCGATTCGAATCTACCTCCTGAAACCTGTTTCCTGCAACTCTGCCTTGCTTTCAAATCCTCTTCGTTGCCTTCCCTCAATATATTTGTGGACGAGAGTTATCATTTATAACTCTGCAGGTTTGTGAATTGCAGTGCCCATGTGCTGCATTTATCATCTGGCTTTTTTGGGAGCTGGCCGCAGAAGCGCGGGATTGCCTCAGGCCCTATTCTGGTTCCGGGCGGCAGGCTGAGCCTGTGGTTAATTCTTCTTCCTGATGGGAAAATAGAGTGACCTCTGCCTGTCCCAACACCTAGATCTAGTCTCTCATTGGTTGCCCCTCTTCCCATTCATCCTTAGGACAAATTGCAACCTGTATGGAACAGGAGGTTAAAGGTGCTGATTCTCCAAGTAGGGAGATTGCTAGTAAAGTAGCTGGAATGGGGAACCCGAGCACACGGAGTTGAGAAATGAGGTGCGTTTTAGAAACTTTCCCAATCTCACGGTGTACCATCTTCTGGGTTTCTCATGCATGTTTTCGATGTAGGAAGATGCCTTTGAACCTGGAGATTTGGGACCCATGGGATGGGTACCACGCAGTATTACTTTAAAGCGTCTGCATTTGCTCACCCAACCACACCAAACCTCTCAGCCCCAAGAGTGTCCACCCTTATGTCTCATCCAGCTGTGGGTCTAGATATGGTCAATCCAGGTTGCGTCACAGCCCCTGAATGAATTTTGTAAGAATTTCTCTCTCTTTCACTGTCTTTGTTTCATGGGTTTTTAAAACTAATTTATTTTTATAATGGGGTTTAGCTGCTTTTCACGGCTGTGTTTATGCGGCTTTACACCCACTTGACTCACTTCCAGAGAGATATCAATACATAAGTTTTACGATTCTCACTAGTCAGATATATTCTTGTGTGGTGAATAGGGGGTGTTGAGTCCAGTTCACTGAGCAAGGAGTAGGTCTTGTCTATTACATATTGGGTGTATGGAACGGTATCTGAGCTAATTTGAAACCCTTGTTTTATGCATCACCCCACGTCACCTTTCCCGTTAAGCAGCCATAGTGTGTTTTCTAAATGTGTGACTCTGTTTTGATTTGTAATTCAGTTCAATTGTAGCGGTTTTTACATTCCCTTTATAAGTGATAGCTTTTGATAAGTGTATTTTTCTGTGTGACTTATTTCACTTAGAGTCGTCGTACCTAAATCCACTCATCATGCTGCTACTAGCCTTATGACATTGATTTCATGGCTGAGTGATATTCCATTGTACATAAGGACCACGACTTCTTTATCCATTTTTCTCCTTCCTGGGATATTTAAGGTTTCGTGAAGTGGAGGTTCTTGTCAACAGAGCAGCCCTAAACTTTGGGGTGCCTGAGTCTTGCTGATTTTTAGTTTTCCCAATTTATACGCCCATGAGTGGAAGTGCCCTATGCTCCATAAACTGTGTTTTTTCGATGTTTCAGGCCACACCGTACACTTCTCCAGAGTGGCTGTTGGCAATTTACATCCCGCCCATCAGCGTGGCAAGGCTCCCATTTCTCCATGGCCTATCCTGCATTTGTGGTTTTGACACTTTTTTCAGCATGGCCCTTTTGACCCATGGGAAGCGAGACTTCTTTGTAGCGCTGATTTGCCTTTCCAGGTTGCTTGGTTGGCCAAAAAGGGCGTATGCGTTTTTTCCTGAATATATTCAGGAAAAAACGCATACGCCCTTTTTGGCCAAGGGAATCATTTTCCACGTTTTGCCGCTTTTCATGTGCTTGAAAGGCGATTCGAATCTACCTCCTGAAACCTGTTTCATGCAACTCTGCCTTGCTTTCAAATCCTCTTCGTTGCCTTCCCTCAATATATTTGTGGACGAGAGTTATCATTTATAACTCTGCAGGTTTGTGAATTGCAGTGCCCATGTGCTCCATTTTTCAACTGGCTTTTTTCGGAGCTGGCCGCAGAAGCGCGGGATTGCCTCAGGCACTAATCTGGTTCCCGGCGGCAGGCTGAGCCTGTGCTTAATTCTTCTTCCTGATGGGAAAATAGAGTGACCTGTGCCTGTCCCAACACCTAGATGTAGTCTCTCATTGGTTGCCCCTCTTCCCGTTCATCCTCAGGACAAATTGCAACCTGTACAGAACAGGAGGTTAAAGGTGTTGATTCTCCAAGTAGGGAGATTGCTAGTAAAGTAGCTGGAATGGCAAACCCGAGCACAAGGAGATGAGAAATGAGGTGCGTTTTAGAAACCTTTCAAAATCACACGGTGTACCATCTTCTGAGTTTCTCATGCATGTTTTCGATGTAGGAAGATGCCCTTGAACCTGGAGACTTGGGACCCATGGGATGGGTATCACGCAGTATTACTTTAAAGGGTCTGCGTTTGCTCACCCAACCTAACCCAACCTTTCAGCCCCAAGAGTGTCCACCCTTATGTCTCATCCAGCTGTGGGTCTAGATATGGTCAATCCAGGTGGCATCACAGCCCCTGAACGAATTTTGTAAGAATTTCTCTCTCTTTCACTGTCTTTGTTTTACGGGTTTTTAAAAGTAATTTATTTTTATAATGGGGTTTAGCTGCTTTTCACGGCTGTGTTTATGCAGATTTACACCCACTTGACTCACTTTCAGACAGATATCAATACATAGGTATTAAGATTGTTACTAGTCACATATATTCTTGTGCGGTGAATAGGGGGTGTTGAGTCCAGTTCACGGAGCAAGGAGTAGGTCTTGTCTATTACATATTGGGTGTATGGAACGGTATCTGAGCAAATTTGAACCCCTTGTTTTATGCATCACCCCACCTCACCTTTCCCGTTAAGCAGCCATAGTGTGTTTTCTAATCGTGTGACTCTGTTCTGTTTTGTAATTCAGTTCAAGTGTAGCGGTTTTTACATTCCCTCTATAAGTGATAGCTTATGATAAGTGTCTTTTTCTGTGTGACTTATTTCACTTAGAATCGTCGTACCTAACTCCACTCATCTTGCTTCTACTAGCCTTATGACATTGATTTCATGTCTGAGTGATATTCCATTGTACATAAGGACCACGACTTCTTTATCCATTTTTCTCTTTCCTGGGATATTTAAGGTGTCATGAAGTGGAGGTTCTTGTCAACAGAGCAGCCCTAAACTTTGGGGTGCCTGTGTCTTGCTGATTTTTCTTTTTCCCAATTTATACGCCCATGAGTGGACGTGCCGTACGCTCCCTAAGCTGTGTTTTTTCGATGTTTCAGGACACACCATACACTTCTCCAGAGTGGCTGCTGGCAATTAACATCCCGCCCATCAGCGTAGCAAGGCTGCCATTTCTCCATGGCCTGTCCTGCATTTCTGGTTTTGACACTTTTTGCAGCATGACCCTTTTGACCGATGGGAAGCGAGACTTCTTTGTAGCGCTGATTTGCCTTTCCAGGTTGCTTGGTTGGCCAAAAAGGGCGTATGCGTTTTTTCCTGAATATATTCAGGAAAAAACGCCTACGCCCTTTTTGGCCAAGGGCATCATTGTCCACGTTTTGCCGCTTTTCATGTGCTTTAAAGGCGATTCGAATCTACCTCCTGAAACCTGTTTCCTGCAATTCTGCCTTGCTTTCAAATCCTCTTCGTTGCCTTCCCTCAATATATTTGTGGACGAGAGTTATCATTTATAACTCAGCAGGTTTGTGAATGGCAGTGCCCCTGAGCTCCATTTTTCAACTGTCTTGTTTGGGAGCTGGCCGCAAAAGCACGGGATTGCCTCAGGCCCTATTCTGGTTCCCGGCGGCAGGCTGAGCCTGTGGTTAATTCTTCTTCCTGATGGGAAAATAGAGTGACCTGTGCCTGTCCCAACACCTAGATCTAGTCTCTCATTGGTTGCCCCTCTTCCCGTTCATCCTCAGGACAAATTGCAACCTGTACGGAACAGGAGGTTAAAGGTGCTGATTCTCCAAGTAGGGAGATTGCTAGTGAAGTAGCTGGAATGGCGAACCCGAGCACAAGGAAATGAGAAATGAGGTGCGTTTTAGAAACCTTTCAAAATCACACGGTGTACCTTCTTCTGGGTTCCTCATGCAAGATTTCGATGTAGGAAGATGCCCTTGAACCTGGAGATTGGGGACCCATGGGATGGGTACCATGCAGTATTACTTTAAAGGGTCTGCGTTTTCTCACCCAACCTCACCCAACCTCTCAGCCCCAAGAGTGTCCACCCTTATGTCTCATCCAGCTGTGGGTCTAGATATGGTCAATCCAGGTTGCATCACAGCCCCTGAACGAATTTTGTAAGAATTTCTCTCTCTTTCACTGTCTTTGTTTTACGGGTTTTTAAAAGTAATTTATTTTTATAATGGGGTTTAGCTGCTTTTCACGGCTGTGTTTATGCGGATTTACACCCACTTGACTCACTTTCAGACAGATATCAATACATAGGTTTTAAGATTGTTACTAGTCACATATATTCTTGTTCGGTGAATAGGGGGTGTTGAGTCCAGTTCACTGAGCAAAGAGTAGGTCTTGTCTATTACATATTGGGTGTATGGAACGGTATCTGAGCGAATTTGAAACCCTTGTTTTATGCATCACCCCACCTCACCTTTCCCGTTAAGCAGCCATAGTGTGTTTTCTAAACGTGTGACTCTGTTCTGTTTTGTAATTCAGTTCAAGTGTAGCGGTTTTTACATTCCCTCTATAAGTGATAGCTTATGATAAGTGTCTTTTTCTGTGTGACTTATTTCACTTAGAATCGTCGTACCTAACTGCACTCATCTTGCTTCTACTAGCCTTATGACATTGATTTCATGTCTGAGTGATATTCCATTGTACATAAGGACCACGACTTCTTTATCCATTTTTCTCTTTCCTGGGATATTTAAGTTGTCATGAAGTGGAGGTTCTTGTCAACAGAGCAGCCCTAAACTTTGGGGTGCCTGTGTCTTGCTGATTTTTAGTTTTCCCAATTTATACTCCCATGAGTGGACGTGCCCTATGCTCCATAAGCTGTTTTTTTTCGATGTTTCAGTACACACTGTACACTTCTCCAGAGTGGCTGTTGGCAATTTACATCCCGCTCATCAGCGTAGCAAGGCTGCCATTTCTCCATGGCCTGTCCTGCATTTCTGGTTTTGACACTTTTTGCAGCATGGCCCTTTTGACGGATGGGAAGCGAGACTTCTTGTAGCGCTGATTTGCCTTTCCATGTTGCTTGGTTGGCCAAAAAGGGCGTATGCGTTTTTTCCTGAATATATTCAGGAAAAAACGCATACGCCCTTTTTGGCCAAGGGCATCATTGTCCACGTTTTGCCGCTTTTCATGTGCTTTAAAGGCGAATCGAATCCACCTCCTGAAACCTGTTTCCTGCAATTCTGCCTTGCTTTCAAATCCTCTTCGTTGCCTTCCCTCAGTATATTTGTGGACGAGAGTTATCATTTATAACTCTGCAGTGTTATGAATTGCAGTGGCCATGTGCTCCATTTTTCAACTGACTTTTTTGGGAGCTGGCCGCAGAAGCGCGGGATTGCCTCAGGCCCTATTCTGGTTCCGGGTGGCAGGCTGAGCCTGTGGTTATTTCTTCTTCCTGATGAGAAAATAGAGTGACTTGTGCCTGTCCCAACACCTAGATCTAGTCTCTCATTGGCTGCCCCTCTTCCCGTTCATCCTCAGGACAAATTGCAACCTGTACGGAACAGGAGGTTAAAGGTGCTGATTCTCCAAGTAGGGAGATTGCTAGTGAAGTAGCTGGAATGGCAAACCCGAGCACAAGGAGATGAGAAATGAGGTGCGTTTTAGAAACCTTTCAAAATCACACGGTGTACCATCTTCTGGGTTCCTCATGCAAGTTTTCGATGTAGGAAGATGCCCTTGAACCTGGAGATTTGGGACCCATGGGATGGGTACCACGCAGTATTACCTTAAAGGGTCTGCGTTGGCTCACCCAACCTCACCAAACCTCTCAGCCCCAAGAATGTCCACCCTTATGTCTCATCCAGCTGTGGGTCTAGATATGGTCAATCCAGGTTGCGTCACAGCCCCTGAATGAATTTTGTAAGAATTTCTGTCTCTTTCACTGTCTTTGTTTCATGGGTTTTTAAAACTAATTTATTTTTATAATGGGGTTTAGCTGCTTTTCACGGCTGTGTTTATGCGGCTTTACACCCACTTGACACACTTCCAGAGAGATATGAATACATAGGTTTTAAGATTCTTACTAGTCACATATATTCTTGTGCGGTGAATAGGGGGTGTTGAGTCCAGTTCACTGAGCAAGGAGTAGGTCTTGTCTATTACGTATTGGGTGTATGGAACGGTATCTGAGCTAATTTGAAACCCTTGTTTTATGCATCACCCCACCTCACATTTCCCGTTAAGCAGCCATAGTCTGTTTTCTAAATGTTTGACTTTGTTCTGTTGTCTAATTCAGTTCAAAAGGAGCGGTTTTTACATTCCCTGTATAAGTTATAGGTTTTGATAAGTGTCTTTTTCTGTGTGACTTATTTCACTTAGAATCGTCGTACCTAAGTCCACCCATCTTGCTTCTACTAGCCTTATGACATTGATTTCATGGCTGAGTGATATTCCATTGTACATAAGGACCACAACTTCTTTATCCATTTTTCTCTTTCCTGGGATATTTAAGGTGTCATGAAGTGGAGGTTCTTGTCAACAGAGCAGCCCTAAACTTTGGGGTGCCTGTGTCTTGCTGATTTTTAGTTTTCAAAATTTATACGCCCATGAGTGGAAGTGCCCTATGCTCCCTAAGCTGTGTTTTTTCGAAGTTTCAGGCCTCACCGTACACTTCTCCAGAGTGGCTGTTGGCAGTTTACATCCCGCCCATCAGCGTAGCAAGGCTCCAATTTCTCCATGGCCTGTCCTGCATTTGTGGTTTTGACACTTTTATCAGCATGGCCCTTTTGACGGATGGGAAGCGAGACTTCTTTGTAGCGCTGATTTGACTTTCCAGGTTGCTTGGTTGGCCAAAAAGGGCGTATGCGTTTTTTCCTGAATATATTCAGGAAAAAACGCCTACGCCCTTTTTGGCCAAGGGCATCATTGTCCACGTTTTGCCGCTTTTCATGTGCTTTAAAGGCGATTCGAATCTACCTCCTGAAACCTGTTTCCTGCAATTCTGCCTTGCTTTCAAATCCTCTTCGTTGCCTTCCCTCAATATATTTGTGGACGAGAGTTATCATTTATAACTCAGCAGGTTTGTGAATGGCAGTGTCCCTGAGGTCCATTTTTCAACTCGCTTTTTTGGGATCTGGCCGCAAAAGCGCGGGATTGCCTCAGGCCCTATTCTGGTTCCGGGTGGTAGGCTGAGCCTGTGGTATTTTCTTCTTCCTGATGGGAAAATAGAGTGACCTGTGCCTGTCCCAACACCTAGATCTAGTCTCTCATTGGTTGCCCCTCTTCCCGTTCATCCTCAGGACAAATTGCAACCTGTACAGAACAGGAGGTTAAAGGTGCTGATTCTCCAAGTAGGGAGATTGCTAGTGAAGTAGCTGGAATGGCGAACCCGAGCACAAGGAGATGAGAAATGGGGTGTGTTTTAGAAACCTTTCAAAATCACACGGTGTACCATCTTCTAGTTTTCCCATGCGTGTTTTCGATGTAGGAAGATGCCCTTGAACCTGGAGACTTGGGACCCATGGGATGGGTACCACGCAGTATTACTTTAAAGGGTCTGCGTTGGCTCACCCAACCTCACCCAACCTCTCAGCCCCAAGAGTGTCCACCCTTAGGTCTCATCCAGCTGTGGGTCTAGATATGTTCAATCCAGGTTGCATCACAGCCCCTGAACGAATTGGGTAAGAATTTCTCTCTCTTTCACTGTCTTTGTTTTACGGGTTTTTACAAGTAATTTATTTTTATAATGGGGTTTAGCTTCTTTTCACGGCTGTGTTTATGCGGCTTTACACCCACTTGACACACTTCCAGAGAGATATCAATACATAGGTTTTAAGATTCTTACTAGTCAGATATATACTTGTGCGGTGAATAGGGGGTGTTGTGTCCAGTTCACTGAGCAAGGAGTAGGTCTTGTCTATTACATATTGGGTGTATGGAACGGTATCTGAGCTAATTTGAAACCCTTGTTTTATGCATCACACCACCTCACCTTTACCGTTAAGCAGCCATAGTGTGTTTTCTAAACGTGTGACTCTGTTCTCTTTTGTAATTCAGTTCAAGTGTAGCAGTTTTTACATTCCCTCTATACGTGATAGCTTATGATAAGTGTCTTTTTCTGTGTGACTTATTTCACTTAGAGTCGTCGTACCTAAATCCACTCATCATGCTGCTACTAGCCTTATGACATTGATTTCATGTCTGAGTGATATTCCATTGTACATAAGGACCACAACTTCTTTATCCATTTTTCTCTTTCCTGGGATATTTAAGTTGTCATGAAGTGGAGGTTCTTGTCAACAGAGCAGCCCTAAACTTTGGGGTGCCTGTGTCTTGCTGATTTTTAGTTTTCCCAATTTATACTCCCATGAGTGGACGTGCCCTATGCTCCATAAGCTGTTTTTTTTCGATGTTTCAGTACACACTGTACACTTCTCCAGAGTGGCTGTTGGCAATTTACATCCCGCTCATCAGCGTAGCAAGGCTGCCATTTCTCCATGGCCTGTCCTGCATTTCTGGTTTTGACACTTTTTGCAGCATGGCCCTTTTGACCGATGGGAAGCGAGACTTCTTTGTAGCGCTGATTTGCCTTTCCAGGTTGCTTGGTTGGCCAAAAAGGGCGTATGCGTTTTTTCCTGAATATATTCAGGAAAAAACGCATACGCCCTTTTTGGACAAGGGCATCATTGTCGACCTTTTGCCTCTTTTCATGTGCTTTAAAGGCGATTCGAATCTACCTCCTAAAATCTGTTTTCTGCAATTCTGCCTTGCTTTCAAATCCTCTTCGTTGCCTTCCCTCAATATATCTGTGGATGAGAGTTATCATTTATAACTCTGCGGGTTTGTGAATTGCAGTGTCCCTGAGCTCCATTTTTCAACTGGCTTTTTTGGGAGCTGGCCGCAAAAGCGCGGGATTGCCTCAGGCCCTATTGTGCTTCTGGGCGGCAGGCTGAGCCTGTGATTAATTCTTCTTCCTGATGGGAAATTAGAGTGACCTGTGCCTGTCCTAACACCTAGATCTAGTCTCTCATTGGTTGCCCCTCTTCCCGTTCATCCTCAGGACAAATTGCAACCTGTACAGAACAGGAGGTTAAAGGTGCTGATTCTCCAAGTAGGGAGATTGCTAGTAAAGTAGCTGGAATGGCGAACCCGAGCACAAGGAGATGAGAAATGAGGTGCGTTTTAGAAACCTATCAAAATCACACGGTGTACCATCTTCTGAGTTTCTCATGCATGTTTTCGATGTAGGAAAATGCCCTTGAACCTGGAGACTTGGGACCCATGGGATGGGTACCACGCAGTATTACTTTAAAGGGTCTGTGTTTGCTCACCCAACCTAACCCAAACTTTCAGCCCCAAGAGTGTCCACCCTTATGTCTCATCCACCTGTGCGTGTAGATATGGTCAATCCAGGTTGCATCACAGCCCCTGAACGAATTTTGTAAGAATTTCTCTCTCTTTCACTGTCTTTGTTTTACGGGTTTTTAAAAGTAATTAATTTTTATAATGGGGTTTAGTTGCTTTTCACGGCTGTGTTTATGCGGCTTTACACCCACTTGACTCACTTCCAGACATATATCAATACATAGGTTTTAAGATTCTTACTAGTCACCTATATTCTTGTGCGGTGAATAGGGGGTGTTGAGTCCAGTTCACTGAGCAAGGAGTAGGTCTTGTCTATTACATATTGGGTGTATGGAACGGTATCTGAGCGAATTTGAACCCCTTGTTTTATGCATCACCCCACCTCACCTTTCCCGTTAAGCAGCCATAGTGTGTTTTCTAAACGTGTGACTCTGTTCTGTTTTGTAATTTAGTTCAAGTGTAGCGGTTTTTACATTCCCTCTATAAGTGATAGCTTATGATAAGTGTCTTTTTCTGTGTGACTTATTTCACTTAGAATCGTCGTACCTAACTCCACTCATCTTGCTTCTACTAGCCTTATGACATTGATTTCATGTCTGAGTGATATTCCATTGTACATAAGGACCACGACTTCTTTATCCATTTTTCTCTTTCCTGGGATATTTAAGTTGTCATGAAGTGGAGGTTCTTGTCAACAGAGCAGCCCTAAACTTTGGGGTGCCTGTGTCTTGCTGATTTTTCTTTTTCCCAATTTATACGCCCATGAGTGGACGTGCCGTACGCTCCCTAAGCTGTGTTTTTTCGATGTTTCAGGACACACCATACACTTCTCCAGAGTGGCTGTTGGCAATTTACATCCCGCCCATCAGCGTAGCAAGGCTGCCATTTCTCCATGGCCTGTCCTGCATTTCTGGTTTTGACACTTTTTGCAGCATGGCCCTTTTGACCGATGGGAAGCGAGACTTCTTTGTAGCGCTGATTTGCTTTTCCAGGTTGCTTGGTTGGCCAAAAAGGGCGTATGCGTTTTTTCCTGAATATATTCAGGAAAAAACGCATACGCCCTTTTTGGCCAAGGGCATCATTGTCGACGTTTTGCCGCTTTTCATGTGCTTTAAAGGCGATTCGAATCTACCTCCTGAAACCTGTTTCCTGCAATTCTGCCTTGCTTTCAAATCCTCTTCGTTGCCTTCCCTCAATATATTTGTGGACGAGAGTTATCATTTATAACTCAGCAGGTTTGTGAATGGCAGTGCCCCTGAGCTCCATTTTTCAACTGTCTTGTTTGGGAGCTGGCCGCAAAAGCACGGGATTGCCTCAGGCCCTATTCTGGTTCCCGGCGGCAGGCTGAGCCTGTGGTTAATTCATCTTCCTGATGGGAAATTAGAGTGACCTGTGCCTGTCCCAACACCTAGATCTAGTCTCTCATTGGTTGCCCCTCTTCCCGTTCATCCTCAGGACAAATTGCAACCTGTACAGAACAGGAGGTTAAAGGTGCTGATTCTCCAAGTAGGGAGATTGCTAGTGAAGTAGCTGGAAACGCGAACCCGAGCACAAGGAGATGAGAAATGGGGTGTGTTTTAGAAACCTTTCAAAATCACACGGTGTACCATCTTCTGAGTTTCTCATGCATGTTTTCGATGTAGGAAGATGCCCTAGAACCTGGAGATTTGGGACCCATGGGATGGGTACCACGCAGTATTACTTTAAAGGGTCTGCACTTGCTCATCCAACATCACCCAACCTCTAAGCCCCAATAGTGTCCACCCTTATGTCTCATCCAGCTGTGGGTCCAGATATGGTCAGTCCAGATTGCATCACAGCCTCTGAACTAATTTTGTAAGAATTTCTCTCTCTTTCACTGTCTTTGTTTTACTGGTTTTTAAAACTAATTTATTTTTATAATGGGGTTTAGCTGCTTTTCACCGCTGTGTTTATGCGGCTTTACACCCACTTGACTCACTTCCAGAGAGATATCAATACATAGGTTTTAAGATTCTTACTAGTCAGATATATACTTGTGCGGTGAATAGGGGGTGTTGAGTCCAGTTCACTGAGCAAGGAGTAGGTCTTGTCTATTACATATTGGGTGTATGGAACGGTATCTGAGCTAATATGAAACCCTTGTTTTATGCATCACCCCACCTCACCTTTCCCGTTAAGCAGCCATAGTGTGTTTTCTAAACGTGTGACTCTGTTCTGTTTTGTAATTCAGTTCAAGTGTAGCGGTTTTTACATTCCCTCTATAAGTGATAGCTTTTGATAAGTGTCTTTTTCTGTGTGACTTATTTCACTTAGAATCGTCGTACCTAAATCCACTCATCTTGCTTCTACTAGCCTTATGACATTGATTTCATGTCTGAGTGATATTCCATTGTACATAAGGACCACAACTTCTTTATCTATTTTTCTCTTTCCTGGGATATTTAAGGTGTCATGAAGTGGAGGTTCTTATCAACAGAGCAGCCCTAAACTTTGGTGTGCCTGTGTCTTGCTGATTTTTAGTTTTCCCAATTTATACGCCCATGAGTGGACGTGCCCTATGCTCCCTAACCTGTGTTTTTTCGATGTTTCAGGACACACCGTACAGTTCTCCAGAGTGGCTGTTGGCAATTTACATCCCGCCCATCAGTGTAGCAAGGCTGAAATTTCTACATGGCCTGTCCTGCATTTCTGGTTTTGACACTTTTTGCAGCATGGCCCTTTTGACCGATGGGAAGCGGGACTTCATTGTAGCGCTGATTTGCCTTTCCAGGTTGCTTGGTTGGCCAAAAAGGGCGTATGCGTTTTTTCCTGAATATATTCAGGAAAAAACGCATACGCCCTTTTTGGCCAAGGGCATCATTGTCGACGTTATGCCAATTTTCATGTGCTTTAAAGGTGATTCGAATCTACCTCCTGAAACCTGTTTCCTGCAATTCTGCGTTGCTTTCAAATCCTCTTCGTTGCCTTCCCTCAATATATTTGTGGACGAGAGTTATCATTTATAACTCAGCACGTTTGTGAATTGCAGTGCCCCTGAGCTCCATTTTTCAACTGTCTTTTTTGGGAGCTGGCCGCAAAAGTTCGGGATTGCCTCAGGCCCTATTCTGGTTCCTGGCGGCAGGCTGAGCCTGTGGTTAATTCTTCTTCCTGATGGGAAAATAGAGTGACCTGTGCCTGTCCCAACACCTAGATCTAGTCTCTCATTGGTTGTCCCTCTTCCCTTTCATCCTCAGGACAAATTGCAACCTGTACAGAACAGGAGCTTAAAGGTGCTGATTCTCCAAGTAGGGAGATTGCTAGTAAAGTAGCTGGAAAGGCGAACCCGAGCACAAGGAGATGAGAAATGAGGTGCGTTTTAGAAAGCTTTCAAAATCACAGGGTGTACCATCTTCTGGGTTTCTCATGCATGTTTTCGATGTAGGAAGATGCCCTTGAACCTGGAGATTTGGGACCCATGGGATGGGTACCACGCAGTATTATTTAAAGGGTCTGCGTTTGCTCACCCAACCTCACCCAAACTCTCAGCCCCAAAAGTGTCCACCCTTATGTCTCATTCAGCTGTGGGTCTAGATATGGTCAATCCAGGTTGCATCACAGCCCCTGAACGAATTTTGTAAGAATTTCTCTCTCTTTCACTGTCTTTGTTTTACGGGTTTTTAAAAGTAATTTATTTTTATAATGGGGTTTAGCTGCTTTTCACGGCTGTGTTTATGCGGCTTTACACCCACTTGACTCACTTACAGACAGATATCAATACATAGGTTTTAAGATTCTTACTAATCAGATATATTCTTGTGCGGTGAATAGGGGGTGTTGAGTCCAGTTCACTGAGCAAGGAGTAGGTCTTGTCTATTACATATTGGGTGTATGGAACGGTATCTGAGCGAATTTGAAACCCTTGTTTTATACATCACCCCACCTCACCTTTTCCGTTAACAAGCCATAGTGTGTTTTCTAAACGTGTGACTCTGTTCTGTTTTGTAATTCAGTTCAAGTGTAGCGGTTTTTACATTCCCTCTATAAGTGATAGCTTATGATAAGTGTCTATTTCTGTGTGACTTATTTCACTTAGAATCGTCGTACCTAAATCCAATCATCTTGCTTCTACTAGCCTTATGACATTGATTTCATGTCTGAGTGATATTGCATTGTACATAAGGACCACAACTTCTTTATCCATTTTTCTCTTTCCTGGGATATTTAAGGTGTCATGAAGTGGAGGTTCTTGTCAACAGAGCAGCCCTAAACTTTGGGGTGCCTGTGTCTTGCTGATTTTTAGTTTTCAAAATTTATACGCCCATGAGTGGACGTGCCCTATGCTCCCTAAGCTGTGTTTTTTCGATGTTTCAGGCCTCACCGTACACTTCTCCAGAGTGGCTGTTGGCAATTTACATCCCGCCCATCAGCGTAGCAAGGCTCCAATTTCTCCATGGCCTGTCCTGCATTTGTGGTTTTGACACTTTTATCAGCATGGCCCTTTTGATGGATGGGAAGCGAGACTTCTTTGTAGCGCTGATTTGCCTTTCCAGGTTGCTTGGTTGGCCAAAAAGGGCGTATGCGTTTTTTCCTGAATATATTCAGGAAAAAACGCATACGCCCTTTTTGGCCAAGGGCATCATTGTCGACGTTTTGCCGCTTTTCATGTGCTTTAAAGGCGATTCGAATCTACCTCCTGAAACCTGTTTCCTGCAATTCTGCCTTGCTTTCAAATCCTCTTCGTTGCCTTCCCTCAGTATATTTGTGGACGAGAGTTATCATTTATAACTCTGCAGGTTTGTGAATTGCAGTGCCCATGTGCTCCATTTTTCAACTGTCTTTTTTGGGAGCTGGCCGCAGAAGCACGGGATTGCCTCAGGCCCTATTCTGGTTCCGGGCGGCAGGCTGAGCCTGTGGTTAATTCTTCTTCCTGATGAGAAAATAGAGTGACCTGTGCCTGTCCCAAAACCTAGATCTAGTCTCTCATTGGCTGCCCCTCTTCCCGTTCATCCTCAGGACAAATTGCCACCTGTACGGAACAGGAGTTTAAAGGTGCTGATTCTGCAAGTAGGGAGATTGCTAGTGAAGTAGCTGGAATGGCGAACCCGAGCACAAGGAGATGAGAAATGAGGTGCGTTTTAGAAACCTTTCAAAATCACACGGTGTACCATCTTCTGGGTTCCTCATGCAAGTTTTCGATGTAGGAAGATGCCCTTGAACCTGGAGATTTGGGACCCATGGGATGGGTACCACGCAGTATTACCTTAAAGGGTCTGCGTTGGCTCACCCAACCTCACCAAAACTCTCAGCCCCAAGAATGTCCACCCTTATGTCTCATCCAGCTGTGGGTCTAGATATGTTCAATCCAGGTTGAGTCACAGCCCCTGAATGAATTTTGTAAGAATTTCTGTCTCTTTCACTGTCTTTGTTTCATGGGTTTTTAAAACTAATTTATTTTTATAATGGGATTTAGCTGCTTTTCACGGCTGTGTTTATGCGGCTTTACACCCACTTGACACACTTCCAGAGAGATATCAATACATAGGTTTTAAGATTCTTACTAGTCACATATATTCTTGTGCGGTGAATAGGGGGTGTTGAGTCCAGTTCACTGAGCAAGGAGTAGGTCTTGTCTATTACGTATTGGGTGTATGGAACGGTATCTGAGCTAATTTGAAACCCTTGTTTTATGCATCACCCCACCTCACCTTTCCCGTTAAGCAACCATAGTCTTTTTTCTAAATGTTTGACTTTGTTCTGTTTTTTAATTCAGTTCAAATGTAGCGGTTTTTACATTCCCTGTATAAGTTATAGCTTTTGATAAGTGTCTTTTTCTGTGTGACTTATTTCACTTAGAATTGTCGTACCTAAGTCCACCCATCTTGCTTCTACTTGCCTTATGACATTGATTTCATGGCTGAGTGATATTCCATTGTACATAAGGACCACAACTTCTTTATCCATTTTTCTCTTTCCTGGGATATTTAAGGTGTCATGAAGTGGAGGTTCTTGTCAACAGAGCAGCCCTAAACTTTGGGGTGCCTGTGTCTTGCTGATTTTTAGTTTTCAAAATTTATACGCCCATGAGTGGAAGTGCCCTATGCTCCCTAAGCTGTGTTTTTTCGAAGTTTCAGGCCTCACCGTACACTTCTCCAGAGTGGCTGTTGGCAGTTTACATCCCGCCCATCAGCGTAGCAAGGCTCCAATTTCTCCATGGCCTGTCCTGCATTTGTGGTTTTGACACTTTTATCAGCATGGCCCTTTTGACGGATGGGAAGCGAGACTTCTTTGTAGCGCTGATTTGCCTTTCCAGGTTGCTTGGTTGGCCAAAAAGGGCGTATGCGTTTTTTCCTGAATATATTCAGGAAAAAACGCATACGCCCTTTTTGGCCAAGGTCATCATTGTCAACGTTTTGCCGCTTTTCATGTGCTTTAAAGGCGATTCGAATCTACCTCCTGAAATCTGTTTCCTGCAGTTCTGCCTTGCTTTCAAATCCTCTTCGTTGCTTTCCCACAATATATTTGTGGACGAGAATTATCATTTATAAGTCTGCAGGTTTGTGAATTGCAGTGTCCCTGAGGTCCATTTTTCAACTCGCTTTTTTGGGATCTGGCCGCAAAAGCTTGGGATTGCCTCAGGCCCTATTCTGGTTCCGGGTGGCAGGCTGAGCCTGTGGTATTTTCTTCTTCCTGATGGGAAAATAGAGTGACCTGTGCCTGTCCCAACACCTAGATCTAGTCTCTCATTGGTTGCCCCTCTTCCCGTTCATCCTCAGGACAAATTGCAACCTGTATGGAACAGGAGGTTAAAGGTGCTGATTCTCCAAGTAGGGAGATTGCTAGTGAAGTAGCTGGAATGGCGAAACCGAGCACAAGGAGATGAGAAATGAGGTGCGTTTTAGAAACCTTTCAAAATCACACGGTGTACCATTTTCTGGGTTTCTCATGCATGTTTTCGATGTAGGAAGATGGCCTTGAACCTGGAGATTTGGGACCCATGGGATGGGTACCACGCAGTATTACTTTTAAGGGTCTGCGTTGGCTCACCCGACCTCACCCAACCTCTCAGCCCCAAGAGTGTCCACCCTTAGGTCTCATCCAGCTGTGGGTCTAGATATGTTCAATCCAGGTTGCATCACAGCCCCTGAACGAATTGGGTAAGAATTTCTCTCTCTTTCACTGTCTTTGTTTTACGGGTTTTTACAAGTAATTTATTTTTATAATGGGGTTTAGCTGCTTTTCACGGCTGTGTTTATGCGGCTTTACACCCACTTGACACACTTCCAGAGAGATATCAATACATAGGTTTTAAGATTCTTACTAGTCAGATATATACTTGTGCGGTGAATAGGGGGTGTTGTGTCCAGTTCACTGAGCAAGGAGTAGGTCTTGTCTATTACATATTGGGTGTATGGAACGGTATCTGAGCTAATTTGAAACCCTTGTTTTATGCATCACACCACCTCACCTTTACCGTTAAGCAGCCATAGTGTGTTTTCTAAACGTGTGACTCTGTTCTCTTTTGTAATTCAGTTCAAGTGTAGCAGTTTTTACATTCCCTCTATACGTGATAGCTTATGATAAGTGTCTTTTTCTGTGTGACTTATTTCACTTAGAGTCGTCGTACCTAAATCCACTCATCATGCTGCTACTAGCCTTATGACATTGATTTCATGGCTGAGTGATATTCCATTGTACATAAGGACCACAACTTCTTTATCCATTTTTCTCTTCCCTGGGATATTTAAGGTGTCATGAAGTGGAGGTTCTTGTCAACAGAGCAGCCCTAAACTTTGGGGTGCCTGTGTCTTGCTGATTTTTAGTTTTCAAAATTTATACGCCCATGAGTGGAAGTGCCCTATGCTCCCTAAGCTGTGTTTTTTCGAAGTTTCAGGCCTCACCGTACACTTCTCCAGAGTGGCTGTTGGCAGTTTACATCCCGCCCATCAGCGTAGCAAGGCTCCAATTTCTCCATGGCCTGTCCTGCATTTGTGGTTTTGACACTTTTATCAGCATGGCCCTTTTGACGGATGGGAAGCGAGACTTCTTTGTAGCGCTGATTTGCCTTTCCAGGTTGCTTGGTTGGCCAAAAAGGGCGTATGCGTTTTTTCCTGAATATATTCAGGAAAAAACGCATACGCCCTTTTTGGCCAAGGTCATCATTGTCAACGTTTTGCCGCTTTTCATGTGCTTTAAAGGCGATTCGAATCTACCTCCTGAAATCTGTTTCCTGCAGTTCTGCCTTGCTTTCAAATCCTCTTCGTTGCTTTCCCACAATATATTTGTGGACGAGAATTATCATTTATAAGTCTGCAGGTTTGTGAATTGCAGTGTCCCTGAGGTCCATTTTTCAACTCGCTTTTTTGGGATCTGGCCGCAAAAGCTTGGGATTGCCTCAGGCCCTATTCTGGTTCCGGGTGGCAGGCTGAGCCTGTGGTATTTTCTTCTTCCTGATGGGAAAATAGAGTGACCTGTGCCTGTCCCAACACCTAGATCTAGTCTCTCATTGGTTGCCCCTCTTCCCGTTCATCCTCAGGACAAATTGCAACCTGTATGGAACAGGAGGTTAAAGGTGCTGATTCTCCAAGTAGGGAGATTGCTAGTGAAGTAGCTGGAATGGCGAAACCGAGCACAAGGAGATGAGAAATGAGGTGCGTTTTAGAAACCTTTCAAAATCACACGGTGTACCATTTTCTGGGTTTCTCATGCATGTTTTCGATGTAGGAAGATGGCCTTGAACCTGGAGATTTGGGACCCATGGGATGGGTACCACGCAGTATTACTTTTAAGGGTCTGCGTTGGCTCACCCGACCTCACCCAACCTCTCAGCCCCAAGAGTGTCCACCCTTAGGTCTCATCCAGCTGTGGGTCTAGATATGTTCAATCCAGGTTGCATCACAGCCCCTGAACGAATTGGGTAAGAATTTCTCTCTCTTTCACTGTCTTTGTTTTACGGGTTTTTACAAGTAATTTATTTTTATAATGGGGTTTAGCTGCTTTTCACGGCTGTGTTTATGCGGCTTTACACCCACTTGACACACTTCCAGAGAGATATCAATACATAGGTTTTAAGATTCTTACTAGTCAGATATATACTTGTGCGGTGAATAGGGGGTGTTGTGTCCAGTTCACTGAGCAAGGAGTAGGTCTTGTCTATTACATATTGGGTGTATGGAACGGTATCTGAGCTAATTTGAAACCCTTGTTTTATGCATCACACCACCTCACCTTTACCGTTAAGCAGCCATAGTGTGTTTTCTAAACGTGTGACTCTGTTCTCTTTTGTAATTCAGTTCAAGTGTAGCAGTTTTTACATTCCCTCTATACGTGATAGCTTATGATAAGTGTCTTTTTCTGTGTGACTTATTTCACTTAGAGTCGTCGTACCTAAATCCACTCATCATGCTGCTACTAGCCTTATGACATTGATTTCATGGCTGAGTGATATTCCATTGTACATAAGGACCACAACTTCTTTATCCATTTTTCTCTTCCCTGGGATATTTAAGGTGTCATGAAGTGGAGGTTCTTGTCAACAGAGCAGCCCTAAACTTTGGGGTGCCTGTGTCTTGCTGATTTTTAGTTTTCAAAATTTATACGCCCATGAGTGGAAGTGCCCTATGCTCCCTAAGCTGTGTTTTTTCGATGTTTCAGGCCTCACCGTACACTTCTCCAGGGTGGCTGTTGGCAATTTACATCCCGCCCATGAGCGTAGCAAGGCTCCAATTTCTCCATGGCCTGTCCTGCATTTGTGGTTTTGACACTTTTATCAGCATGGCCCTTTTGACGGATGGGAAGCGAGACTTCTTTGTAGCGCTGATTTGCCTTTCCAGGTTGCTTGGTTGGCCAAAAAGGGCGTATGCGTTTTTTCCTGAATATATTCAGGAAAAATCGCATACGCCCTTTTTGGCCAAGGGCATCATTGTCGACGTTTTGCCGCTTTTCATGTGCTTTAAAGGCGATTCGAATCTACCTCCTGAAACCTGTTTCCTGCAATTCTGCCTTGCTTTCAAATCCTCTTCGTTGCCTTCCCTCAGTATATTTGTGGACGAGAGTTATCATTTATAACTCTGCAGGGTTGTGAATTGCAGTGCCCATGTGCTCCATTTTTCAACTGACTTTTTTGGGAGCTGGCCGCAGAAGCGCGGGATTGCCTCAGGCCCTATTCTGGTTCCGGGTGGCAGGCTGAGCCTGTGGTTATTTCTTCTTCCTGATGAGAAAATAGAGTGACCTGTGCCTGTCCCAACACCTAGATCTAGTCTCTCATTGCCTGCCCCTCTTCCCGTTCATCCTCAGGACAAATTGCAACCTGTACGGAACAGGAGGTTAAAGGTGCTGATTCTCCAAGTAGGGAGATTGCTAGTGAAGTAGCTGGAATGGCGAACCCGAGCACAAGGAGATGAGAAATGAGGTGCGTTTTAGAAACCTTTCAAAATCACACGGTGTACCATCTTCTGGGTTCCTCATGCAAGTTTTCGATGTAGGAAGATGCCCTTGAACCTGGAGATTTGGGACACATTGGATGGGTACCACGCAGTACTACCTTAAAGGGTCTGCTTTGGCTCACGCAACCTCACCAAACCTCTCAGCCCCAAGAATGTCCACCCTTATGTCTCATCCAGCTGTGGGTCTAGATATGGTCAATCCAGGTTGCGTCACAGCCCCTGAATGAATTTTGTAAGAATTTCTGTCTCTTTCTCTGTCTTTGTTTCATGGGTGTTTAAAACTAATTTATTTTTATAATGGGCTTTAGCTGCTTTTCACGGCTGTGTTTATGCGGCTTTACACCCACTTGACACACTTCCAGAGAGATATCAATACATAGGTTTTAAGATTCTTACTAGTCACATATATTCTTGTGCAGTGAATAGGGGGTGTTGAGTCCAGTTCACTGAGCAAGGAGTAGGTCTTGTCTATTACGTATTGGGTGTATGGAACGGTATCTGAGCTAATTTGAAACCCTTGTTTTATCCATCACCCCACCTCACCTTTCCCGTTAAGCAACCATAGTTTTTTTTCTAAATGTGTGACTTTGTTCTGTTTTGTAATTCAGTTCAAATGTAGCGGTTTTTACATTCCCTGTATAAGTTATAGCTTTTGATAAGTGTCTTTTTCTGTGTGACTTATTTCACTTAGAATCGTCGTACCTACGTCCACCCATCTTGCTTCTACTAGCCTTATGACATTGATTTCATGGCTGAGTGATATTCCATTGTACATAAGGACCACAACTTCTTTATCCATTTTTCTCTTTCCTGGGATATTTAAGGTGTCATGAAGTGGAGGTTCTTGTCAACAGAGCAGCCCTAAACTTTGGGGTGCCTGTGTCTTGCTGATTTTTAGTTTTCAAAATTTATACGCCCATGAGTGGAAGTGCCCTATGCTCCCTAAGCTGTGTTTTTTCGATGTTTCAGGCCTCACCGTAAACTTCTCCAGAGTGGCTGTTGGCAATTTACATCCCGCCCATCAGCGTAGCAAGGCTCCAATTTCTCCATGGCCTGTCCTGCATTTGTGGTTTTGACACTTTTATCAGCATGGCCCTTTTGACGGATGGGAAGCGAGACTTCTTTGTAGCGCTGATTTGACTTTCCAGGTTGCTTGGTTGGCCAAAAAGGGCGTATGCGTTTTTTCCTGAATATATTCAGGAAAAAACGCATACACCCTTTTTGGCCCAGGGCATCATTGTCCACGTTTTGCCGCTTTTCATGTGCTTTAAAGGCGATTTGAATCTACCTCCTGAAACCTGTTTCCTGCAATTCTGCCTTGCTTTCAAATCCTCTTCGTTGCCTTCCCTCAATATATTTGTGGACGAGAGTTATCATTTATAACTCTGCAGGGTTGTGAATTGCAGTGCCCATGTGCTCCATTTTTCAACTGGCTTTTTTGGGAGCTGGCCGCAGAAGCGCGGGATTGCCTCAGGCCCTATTCTGGTTCCGGGTGGCAGGCTGAGCCTGTGGTTATTTCTTCTTCCTGACGAGAAAATAGAGTGACCTGTGCCTGTCCCAACACCTAGATCTAGTCTCTCATTGGCTGCCCCTCTTCCCGTTCATCCTCAGGACAAATTGCCACCTGTACGGAACAGGAGGTTAAAGGTGCTGATTCTCCAAGTAGGGAGATTGCTAGTGAAGTAGCTGGAATGGCGAACCCGAGTACAAGGAGATGAGAAATGAGGTGCGTTTTAGAAACCTTTCAAAATCACACGGTGTACCATCTTCTGGGTTCCTCATGCAAGTTTTCGAAGTAGGAAGATGCCCTTGAACCTGGAGATTTGGGACCCAAGGGATGGGTACCACGCAGTATTACCTTAAAGGGTCTGCGTTGGCTCACCCAACCTCACCATACCTCTCAACCCCAAGAATGTCCACCCTTATGTCTCATCCAGCTGTGGGTCTAGATATGGTCAATCCAGGTTGCGTCACAGCCCCTGAATGAATTTTGTAAGAATTTCTGTCTCTTCCACTGTCTTTGTTTCATGGGTTTTTAAAACTAATTTATTTTTATAATGGGGTTTAGCTGCTTTTCACGGTTGTGTTTATGCGGCTTTACACCCACTTGACACACTTCCAGAGAGATATCAATACATAGGTTTTAAGATTCTTACTAGTCAAATATATTCTTGTGCCGTGAATAGGGGGTGTTGAGTCCAGTTCACTGAGCAAGGAGTAGGTCTTGTCTATTACGTATTGGGTGTATGGAACGGTATCTGAGCTAATTTGAAACCCTTGTATTATGCATCACCCCACCTCACCTTCCCCGTTAAGCAACCATAGTTTTTTTTCTAAATGTGTGACTTTGTTCTGTTTTCTAATTCAGTTCAAATGTAGCGGTTTTTACATTCCCTGTATAAGATATAGCTTTTGATAAGTGTCTTTTTCTGTGTGATTTATTTCACTTAGAATCGTCGTACCTAAGTCCACCCATCTTGCTTCTACTAGCCTTATGACATTGATTTCATGGCTGAGTGATATTCCATTGTACATAAGGACCACAACTTCTTTATCCATTTTTCTCTTTCCTGGGATATTTAAGGTGTCATGAAGTGGAGGTTCTTGTCAACAGAGCAGCCCTAAACTTTGGGTTGCCTGTGTCTTGCTGATTTTTAGTTTTCAAAATTTATACGCCCATGAGTGGACGTGCCCTATGCTCCCTAAGCTGTGTTTTTTCGATGTTTCAGGCCTCACCGTACACTTCTCCAGAGTGGCTGTTGGCAATTTACATCCCGCCCGTCAGCGTAGCAAGGCTCCAATTTCTCCATGGCCTGTCCTGCATTTGTGGTTTTGACACTTTTATCAGCATGGCCCTTTTGACGGATGGGAAGCGAGACTTCTTTGTAGAGCTGATTTGACTTTCCAGGTTGCTTGGTTGGCCAAAAAGGGCGTATGCGTTTTTTCCTGAATATATTCAGGAAAAAACGCATACGCACTTTTTGGCCAAGGGCATCATTGTCCACGTTTTGCCGCTTTTCATGTGCTTTAAAGGCGATTCGAATCTACCTCCTGAAACCTGTTTCCTGCAATTCTGCCTTGCTTTCAAATCCTCTTCGTTGCCTTCCCTCAGTATATTTGTGGACGAGAGTTATCATTTATAACTCTGCAGGGTTGTGAATTGCAGTGCCCATGTGCTCCATTTTTCAACTGGCTTTTTTGGGAGCTGGCCGCAGAAGCGCGGGATTGCCTCAGGCCCTATTCTGGTTCCGGGTGGCAGGCTGAGCCTGTGGTTATTTCTTCTTCCTGACGAGAAAATAGAGTGACCTGTGCCTGTCCCAACACCTAGATCTAGTCTCTCATTGGCTGCCCCTCTTCCCGTTCATCCTCAGGACAAATTGCAACCTGTACGGAACAGGAGGTTAAAGGTGCTGATTCTCCAAGTAGGGAGATTGCTAGTGAAGTAGCTGGAATGGCGAACCCGAGCACAAGGAGATGAGAAATGAGGTGCGTTTTAGAAACCTTTCAAAATCACACGGTGTACCATCTTCTGGGTTCCTCATGCAAGTTTTCGATGTAGGAAGATGCCCTTGAACCTGGAGATTTGGGACCCATGGGATGGGTACCACGCAGTATTACCTTAAAGGGTCTGCGTTGGCTCACCCAACCTCACCAAACCTCTCAGCCCCAAGAATGTCCACCCTTATGTCTCATCCAGCTGTGGGTCTAGATATGTTCAATCCAGGTTGCATCACAGCCTCTGAACGAATTTTGTAAGAATTTCTCTCTCTTTCACTGTCTTTGTTTTACGGGTTTTTACAAGGAATTTATTTTTATAATGGGGTTTAGATGCTTTTCACGGCTGTGTTTATGCGGCTTTACACCCACTTGACACACTTCCAGAGAGATATCAATACATAGGTTTTAAGATTCTTACTAGTCAGATATATACTTGTGCGGTGAATAGGGGGTGTTGAGTCCAGTTCACTGAGCAAGGAGTAGGTCTTGTCTATTACATATTGGGTGTATGGAACGGTATCTGAGCTAATTTGAAACCCTTGTTTTATGCATCACACCACCTCACCTTTCACTTTAAGCAGCCATAGTGTGTTTTCTAAACGTCTGACTCTGTTCTCTTTTGTAATTCAGTTCAAGTGTAGAAGATTTTACATTCCCTCTATACGTGATAGCTTATGATAAGTGTCTTTTTCTGTGTGACTAATTTCACTTAGAGTCGTCGTACCTAAATCCACTCATCTTGCTGCTACTAGCCTTATGACATTGATTTCATGGCTGAGTGAAATTCCATTGTACATAAGGACCACAACTTCTTTATCCATTTTTCTCTTTCCTGGGATATTTAAGGTGTCATGAAGTGGAGGTTCTTGTCAACAGAGCAGCCCTAAACTTTGGGGTGCCTGTGTCTTGCTGATTTTTAGTTTTCCCAATTTATACGCCCATGAGTGGAAGTGCCCTATGCTCCCTAAGCTGTGTTTTTTCGATGTTTAAGGCCACACCGTACACTTCTCCAGAGTGGCTGTTGGCAATTTACATCCCGCCCATCAGTGTAGCAAGGCTCCCATTTCTCCATGGCCTGTCCTGCATTTCTGGTTTTGACACTTTTTTCAGCATGGCCCTTTTGACCGATTCGAAGCGAGACTCCTTTGTAGTGCAGATTTGCATGTCCATGTTGCTTGGTTGGCCAAAAAGGGCGTATGCGTTTTTTCCTGAATATATTCAGGAAAAAACGCATACGCCCTTTTTGGCCAAGGGCATCATTGTCCACGTTTTGCCGCTTTTCATGTGCTTTAAAGGCGATTCGAATCTACCTCCTGAAACCTGTTTCCTGCAATTCTGCCTTGCTTTCAAATCCTCTTCGTTGCCTTCCCTCAATATATTTGTGGACGAGAGTTATCATTTATAACTCTGCAGAGTTGTGAATTGCAGTGCCCATGTGCTCCATTTTTCAACTGGCTTTTTTGAGAGCTGGCCGCAGAAGCGCGGGATTGCCTCAGGCCCTATTCTGGTTCCAGGTGGCAGGCTGAGCCTGTGGTTATTTCTTCTTCCTGATGAGAAAATAGAGTGACCTGTGCCTGTCCCAACACCTAGATCTAGTCTCTCATTGGCTGCCCCTCTTCCCGTTCATCCTCAGGACAAATTGCAACCTGTACGGAACAGGCGGTTAAAGGTGCTGATTCTCTAAGTAGGGAGATTGCTAGTGAAGTAGCTGGAATGGCGAACCGGAGCACAAGGAGATGAGAAATGAGGTGCGTTTTAGAAACCTTTCAAAATCACATGGTGTACCATCTTCTGGGTTCCTAATGCAAGTTTTCGATGTAGGAAGATGCCCTTGAACCTGGAGATTTTGGACCCATGGGATGGGTACCACGCAGTATTTCCTTAAAGGGTCTGCGTTGGCTCACCCAACCTCACCAAACCTCTCAGCCCCAAGAATGTCCACCCTTATGTCTCATCCAGCTGTGGGTCTAGATATGGTCAATCCAGGTTGCATCACAGCCCCTGAATGAATTTTGTAAGAATTATGTCTCTTTCACTGTCTTTGTTTCATGGGTTTTTAAAACTAATTTATTTTTATAATGGGTTTTAGCTGCTTTTCACGGCTGTGTTTATGCAGCTTTACACCCACTTGACACACTTCCAGAGAGATATCAATACATAGGTTTTAAGATTCTTACTAGTCACATATATTCTTGTGCGGTGAATAGGGGGTCTTGAGTCCAGTTCACTGAGCAAGGAGTAGGTCTTTTCTATTACATATTGGGTGTATGGAACGGTATCTGAGCGAGTTTGAAACCCTTGTTTTATGCATCACCCCACCTCACCTTTCCCGTTAAGCAGCCATAGTGTGTTTTCTAAACGTGTGACTCTGTTCTGTTTTGTAATTCAGTTCAAGTGTAGCGGTTTTTAAATTCCCTCTATAAGTGATAGCTTACGATAAGTGTCTTTTTCTGTGTGACTTATTTCACTTAGAGTCGTCGTACCTAAATCCACTCATCATGCTGCTACTAGCCTTATGACATTGATTTCATGGCTGAGTGATATTCCATTGTACATAAGGACCACAACTTCTTTATCCATTTTTCTCTTTCCTGGGATATTTAAGGTGTCATGAAGTGGAGGTTCTTGTCAACAGAGCAGCCCTAAACTTTGGGGTGCCTGTGTCTTGCTGATTTTTAGTTTTCCCAATTTATACGCCCATGAGTGGAAGTGCCCTATGCTCCCTATGCTGTGTTTTTTCGATGTTTCAGGACACACCGTACACTTCTCCAGAGTGGCTGTTGGCAATTTACATACCGCCCATCAGCGTAGCAAGGCTCCCCTTTCTCCATGGCCTGTACTGCATTTCTGGTTTTGACACTTTTTGCAGCATGGCCCTTTTGACCGATGGGAAGCGAGACTTCTTTGTAGCGCTGATTTGCCTTTCCAGGTTGCTTGGTTGGCCAAAAAGGGTGTATGCGTTTTTTCCTAAATATATTCAGGAAAAAACGCATACGCCCTTTTTGGCCAAGGGCATCATTGTCGACGTTTTGCCGCTTTTCATGTGCTTTAAAAGCGATTCGAATCTACCTCCTGAAACCTGTTTCCTGCAATTCTGCCTTGCTTTCAAATCCTCTTCGTTGCCTTCCCTCAATATATTTCTGGACGAGAGTTATCATTTATAACTCTGCAGGTTTGTGAATTGCAGTGAACCTGATCTCCATTTTTCAACTCGCTTTTTTGGGATATGCCCGCAAAAGCACGGGATTGCCTCAGGCCTTATTCTGGTTCCTGGCAGCAGGCTGAGCCTGTGGTTATTTCTTCTTCCTGATGGGAACATAGAGTGACCTGTGCCTGTCCCAACACCTAGATCTAGTCTGTAATTGGTTGCCCCTCTTCCCGTTCATCCTCAGGACAAATTGCAAGCTGTACGGAACAGGAGGTTAAAGGTGCTGATTCTCCAAGTAGGGAGATTGCTATTAAAGAAGCTGCAATGGCGAACCTGAGCACACGGAGTTGAGAAATGAGGTGCGTTTTAGAAACTTTCCCAATCACACGGTGTACCATCTTCTGGGTTTCTCATGCATGTTTTCGATGTAGGAAGATGCCCTTAAACCTGGAGATTTGGGACCCATGGGATGGGAACCGCGCAGTATTACTTTAAAGGGTCTGCGTTTGCTCACTCAACCTCACCAAACCTCTTAGCCCCAAGAGTGTCCACCCTTATGTCTCATCCAGCTGTGGGTCTAGATATGGTCAATCCAGGTTGTGTCACAGCCCCTGAATGAATTTTGTAAGAATTTCTCTCTCTTTCACTGTCTTTGTTTTACGGGTTTTTAAAAGTAATTTATTTTTATAATGGGGTTTAGCGGCTTTTCACGTCTGTGTTTATGCGGCTTTACACCCACTTGACTCACTTCCAGAGAGATATCAATACATAAGTTTTAAGATTCTCACTAGTCAGATATATTCTTGTGCGGTGAATAGGGGGTGTTGAGTCCAGTTCACTGAACAAGGAGTAGGTCTTGTCTATTACATATTGGGTGTATGGAACGGTATCTGAGCTAATTTGAAACCCTTGTTTTATGCATCACCCCACGTCACCTTTCCCGTTAAGCAGCCATAGTGTGTTTTCTAAATGTGTGACTCTGTTCTGATTTGTAATTCAATTCAAGTGTAGCGGTTTTTACATTCACTCTATAAGTGATAGCTTTTGATAAGTGTCTTTTTCTGTGTGTCTTATTTCCCTTAGAATCGTCGTACCTAATTCCACCCATCTTGCTTCTACTGGCCTTATGACATTGATTTCATGGCTGAGTGATATTCCATTGTACATAAGGACCACGATTTCTTTATCCATTTTTCTCTTTCCTGGGATATTTAAGGTTTCGTGAAGTGGAGGTTCTTCTCAACAGAGCAGCCCTAAACTTTGGGGTGCCTGAGTCTTGCTGATTTTTAGTTTTCCCAATTTATACGCCCATGAGTGGAAGTGCCCTATGCTCCCTTAGCTGTGTTTTTTCGATATTTCAGGCCACACCGTACACTTCTTCAGAGTGGCTGTTAGCAATTTACATCCCGCCCATCAGCGTAGCAAGGCTTCCATTTCTCCATGGCCTGTCCTGCATTTGTGGTTTTGACACTTTTTTCAGCATGGCCCTTTTAACCGATGGGAAGCGAGACTTCTTTGTAGCGCTGATTTGTCTTTCCAGGTTGCTTGGTTGGCCAAAAAGGGCGTATGCGTTTTTTCCTGAATATATTCAGGAAAAAACGCATACGCCCTTTTTGGCCAAGGGCATCATTGTCCACGTTTTGCCGATTTTCATGTGGTTTAAAGGCGATTCTAATCTACCTCCTGAAACCTGTTTTCTGCAATTCTGCCTTGCTTTCAAATCCTCTTCGTTTCCTTCCCTCAATATATTTGTGGACGAGAGTTATCATTTATAACTCTGCATGTTTGTGAATTGCAGTGCCCCTGAGCTCCATTTTTCAACTGTCTTTTTTGGGAGCTGGCCGCAAAAGCACGGGATTGCCTCAGGCCCTATTCTGATTCCGGGCGGCAGGCTGAGCCTGTAGTTAATACTTCTTCCTGATGGGAAAATAGAGTGACCTGTGCCTGTCCCAACACCTAGATCTAGTCTCTCATTGGTTGCCCCTCTTTCCGTTCATCCTCAGGACAAATTGCAACCTGTACGGAACAGGAGGTTAAAGGTGCTGATTCTCCAAGTAGGGAGATTGCTAGTAAAGTAGCTGGAATGGTGAACCCGAGCACAAGGAGATGAGAAATGAGGTGCCTTTTAAAAACCTTTCAAAATCACACGGTGTACCGTCTTCTGGGTTCGTCATGCAAGTTTTCGATGTAGGAAGATGCCCTTGAAACTGGAGATTTGGGACCCATGGGATGGGTACCACGCAGTATTACCTTAAACGGTCTGTGTTTGCTCACCCAACCTCACCAAACCTGTCAGCCCCAAGAGTGTCCACCCTTAGGTTTCATCCAACTGTGGGTCTAGATTTGTTCAATCCAGGTTGCATCACATCTCCTGAAAGAATTGTGTAAGAATTTCTCTCTCTTTCACTGTCTTTGTTTTACGGGTTTTTACAAGTAATTTATTTTTATAATGGGGTTTAGCTGCTTTTCACGGATGTGTTTATGCGGCTTTACACCCACTTGACACACTTCCAAAGAGATATCAATACATAGGTTTTAAGATTCTTGCTAGTCAGATATATACTTGTGCGGTGAATAGGGGGTGTTGAGTCCAGTTCACTGAGCAAGGAGTAGGTCTTGTCTATTACATATTGGGTGTATGGAACGGTATCTGAGCTAATGTGAAACCCTTGTTTTATGCATCACACCACCTCACCTTTCCCGTTAAACAGCCATAGTGTGTTTTCTAAACGTGTGACACTGTTCTCTTTTGTAATTCAGTTCAAGTGTAGCAGTTTTTACATTCCCTCTATAAGTGATAGCTTATGATAAGTGTGTTTTTCTGTGTGACTTATTTCACTTAGAGTCGTCGTACCTAAATCCACTCATCATGCTGCTACTAGCCTTATGACATTGATTTCATGGCTGAGTGATATTCCATTGTACATAAGGACCACAACTTCTTTATCCATTTTTCTCTTTCCTGGGATATTTAAGGTGTCATGAAGAGGAGGTTCTTGTCAACAGAGCAGCCCTAAAATTTGGGGTGCCTGTGTCTTGCTGATTTTTAGTTTTCCCAATTTATACGCCCATGAGTGGACGTGCTCTATGCTCCCTAAGCTGTGTTTTTTCGATGTTTAAGGCAACACCGTACACTTCTCGAGAGTGGCTGCTGGCAATTTACATCCCGCCCATCAGTGTAGCAAGGCTCCCATTTCTCCATGGCCTCTCCTGCTTTTGTGGTTTTGACACTTTTTTCAGCATGGCCCTTTTGACCGATTCGAAGTGAGACTCCTTTTTAGCGCTGATTTGCCTTTCCAGGTTGCTTGGTTGGCCAAAAAGGGCGTATGCGTTTTTTCCTGAATATATTCAGGAAAAAACGCATACGCCCTTTTTGGCCAAGGGCATCATTGTCCACATTTTGCCGCTTTTCATGTGCTTTAAAGGCGATTCGAATCTACCTCCTGAAATCTGTTTCCTGCAATTCTGGCTTGCTTTCAAATCCTCTTCGTTGCCTTCCCTCAATATATTTCTGGACGAGAGTTATCATTTATACCTCTGCAGGTCTGTGAATTGCAGTGCCCATGTGCTCCATTTTTCAACTGCCTTTTTTGGGAGCTGGCCGCAGAAGCGCGGATTTGCCTCAGGCAATATTCTGGTTCCTGGCGGCAGGCCTAGCCTGTGCTTAATTCTTCTTCCTGATGGGAAAATACAGTGACCTGTGCCTGTCCAAACACCTAGATCTAGTCTCTCATTGGTTGCCCCTCTTCCCGTTCATCCTCAGGACAAATTGCAACCTGTACAGAACAGGAGGTTAAAGGTGCTGATTCTCCAAGTAGGGAGATTGCTAGTAAAGTAGCTGGAATGGCGAACCCGAGAACAAGGAAATGAGAAATGAGGTGCGTTTCAGAAACCTTTCCCGATCAGACGGTGTACCATCTTCTAGTTTTCCCATGCGTGTTTTCGATGTAGGAAGATGCCCTTGAACCTGGAGATTTGGGACCCATGGGATGGGTACCACGCAGTATTACTTTAAAGGGTCTGTGTTTGCTCACGCAACCTCACCCAACCTCTCAGCCCCAAGAGTGTCCACCCTTATGTCTCATCCAGCTGTGGGTCTAGATATGGTCAATCCAGGTTGCATCACAGCCTCTGAACGAATTTTGTAAGAATGTCTCTCTCTTTCACTGTCTTTGTTTTACGGGTTTTTACAAGTAATTTATTTTTATAATGGGGTTTAGCTGCTTTTCATGGCTCTGTTTATGCGGCTTTACACCCACTTGACTCACTTCCAGGTTGATATCAATACATAGGTTTTAAGATTCTCACTAGTCAGATATATTCTTGTGCGGTGAATAGGGGGTGTTGAGTCCAGTTCACTGAGCAAGGAGTAGGTCTTTTCTATTACTTATTGGGTGTATGGAACGGTATCTGAGCTAATTTGAAACCCTTGTTTTATGCATCAGCGCACATCACCTTTCCCGTTAAGCAGCCATAGTGTGTTTTCTAAATGTGTGACTCTTTTCTGATTTGTAATTCAATTCAAGTGTAGCGGTTTTTACATTCCCTTTATAAGTGATAGCTTTTGATAAGTGTCTTTTTCTGTGTGACTTATTTCACTTAGAGTCATCGTACCTAAATCCACTCATCATGCTGCTACTAGCCTTATGACATTGATTTCATGGCTGAGTGATATTCCATTGTACATAAGGACCACAACTTCTTTATCCATTTTTCTCTTTCCTGGGATATTTAAGATTTCCTGAAGTGGAGGTTCTTGTCAACAGAGCAGCCCTAAACGTTGGGTTGCCTGAGTCTTGCTGATTTTTAGTTTTCCCAATTTATACGCCCATGAGTGGAAGTGCCCTATGCTCCATAAACTGTGTTTTTTCGATGTTTCAGGCCACACCGTACAGTTCTCCAGAGTGGCTGTTGGCAATTTACATCCCGCTCATCAGCGTAGCAAGGCTCCTATTTCTCCATGGCCTGTCCTGCATTTGTGGTTTTGACACTTTTTTCAGCATGGCCCTTTGGACCGATGGGAAGCGAGACTTCTTGTAGCGCTGATTTGCCTTTCCAGGTTGCTTGGTTGGCCAAAAAGGGCGTATGCGTTTTTTCCTGAATATATTCAGGAAAAAACGCATACGCCCTTTTTGGCCAAGGGCATCATTGTCGACGTTTTGCCGCTTTTCATGTGCTTTAAAGGCGATTCGAATCTACCTCCTGAAACCTGTTTCCTGCAACTCTGCCTTGCTTTCAAATCCTCTTCGTTGCCTTCCCTCAATATATTTGTGGACGAGAGTTATCATTTATAACTCTGCAGGTTTGTGAATTGCAGTGCCCATGTGCTCCATTTTTCAACTGGCTTTTTTGGGAGCTGGCCGCAGAAGCGCGGGATTGCCTCAGGCCCTATTCTGGTTCCGGGCGGCAGGCTGAGCCTGTGGTTAATTCTTCTTCCTGATGGGAAAATAGAATGACCTGTGCCTGTCCCAACACCTAGATCTAATCTCTCATTCGTTGCCCCTCTTCCCATTCATCCTTAGGACAAATTGCAACCTGTACGGAACAGGAGCTTAAAGGTGCTGATTCTCCAAGTAGGGAGATTGCTAGTAAAGTAGCTGGAATGGCGAACCCGAGAACAAGGAAATGAGAAATGAGGTGCGTTTCAGAAACCTTTCCCGATCAGACGGTGTACCATCTTCTAGGTTTCCCATGCGTGTTTTCGATGTAGGAAGATGCCCTTGAACCTGGAGATTTCGGACCCATGGGATGGGTACCACGCAGTATTACTTTAAACGGTCTACGTTTGCTCTCCCAACCTCACTAAACCTCTCAGCCCCAAGAGTGTCCACCCTTAGGTCTCATCCAACTGTGGGTCTAGATATGTTCAACCCAGGTTGCGTCACAGCCCCTGAAGGAATTTTGTAAGAATTTCTCTCTCTTTCACTGTCTTTGTTTTACGGGTTTTTAGAAGTAATTTATTTTTATAATGGAGTTTAGCTGCTTTTCACGGCTGTGTTTATGCGGCTTTACACACACTTGACTCACTTCCAGAGAGATATCAATACATAGGTTTTAAGATTCTCACTAGTCAGATATATTCTTGTGCGGTGAATAGGGGGTGTTGAGTCCAGTTCACTGAGCAAGGAGTAGGTCTTTTCTATTACTTATTGGGTGTATGGAACGGTATCTGAGCTAATTTGAAACCCTTGTTTTATGCATCACCGCACATCACCTTTCCCGTTAAGCAGCCATAGTGTGTTTTCTAAATGTGTGACTCTGTTCTGATTTGTAATTCAATTCAAGTGTAGCGGTTTTTACATTCCCTTTATAAGTGATAGCTTTTGATAAGTGTCTTTTTCTGTGTGACTTATTTCACTTAGAGTCATCGTACCTAAATCCACTCATCATGCTGCTACTAGCCTTATGACATTGATTTCATGTCTGAGTGATATTCCATTGTACATAAGGACCACAATTTCTTTATCCATTTTTCTCTTTCCTGGGATATTTAAGGTTTCCTGAAGTGGAGGTTCTTGTCAACAGAGCAGCCCTAACCTTTCGTTGCCTAAGTCTTGCTGATTTTTAGTTTTCCCAATTTATACGCCCATGAGTGGAAGTGCCCTATGCTCCATAAACTGTGTTTTTTCGATGTTTCAGGCCACACCGTACACTTCTCCAGAGTGGCTGTTGGCAATTTACATCCCGCCCATCAGCGTAGCAAGTCTCCCATTTCTCCATGGCCTGTCCTGCATTTGTGGTTTTGACACTTTTTTCAGCATGACCCTTTTGACCGATGGGAAGCGAGACTTCTTTGTAGCGCTGATTTGCCTTTCCAGGTTGCTTGGTTGGCCAAAAAGGGCGTATGCGTTTTTTCCTGAATATATTCAGGAAAAAAGGCATACGCCCTTTTTTTCCAAGGGCATCATTTTCCACGTTTTGCCGCTTTTCATGTGCTTGAAAGGCGATTCGAATCTACCTCCTGAAATCTGTGTTTTGCAGTTCTGCCTTGCTTTCAAATCCTCTTCGTTGCCTTCCCTCAATATATTTGTGGACGAGAGTTATCATTTATAACTCTGCAGGCTTGTGAATTGCAGTGCCACTGAGCTCCATTTTTCAACTCGCTTTTTTGGGAGCTGGCCGCAAAAGCGCGGGATTGCCTCAGGCCCTTTTCTGGTTCCGGGTGGCAGGCTGAGCCTGTGGTTATTTCTTCTTCCTGATGGGAAAATAGAGTGACCTGTGCCTGTCCCAACACCTAGATCTAGTCTCTCATTGGTTGCCCCTCTTCCCGTTCATCCTCAGGACAAATTGCAACCTATACGGAACTGGAGGTTAAAGGTGCTGATTCTCCAAGTAGGGAGATTGCTAGTAAATTAGCTAGAATGGCGTACCCGAGCACAAGGAGATGAGAAATGAGGTGCGTTTTAGAAACCTTTCAAAATCACATGCTGTAACATCTTCTAGGTTCCTCATGCAAGTTTTCAATGTAGGAAGATGCCCTTGAACCTGGAGATTTGGGACCCATGGGATGGGTACCATGCATTATTACTTTAAAGGGTCTGCGTTGGCTCACCCAACCTCACCAAACCTCTCAGCCCCAAGAGTGTCCACCATTATGTCTCATCCAGCTGTGGGTCTAGATATGGTCAATCCAGGTTGCGTCACAGCCCCTGAATGAATTTTGTAAGAATTTCTCTCTCTTTCACTGTCTTTGTTTCATGCGTTTTTAAAACTAATTTATTTTTATAATGGGGTTTAGCTGCTTTTCACGGCTGTGTTTATGCGGATTTACACCCACTTGACTCACTTCCAGAGAGATATCAATACATAGGTTTTAAGATTCTCACTAGTCAGATATATTCTTGTGCGGTGAATAGAGGGTGTTGAGTCCAGTTCACTGAGCAAGGAGTAGGTCTTGTCTATTACATATTGGGTGTATGGAACGGTATCTGAGCGAATTTGAAACCCTTGTTTTATGCATCACCCCACCTCACCTTTCCCGTTAAGCAGCCATAGTGTGTTTTCAAAATGGGTGACACTGTTCTGATTTGTAATTCAGTTCAAGTGTAGCGGTTTTTACATTCCCTCTATAAGTGATAGCTTTTGATATGTGTCTTTTTCTGTGTGACTTATTTCACTTAGAGTCGTCGTACCTAAAACCAATCATCATGCTGCTACTAGCCTTATGATATTGATTTCATGGCTGAGTGATATTCCATTGTACATAAGGACCACAACTTCTTTATCCATTTTTCTCTTTCCTGGGATATTTAAGGTGTCATGAAGTGGAGGTTCTTGTCAACAGAGCAGCCCTAAACTTTGGGGTGCCTGTGTCTTGCTGATTTTAGTTTTCCCAATTTATACGCCCATGAGTGGAAGTGCCCTATGCTCCCTAAGCTTTGTTTTTTCGATGTTTCAGGACACACCGTACACTTCTCCAGAGTGGCTGTTGGCAATTTACATCCCGCTCATCAGCGTAGCAAGGCTCCTATTTCTCCATGGCCTGTCCTGCATTTGTGGTTTTGACACTTTTTTCAGCATGGCCTTTTGGACCGATGGGAAGCGAGACTTCTTTGTAGCGCTGATTTGCCTTTCCAGGTTGCTTGGTTGGCCAAAAAGGGCGTATGCGTTTTTTCCTGAATATATTCAGGAAAAAACGCATACGCCCTTTTTGGCCAAGGGCATCATTGTCGACGTTTTGCCACTTTTCATGTGCTTTAAAGGCGATTCGAATCTACCTCCTGAAACCTGTTTCCTGCAACTCTGCCTTGCTTTCAAATCCTCTTCGTTGCCTTCCCTCAATATATTTGTGGACGAGAGTTATCATTTATAACTCTGCAGGTTTGTGAATTGCAGTGCCCATGTGCTGCATTTATCAACTGGCTTTTTTGGGAGCTGGCCGCAGAAGCGCGGGATTGCCTCAGGCCCTATTCTGGTTCCGGGCGGCAGGCTGAGCCTGTGGTTAATTCTTCTTCCTGATGGGAAAATAGAGTGACCTCTGCCTGTCCCAACACCTAGATCTAGTCTCTCATTGGTTGCCCCTCTTCCCATTCATCCTTAGGAAAAATTGCAACCTGTATGGAACAGGAGGTTAAAGGTGCTGATTCTCCAAGTAGGGAGATTGCTAGTAAAGTAGCTGGAATGGGGAACCCGAGCACACGGAGTTGAGAAATGAGGTGCGTTTTAGAAACTTTCCCAATCTCACGGTGTACCATCTTCTGGGTTTCTCATGCATGTTTTCGATGTAGGAAGATGCCTTTGAACCTGGAGATTTGGGACCCATGGGATGGGTACCACGCAGTATTACTTTAAAGAGTCTGCATTTGCTCACCCAACCACACCAAACCTCTCAGCCCCAAGAGTGTCCACCCTTATGTCTCATCCAGCTGTGGGTCTAGATATGGTCAATCCAGGTTGCGTCACAGCCCCTGAATGAATTTTGTAAGAATTTCTCTCTCTTTCACTGTCTTTGTTTCATGGGTTTTTAAAACTAATTTATTTTTATAATGGGGTTTAGCTGCTTTTCACGGCTGTGTTTATGCGGCTTTACACCCACTTGACTCACTTCCAGAGAGATATCAATACATAAGTTTTACGATTCTCACTAGTCAGATATATTCTTGTGTGGTGAATAGGGGGTGTTGAGTCCAGTTCACTGAGCAAGGAGTAGGTCTTGTCTATTACATATTGGGTGTATGGAACGGTATCTGAGCTAATTTGAAACCCTTGTTTTATGCATCACCCCACGTCACCTTTCCCGTTAAGCAGCCATAGTGTGTTTTCTAAATGTGTGACTCTGTTTTGATTTGTAATTCAGTTCAATTGTAGCGGTTTTTACATTCCCTTTATAAGTGATAGCTTTTGATAAGTGTATTTTTCTGTGTGACTTATTTCACTTAGAGTCGTCGTACCTAAATCCACTCATCATGCTGCTACTAGCCTTATGACATTGATTTCATGGCTGAGTGATATTCCATTGTACATAAGGACCACGACTTCTTTATCCATTTTTCTCCTTCCTGGGATATTTAAGGTTTCGTGAAGTGGAGGTTCTTGTCAACAGAGCAGCCCTAAACTTTGGGGTGCCTGAGTCTTGCTGATTTTTAGTTTTCCCAATTTATACGCCCATGAGTGGAAGTGCCCTATGCTCCATAAACTTTGTTTTTTCGATGTTTCAGGCCACACCGTACACTTCTCCAGAGTGGCTGTTGGCAATTTACATCCCGCCCATCAGCGTGGCAAGGCTCCCATTTCTCCATGGCCTGTCCTGCATTTGTGGTTTTGACACTTTTTTCAGCATGGCCCTTTTGACCCATGGGAAGCGAGACTTCTTTGTAGCGCTGATTTGCCTTTCCAGGTTGCTTGGTTGGCCAAAAAGGGCGTATGCGTTTTTTCCTGAATATATTCAGGAAAAAACGCATACGCCCTTTTTGGCCAAGGGCATCATTTTCCACGTTTTGCCGCTTTTCATGTGCTTGAAAGGCGATTCGAATCTACCTCCTGAAACCTGTTTCATGCAACTCTGCCTTGCTTTCAAATCCTCTTCGTTGCCTTCCCTCAATATATTTGTGGACGAGAGTTATCATTTATAACTCTGCAGGTTTGTGAATTGCAGTGCCCATGTGCTCCATTTTTCAACTGGCTTTTTTCGGAGCTGGCCGCAGAAGCGCGGGATTGCCTCAGGCACTAATCTGGTTCCCGGCGGCAGGCTGAGCCTGTGCTTAATTCTTCTTCCTGATGGGAAAATAGAGTGACCTGTGCCTGTCCCAACACCTAGATGTAGTCTCTCATTGGTTGCCCCTCTTCCCGTTCATCCTCAGGACAAATTGCAACCTGTACAGAACAGGAGGTTAAAGGTGTTGATTCTCCAAGTAGGGAGATTGCTAGTAAAGTAGCTGGAATGGCAAACCCGAGCACAAGGAGATGAGAAATGAGGTGCGTTTTAGAAACCTTTCAAAATCACACGGTGTACCATCTTCTGAGTTTCTCATGCATGTTTTCGATGTAGGAAGATGCCCTTGAACCTGGAGACTTGGGACCCATGGGATGGGTACCACGCAGTATTACTTTAAAGGGTCTGCGTTTGCTCACCCAACCTAACCCAACCTTTCAGCCCCAAGAGTGTCCACCCTTATGTCTCATCCACATGAGCGTGTAGATATGGTCAATCCAGGTTGCATCACAGCCTCTGAACGAATTTTGTAAGAATTTCTCTCTCTTTCACTGTCTTTGTTTTACGGGTTTTTAAAAGTAATTTATTTTTATAATGGGGTTTAGTTGCTTTTCACGGCTGTGTTTATGCGGCTTTACACCCACTTGACTCACTTCCAGACATATATCAATACATAGGTTTTAAGATTCTTACTAGTCACCTATATTCTTGTGCGGTGAATAGGGGGTGTTGAGTCCAGTTCACTGAGCAAGGAGTAGGTCTTGTCTATTACATATTGGGTGTATGGAACGGTATCTGAGCGAATTTGAACCCCTTGTTTTATGCATCACCCCACCTCACCTTTCCCGTTAAGCAGCCATAGTGTGTTTTCTAAACGTGTGACTCTGTTCTGTTTTGTAATTCAGTTCAAGTGTAGCGGTTTTTACATTCCCTCTATAAGTGATAGCTTATGATAAGTGTCTTTTTCTGTGTGACTTATTTCACTTAGAATCGTCGTACCTAACTCCACTCATCTTGCTTCTACTAGCCTTATGACATTGATTTCATGTCTGAGTGATATTCCATTGTACATAAGGACCACGACTTCTTTATCCATTTTTCTCTTTCCTGGGATATTTAAGTTGTCATGAAGTGGAGGTTCTTGTCAACAGAGCAGCCCTAAACTTTGGGGTGCCTGTGTCTTGCTGATTTTTCTTTTTCCCAATTTATACGCCCATGAGTGGACGTGCCCTACGCTCCCTAAGCTGTGTTTTTTCGATGTTTCCGGACACACCATACACTTCTCCAGAGTGGCTGCTGGCAATTAACATCCCGCCCATCAGCGTAGCAAGGCTGCCATTTCTCCATGGCCTGTCCTGCATTTCTGGTTTTGACACTTTTTGCAGCATGACCCTTTTGACCGATGGGAAGCGAGACTTCTTTGTAGCGCTGATTTGCATTTCCAGGTTGCTTGGTTGGCCAAAAAGGGCGTATGCGTTTTTTCCTGAATATATTCAGGAAAAAACGCCTACGCCCTTTTTGGCCAAGGGCATCATTGTCCACGTTTTGCCGCTTTTCATGTGCTTTAAAGGCGATTCGAATCTACCTCCTGAAACCTGTTTCCTGCAATTCTGCCTTGCTTTCAAATCCTCTTCGTTGCCTTCCCTCAATATATTTGTGGACGACAGTTATCATTTATAACTCAGCAGGTTTGTGAATGGCAGTGCCCCTGAGCTCCATTTTTCAACTGTCTTGTTTGGGAGCTGGCCGCAAAAGCACGGGATTGCCTCAGGCCCTATTCTGGTTCCCGGCGGCAGGCTGAGCCTGTGGTTAATTCTTCTTCCTGATGGGAAAATAGAGTGACCTGTGCCTGTCCCAACACCTAGATCTAGTCTCTCATTGGTTGCCCCTCTTCCCGTTCATCCTCAGGACAAATTGCAACCTGTACGGAACAGGAGGTTAAAGGTGCTGATTCTCCAAGTAGGGAGATTGCTAGTGAAGTAGCTGCAATGGCGAACCCGAGCACAAGGAAATGAGAAATGAGGTGCGTTTTAGAAACCTTTCAAAATCACACGGTGTACCTTCTTCTGGGTTCCTCATGCAAGATTTCGATGTAGGAAGATGCCCTTGAACCTGGAGATTGGGGACCCATGGGATGGGTACCATGCAGTATTACTTTAAAGGGTCTGCGTTTTCTCACCCAACCTCACCCAACCTCTCAGCCCCAAGAGTGTCCACCCTTATGTCTCATCCAGCTGTGGGTCTAGATATGGTCAATCCAGGTTGCATCACAACCCCTGAACGAATTTTGTAAGAATTTCTCTCTCTTTCACTGTCTTTGTTTTACGGGTTTTTAAAAGTAATTTATTTTTATAATGGGGTTTAGCTGCTTTTCACGGCTGTGTTTATGCGGATTTACACCCACTTGACTCACTTTCAGACAGATATCAATACATAGGTTTTAAGATTGTTACTAGTCACATATATTCTTGTTCGGTGAATAGGGGGTGTTGAATCCAGTTCACTGAGCAAAGAGTAGGTCTTGTCTATTACATATTGGGTGTATGGAACGGTATCTGAGCGAATTTGAAACCCTTGTTTTATGCATCACCCCACCTCACCTTTCCCGTTAAGCAGCCATAGTGTGTTTTCTAAACGTGTGACTCTGTTCTGTTTTGTAATTCAGTTCAAGTGTAGCGGTTTTTACATTCCCTCTATAAGTGATAGCTTATGATAAGTGTCTTTTTCTGTGTGACTTATTTCACTTAGAATCGTCGTACCTAACTCCACTCATCTTGCTTCTACTAGCCTTATGACATTGATTTCATGTCTGAGTGATATTCCATTGTACATAAGGACCACGACTTCTTTATCCATTTTTCTCTTTCCTGGGATATTTAAAGTGTCATGAAGTGGAGGTTCTTGTCAACAGAGCAGCCCTAAACTTTGGGGTGCCTGTGTCTTGCTGATTTTTCTTTTTCCCAATTTATACGCCCATGAGTGGACGTGCCGTACGCTCCCTAAGCTGTGTTTTTTCGATGTTTCAGGACACACCATACACTTCTCCAGAGTGGCTGCTGGCAATTAACATCCCGCCCATCAGCGTAGCAAGGCTGCCATTTCTCCATGGCCTGTCCTGCATTTCTGGTTTTGACACTTTTTGCAGCATGACCCTTTTGACCGATGGGAAGCGAGACTTCTTTGTAGCGCTGATTTGCCTTTCCAGGTTGCTTGGTTGGCCAAAAAGGGCGTATGCGTTTTTTCCTGAATATATTCAGGAAAAAACGCATACGCCCTTTTTGGCCAAGGGCATCATTGTCGACGTTTTGCCGCTTTTCATGTGCTTTAAAGGCGATTCGAATCTACCTCCTGAAACCTGTTTCCTGCAATTCTGCCTTGCTTTCAAATCCTCTTCGTTGCCTTCCCTCAATATATTTGTGGACGAGAGTTATCGTTTATAACTCAGCAGGTTTGTGAATGGCAGTGCCCGTGAGCTCCATTTTTCAACTGTCTTGTTTGGGAGCTGGCCGCAAAAGCACGGGATTGCCTCAGGCCCTATTCTGGTTCCCGGCGGCAGGCTGAGCCTGTGGTTAATTCTTCTTCCTGATGGGAAAATAGAGTGACCTGTGCCTGTCCCAACACCTAGATCTAGTCTCTCATTGGTTGCCCCTCTTCCCGTTCATCCTCAGGACAAATTGCAACCTGTACAGAACAGGAGGTTAAAGGTGCTGATTCTCCAAGTAGGGAGATTGCTAGTGAAGTAGCTGGAATGGCGAACCCGAGCACAAGGAGATGAGAAATGAGGTGCGTTTTAGAAACCTTTCAAAATCACACGGTGTACCTTCTTCTGGGTTCCTCATGCAAGATTTCGATGTAGGAAGATGCCCTTGAACCTGGAGATTTGGGACCCATGGGATGGGTACCATGCAGTATTACTTTAAAGGGTCTGCGTTTTCTCACCCAACCTCACCCAACCTCTCAGCCCCAAGAGTGTCCACCCTTATGTCTCATCCAGCTGTGGGTCTAGATATGGTCAATCCAGGTTGCATCACAGCCTCTGAACGAATTTTGTAAGAATTTCTCTCTCTTTCACTGTCTTTGTTTTACGGGTTTTTAAAAGTAATTTATTTTTATAATGGGGTTTAGCTGCTTTTCACGGCTGTGTTTATGCGGCTTTACACCCACTTGACTCACTTCCAGACAGATATCAATACATAGGTTTTAAGATTGTTACTAGTCACCTATATTCTTGTGCGGTGAATAGGGGGTGTTGAGTCCAGTTCACTGAGCAAAGAGTAGGTCTTGTCTATTACATATTGGGTGTATGGAACGGTATCTGAGCGAATTTGAAACCCTTGTTTTATGCATCACCCCACCTCACCTTTCCCGTTAAGCAGCCATAGTGTGTTTTCTAAACGTGTGATTCTGTTCTGTTCTGTAATTCAGTTCAAGTGTAGCGGTTTTTACATTCCCTCTATAAGTGATAGCTTATGATAAGTGTCTTTTTCTGTGTGACTTATTTCACTTAGAATCGTCGTACCTAAGTCCACTCATCTTGCTTCTACTAGCCTTATGACATTGATTTCATGTCTGAGTGATATTGCATTGTACATAAGGACCACAACTTCTTTATCCATTTTTCTCTTTCCTGGGATATTTAAGGTGTCATGAAGTGGAGGTTCTTGTCAACAGAGCAGCCCTAAACTTTGGGGTGCCTGTGTCTTGCTGATTTTTAGTTTTCCCAATTTATACGCCCATGAGTGGACGTGCCCTATGCTCCCTAAGCTGTGTTTTTTCGATGTTTCAGGACACACCGTACACTTCTCCAGAGTGGCTGTTGGCAATTTACATCCCGCTCATCAGCGTAGCAAGGCTGCCATTTCTCCATGGCCTGTCCTGCATTTCTGGTTTTGACACTTTTTGCAGCATGGCCCTTTTGACCGATGGGAAGCGAGACTTTTTGTAGCGCTGATTTGCCTTTCCAGGTTGCTTGGTTGGCCAAAAAGGGCGTATGCGTTTTTTCCTGAATATATTCAGGAAAAAACGCATACGCCCTTTTTGGCCAAGGGCATCATTGTCGACCTTTTGCCGCTTTTTATGTGCTTTAAAGGCGATTAGAATCTACCTCCTGAAATCTGTTTTCTGCAATTCTGCCTTGCTTTCAAATCCTCTTCGTTGCCTTCCCTCAATATATCTGTGGATGAGAGTTATCATTTATAACTCTGCGGGTTTGTGAATTGCAGTGTCCCTGAGCTCCATTTTTCAACTCGCTTTTTTGGGAGCTGGCCGCAAAAGCACGGGATTACCTCAGACCCTATTGTGCTTCTGGGCGGCAGGCTGAGCCTGTGATTAATTCTTCTTCCTGATGGGAAATTAGAGTGACCTGTGCCTGTCCCAACACCTAGATCTAGTCTCTCATTGGTTGCCCCTCTTCCCGTTCATCCTCAGGACAAATTGCAACCTGTACAGAACAGGAGGTTAAAGGTGCTGATTCTCCAAGTAGGGAGATTGCTAGTAAAGTAGCTGGAATGGCGAACCCGAGCACAAGGAGATGAGAAATGAGGTGCGTTTTAGAAACCTTTCAAAATCACACGGTGTACCATCTTCTGAGTTTCTCATGCATGTTTTCGATGTAGGAAGATGCCCTTGAACCTGGAGACTAGGGACCCATGGGATGGGTACCACGCAGTATTACTTTAAAGGGTCTGCGTTTGCTCACCCAACCTAACCCAACCTTTCAGCCCCAAGAGTGTCCACCCTTATGTCTCATCCACCTGTGCGTGTAGATATGGTCAATCCAGGTTGCATCACAGCCTCTGAACGAATTTTGTAAGAATTTCTCTCTCTTTCACTGTCTTTGTTTTACGGGTTTTTAAAAGTAATTTATTTTTATAATGGGGTTTAGTTGCTTTTCACGGCTGTGTTTATGCGGCTTTACACCCACTTGACTCACTTCCAGACATATATCAATACATAGGTTTTAAGATTCTTACTAGTCACCTATATTCTTGTGCGGTGAATAGGGGGTGTTGAGTCCAGTTCACTGAGCAAGGAGTAGGTCTTGTCTATTACATATTGGGTGTATGGAACGGTATCTGAGCGAATTTGAAGCCCTTGTTTTATGCATCACCCCACCTCACATTTCCCGTTAAGCAGCCATAGTTTGTTTTCTAAACGTGTGACTCTGTTCTGTTTTGTAATTCAGTTCAAGTGTAGCGGTTTTTACATTCCCTCTATAAGTGATAGCTTATGATAAGTGTCTTTTTCTGTGTGACTTATTTCACTTAGAATCGTCGTACCTAACTCCACTCATCTTGCTTCTACTAGCCTTATGACATTGATTTCATGTCTGAGTGATATTCCATTGTACATAAGGACCACGACTTCTTTATCCATTTTTCTCTTTCCTGGGATATTTAAGTTGTCATGAAGTGGAGGTTCTTGTCAACAGAGCAGCCCTAAACTTTGGGGTGCCTGTGTCTTGCTGATTTTTCTTTTTCCCAATTTATACGGCCATGAGTGGACGTGCCGTACGCTCCCTAAGGTGTGTTTTTTCGATGTTTCAGGACACACCATACACTTCTCCAGAGTGGCTGCTGGCAATTAACATCCCGCCCATCAGCGTAGCAAGGCTGCCATTTCTCCATGGCCTGTCCTGCATTTCTGGTTTTGACACTTTTTGCAGCATGACCCTTTTGACCGATGGGAAGCGAGACTTCTTTGTAGCGCTGATTTGCCTTTCCAGGTTGCTTGGTTGGCCAAAAAGGGCGTATGCGTTTTTTCCTGAATATATTCAGGAAAAAACGCATACGCCCTTTTTGGCCAAGGGCATCATTGTCGACGTTTTGCCGCTTTTCATGTGCTTTAAAGGCGATTCGAATCTACCTCCTGAAACCTGTTTCCTGCAATTCTGCCTTGCTTTCAAATCCTCTTCGTTGCCTTCCCTCAATATATTTGTGGATGAGAGTTATCATTTATAACTCAGCAGGTTTGTGAATGGCAGTGCCCCTGAGCTCCATTTTTCAACTGTCTTGTTTGGGAGCTGGCCGCAAAAGCACGGGATTGCCTCAGGCCCTATTCTGGTTCCCGGCAGCAGGCTGAGCCTGTGGTTAATTCTTCTTCCTGATGGGAAAATAGAGTGACCTGTGCCTGTCCCAACACCTAGATCTAGTCTCTCATTGGTTGCCCCTCTTCCCGTTCATCCTCAGGACAAATTGCAACCTGTACAGAACAGGAGGTTAAAGGTGCTGTTTCTCCAAGTAGGGAGATTGCTAGTGAAGTAGCTGGAATGGCGAACCCGAGCACAAGGAGATGAGAAATGAGGTGCGTTTTAGAAACCTTTCAAAATCACACGGTGTACCTTCTTCTGGGTTCCTCATGCAAGATTTCGATGTAGGAAGATGCCCTTGAACCTGGAGATTTGGGACCCATGGGATGGGTACCATGCAGTATTACTTTAAAGGGTCTGCATTTGCTCACCCAACCTCACCCAACCTCTCAGCCCCAAGAGTGTCCACCCTTATGTCTCATCCAGCTGTGGGTCTAGATATGGTCAATCCAGGTTGCATCACAGCCCCTGAACGAATTTTGTAAGAATTTGTCTCTCTTTCACTGTCTTTGTTTTACGGGTTTTTATAAGTAATTTATTTTTTTAATGGGGTTTAGCTGCTTTTCACGGCTGTGTTTATGCGGATTTACACCCACTTGACTCACTTCCAGACAGATATCAATACATAGGTTTTAAGATTGTTACTAGTCACATATATTCTTGTGCGGTGAATAGGGGGTGTTGAGTCCAGTTCACTGAGCAAGGAGTAGGTCTTGTCTATTACATATTGGGTGTATGGAACGGTATCTGAGCGAATTTGAACCCCTTGTTTTATGCATCACCCCACCTCACCTTTCCCGTTAAGCAGCCATAGTGTGTTTTGTAAACGTGTGATTCTGTTCTGTTCTGTAATTCAGTTCAAGTGTAGCAGGTTTTTACATTCCCTCTCTAAGTGATAGCTTATGATAAGTGTCTTTTTCTGTGTGACTTATTTCACTTAGAATCGTCGTACCTAAGTCCACTCATCTTGCTTCTACTAGCCTTATGACATTGATTTCATGTCTGAGTGATATTGCATTGTACATAAGGACCACAACTTCTTTATCCATTTTTCTCTTTCCTGGGATATTTAAGGTGTCATGAAGTGGAGGTTCTTGTCAACAGAGCAGCCCTAAACTTTGGGGTGCCTGTGTCTTGCTGATTTTTAGTTTTCCCAATTTATACGCCCATGAGTGGACGTGCCCTATGCTCCCTAAGCTGTGTTTTTTCGATGTTTCAGGACACACCGTACACTTCTCCAGAGTGGCTGTTGGCAATTTACATCCCGCCCATCAGCGTAGCAAGGCTGCCATTTCTCCATGGCCTGTCCTGCATTTCTGGTTTTGACACTTTTTGCAGCATGGCCCTTTTGACCGATGGGAAGCGAGACTTCTTTGTAGCGCTGATTTGCCTTTTCAGGTTGCTTGGTTGGCCAAAAAGGGCGTATGCGTTTTTTCCTGAATATATTCAGGAAAAAACGCATACGCCCTTTTTGGCCAAGGGCATCATTGTCGACGTTTTGCCGCTTTTCATGTGCTTTAAAGGCGATTCGAATCTGCCTCCTGAAATCTGTTTTCTGCAATTCTGCCTTGCTTTCAAATCCTCTTCGTTGCCTTCCCTCAATATATCTGTGGATGAGAGTTATCATTTATAACTCTGCGGGTGTGTGAATTGCAGTGTCCCTGAGCTCCATTTTTCAACTCGCTTTTTTGGGAGCTGGCCGCAAAACACGGGATTGCCTCAGGCCCTATTGTGCTTCTGGGCGGCAGGCTGAGCCTGTGATTAATTCTTCTTCCTGATGGGAAATTAGAGTGACTTGTGCCTGTCCCAACACCTAGATCTAGTCTCTCATTGGTTGCCCCTCTTCCCGTTCATCCCCAGGACAAATTGCAACCTGTACAGAACAGGAGGTTAAAGGTGCTGATTCTCCAAGTAGGGAGATTTCTAGTAAAGTAGCTGGAATGGCGAACCCGAGCACAAGGAGATGAGAAATGAGGTGCGTTTTAGAAACCTTTCAAAATCACATGGTGTACCATCTTCTGAGTTTCTCATGCATGTTTTCGATGTAGGAAGATGCCCTTGAACCTGGAGACTTGGGACCCATGGGATGGGTACCACGCAGTATTACTTTAAAGGGTCTGCATTTGCTCACCCAACCTAACCCAACCTTTCAGCCCCAAGAGTGTCCACCCTTATGTCTCATCCACCTGTGCGTGTAGATATGGTCAATCCAGGTTGCATCACAGCCTCTGAACGAATTGTGTAAGAATTTCTCTCTCTTTCACTGTCTTTGTTTTACGGGTTGTTAAAAGTAATTTATTTTTATAATGGGGTTTAGTTGCTTTTCACGGCTGTGTTTATGCGGCTTTACACCCACTTGACTCACTTCCAGACATATATCAATACATAGGTTTTAAGATTCTTACTAGTCACCTATATTCTTGTGCAGTGAATAGGGGGTGTTGAGTCCAGTTCACTGAGCAAGGAGTAGGTCTTGTCTAATACATATTGGGTGTATGGAACGGTATCTGAGCGAATTTGAACCCCTTGTTTTATGCATCACCCCACCTCACCTTTCCTGTTAAGCAGCCATAGTGTGTTTTCTAAACGTGTGACTCTGTTCTGTTTTGTAATTCAGTTCAAGTGTAGCGGTTTTTACATTCCCTCTATAAGTGATAGCTTATGATAAGTGTCTTTTTCTGTGTGACTTATTTCACTTAGAATCGTCGTACCTAAGTCCACTCATCTTGCTTCTACTAGCCTTATGACATTGATTTCATGTCTGAGTGATATTCCATTGTACATAATGACCACAACTTCTTTATCCATTTTTCTCTTTCCTGGGATATTTAAGGTGTCATGAAGTGGAGGTTCTTGTCAACAGAGCAGCCCTAAACTTTGGGGTGCCTGTGTCTTGCTGATTTTTCTTTTTCCCAATTTATACGCCCATGAGTGGACGTGCCGTACGCTCCCTAAGCTGTGTTTTTTCGATGTTTCAGGACACACCATACACTTCTCCAGAGTGGCTGCTGGCAATTAACATCCCGCCCATCAGCGTAGCAAGGCTGCCATTTCTCCATGGCCTGTCCTGCATTTCTGGTTTTGACACTTTTTGCAGCATGGCCCTTTTGGCCGATGGGAAGCGAGACTTCTTTGTAGCGGTGATTTGCCTTTCCAGGTTGCTTGGTTGTCCAAAAAGGGCGTATGCGTTTTTTCTGAATATATTCAGGAAAAAACGCATACGCCCTTTTTGGCCAAGGGCATCATTGTCGACGTTTTGCCGCTTTTCATGTGCCTTAAAGGCGATTCGAATCTACCTCCTGAAATCTGTTTCCTGCAATTCTGCCTTGCTTTCAAATCCTCTTCGTTGCCTTCCCTCAATATATCTGTGGATGAGAGTTATCACTTATAACTCTGCGGGTTTGTGAATTGCAGTGTCCCTGAGCTCCATGTTTCAACTGTCTTTTTTGAGAGCTGGCCGCAAAAGCACGGGATTGCCTCAGGCCCTATTCTGGTTCCTGGCAGCAGGCTGAGCCTGTGGTTAATTCTTCTTCCTGATGGGAAAATAGAGTGACCTGTGCCTGTCCCAACACCTAGATCTAGTCTCTCATTGGTTGCCCCTCTTCCCGTTCATCCTCAGGACAAATTGCAACCTGTACAGAACAGGAGGTTAAAGGTGCTGATTCTCCAAGTAGGGAGATTGCTAGTGAAGTAGCTGGAATGGCGAACCCGAGCACAAGGAGATGAGAAATGAGGTGCCTTTTAGAAACCTTTCAAAATCACACGGTGTACCTTCTTCTGGGTTCCTCATGCAAGATTTCGATGTAGGAAGATGCCCTTGAACCTGGAGATTTGGGACCCATGGGATGGGTATCACGCAGTATTACTTTAAAGGGTCTGCGTTTGCTCACCCCACCTCTCAGCCCCAAGAGTGTCCACCCTTATGTCTCATCCAGCTGTGGGTCTAGATATGGTCAATCCAGGTGGCATCACAGCCCCTGAACGAATTTTGTAAGAATTTCTCTCTCTTTCACTGTCTTTGTTTTACGGGTTTTTAAAAGTAATTTATTTTTATAATGGGGTTTAGCTGCTTTTCACGGCTGTGTTTATGCGGATTTACACCCACTTGACTCACTTCCAGACAGATATCAATACATAGGTTTTAAGATTGTTACTAGTCACATATATTCTTGTGCTGTGAATAGGGGGTGTTGAGTCCAGTTCACTGAGCAAGGAGTAGGTCTTGTCTATTACATATTGGGTGTATGGAACGGTATCTGAGCGAATTTGAACCCCTTGTTTTATGCATCACCCCACCTCACCTTTCCCGTTAAGCAGCCATAGTGTGTTTTCTAAACGTGTGATTCTGTTCTGTTCTGTAATTCAGTTCAAGTGTAGCAGGTTTTTACATTCCCTCTATAAGTGATAGCTTATGATAAGTGTCTTTTTCTGTGTGACTTATTTCACTTAGAATCGTCGTACCTAAGTCCACTCATCTTGCTTCTACTAGCCTTATGACATTGATTTCATGTCTGAGTGATATTCCTTTGTACATAAGGACCACAACTTCTTTATCCATTTTTCTCTTTCCTGGGATATTTAAGGTGTCATGAAGTGGAGGTTCTTGTCAACAGAGCAGCCCTAAACTTTGGGGTGCCTGTGTCTTGCTGATTTTTAGTTTTCCCAATTTATACGCCCATGAGTGGACGTGCCCTATGCTCCCTAAGCTGTGTTTTTTCGATGTTTCAGGACACACCGTACACTTCTCCAGAGTGACTGTTGGCAATTTACATCCTGCCCATCAGCGTAGCAAGGCTGCCATTTCTCCATGGTCTGTCCTGCATTTCTGGTTTTGACACTTTTTGCAGCATGGCCCTTTTGACCGATGGGAAGCGAGACTTCTTTGTAGCGCTGATTTGCCTTTTCAGGTTGCTTGGTTGGCCAAAAAGGGCGTATGCGTTTTTTCCTGAATATATTCAGGAAAAAACGCATACGCCCTTTTTGGCCAAGGGCATCATTGTCGACGTTTTGCCGCTTTTCATGTGCTTTAAAGGCGATTCGAATCTACCTCCTGAAATCTGTTTTCTGCAATTCTGCCTTGCTTTCAAATCCTCTTCGTTGCCTTCCCTCAATATATCTGTGGATGAGAGTTATCATTTATAACTCTGCGGGTTTGTGAATTGCAGTGTCCCTGAGCTCCATTTTTCAACTCGCTTTTTTGGGAGCTGGCCGCAAAAGCACGGGATTGCCTCAGGCACTATTGTGCTTCTGGGCGGCAGGCTGAGCCTGTGATTAATTCTTCTTCCTGATGGGAAATTAGAGTGACCTGTGCCTGTCCCAACACCTAGATCTAGTCTCTCATTGGTTGCCCCTCTTCCCGTTCATCCCCAGGACAAATTGCAACCTGTACAGAACAGGAGGTTAAAGGTGCTGATTCTCCAAGTAGGGAGATTGTTAGTAAAGTAGCTGGAATGGCGAACCCGAGCACAAGGAGATGAGAAATGAGGTGCGTTTTAGAAACCTTTCAAAATCACACGGTGTACCATCTTCTGTGTTTCTCATGCATGTTTTCGATGTAGGAAGATGCCCTTGAACCTGGAGACTTGGGACACATGGGATGGGTACCACGCAGTATTACTTTAAAGGGTCTGCATTTGCTCACCCAACCTAACCCAACCTTTCAGCCCCAAGAGTGTCCACCCTTATGTCTCATCCAGCTGTGCGTGTAGATATGGTCAATCCAGGTTGCATCACAGCCTCTGAACGAATTTTGTAAGAATTTCTCTCTCTTTCACTGTCTTTGTTTTACGGGTTTTTAAAAGTAATTTATTTTTATAATGGGGTTTAGCTGCTTTTCACGGCTGTGTTTATGCGGCTTTACACCCACTTGACTCACTTCCAGACATATATCAATACATAGGTTTTAAGATTCTTACTAGTCACATATATTCTTGTGCGGTGAATAGGGGGTGTTGAGTCCAGTTCACTGAGCAAGGAGTAGGTCTTGTCTATTACATATTGGGTGTATGGAACGGTATCTGAGCGAATTTGAACCCCTTGTTTTATGCATCACCCCACGTCACCTTTCCCGTTAAGCAGCCATAGTGTGTTTTCTAAACGTGTGACTCTGTTCTGTTTTGTAATTCAGTTCAATGTAGCGGTTTTTACATTCCCTCTATAAGTGATAGCTTATGATAAGTGTCTTTTTCTGTGTGACTTATTTCACTTAGAATCGTCGTACCTAACTCCACTCATCTTGCTTCTACTAGCCTTATGACATTGATTTCATGTCTGAGTGATATTGCATTGTACATAAGGACCACAACTTCTTTATCCATTTTTCTCTTTCCTGGGATATTTAAGGTGTCATGAAGTGGAGGTTCTTGTCAACAGAGCAGCCCTAAACTTTGGGGTGCCTGTGTCTTGCTGATTTTTAGTTTTCCCAATTTATACGCCCATGAGTGGACGTGCCCTATGCTCCCTAAGCTGTGTTTTTTCGATGTTTCAGGACACACTGTACACTTCTCCAGAGTGGCTGTTGGCAATTTACATCCCGCTCATCAGCGTAGCAAGGCTGCCATTTCTCCATGGCCTGTCCTGCATTTCTGGTTTTGACACTTTTTGCAGCATGGCCCTTTTGACCGATGGGAAGCGAGACTTCTTTGTAGCGCTGATTTGCCTTTCCAGGTTGCTTGGTTGGCCAAAAAGGGCGTATGCGTTTTTTCCTGAATATATTCAGGAAAAAACGCATACGCCCTTTTTGGCCAAGGGCATCATTGTCGACCTTTTGCCGCTTTTCATGTGCTTTAAAGGCGATTCGTATCTACCTCCTGAAATCTGTTTTCTGCAATTCTGCCTTGCTTTCAAATCCTCTTCGTTGCCTTCCCTCAATATATCTGTGGATGAGAGTTATCATTTATAACTCTGCGGGTTTGTGAATTGCAGTGTCCCTGAGCTCCATTTTTCAACTCGCTTTTTTGGGAGCTGGCCGCAAAAGCGCGGGATTGCCTCAGGCCCTATTGTGCTTCTGGGCGGCAGGCTGAGCCTGTGATTAATTCTTCTTCCTGATGGGAAATTAGAGTGACCTGTGCCTGTCCCAACACCTAGATCTAGTCTCTCATTGGTTGCCCCTCTTCCCGTTCATCCCCAGGACAAATTGCAACCTGTACAGAACAGGAGGTTAAAGGTGCTGATTCTCCAAGTAGGGAGATTGCTAGTAAAGTAGCTGGAATGGCGAACCCGAGCACAAGGAGATGAGAAATGAGGTGCGTTTTAGAAACCTTTCAAAATCACACGGTGTACCATCTTCTGAGTTTCTCATGCATGTTTTCGATGTAGGAAGATGCCCTTGAACCTGGAGACTTGGGACCCATGGGATGGGTACCACGCAGTATTACTTTAAAGGGTCTGCGTTTGCTCACCCAACCTAACCCAACCTTTCAGCCCCAAGAGTGTCCACCCTTATGTCTCATCCACCTGTGCATGTAGATATGGTCAATCCAGGTTGCATCACAGCCTCTGAACGAATTTTGTAAGAATTTCTCTCTCTTTCACTGTCTTTGTTTTATGGGTTTTTAAAAGTAATTATTTTTATAATGGGGTTTAGTTGCTTTTCACGGCTGTGTTTATGCGGCTTTACACCCACTTGACTCACTTCCAGACATATATCAATACATAGGTTTTAAGATTCTTACTAGTCACCTATATTCTTGTGCGGTGAATAGGGGGTGTTGAGTCCAGTTCACTGAGCAAGGAATAGGTCTTGTCTATTACATATTGGGTGTATGGAACGGTATCTGAGCGAATTTGAACCCCTTGTTTTATGCATCACCCCACCTCACCTTTCCCGTTAAGCAGCCATAGTGTGTTTTCTAAACGTGTGACTCTGTTCTGTTTTGTAATTCAGTTCAAGTGTAGCGGTTTTTACATTCCCTCTATAAGTGATAGCTTATGATAAGTGTCTTTTTCTGTGTGACTTATTTCACTTAGAATCGTCGTACCTAACTCCACTCATCTTGCTTCTACTAGCCTTATGACATTGATTTCATGTCTGAGTGATATTCCATTGTACATAAGGACCACGACTTCTTTATCCATTTTTCTCTTTCCTGGGATATTTAAGTTGTCATGAAGTGGAGGTTCTTGTCAACAGAGCAGCCCTAAACTTTGGGGTGCCTGTGTCTTGCTGATTTTTCTTTTTCCCAATTTATACGCCCATGAGTGGACGTGCCGTACGCTCCCTAAGCTGTGTTTTTTCGATGTTTCACGACACACCATACACTTCTCCAGAGTGGCTGCTGGCAATTAACATCCCGCCCATCAGCGTAGCAAGGCTGCCATTTCTCCATGGCCTGTCCTGCATTTCTGGTTTTGACACTTTTTGCAGCATGGCCCTTTTGGCCGATGGGAAGCGAGACTTCTTTGTAGCGCTGATTTGCCTTTCCAGGTTGCTTGGTTGGCCAAAAAGGGCGTATGCGTTTTTTCCTGAATATATTCAGGAAAAAACGCATATGCCCTTTTTAGCCAAGGGCATCATTGTCGACCTTTTGCCGCTTTTCATGTGCCTTAAAGGCGATTCGAATCTACCTCCTGAAATCTGTTTCCTGCAATTCTGCATTGCTTTCAAATCCTCTTCGTTGCCTTCCCTCAATATATCTGTGGATGAGAGTTATCACTTATAACTCTGCGGGTTTGTGAATTGCAGTGTCCCTGAGCTCCATTTTTCAACTGTCTTTTTTGAGAGCTGGCCGCAAAAGCACGGGATTGCCTCAGGCCCTATTCTGGTTCCTGGCAACAGGCTGAGCCTGTGGTTAATTCTTCTTCCTGATGGGAAAATAGAGTGACCTGTGCCTGTCCCAACCCCTAGATCTAGTCTCTCATTGGTTGCCCCTCTTCCCGTTCATCCTCAGGACAAATTGCAACCTGTACAGAACAGGAGGTTAAAGGTGCTGATCCTCCAAGTAGGGAGATTGCTAGTGAAGTAGCTGGAATGGCGAACCCGAGCACAAGGAGATGAGAAATGAGGTGCCTTTTAGAAACCTTTCAAAATCACACGGTGTACCTTCTTCTGGGTTCCTCATGCAAGATTTCGATGTAGGAAGATGCCCTTGAACCTGGAGATTTGGGACCCATGGGATGGGTATCACGCAGTATTACTTTAAAGGGTCTGCGTTTGCTCACCCCACCTCTCAGCCCCAAGAGTGTCCACCCTTATGTCTCATCCAGCTGTGGGTCTAGATATGGTCAATCCAGGTGGCATCACAGCCCCTGAACGAATTTTGTAAGAATTTCTCTCTCTTTCACTGTCTTTGTTTTACGGGTTTTTAAAAGTAATTTATTTTTATAATGGGGTTTAGCTGCTTTTCACGGCTGTGTTTATGCGGATTTACACCCACTTGACTCACTTCCAGACAGATATCAATACATAGGTTTTAAGATTGTTACTAGTCACATATATTCTTGTGCTGTGAATAGGGGGTGTTGAGTCCAGTTCACTGAGCAAGGAGTAGGTCTTGTCTATTACATATTGGGTGTATGGAACGGTATCTGAGCGAATTTGAACCCCTTGTTTTATGCATCACCCCACCTCACCTTTCCCGTTAAGCAGCCATAGTGTGTTTTCTAAACGTGTGATTCTGTTCTGTTCTGTAATTCAGTTCAAGTGTAGCAGGTTTTTACATTCCCTCTATAAGTGATAGCTTATGATAAGTGTCTTTTTCTGTGTGACTTATTTCACTTAGAATCGTCGTACCTAAGTCCACTCATCTTGCTTCTACTAGCCTTATGACATTGATTTCATGTCTGAGTGATATTCCTTTGTACATAAGGACCACAACTTCTTTATCCATTTTTCTCTTTCCTGGGATATTTAAGGTGTCATGAAGTGGAGGTTCTTGTCAACAGAGCAGCCCTAAACTTTGGGGTGCCTGTGTCTTGCTGATTTTTAGTTTTCCCAATTTATACGCCCATGAGTGGACGTGCCCTATGCTCCCTAAGCTGTGTTTTTTCGATGTTTCAGGACACACCGTACACTTCTCCAGAGTGACTGTTGGCAATTTACATCCTGCCCATCAGCGTAGCAAGGCTGCCATTTCTCCATGGTCTGTCCTGCATTTCTGGTTTTGACACTTTTTGCAGCATGGCCCTTTTGACCGATGGGAAGCGAGACTTCTTTGTAGCGCTGATTTGCCTTTTCAGGTTGCTTGGTTGGCCAAAAAGGGCGTATGCGTTTTTTCCTGAATATATTCAGGAAAAAACGCATACGCCCTTTTTGGCCAAGGGCATCATTGTCGACGTTTTGCCGCTTTTCATGTGCTTTAAAGGCGATTCGAATCTACCTCCTGAAATCTGTTTTCTGCAATTCTGCCTTGCTTTCAAATCCTCTTCGTTGCCTTCCCTCAATATATCTGTGGATGAGAGTTATCATTTATAACTCTGCGGGTTTGTGAATTGCAGTGTCCCTGAGCTCCATTTTTCAACTCGCTTTTTTGGGAGCTGGCCGCAAAAGCACGGGATTGCCTCAGGCACTATTGTGCTTCTGGGCGGCAGGCTGAGCCTGTGATTAATTCTTCTTCCTGATGGGAAATTAGAGTGACCTGTGCCTGTCCCAACACCTAGATCTAGTCTCTCATTGGTTGCCCCTCTTCCCGTTCATCCCCAGGACAAATTGCAACCTGTACAGAACAGGAGGTTAAAGGTGCTGATTCTCCAAGTAGGGAGATTGTTAGTAAAGTAGCTGGAATGGCGAACCCGAGCACAAGGAGATGAGAAATGAGGTGCGTTTTAGAAACCTTTCAAAATCACACGGTGTACCATCTTCTGTGTTTCTCATGCATGTTTTCGATGTAGGAAGATGCCCTTGAACCTGGAGACTTGGGACACATGGGATGGGTACCACGCAGTATTACTTTAAAGGGTCTGCATTTGCTCACCCAACCTAACCCAACCTTTCAGCCCCAAGAGTGTCCACCCTTATGTCTCATCCAGCTGTGCGTGTAGATATGGTCAATCCAGGTTGCATCACAGCCTCTGAACGAATTTTGTAAGAATTTCTCTCTCTTTCACTGTCTTTGTTTTACGGGTTTTTAAAAGTAATTTATTTTTATAATGGGGTTTAGCTGCTTTTCACGGCTGTGTTTATGCGGCTTTACACCCACTTGACTCACTTCCAGACATATATCAATACATAGGTTTTAAGATTCTTACTAGTCACATATATTCTTGTGCGGTGAATAGGGGGTGTTGAGTCCAGTTCACTGAGCAAGGAGTAGGTCTTGTCTATTACATATTGGGTGTATGGAACGGTATCTGAGCGAATTTGAACCCCTTGTTTTATGCATCACCCCACGTCACCTTTCCCGTTAAGCAGCCATAGTGTGTTTTCTAAACGTGTGACTCTGTTCTGTTTTGTAATTCAGTTCAATGTAGCGGTTTTTACATTCCCTCTATAAGTGATAGCTTATGATAAGTGTCTTTTTCTGTGTGACTTATTTCACTTAGAATCGTCGTACCTAACTCCACTCATCTTGCTTCTACTAGCCTTATGACATTGATTTCATGTCTGAGTGATATTGCATTGTACATAAGGACCACAACTTCTTTATCCATTTTTCTCTTTCCTGGGATATTTAAGGTGTCATGAAGTGGAGGTTCTTGTCAACAGAGCAGCCCTAAACTTTGGGGTGCCTGTGTCTTGCTGATTTTTAGTTTTCCCAATTTATACGCCCATGAGTGGACGTGCCCTATGCTCCCTAAGCTGTGTTTTTTCGATGTTTCAGGACACACTGTACACTTCTCCAGAGTGGCTGTTGGCAATTTACATCCCGCTCATCAGCGTAGCAAGGCTGCCATTTCTCCATGGCCTGTCCTGCATTTCTGGTTTTGACACTTTTTGCAGCATGGCCCTTTTGACCGATGGGAAGCGAGACTTCTTTGTAGCGCTGATTTGCCTTTCCAGGTTGCTTGGTTGGCCAAAAAGGGCGTATGCGTTTTTTCCTGAATATATTCAGGAAAAAACGCATACGCCCTTTTTGGCCAAGGGCATCATTGTCGACCTTTTGCCGCTTTTCATGTGCTTTAAAGGCGATTCGTATCTACCTCCTGAAATCTGTTTTCTGCAATTCTGCCTTGCTTTCAAATCCTCTTCGTTGCCTTCCCTCAATATATCTGTGGATGAGAGTTATCATTTATAACTCTGCGGGTTTGTGAATTGCAGTGTCCCTGAGCTCCATTTTTCAACTCGCTTTTTTGGGAGCTGGCCGCAAAAGCGCGGGATTGCCTCAGGCCCTATTGTGCTTCTGGGCGGCAGGCTGAGCCTGTGATTAATTCTTCTTCCTGATGGGAAATTAGAGTGACCTGTGCCTGTCCCAACACCTAGATCTAGTCTCTCATTGGTTGCCCCTCTTCCCGTTCATCCCCAGGACAAATTGCAACCTGTACAGAACAGGAGGTTAAAGGTGCTGATTCTCCAAGTAGGGAGATTGCTAGTAAAGTAGCTGGAATGGCGAACCCGAGCACAAGGAGATGAGAAATGAGGTGCGTTTTAGAAACCTTTCAAAATCACACGGTGTACCATCTTCTGAGTTTCTCATGCATGTTTTCGATGTAGGAAGATGCCCTTGAACCTGGAGACTTGGGACCCATGGGATGGGTACCACGCAGTATTACTTTAAAGGGTCTGCGTTTGCTCACCCAACCTAACCCAACCTTTCAGCCCCAAGAGTGTCCACCCTTATGTCTCATCCACCTGTGCATGTAGATATGGTCAATCCAGGTTGCATCACAGCCTCTGAACGAATTTTGTAAGAATTTCTCTCTCTTTCACTGTCTTTGTTTTATGGGTTTTTAAAAGTAATTATTTTTATAATGGGGTTTAGTTGCTTTTCACGGCTGTGTTTATGCGGCTTTACACCCACTTGACTCACTTCCAGACATATATCAATACATAGGTTTTAAGATTCTTACTAGTCACCTATATTCTTGTGCGGTGAATAGGGGGTGTTGAGTCCAGTTCACTGAGCAAGGAATAGGTCTTGTCTATTACATATTGGGTGTATGGAACGGTATCTGAGCGAATTTGAACCCCTTGTTTTATGCATCACCCCACCTCACCTTTCCCGTTAAGCAGCCATAGTGTGTTTTCTAAACGTGTGACTCTGTTCTGTTTTGTAATTCAGTTCAAGTGTAGCGGTTTTTACATTCCCTCTATAAGTGATAGCTTATGATAAGTGTCTTTTTCTGTGTGACTTATTTCACTTAGAATCGTCGTACCTAACTCCACTCATCTTGCTTCTACTAGCCTTATGACATTGATTTCATGTCTGAGTGATATTCCATTGTACATAAGGACCACGACTTCTTTATCCATTTTTCTCTTTCCTGGGATATTTAAGTTGTCATGAAGTGGAGGTTCTTGTCAACAGAGCAGCCCTAAACTTTGGGGTGCCTGTGTCTTGCTGATTTTTCTTTTTCCCAATTTATACGCCCATGAGTGGACGTGCCGTACGCTCCCTAAGCTGTGTTTTTTCGATGTTTCACGACACACCATACACTTCTCCAGAGTGGCTGCTGGCAATTAACATCCCGCCCATCAGCGTAGCAAGGCTGCCATTTCTCCATGGCCTGTCCTGCATTTCTGGTTTTGACACTTTTTGCAGCATGGCCCTTTTGGCCGATGGGAAGCGAGACTTCTTTGTAGCGCTGATTTGCCTTTCCAGGTTGCTTGGTTGGCCAAAAAGGGCGTATGCGTTTTTTCCTGAATATATTCAGGAAAAAACGCATATGCCCTTTTTAGCCAAGGGCATCATTGTCGACCTTTTGCCGCTTTTCATGTGCCTTAAAGGCGATTCGAATCTACCTCCTGAAATCTGTTTCCTGCAATTCTGCATTGCTTTCAAATCCTCTTCGTTGCCTTCCCTCAATATATCTGTGGATGAGAGTTATCACTTATAACTCTGCGGGTTTGTGAATTGCAGTGTCCCTGAGCTCCATTTTTCAACTGTCTTTTTTGAGAGCTGGCCGCAAAAGCACGGGATTGCCTCAGGCCCTATTCTGGTTCCTGGCAACAGGCTGAGCCTGTGGTTAATTCTTCTTCCTGATGGGAAAATAGAGTGACCTGTGCCTGTCCCAACCCCTAGATCTAGTCTCTCATTGGTTGCCCCTCTTCCCGTTCATCCTCAGGACAAATTGCAACCTGTACAGAACAGGAGGTTAAAGGTGCTGATCCTCCAAGTAGGGAGATTGCTAGTAAAGTAGCTGGAATGGCGAACCCGAGCACAAGGAGATGAGAAATGAGGTGCGTTTTAGAAACCTTTCAAAATCACACGGTGTACCTTCTTCTGGGTTCCTCATGCAAGATTTCGATGTAGGAAGATGCCCTTGAACCTGGAGATTTGGGACCCATGGGATGGGTACCATGCAGTATTACTTTAAAGGGTCTGCGTTTGCTCACCCAACCTCACCCAACCTCTCAGCCCCAAGAGTGTCCACCCTTATGTCTCATCCAGCTGTGGGTCTAGATATGGTCAATCCAGGTTGCATCACAGCCCCTGAACGAATTTTGTAAGAATTTCTCTCTCTTTCACTGTCTTTGTTTTACGGGTTTTTAAAAGTAATTTATTTTTATAATGGGGTTTATCTGCTTTTCACGGCTGTGTTTATGCGGATTTACACCCACTTGACTCACTTCCAGACAGATATCAATACATAGGTTTTAAGATTGTTACTAGTCACATATATTCTTGTGCGGTGAATAGGGGGTGTTGAGTCCAGTTCACTGAGCAAGGAGTAGGTCTTGTCTATTACATATTGGGTGTATGGAACGGTATCTGAGCGAATTTGAACCCCTTGTTTTATGCATCACCCCACCTCACCTTTCCCGTTAAGCAGCCATAGTGTGTTTTCTAAACGTGTGATTCTGTTCTGTTCTGTAATTCAGTTCAAGTGTAGCAGGTTTTTACATTCCCTCTATAAGTGATAGCTTATGATAAGTGTCTTTTTCTGTGTGACTTATTTCACTTAGAATCGTCGTACCTAAGTCCACTCATCTTGCTTCTACTAGCCTTATGACATTGATTTCATGTCTGAGTGATATTGCATTGTACATAACGACCACAACTTCTTTATCCATTTTTCTCTTTCCTGGGATATTTAAGGTGTCATGAAGTGGAGGTTCTTGTCAACAGAGCAGCCCTAAACTTTGGGGTGCCTGTGTCTTGCTGATTTTTAGTTTTCCCAATTTATACGCCCATGAGTGGACGTGCCCTATGCTCCCTAAGCTGTGTTTTTTCGATGTTTCAGGACACACCGTACACTTCTCCAGAGTGGCTGTTGGCAATTTACATCCCGCCCATCAGCGTAGCAAGGCTGCCATTTCTCCATGGCCTGTCCTGCATTTCTGGTTTTGACACTTTTTGCAGCATGGCCCTTTTGACCGATGGGAAGCGAGACTTCTTTGTAGCGCTGATTTGCCTTTTCAGGTTGCTTGGTTGGCCAAAAAGGGCGTATGCGTTTTTTCCTGAATATATTCAGGAAAAAACGCATACGCCCTTTTTGGCCAAGGGCATCATTGTCGACGTTTTGCCGCTTTTCATGTGCATTAAAGGCGATTCGAATCTACCTCCTGAAATCTGTTTTCTGCAATTCTGCCTTGCTTTCAAATCCTCTTCGTTGCCTTCCCTCAATATATCTGTGGATGAGAGTTATCATTTATAACTCTGCGGGTTTGTGAATTGCAGTGTCCCTGAGCTCCATTTTTCAACTCGCTTTTTTGGGAGCTGGCCGCAAAAGCGCGGGATTGCCTCAGGCCCTATTGTGCTTCTGGGCGGCAGGCTGAGCCTGTGATTAATTCTTCTTCCTGATGGGAAATTAGAGTGACCTGTGCCTGTCCCAACACCTAGATCTAGTCTCTCATTGGTTGCCCCTCTTCCCGTTCATCCCCAGGACAAATTGCAACCTGTACAGAACAGGAGGTTAAAGGTGCTGATTCTCCAAGTAGGGAGATTGCTAGTAAAGTAGCTGGAATGGCGAACCCGAGCACAAGGAGATGAGAAATGAGGTGCGTTTTAGAAACCTTTCAAAATCACACGGTGTACCATCTTCTGAGTTTCTCATGCATGTTTTCGATGTAGGAAGATGCCCTTGAACCTGGAGACTTGGGACCCATGGGATGGGTACCACGCAGTATTACTTTAAAGGGTCTGCGTTTGCTCACCCAACCTAACCCAACCTTTCAGCCCCAAGAGTGTCCACCCTTATGTCTCATCCACCTGTGCATGTAGATATGGTCAATCCAGGTTGCATCACAGCCTCTGAACGAATTTTGTAAGAATTTCTCTCTCTTTCACTGTCTTTGTTTTATGGGTTTTTAAAAGTAATTTATTTTTATAATGGGGTTTAGTTGCTTTTCACGGCTGTGTTTATGCGGCTTTACACCCACTTGACTCACTTCCAGACATATATCAATACATAGGTTTTAAGATTCTTACTAGTCACCTATATTCTTGTGCGGTGAATAGGGGGTGTTGAGTCCAGTTCACTGAGCAAGGAATAGGTCTTGTCTATTACATATTGGGTGTATGGAACGGTATCTGAGCGAATTTGAACCCCTTGTTTTATGCATCACCCCACCTCACCTTTCCCGTTAAGCAGCCATAGTGTGTTTTCTAAACGTGTGACTCTGTTCTGTTTTGTAATTCAGTTCAAGTGTAGCGGTTTTTACATTCCCTCTATAAGTGATAGCTTATGATAAGTGTCTTTTTCTGTGTGACTTATTTCACTTAGAATCGTCGTACCTAACTCCACTCATCTTGCTTCTACTAGCCTTATGACATTGATTTCATGTCTGAGTGATATTCCATTGTACATAAGGACCACGACTTCTTTATCCATTTTTCTCTTTCCTGGGATATTTAAGTTGTCATGAAGTGGAGGTTCTTGTCAACAGAGCAGCCCTAAACTTTGGGGTGCCTGTGTCTTGCTGATTTTTCTTTTTCCCAATTTATACGCCCATGAGTGGACGTGCCGTACGCTCCCTAAGCTGTGTTTTTTCGATGTTTCAGGACACACCATACACTTCTCCAGAGTGGCTGCTGGCAATTAACATCCCGCCCATCAGCGTAGCAAGGCTGCCATTTCTCCATGGCCTGTCCTGCATTTCTGGTTTTGACACTTTTTGCAGCATGGCCCTTTTGGCCGATGGGAAGCGAGACTTCTTTGTAGCGCTGATTTGCCTTTCCAGGTTGCTTGGTTGGCCAAAAAGGGCGTATGCGTTTTTTCCTGAATATATTCAGGAAAAAACGCATATGCCCTTTTTAGCCAAGGGCATCATTGTCGACCTTTTGCCGCTTTTCATGTGCCTTAAAGGCGATTCGAATCTACCTCCTGAAATCTGTTTCCTGCAATTCTGCATTGCTTTCAAATCCTCTTCGTTGCCTTCCCTCAATATATCTGTGGATGAGAGTTATCACTTATAACTCTGCGGGTTTGTGAATTGCAGTGTCCCTGAGCTCCATTTTTCAACTGTCTTTTTTGAGAGCTGGCCGCAAAAGCACGGGATTGCCTCAGGCCCTATTCTGGTTCCTGGCAACAGGCTGAGCCTGTGGTTAATTCTTCTTCCTGATGGGAAAATAGAGTGACCTGTGCCTGTCCCAACCCCTAGATCTAGTCTCTCATTGGTTGCCCCTCTTCCCGTTCATCCTCAGGACAAATTGCAACCTGTACAGAACAGGAGGTTAAAGGTGCTGATCCTCCAAGTAGGGAGATTGCTAGTAAAGTAGCTGGAATGGCGAACCCGAGCACAAGGAGATGAGAAATGAGGTGCGTTTTAGAAACCTTTCAAAATCACACGGTGTACCTTCTTCTGGGTTCCTCATGCAAGATTTCGATGTAGGAAGATGCCCTTGAACCTGGAGATTTGGGACCCATGGGATGGGTACCATGCAGTATTACTTTAAAGGGTCTGCGTTTGCTCACCCAACCTCACCCAACCTCTCAGCCCCAAGAGTGTCCACCCTTATGTCTCATCCAGCTGTGGGTCTAGATATGGTCAATCCAGGTTGCATCACAGCCCCTGAACGAATTTTGTAAGAATTTCTCTCTCTTTCACTGTCTTTGTTTTACGGGTTTTTAAAAGTAATTTATTTTTATAATGGGGTTTATCTGCTTTTCACGGCTGTGTTTATGCGGATTTACACCCACTTGACTCACTTCCAGACAGATATCAATACATAGGTTTTAAGATTGTTACTAGTCACATATATTCTTGTGCGGTGAATAGGGGGTGTTGAGTCCAGTTCACTGAGCAAGGAGTAGGTCTTGTCTATTACATATTGGGTGTATGGAACGGTATCTGAGCGAATTTGAACCCCTTGTTTTATGCATCACCCCACCTCACCTTTCCCGTTAAGCAGCCATAGTGTGTTTTCTAAACGTGTGATTCTGTTCTGTTCTGTAATTCAGTTCAAGTGTAGCAGGTTTTTACATTCCCTCTATAAGTGATAGCTTATGATAAGTGTCTTTTTCTGTGTGACTTATTTCACTTAGAATCGTCGTACCTAAGTCCACTCATCTTGCTTCTACTAGCCTTATGACATTGATTTCATGTCTGAGTGATATTGCATTGTACATAAGGACCACAACTTCTTTATCCATTTTTCTCTTTCCTGGGATATTTAAGGTGTCATGAAGTGGAGGTTCTTGTCAACAGAGCAGCCCTAAACTTTGGGGTGCCTGTGTCTTGCTGATTTTTAGTTTTCCCAATTTATACGCCCATGAGTGGACGTGCCCTATGCTCCCTAAGCTGTGTTTTTTCGATGTTTCAGGACACACCGTACACTTCTCCAGAGTGGCTGTTGGCAATTTACATCCCGCCCATCAGCGTAGCAAGGCTGCCATTTCTCCATGGCCTGTCCTGCATTTCTGGTTTTGACACTTTTTGCAGCATGGCCCTTTTGACCGATGGGAAGCGAGACTTCTTTGTAGCGCTGATTTGCCTTTTCAGGTTGCTTGGTTGGCCAAAAAGGGCGTATGCGTTTTTTCCTGAATATATTCAGGAAAAAACGCATACGCCCTTTTTGGCCAAGGGCATCATTGTCGACGTTTTGCCGCTTTTCATGTGCATTAAAGGCGATTCGAATCTACCTCCTGAAATCTGTTTTCTGCAATTCTGCCTTGCTTTCAAATCCTCTTCGTTGCCTTCCCTCAATATATCTGTGGATGAGAGTTATCATTTATAACTCTGCGGGTTTGTGAATTGCAGTGTCCCTGAGCTCCATTTTTCAACTCGCTTTTTTGGGAGCTGGCCGCAAAAGCGCGGGATTGCCTCAGGCCCTATTGTGCTTCTGGGCGGCAGGCTGAGCCTGTGATTAATTCTTCTTCCTGATGGGAAATTAGAGTGACCTGTGCCTGTCCCAACACCTAGATCTAGTCTCTCATTGGTTGCCCCTCTTCCCGTTCATCCCCAGGACAAATTGCAACCTGTACAGAACAGGAGGTTAAAGGTGCTGATTCTCCAAGTAGGGAGATTGCTAGTAAAGTAGCTGGAATGGCAAACCCGAGCACAAGGAGATGAGAAATGAGGTGCGTTTTAGAAACCTTTCAAAATCACACGGTGTACCATCTTCTGAGTTTCTCATGCATGTTTTCGATGTAGGAAGATGCCCTTGAACCTGGAGACTTGGGACCCATGGGATGGGTACCACGCAGTATTACTTTAAAGGGTCTGCGTTTGCTCACCCAACCTAACCCAACCTTTCAGCCCCAAGAGTGTCCACCCTTATGTCTCATCCACCTGTGCATGTAGATATGGTCAATCCAGGTTGCATCACAGCCTCTGAACGAATTTTGTAAGAATTTCTCTCTCTTTCACTGTCTTTGTTTTATGGGTTTTTAAAAGTAATTTATTTTTATAATGGGGTTTAGTTGCTTTTCACGGCTGTGTTTATGCGGCTTTACACCCACTTGACTCACTTCCAGACATATATCAATACATAGGTTTTAAGATTCTTACTAGTCACCTATATTCTTGTGCGGTGAATAGGGGGTGTTGAGTCCAGTTCACTCAGCAAGGAATAGGTCTTGTCTATTACATATTGGGTGTATGGAACGGTATCTGAGCGAATTTGAACCCCTTGTTTTATGCATCACCCCACCTCACCTTTCCCGTTAAGCAGCCATAGTGTGTTTTCTAAACGTGTGACTCTGTTCTGTTTTGTAATTCAGTTCAAGTGTAGCGGTTTTTACATTCCCTTTATAAGTGATAGCTTATGATAAGTGTCTTTTTCTGTGTGACTTATTTCACTTAGAATCGTCGTACCTAACTCCACTCATCTTGCTTCTACTAGCCTTATGACATTGATTTCATGTCTGAGTGATATTCCATTGTACATAAGGACCACGACTTCTTTATCCATTTTTCTCTTTCCTGGGATATTTAAGTTGTCATGAAGTGGAGGTTCTTGTCAACAGAGCAGCCCTAAACTTTGGGGTGCCTGTGTCTTGCTGATTTTTCTTTTTCCCAATTTATACGCCCATGAGTGGACGTGCCGTACGCTCCCTAAGCTGTGTTTTTTCGATGTTTCAGGACACACCATACACTTCTCCAGAGTGGCTGCTGGCAATTAACATCCCGCCCATCAGCGTAGCAAGGCTGCCATTTCTCCATGGCCTGTCCTGCATTTCTGGTTTTGACACTTTTTGCAGCATGGCCCTTTTGGCCGATGGGAAGCGAGACTTCTTTGTAGCGCTGATTTGCCTTTCCAGGTTGCTTGGTTGGCCAAAAAGGGCGTATGCGTTTTTTCCTGAATATATTCAGGAAAAAACGCATATGCCCTTTTTAGCCAAGGGCATCATTGTCGACCTTTTGCCGCTTTTCATGTGCCTTAAAGGCGATTCGAATCTACCTCCTGAAATCTGTTTCCTGCAATTCTGCCTTGCTTTCAAATCCTCTTCGTTGCCTTCCCTCAATATATCTGTGGATGAGAGTTATCACTTATAACTCTGCGGGTTTGTGAATTGCAGTGTCCCTGAGCTCCATTTTTCAACTGTCTTTTTTGAGAGCTGGCCGCAAAAGCACGGGATTGCCTCAGGCCCTAGTCTGGTTCCTGGCAGCAGGCTGAGCCTGTGGTTAATTCTTCTTCCTGATGGGAAAATAGAGTGACCTGTGCCTGTCCCAACACCTAGATCTAGTCTCTCATTGGTTGCCCCTCTTCCCGTTCATCCTCAGGACAAATTGCAACCTGTACAGAACAGGAGGTTAAAGGTGCTGATTCTCCAAGTAGGGAGATTGCTAGTGAAGTAGCTGGAATGGCGAACCCGAGCACAAGGAGATGAGAAATGAGGTGCGTTTTAGAAACCTTTCAAAATCACACGGTGTACCTTCTTCTGGGTTCCTCATGCAAGATTTCGATGTAGGAAGATGCCCTTGAACCTGGAGATTTGGGACCCATGGGATGGGTACCATGCAGTATTACTTTAAAGGGTCTGCGTTTGCTCACCCAACCTCACCCAACCTCTCAGCCCCAAGAGTGTCCACCCTTATGTCTCATCCAGCTGTGGGTCTAGATATGGTCAATCCAGGTTGCATCACAGACCCTGAACGAATTTTGTAAGAATTTGTCTCTCTTTCACTGTCTTTGTTTTACGGGTTTTTAAAAGTAATTTATTTTTATAATGGGGTTTAGTTGCTTTTCACGGCTGTGTTTATGCGGCTTTACACCCACTTGACTCACTTCCAGACATATATCAATACATAGGTTTTAAGATTCTTACTAGTCACCTATATTCTTCTGCGGTGAATAGGGGGTGTTGAGTCCAGTTCACTGAGCAAGGAGTAGGTCTTGTCTATTACATATTGGGTGTATGGAACGGTATCTGAGCGAATTTGAAACCCTTGTTTTATGCATCACCCCACCTCACCTTTCCCGTTAAGCAGCCATAGTGTGTTTTCTAAACGTGTGACTCTGTTCTGTTTTGTAATTCAGTTCAAGTGTAGCGGTTTTTACATTCCCTCTATAAGTGATAGCTTATGATAAGTGTCTTTTTCTGTGTGACTTATTTCACTTAGAATCGTCGTACCTAACTCCACTCATCTTGCTTCTACTAGCCTTATGACATTGATTTCATGTCTGAGTGATATTCCATTGTACATAAGGACCACGACTTCTTTATCCATTTTTCTCTTTCCTGGGATATTTAAGTTGTCATGAAGTGGAGGTTCTTGTCAACAGAGCAGCCCTAAACTTTGGGGTGCCTGTGTCTTGCTGATTTTTCTTTTTCCCAATTTATACGCCCATGAGTGGACGTGCCGTACGCTCCCTAAGCTGTGTTTTTTCGATGTTTCAGGACACACCATACACTTCTCCAGAGTGGCTGCTGGCAATTAACATCCCGCCCATCAGCGTAGCAAGGCTGCCATTTCTCCATGGCCTGTCCTGCATTTCTGGTTTTGACACTTTTTGCAGCATGGCCCTTTTGGCCGATGGGAAGCGAGACTTCTTTGTAGCGCTGATTTGCCTTTCCAGGTTGCTTGGTTGGCCAAAAAGGGCGTATGCGTTTTTTCCTGAATATATTCAGGAAAAAACGCATACGCCCTTTTTGGCCAAGGGCATCATTGTCGACGTTTTGCCGCTTTTCATGTGCCTTAAAGGCGATTCGAATCTACCTCCTGAAATCTGTTTCCTGCAATTCTGCCTTGCTTTCAAATCCTCTTCGTTGCCTTCCCTCAATATATCTGTGGATGAGAGTTATCACTTATAACTCTGCGGGTTTGTGAATTGCAGTGTCCCTGAGCTCCATTTTTCAACTGTCTTTTTTGAGAGCTGGCCGCAAAAGCACGGGATTGCCTCAGGCCCTATTCTGGTTCCTGGCAGCAGGCTGAGCCTGTGGTTAATTCTTCTTCCTGATGGGAAAATAGAGTGACCTGTGCCTGTCCCAACACCTAGATCTAGTCTCTCATTGGTTGCCCCTCTTCCCGTTCATCCTCAGGACAAATTGCAACCTGTACAGAACAGGAGGTTAAAGGTGCTGATTCTCCAAGTAGGGAGATTGCTAGTGAAGTAGCTGGAATGGCGAACCCGAGCACAAGGAGATGAGAAATGAGGTGCGTTTTAGAAACCTTTCAAAATCACACGGTGTACCTTCTTCTGGGTTCCTCATGCAAGATTTCGATGTAGGAAGATGCCCTTGAACCTGGAGATTTGGGACCCATGGGATGGGTACCATGCAGTATTACTTTAAAGGGTCTGCGTTTGCTCACCCAACCTCACCCAACCTCTCAGCCCCAAGAGTGTCCACCCTTATGTCTCATCCAGCTGTGGGTCTAGATATGGTCAATCCAGGTTGCATCACAGCCCCTGAACGAATTTTGTAAGAATTTCTCTCTCTTTCACTGTCTTTGTTTTACGGGTTTTTAAAAGTAATTTATTTTTATAATGGGGTTTAGCTGCTTTTCACGGCTGTGTTTATGCGGATTTACACCCACTTGACTCACTTTCAGACAGATATCAATACATAGGTTTTAAGATTGTTACTAGTCACATATATTCTTGTGCTGTGAATAGGGGGTGTTGAGTCCAGTTCACTGAGCAAGGAGTAGGTCTTGTCTATTACATATTGGGTGTATGGAACGGTATCTGAGCGAATTTGAACCCCTTGTTTTATGCATCACCCCACCTCACCTTTCCCGTTAAGCAGCCATAGTGTGTTTTCTAAACGTGTGATTCTGTTCTGTTCTGTAATTCAGTTCAAGTGTAGCAGGTTTTTACATTCCCTCTATAAGTGATAGCTTATGATAAGTGTCTTTTTCTGTGTGACTTATTTCACTTAGAATCGTCGTACCTAAGTCCACTCATCTTGCTTCTACTAGCCTTATGACATTGATTTCATGTCTGAGTGATATTGCATTGTACATAAGGACCACAACTTCTTTATCCATTTTTCTCTTTCCTGGGATATTTAAGGTGTCATGAAGTGGAGGTTCTTGTCAACAGAGCAGCCCTAAACTTTGGGGTGCCTGTGTCTTGCTGATTTTTAGTTTTCCCAATTTATACGCCCATGAGTGGACGTGCCCTATGCTCCCTAAGCTGTGTTTTTTCGATGTTTCAGGACACACCGTACACTTCTCCAGAGTGACTGTTGGCAATTTACATCCTGCCCATCAGCGTAGCAAGGCTGCCATTTCTCCATGGCCTGTCCTGCATTTCTGGTTTTGACACTTTTTGCAGCATGGCCCTTTTGACCGATGGGAAGCGAGACTTCTTTGTAGCGCTGATTTGCGTTTTCTGGTTGCTTGGTTGGCCAAAAAGGGCGTATGCGTTTTTTCCTGAATATATTCAGGAAAAAACGCATACGCCCTTTTTGGCCAAGGGCATCATTGTCGACGTTTTGCCGCTTTTCATGTGCTTTAAAGGCGATTCGAATCTACCTCCTGAAATCTGTTTTCTGCAATTCTGCCTTGCTTTCAAATCCTCTTCGTTGCCTTCCCTCAATATATCTGTGGATGAGAGTTATCATTTATAACTCTGCGGGTTTGTGAATTGCAGTGTCCCTGAGCTCCATTTTTCAACTCGCTTTTTTGGGAGCTGGCCGCAAAAGCGCGGGATTGCCTCAGGCCCTATTGTGCTTCTGGGCGGCAGGCTGAGCCTGTGATTAATTCTTCTTCCTGATGGGAAATTAGAGTGACCTGTGCCTGTCCCAACACCTAGATCTAGTCTCTCATTGGTTGCCCCTCTTCCCGTTCATCCCCAGGACAAATTGCAACCTGTACAGAACAGGAGGTTAAAGGTGCTGATTCTCCAAGTAGGGAGATTGCTAGTAAAGTAGCTGGAATGGCGAACCCGAGCACAAGGAGATGAGAAATGAGGTGCGTTTTAGAAACCTTTCAAAATCACACGGTGTACCATCTTCTGAATTTCTCATGCATGTTTTCGATGTAGGAAGATGCCCTTGAACCTGGAGACTTGGGACCCATGGGATGGGTACCACGCAGTATTACTTTAAAGGGTCTGCGTTTGCTCACCCAACCTAACCCAACCTTTCAGCCCCAAGAGTGTCCACCCTTATGTCTCATCCACCTGTGCGTGTAGATATGGTCAATCCAGGTTGCATCACAGCCTCTGAACGAATTTTGTAAGAATTTCTCTCTCTTTCACTGTCTTTGTTTTATGGGTTTTTAAAAGTAATTTATTTTTATAATGGGGTTTAGTTGCTTTTCACGGCTGTGTTTATGCGGCTTTACACCCACTTGACTCACTTCCAGACATATATCAATACATAGGTTTTAAGATTCTTACTAGTCACCTATATTCTTGTGCGGTGAATAGGGGGTGTTGAGTCCAGTTCACTGAGCAAGGAGTAGGTCTTGTCTATTACATATTGGGTGTATGGAACGGTATCTGAGCGAATTTGAACCCCTTGTTTTATGCATCACCCCACCTCACCTTTCCCGTTAAGCAGCCATAGTGTGTTTTCTAAACGTGTGACTCTGTTCTGTTTTGTAATTCAGTTCAAGTGTAGCGGTTTTTACATTCCCTCTATAAGTGATAGCTTATGATAAGTGTCTTTTTCTGTGTGACTTATTTCACTTAGAATCGTCGTACCTAACTCCACTCATCTTGCTTCTACTAGCCTTATGACATTGATTTCATGTCTGAGTGATATTCCATTGTACATAAGGACCACGACTTCTTTATCCATTTTTCTCTTTCCTGGGATATTTAAGTTGTCATGAAGTGGAGGTTCTTGTCAACAGAGCAGCCCTAAACTTTGGGGTGCCTGTGTCTTGCTGATTTTTCTTTTTCCCAATTTATACGCCCATGAGTGGACGTGCCGTACGCTCCCTAAGCTGTGTTTTTTCGATGTTTCAGGACACACCATACACTTCTCCAGAGTGGCTGCTGGCAATTAACATCCCGCCCATCAGCGTAGCAAGGCTGCCATTTCTCCATGGCCTGTCCTGCATTTCTGGTTTTGACACTTTTTGCAGCATGGCCCTTTTGGCCGATGGGAAGCGAGACTTCTTTGTAGCGCTGATTTGACTTTCCAGGTTGCTTCGTTGGCCAAAAAGGGCGTATGCGTTTTTTCCTGAATATATTCAGGAAAAAACGCATATGCCCTTTTTAGCCAAGGGCATCATTGTCGACCTTTTGCCGCTTTTCATGTGCCTTAAAGGCGATTCGAATCTACCTCCTGAAATCTGTTTCCTGCAATTCTGCCTTGCTTTCAAATCCTCTTCGTTGCCTTCCCTCAATATATCTGTGGATGAGAGTTATCACTTATAACTCTGCGGGTTTGTGAATTGCAGTGTCCCTGAGCTCCATTTTTCAACTGTCTTTTTTGAGAGCTGGCCGCAAAAGCACGGGATTGCCTCAGGCCCTATTCTGGTTCCTGGCAGCAGGCTGAGCCTGTGGTTAATTCTTCTTCCTGATGGGAAAATAGAGTGACCTGTGCCTCTCCCAACACCTAGATCTAGTCTCTCATTGGTTGCCCCTCTTCCCGTTCATCCTCAGGACAAATTGCAACCTGTACAGAACAGGAGGTTAAAGGTGCTGATCCTCCAAGTAGGGAAATTGCTAGTAAAGTAGCTGGAATGGCGAACCCGAGCACAAGGAGATGAGAAATGAGGTCCGTTTTAGAAACCTTTCAAAATCACACGGTGTACCTTCTTCTGGGTTCCTCATGCAAGATTTCGATGTAGGAAGATGCCCTTGAACCTGGAGATTTGGGACCCATGGGATGGGTACCATGCAGTATTACTTTAAAGGGTCTGCGTTTGCTCACCCAACCTCACCCAACCTCTCAGCCCCAAGAGTGTCCACCCTTAGGTCTCATCCAACTGTGTGTCTAGATATTTTCAATCCAGGTTGCATCACAGCCCCTGAATGAATTTTGTAAGAATTTCTCTGTCTTTCACTGTCTTTGTTTCATGGGTTTTTAAAACTAATTTATTTTTATAATGGGGTTTAGCTGCTTTTCACAGCTGTGTTTATGCGGCTTTACACCCACTTGACTCACTTCCAGAGAGATATCAATACATAAGTTTTAAGATTCTCACTAGTCAGATATATTCTTGTGCGGTGAATAGTGGGTGTTGAGTCCAGTTCACTGAGCAAGGAGTAGGTCTTTTCTATTACATATTGGGTGTATGGAACGGTATCTGAGCTAATTTGAAACCCTTGTTTTATGCATCACCCCACGTCACCTTTCCCGTTAAGCAGCCATAGTGTGTTTTAAATGTGTGACTATGTTCTAATTTGTAATTCAATTCAAGTGTAGCGGTTTTTACATTCCCTCTATAAGTGATAGCTTTTGATAAGTGTCTTTTTCTGTGTGACTTATTTCACTTAGAATCGTCGTACCTAACTCCACTCATCTTGCTTCTACTAGCCTTATGACATTGATTTCATGTCTGAGTGATATTCCATTGTACATAAGGACCACGACTTCTTTATCCATTTTTCTCTTTCCTGGGATATTTAAGGTGTCATGAAGTGGAGGTTCTTGTCAACAGAGTAGCCCTAAACTTTGGGGTGCCTGTGTCTTGCTGATTTTTAGTTTTCCCAATTTATACGCCCATGAGTGGAAGTGTCCTATGCTACCTAAGCTGTGTTTTTTCGATGTTTCAGGACACACCGTACACTTCTCCAGAGTGGCTGTTGGCAATTTACATCCTGCCCATCAGAGTAGCAAGGCTGCCATTTCTCCATGGCCTGTCCTGCATTTGTGGTTTTGACACATTTTTCAGCATTGCCCTTTTGACCGATGGGAAGCGAGACTTCTTTGTAGTGCTGATTTGCCTTTCCAGGTTGCTTGGTTGGCCAAAAAGGGCGTATGCGTTTTTTCCTGAATATATTCAGGAAAAATCGCATACGCCTTTTTTGGCCAAGGGCATCACTGTCAACGTTTTGCCCCTTTTCTTGAGCTTTAAAGGCGATTCGAATCTACCTCCTGAAATCTGTTTCCTGCAATACTGCCTTGCTTTCAAATCCTCTTCGTTGCCTTCCCTCAATATATTTGTGGACGAGAGATATCATTTATAACTCTGCAGGTTTGTGAATTGCAGTGCCCATGTGCTCCATTTTTCAACTGGCTTTTTTGGGAGCTGGCCGCAGAAGCGCGGGTTTGCCTCAGGCCCTATTCTGGTTCCGGGCGGCAGGCTGAGCCTGTGGTTAATTCTTCTTCCTGATGGGAAAATAGAGTGACCTGTGCCTGTCCCAACACCTAGATCTAGTCTCTCATTGGTTGCCCCTCTTCCCATTCATCCTTAGGACAAATTGCAACCTGTATGGAACAGGAGGTTAAAGGTGCTGATTCTCCAAGTAGGGAGATTGCTAGTAAAGTAGCTGGAATGGGGAACCCGAGCACACGGAGTTGAGAAATGAGGTGCGTTTTAGAAACTTTCCCAATCTCACGGTGTACCATCTTCTGGGTTTCTCATGCATGTTTTCGATGTAGGAAGATGCCTTTGAACCTGGAGATTTGGGACCCATGGGATGGGTACCACACAGTATTACTTTAAAGGGTCTGCATTTGCTCACCCAACCTCACCAAACCTCTCAGCCCCAAGAGTGTCCACCCTTATGTCTCATCCAGCTGTGGGTCTAGATATGGTCAATCCAGGTTGCGTCACAGCCCCTGAATGAATTTTGTAAGAATTTCTCTCTCTTTCACTGTCTTTGTTTCATGGGTTTTTAAAACTAATTTATTTTTATAATGGGGTTTAGCTGCTTTTCACGGCTGTGTTTATGCGGCTTTACACCCACTTGACTCACTTCCAGAGAGATATCAATACATAAGTTTTACGATTCTCACTAGTCAGATATATTCTTGTGTGGTGAATAGGGGGTGTTGAGTCCAGTTCACTGAGCAAGGAGTAGGTCTTGTCTATTACATATTGGGTGTATGGAACGGTATCTGAGCTAATTTGAAACCCTTGTTTTATGCATCACCCCACGTCACCTTTCCCGTTAAGCAGCCATAGTGTGTTTTCTAAATGTGTGACTCTGTTGTGATTTTAATTCAGTTCAATTGTAGCGGTTTTTACATTCCCTTTATAAGTCATAGCTTTTGATAAGTGTATTTTTCTGTGTGACTTATTTCACTTAGAGTCGTCGTACCTAAATCCACTCATCATGCTGCTACTAGCCTTATGACATTGATTTCATGGCTGAGTGATATTCCATTGTACATAAGGACCACGACTTCTTTATCCATTTTTCTCCTTCCTGGGATATTTAAGGTTTCGTGAAGTGGAGGTTCTTGTCAACAGAGCAGCCCTAAACTTTGGGGTGCCTGAGTCTTGCTGATTTTTAGTTTTCCCAATTTATACGCCCATGAGTGGAAGTGCCCTATGCTCCATAAACTTTGTTTTTTCGATGTTTCAGGCCACACCGTATACTTCTCCAGAGTGGCTGTTGGCAATTTACATCCCTCCCATCAGCGTAGAAAGGCTGAAATTTCTACATGGCCTGTCCTGCATTTCTGGTTTTGACACTTTTTGCAGCATGGCCCTTTTGACCGATGGGAAGCGAGACTTCATTGTAGCGCTGATTTGCCTTTCCAGGTTGCTTGGTTGGCCAAAAAGGGCGTATGCGTTTTTTCCTGAATATATTCAGGAAAAAACGCATACGCCCTTTTTGGCCAAGGGCATCATTGTCGACGTTATGCCAATTTTCATGTGCTTTAAAGGTGATTCGAATCTACCTCCTGAAACCTGTTTCCTGCAATTCTGCGTTGCTTTCAAATCCTCTTCGTTGCCTTCCCTCAATATATTTGTGGACGAGAGTTATCATTTATAACTCTGCAGGTTTTTGAATTGCAGTGCCCATGTGCTCCATTTTTCAACTGGCTTTTTTCGGAGCTGGCCGCAGAAGCGCGGGATTGCCCCAGGCACTAATCTGGTTCCTGGCGGCAGGCTGAGCCTGTGCTTAATTCTTCTTCCTGATGGGAAAATAGAGTGACCTGTGCCTGTCCCAACACCTAGATCTAGTCTCTCATTGGTTGCCCCTCTTCCCGTTCATCCTCAGGACAAATTGCAACCTGTACAGAACAGGAGGTTAAAGGTGTTGATTCTCCAAGTAGGGAGATTGCTAGTAAAGTAGCTGGAATGGCGAACCCGAGCACAAGGAGATGAGAATTGAGGTGCGTTTTAGAAACCTTTCAAAATCACACGGTGTACCATCTTCTGGGTTCCTCATGCAAGTTTTCGATGTAGGAAGATGCCCTTGAACCTGGAGATTTGTGACCCATGGGATGGGTACCACGCAGTATTACCTTAAAGGGTCTGTGTTTGCTCACCCAACCTCACCAAACCTGTCAGCCCCAAGAGTGTCCACCCTTAGGTCTCATCCAACTGTGGGTCTAGATATTTTCAATCCAGGTTGCATCACAACCCCTGAATGAATTTTGTAAGAATTTCTCTGTCTTTCACTGTCTTTGTTTCATGGGTTTTTAAAACTAATTTATTTTTATAATGGGGTTTAGCTGCTTTTCACAGCTGTGTTTATGCGGCTTTACACCCACTTGACTCACTTCCAGAGAGATATCAATACATAAGTTTTAAGATTCTCACTAGTCAGATATATTCTTGTGCGGTGAATAGGGGGTGTTGAGTCCAGTTCACTGAGCAAGGAGTAGGTCTTTTCTATTACATATTGGGTGTATGGAACGGTATCTGAGCTAATTTGAAACCCTTGTTTTATGCATCACCCCACGTCACCTTTCCCGTTAAGCAGCCATAGTGTGTTTTAAATGTGTGACTATGTTCTAATTTGTAATTCAATTCAAGTGTAGCGGTTTTTACATTCCCTCTATAAGTGATAGCTTTTGATAAGTGTCTTTTTCTGTGTGACTTATTTCCCTTAGAATCGTCGTACCTAAGTACACGCATCTTGCGTCTACTGGCCTTATGACATTGATTTCATGGCAGAGTGATATTCCATTTTACATAAGAACCACAATTTCTTTATCCATTTTTCTCTTTCCTGGGATATTTAAGGTGTCATGAAGTGGAGGTTCTTGTCAACAGAGTAGCCCTAAACTTTGGGGTGCCTGTGTCTTGCTGATTTTTAGTTTTCCCAATTTATACGGCCATGAGTGGAAGTGTCCTATGCTACCTAAGCTGTGTTTTTTCGATGTTTCAGGACACACCGTACACTTCTCCAGAGTGACTGTTGGCAATTTACATCCTGCCCATCAGCGTAGCAAGGCTCCCTTTTCTCCATGGCCTGTCCTGCATTTGTGGTTTTGACACATTTTTCAACATTGCCCTTTTGACCGATGGGAAGCGAGACTTCTTTGTAGTGCTGATTTGCCTTTCCAGGTTGCTTGGTTGGCCAAAAAGGGCGTATGCGTTTTTTCCTGAATATATTCAGGAAAAAACGCATACGCCCTTTTTGGCCAAGGGCATCATTGTCGACGTTTTGCCGCTTTTCTTGAGCTTTAAAGGCGATTCGAATCTACCTCCTGAAATCTGTTTCCTGCAATACTGCCTTGCTTTCAAATCCTCTTCGTTGCTTTCCCTCAATATATTTGTGGACGAGAGTTATCATTTATAACTCCGCAGGTTTGTGAATTGCAGTGCCCCTGATCTCCATTTTTCAACTCGCTTTTTTGGTAGCTGGCCGCAAAAGCGCGGGATTGCCTCAGGCCCTATTCTGGTTCCGGGCGGCAGACTGAGCCTGTGGTTAATTCTTCTTCCTAATGGGAAAATAGAGTGACCTGTGCCTGTCCCAACACCTAGATCTAGTCTCTCATTGGTTGCTCCTCTTCCCGTTCATCCTCAGGACAAATTGCAACCTGTACAGAACAGGAGGTTAAAGGTGCTGATTCTCCAAAAAGGGAGATTGCTAGTAAAGTAGCTGGAATGGCGAACCCGAGCACAAGGAGGTGAGAAATGAGGTGCGTTTTAGAAACCTTTCCCGATCACACGGTGTACCATCTTCTGGGTTTCTCATGCATGTTTTCGATGCAGGAAGATGCCCTTGAACCTGGAGATTTGGGACCCATGGGATGGGTACCACGCAGTATTACTTTAAAGGGTCTGCGTTTGCTCACCCAACCTCACCCAACCTTTCAGCCCCAAGAGTGTCCACCCTTAGGTCTCATCCACCTGTTGGTCTAGAATTGGTCAATCCAGGTTGCATCACGGCCCCTGAACGAACTGTGTAAGAACTTCTCTCTCTTTCACTGTCTTTGTTTTACGGGTTTTTACAAGTAATTTATTTTTATAATGGGGTTTAGCTGCTTTTCACGGCTGTGTTTATGCGGCTTTACACCCACTTGACACACTTCCAGAGAAATATCAATACATAGGTTTGAAGATTCTTACTAGTCAGATATATACTTGTGTGGTGAATAGGGGATGTTGAGTCCAGTTCACTGAGCAAGGAGTAGGTCTTGTCTATTACATATTGGGTGTATGGAACGGTATCTGTGCTAATTTGAAACCCTTGTTTTATGCATCACCCCACCTCACCTTTCCCGTTAAGCAGCCATAGCGTGTTTTCTAAACGTGTGACTCTGTTCTCTTTTGTAATTCAGTTCAAGTGTAGCAGTTTTTACATTCCCTCTATAAGTGATAGCTTACGATAAGTGTCTTTTTCTGTGTGACTTATTTCACTTAGAGTCGTCGTACCTAAATCCACTCATCATGCTGCTACTAGCCTTATGACATTGATTTCATGTCTGAGTGATATTCCATTGTACATAAGGACCACAACTTCTTTATCCATTTTTCTCTTTCCTGGGATATTTAAGGTGTCATGAAGTGGAGGTTCTTGTCAACAGAGCAGCCCTAAACTTTGTGGTGCCTGTGTCTTGTGATTTTTAGTTTTCCCAATTTATACGCCCATGAGTGGAAGTGCCCTATGCTCCCTAAGCTGTGTTTTTTCGATGTTTCAGGACACACCGTACACTTCTCCAGAGTGGCTGTTGGCAATTTACATACCGCCCATCAGCGTGGCAAGGCTCCCATTTCTCCTTGGCCTGTCCTGCATTTGTGGTTTTGACACTTTTTTCAGCATGGCCCTTTTGACGGATCGAAAGCGAGACTTCTTTGTAGCGCTGATTTGCCTTTCCAGGTTGCTTGGTTGGCCAAAAAGGGCGTATGCGTTTTTTCCTGAATATATTCAGGAAAAAACGCATACGCCCTTTTTGGCCAAGGGCATCATTGTCGACGTTTTGCCGCTTTTCATGTGCTTTAAAGGCGATTCGAATCTACCTCCTGAAATGTGTTTCCTGCAGTTCTGCCTTGCTTTCAATTCCTCTTCGTTGCCTTCCCTCAATATATTTGTGGACGAGAGTTATCATTTATAACTCTGCAGGTTTGTGAATTGCAGTGCCCATGTGCTCCATTTTTCAACTGGCTTTTTTGGGAGCTGGCCGCAGAAGTTCGGGATTGCCTCAGGCCCTATTCTGGTTCCGGGCGGCAGGCTGAGCCTGTGGTTATTTCTTCTTCCTGATGGGAAAATAGAGTGACCTGTGCCTGTCCCAACACCTAGATCTAGTCTCTCATTGGTTGCCCCTCTTCCCGTTCATCCTCAGGACAAATTGCAACCTGTATGGAACAGGAGCTTAAAGGTGCTGTTTCTCCATGTAGGGAGATTACTAGTTAAGAAGCTGGAATGGCGAACCCGAGCACAAGGAGATGAGAAATGAGGTGCGTTTCAGAAACCTTTCCCGATCAGACAGTGTACCATGATCTGGGTTACTCATGCATGTTTTTGATGTAGGAAGATGCCCTTGAACCTGGAGATTTGGGACCCATGGGATGGGGACCACGCAGTATTACTTTAAAGGGTCTGCGTTTGCTCACCCAACCTCACCAAAACTCTCAGCCCCAAGAGTGTCCACCCTTATGTCTCATCCAGCTGTGGGTCTAGATATGGTCAATCCAGGTTGCATCACAACCCCTGAACGAATTTTGTAAGAATTACTCTCTCTTACACTGTCTTTGTTTTACGGGTTTTTAAAAGTAATTTATTTTTAAAATGGGTTTTAGCTGCTTTTCACGGCTGTGTTTATGCCGCTTTACACTCACTTGACTCTCTTCCAGAGAGAGATCAATACATAGGTTTTCAGATTCTTACTACTCAGATATATTCTTGTGCGCTGAATAGGGGGTGTTGAGTCTAGTTCACTGAGCAAGGAGTAGGTCTTGTCTACTACATATTGGGTTTATGGAACGGTATCTGAGCTAATTTGAAACCCTTGTTTTATGCATCACCCCACCTCACCTTTCCCGTTAAGCAGCCATAGTGTGTTTTTAAAATGGGTGACTGTGTTCTGTTTTGTAATTCAGTTTAAGGCTAACGGTTTTTACATTCCCTCTATAAGTGATATCTTATGATAAGTGTCTTTTTCTGTGTGACTTATTTCACTTAGAATCGTCGTACCTAAATCCACTCATCATGCTGCTACTAGCCTTATGATATTGATTTCATGGCTGAGTGATATTCCATTGTACATAAGTACCACAACTTCTTTACCATTTTTCTCATCCCTGGGATATTTAAGATGTACACAAGTGGAGGTTCTTGTAACCAGAGCAGCCCTAAACTTTGGGGTGCCTGTGTCTTGTTGATTTTAATTTTTCCAATTTATACGCCCATGAATGGATGTGCCCCTTTCTCTCTAGCTGTGTTTTTTAGATGTTTTAGGAAACACCGTACCGTTCTCCAGAGTCGCCATTGGCAATTTACATCCCGACCATCAGTGTAACAATGCTCCCTTTCCTCCCTGGCCTCTCCTGTATTTTTTTTACACTTTTTTAGGAAGGCCCTTTTGACCGATGGGAAGTGAGACTTCTTTGTAGTGCTGCATTGCATTTCCGGCTTGCTTGGTTGGCCAAAAAGGGCCTATGCGTTTTTTCCTGAATTTATTCAGAAAAAAAACACATATGCTCTTTTTGGCCATGTGCATCGTTGTCGACTTTTGGCCGCTTTTCATGTGCTTTAGGGGCTATTCGAATCTAACTCCTGAAATCTGTTTCCTGCAATTCTGCCTTGCTTTCCAATCCTGTTCGTTGCCTTCCCTCAATATAGTTTTGGACGATAGTTATAATTTATAACTTTGCAGGTTTGTGAATTGCAGTGCCCCTGAGCTCCATTTTTCAACTCGCTTTTTTGGGAGCTGTCCGCAGAACCGCTGTTTTGCTTCTGGCCCTACTCTGGTTCCCGGTGGCAGGCTAAGCCTTTGCTTAATTCTTCTTCCTGATTGGAAATTAGCGTGACATGTGCCTGTCCGAACATCTAGGGCTTGGCTCTCCTTGTTTCTCCTCCTTCCCCTTCTTCCTTTCGAAAAATTCCAAATTTTGTGCAACTGGATGTTGAAGGTGCTGACATCCTCAGGTGGGGAGATTTTAAGGAAAAAGGCTGGAGGTGTGACCCCAACAACCAGGAAATTAGGAGTTTTGGTGCCTTTTCCAAAATCTCCCTGATCCAACCGTGTTCCATCTTCTGGGTGTCACAGGCATGTTTTAGCTGTAGGAAAGGTCCCGTGTATGTAAGGAGAACACCAGGGATTTTTCCAAATCAGTGTCTCCCCGAACTCCAATCTGGGGAATTTTTAAGCTACTGGTACATGTGTGTTCATTAAGGGACTTGGGCCGTAGGCAGAGTCCGAACTTTAGATGATTGAAGTCTTCAGGTTCAGAAACGCTCACCATCGGCCTCCTTTAGTTTCCATTTTATCTGTAGTTGATAGATGATGTCGATATAGATATCTATTGTTTTTCAGATTATTTCCCCTTAGGGGTCATTACAAAATATTGAGTATAGTTCCCTGTGTTATACAGTAGTTCCTTGTTGATGATATATTTTATACATAGCAGTGTGTATATGTTAATCTGAAACTGTTAATTTATCCCTCCTCCCACCTTTCCCCTTTGGTAATAAAAAATATAAGATTTTATACTTCTCAGAAATCTAGGAGCTGAAAGAGAGGTATCATTTTCAATGGAAAATCAGTCAAAACAAGGTTGAAACTTCAACCAAGATTATTAGATGTACATCCTTGGAAAGAAATCACTGCATTTCTCTACTGTTGACCTGACAAATAAGACAAACCCCTCCACTGAACTTGCTTATAATAAAGTGATGGAAATATCAAATGGAAGTGTTAGAAACATCTTATTTTACACGAGCCTTATACACTGCTCTATGTTAATTACAGTTTGGCTCGCACATCTGTTCTTTGAAGTTACAATGTTCTCAAATTCTGTTACTGATCCTGCAGAGTGGGCCCCAACAAGGGTCTCCCTGCCTAGTGTCATTGGAGCCAACAGATCGAGACTGACTTTGGTTCAGAAGCAAAGGAAAACTTTATATTTTGATCAGAGAATGGAGAGGTGAGAGTGTGTGCTTCCCTGCGGGTTGTGGGCCGGGCTGCTGTGTAGAGATCCTGGCACCGTCAGCGGGAGGGAGGGGGCGGAGCTCTCGAGGGCCGGGTTGGCTGGAGCTCAGGCTCTATGTCGCAGAGTCTGCACGGGGCCCCACGAGCTGAGGTGTCGGCCCAGCCATTTTGCACTAGGAAATCGGGTCTGAAGTGTCGGGTGTGGGACCTCTGCATGTGGAAACCTAGGAGCAAGTGAAATTAGACAAAGCACAAAGGAAAAAATGGTTAGACTTTATTTTATTGCCCAGATTCTATTTTCATCTCCCAGGAATTTTTCATGGGCTTTGCCAGTGACAAAGCCCTCCTCTGCCTTTTGTCCCATTCCTCATTCTTGGGGTGCTGAGGGTGCAGACACCTCTTCTGTAAATGCTTCGTGCTGAGTTGGGTGTCCTCATACCCGGGGCGAGGGGGAGGACTTCTCCCAAGCAGCCTCCAGGTGAGGTTGATTGTCCCCAGGCCTCCTCCCTCACTGCTCGTCTGCCTGAGCACCAGCATTGGAAGTTTTATAGATTCTAATGACCTTTAAGGGTCCAGGAAAGAGATGTGCAGAGACGCTGGGGGTGGGGTGGGCCGTTTTACCATGCTCCACATTGGTTCGGCCCCCTTAGGCTGACAGTTCCTGCTAGCCTAGATGCTCTGACCAGTACTCTGCGCTTTCTTCAGTTAGGCCACTGAATTAACGTACAAACAACACCAGGTGTCAGAGCCCTGCTTGCTCAACTCCCAGACAGTCCAGGGCCGGTGGTGATCCAGGACCTTCACGGCCACTCAGTCAACGGCCTTTTGAAGTAGCCAGGAGTGCAGCCGGTCTCATTGGCCGCCGTCACCGCGGTGTCTGTAGGCTTTTCTATGGTGGCAGCGTTATTTACGGTTCCCCTGCCAAGTTTATTAGCTCCGCTCTGGGTGCAGTAAGTCCTGTAAGCAATAGTCTGCTCTTTTGGGACACACTCTTGTTGTTTTCTGAGAGAAGCTCCAGGTCAAGTGATGGTCAAACGAGTCGTCATGGGGGCCCATTGCTCCAGGTTTTCTCTCTGGAGGTTGGTGTTGGAGGGCCTCCTCACTCGAGGTCATTGTGCCCACGGAGCAATCCCTGCAACTTCAGGGCATGGTGGGTGGTTAGGATCACCAAGTGGCGTCCTTTTCCCTTAGGAGGGAGCTGGCCTTGCGGGCTGCTGATTTCCAGGTTTTTAGATACCCCCAGTATCCTGGTCGGATGGGGTGGCTGGCCAATGCCTGGAGGGCATTCTTGCATTGTTCCATTTCAAGTGGTCCCAGTTTTTGCACTAATACTCCAAGGGCGATTCGCCTTGGACCAGGAATGTAAAGGTCAAAGGGTTTAGCTAACTTAGGGAGGTCCAGGGCAAGGATCTGAACTGACTGCTCTTTCCATTCTTGAAAGGCCGCTTCTGGATTCTATTCAAAAGGATCATCATCTTTTCCTTTCAGTGTTTCATATAGAGGCCCAGCTATTAGACTGTAGTTAGGGATCCAGATGCAGCAAACCCCGGTCTCCCCAGGAACCCCTAAGCTGTCTTCTAGTTTCAGGAAGGGTGAGGCTGCAAATGGCTTCTTCCCTTTCCTGGGGTGGGCTTCTCCGACATTCTGAGCGAATGAAGCCCAGGAAGGTCACCTTAGTTTGTGATATTTGAGCCTTTTTCTTGGACACCTTCTATCTTTTATTGGCTAGGTAGTTCAGAGGCCTCCTTATTCGGGCTGGTGATCAGAATGTCATCTGCATATTGAAGGAGGGTTCCCTTCTCCAGAGGTAGATTTTTTAGGTCTTTAGCTAACATTTCCCCAAAGATGGTGTGGGAATTTTTGAACCCCTGGGGCAGGACGGCCCAGCAGTATTGTTTTTGTTGTATGTTGAGTCCTGCCACTCACAGCCAAAATTTCTTGTGACTCTGGGACGAATGGAATACAGAAGAAGGCATCATTGAAGTCTAATACAGAATACCATGTCCTGGTGGATGGTAGAATGACCAGCAGGGTGTAGGAATTAGGAACTACTAGATGTATATCCTCTGTGGCTTCACTGACTGTCCTGGCGTCCTCTACCAGGTCCCCAGCAGCTCACGGGGCTCTTGTGGTCAGGTCCCTCCCAGGATATGGAGCTCACCTGGGCAGGTACCCAGCAGCCCACGGGGCTGTGGTGGTTAGGCCCCTCCCAGGATATGGAGCTCACCTGGGCAGGTACCCAGCAGCCCATGGGGCCATCATGGTCAGGCCCCTCCCAGGATATGGAGCTCACCTGGGCAGGTACGCAGCAGCCCACGGGGCTCTCGTGGGCATGCCCCTCCCTGGATATGGAGCTCCCGTGGACAGGTACCCCGACAGGGCTGGGCACACAGGAACTGTGCATATAGCCCTCATTGCAGAGCACCCCCAGCACACCTGTCACTCAGAGCTGACACAGAGCACCTCAGAGCAGAGCTTGAACTAATAAACAGCAGCTCCAACAGGTCTGTGACCCTAGGCTTCACTCTGTGCGGCCTCCCTCTGCCTGGTCTTCTAGGGGCTTCCACAGCAGCCGGGGCACCAGGCCTCTGTCTCCACCCACCACCCCTCCTCTCCCTGACTCCTGGGTTCCTCTCATTAGCAGAGGGTCTTCTTGAAGTTGTCTCCCACTCCTGGACCAGATAAAATGATTAGAAAACAAGCCAGGGCTGCCGCCCCTTATCTATCCTGACTCTCGGGACCCTACACCTGTTCCTTGGATCTGGCCGGTGCAGCAAGGCCCATTTTCTGCAAATCTGAGCCCCTGAGGGGCGAGGATTGGCTGACCTGGGCAGCCTGACCCGGCCGGCCAGCCCTTCCCAGGTGTGCCTGGGTTGAGGTCAATATAAACACCCCTCCAGGCAGCAAAAGCCTCTGCAGCTGTGCCTGACGCCATATTCTCTGCCCCGTCAGCAGTCTCGGGGTTGGGCTGGTGGGAGGCAGTAGGGCCCACGGCTCTATGAGTGGCCCGTTGTGACTGGGGCTCTACTGGACTTTCTGCAGGAGTTGCCGGGCTGCCACCTGCTAAAGAAGAGGATGTGTCACCCATACTTGCTGCTGGAATTTCTCCCCGGGCAGAGGTAAGGAAGGAAAAAAGCAGTGGGGGCCGGGACAGGAGGGGTACCTCAGGCAGGGAAATGGAAAGTTTCCAGACGAGCGCCCGGGGCCAGGACCATCCTGGCTGGCCTGCAGGCACCAAGTCGGCCTGCGTGCTGTCGCTGGTGTGACTCCAAGCCCCTTCCTCTAGTTTTTAGTCTTTGCACACATTCAGGTGTTTTACCTGGGAACGGTGGGAAAAGTTCAGCAGCAGCTGGCCTGGGGCTCAGCTCACGTTTAGTCAGAGACGCCTCCTCACGGTCCCCCAGCTTTGCAATGAGGACGCTCCTTGTGTGGGGGCTGCTGGCTGCATGGGAGATGATTCCCCACCTGTGACCAACTTAAGAATTGTTTACCACTGGAGCAAGTGCGCTGATAGGGTTTTCCTCTGTATGACCAGTGGGTTCAGTTTTTTTTTTTTTCTTTTTTGGTTCAAGGTAAGTTTTATTCCTCTTTTTGTATTTATGGATATAAGCATGGAAATCATTCATTCATATAAATACGTCTATGGGAAGGACAGAACTTTTTTTTCTGTTTTATTTTCTTAAGTATTATTTATTTTTTAATTTTTGAATTTATTTTATTCATTTTTTTATACAGCAGGCTCTTATTGGTTATCTATTTTATACATATAAGTGTATATGTGTCAATCCCAGGGTTGCAATTCATCCCACCACCACCACCCTGCCACTTTCCCCCCTTGGTGTCCATACATTTGTTCTCTACATCTGTGTCTCTATTTCTGCCTTGCAAACCAGTTCATCTTTACCATTTTTCTAGGTTCTACATGTATGCGTTAATATACGATATTTGTTTTTCTCTTTCTGACTTACTTCACTCTGTATGACAGTCTCTAGATCTATCCACGTCTCTACAAATGACCCAATTTCATTCCTTTTTATGGCTGAGTAATATTCCATTTTATATATGTAGCACATCTTTTCCGTTCGTCTGTCTATGGGCATTTAGGTTGCTTCCATGACCTGGCTATTGTAAATAGTGCTGCAATGAATATTGTGGTGAATATGTCTTTTTGAATTATGGTTTTCTCTGGGTATATGGCCAGTAGTGGGATTGCTGGGTCATATGGTTATTCTATTTTTAGTTTTTTAAGGAACCTCCATACTGTTCTCCATAGTGACTGTATCAATTTACATTCCCACAAATAGTGTAAGAGGGTTCCCTTTTCTCCACACCCTCTCCAGCATTTGTTGTTTGTAGATTTTCTGATGATGCCCATTCTAACTCGTGTGAGGTGATACCTCATTGTAGTTTTGGTTTATATTTCTCTAATAATTAGTGATGTTGAGTAGCTTTTCATGTGTTTCTTGGTCATCTGTATGTCTTCTTGGGACAAATGTCTATTTACGTCATCTGCCCATTTTTGGATTGGTTTGTTTGTTTTTTTACTGTTGAGCTGCATGAGCTGTTTATATACATTGGAGATTAATCCTTTGTCCATTGATTCGTTTGCAAATATTTTCTCCCATTCTGAGGGTTGTCTTTTCGTCTTGTTTGTAGTTTCCTTTGCTTTGCAAAAGCTTTTAGGTTTCATTTGCTTCCATTTGTTTTTTTTTTTTTTTTTTTTATTCCATTACTCTAGGAGGTGGATCAAAAAATATCTTGCTGTGATTTATGTCAAAGAGTATTCTTCCTATGTTTTCCTCTAAGAGTTTTATAGTGTCCGGTCTTACATTTCGGTCTCTAATCCATTTGGAGTTTATTTTTTGTGTATGGTGTTAGGGAGTGTTCTAATTTCATTCTTTTACATGTAGCTGTCCATTTTTCCCAGCACCACTTATTGAAGAGACTGTCTTTTCTCCATTGTATACCCTTGCCTCCTTTGTCATAGATTAGCGGGCCATAGGTGTGTAGGTTTATCTCTGGGCTTTCTTTCTTTTTTTTTTTTTTTCTTTACATCTTTATTGGAGTATAATTGCTTTACAATTGTGTGTTAGTTTCTGCTGTATAAAAAAGTGAATCAGCTATGCGTATACATATAACACCATATCCCCTCCCTCTTGCACCTCCCTCTCACTCCCTTATCCCACCCTTTTAGGTGGTCACAAAGCACAGAGCTGATCTCCCTGTGCTATGTGGCTGCTTCCCAGTAGCTATCAATTTTACATTTGGTAGTGTATATATGTCCATACCACTCTCTCACTTTGTCCCAGCTTACCCTTCCCTCTCCCCATGTCCTCAAGTCCTTTCTCTACGTCTGTGTCCTTAATCCTTTCCTGCCCCTAGGTTCTTCATAAACTTTTTTTTTTTAGATTCCATATATATGTGTTAGCATATGGTATTTGTTTTTCTCTTTCTGACTTACTTCACTCTGTAGGACAGACTCTAGATCCATCCACCTCACTAAAAATAACTCAATTTCGTTTCTTTTTATGGCTGAATAATGTTCCATCGTATATATGTGCCACATCTTCTTTTTCCATTTATCTGTTGATGGACACTTAGGTTGCTTCCATGTCCTGGCTATTGTAAATAGAGCTACAGTGAACATTGTGGTACATGACTCTTTTTGAATTATGGTTTTCTCAGGGTAAATGTCCAGGAGTGGGTTTGCTGGGTTGTATGGTAGTTCTATTTTTAGTTTTTAAGGAAGCCCCATACCGTTCTCCCTAGTGGCTATATCAATTTACATTCCCACCTACAGTGCAAGAGGGTTCCCTTTTCTCCAATAAATGCCTCTCCAGCATTTACTGTTGGTAGATTTTTTGATGATGGCCATTCTGACTGGTGTGAGGTGATACCTCACTGTAGTTTTGATTTGCATTTCTCTAATGATTAGTGATGCTCAGCATCCTTTCATGTGTTTGTTGGCAACCTGTATATCTTCTTTGGAGAAATTTCTATTTAGGTCCTCTGCCCATTTTTGGATTGGGTTGTTTGGTTTTGTGATATTGAGCTACATGAGCTGCTTTTTGTAGATTAATCCTTTGCCATTTGCTTCATTTGAAAATATTTTCTCCCATTCTGATGGTTGTCTTTTCATCTTGCTTAAGTTTTCCTTTGCTGTGCAAAAGAATTTATGTTTCATTCGGTCCCATTTTTTAATTTTTGTTTTTATTTCCATTTCTCTAGGAGGTGGGTCAAAAAGGATCTTGCTGTGATTTATGTCATAGACTGTTCTGCTTATGTTTTCTTCTAAGAGTTTTATAGTGGCTGGTCTTATATTTAGGTCTCTAATCCATTTTGAGTTACTTTTGTGTATGGTGTTAGGGAGTGTACTAATTTCATTCTTTTACATGTAGCTGTCCAGTTTTCCCAGCACCACTTACTGAAGACACTGTCTTTTCTCCATTGTATACCCTTGCCTCCTTTGTCATAGATTAGTTAACCATAGGTACGTGGGTTTATCTCTGTGCTTTCTATCCTTTTCTATTGACCTATATTTCTGTGTTTGTGTCAGTACCATATTATCTTGATTACTGTAGCTTTGTAATATAGTCTGAAGTCTGGAAGTCTGATTCCTCCAGCTCTTTTTTTTCCCCCTCAAGACTGCTTTGGCTATCCAGGGTCTTTTGTGTCTCCCTACAAATTTTAAGATTTTTTTTCTTGTTCTGTAGAAAATGCCAAAGGTATTTTGATCGGGATTGCATTGAATCTGTAGATTGCTTTGGGTAGTATAGTCATTTTCACAATATTGATTCTTCTAATCCAAGGACATGGTATATGTCTCCATCTGTTTATATCATCTTTGATTTCTTTCATCAGTGTCTTATAGTTTTCTGAGTACAGGTCTTTTACTTCCTTAGGTAGGTTTATTCCTAGGTATTTTATTCTTTTTGTTGCAGTGGTAATGGGATTGTTTCCTTAATTTCTCTTTCTGATCTTTCATTGTTAGTGTATAGGAATGCAAGCAATTTCTGTGCATTAATTTTGTATCCTGCAACTTTACCAAATTCATTGATTAGCTCCAGTGGTTTTCTGGTGGCATCTTTAAGATTCTCTATCTATGATATCATGTCATCTGCAAACAGTGACAATTTTACTTCTTCTTTTCCGTTTTGTATTCCTTTTATTTCTTTTTCTTCTCTGATTGCCATGGCTAGGACTTCCAAAACTATGTTGAATAGCAGTGGTGAGAGTGGACATCCTCGTCTTGTTCCTGATCTTAGAGGAAACGCTTTCAGTTTTTCACCATTGAGAATGCTGTTTGCTGTGGGTTTGTCATATATGGCCTTTATTATGTTGAGGTAGTTTCCGTCTATGCCCACACTCTGCAGAGTTTTTATCGTAAATGAGTGTTGAATTTTCTCAAAATCTTTTCCTTCATCTATTGAGATGACCATATGGTTTTATTCTACAATTTGTTAATATGGTGTATCACATTGATTTGTGTATATTGAAGAATCCTTGCATCCCTGGGATAAACCCCACTTGATCATGGTGTATGATCCTTTTAATGTGTTGTTCGATTCTGTTTGCTAGTATTTTGTTGAGGATTTTTGCATCTATATTCATCAGGGATATTGGTCTATAATTTTCTTTCCTTGTAGTATCTCTGTCTGATTTTGGTATCAGGGTGATGGTGGTCTCATAGAATGAGTTTGGGAGTGTTCCTTCCCCTGCAATTGTTTTGAAGAATTTGAGAAGGTTGGGTGTTAGCTCTTCTCTAAATGTTTGATAGAATTCACCTGTAATGCCATCTGGTTCTGGACTTTTGTTTGTTGGAAGATTTTTAATCACAGTTTCAATTTCATTGCTTGTGATAGGTTTGTTCATATTTTCTATTTCTTCCTGGTTCAGTCTTAGAAGGTTATACCTTTCTAAGAATTTGTCCATTTCTTCCAGATTGTCCATTTTATTGGCACAGAGTTGCTTGTAGTAGTCTCTTAGGATGCTTTGTATTCCTGTGGTGTCTGTTGTAACTTCTCCTTTTTCACTTCTAATTTTGTTGATTTGCGTCCTCTCCCTCTTTTTCTTGAGTGTGGCTAAAGGTTGATCATTTTTGCTTATCTTCTCAAAGAACCAGCTTTTAGTTTTGATGATCTTTGCTTCCGTTTTCTTTGTTTCTATTTCATTTATTTCTGCTCTGATCTTTAGGATTTCTTTCCTTCTACTAACTTTGGGTTTTGTTCTTCTTTCTCTAGTTCCTCTAGGTGTAAGGTTAGATTGTTTATTTGAGATTTTTCTTGTTTCTTGAGGTAGGCTTGTATTGCTATAAACTTCCCTCTTAGAACTCCTTTTGCTGCATCCCATAGGTTTTGGATCATCGTGTTTTGGTTGTCATTTGTCTCTAGGTAGTTTTTGATTTCCCCTTTGATTTCTTCAGTGATCTCTTGGTTATTTAGTAACGTATTGTTTAGCCTCCATGTGTTTGTGTTTTTTACAGTTTTTTCCGTGTAATTGATTTCTAATCTCATAGCATTGTGGTCGGAACAGCTGCTTGATATGATTTCAGTTTTCTTAAATTTACTGAGGCTTTATCTGTGACCCAAGATGTGATCTATCCTGGAGAATGTTCCGTGTGCAGTTGAGAAGAACGTGTAATCTGCTGTTTTTGGATGGAATGTCCTATAAATATCAATGAACTCTATCTGGTCTATTGTGTCATTTAAAGCTTGTGTTTCCTTATTAATTTTCTGTCTGGCTGATCTCCACTGGTGTAAGTGAGCTGTTAAAGTCCCCCGCTATTATTGTGTTACTGTCGATTTCCTCTTTTATAGCTGTTAGCAGTTGCCTTATACATTGAGGTGCTCCTATGTTGGGTACATATATATTTATAATTGTTATATCTTCTTCTTGGATTGATCCCTTGACCATTATGTAGTGTCTTTCCTTGTCTCTTGTAACATTCTTTATTTTAAAGTCTATTTTATCTGATATGAGTATTGCTACTCCAGCTTTCTTTTGATTTTCATTAGCATAGAATATATTTTTCCATCGCCTCACTTTCAGTCTGTATGTGTCCCTAGGTCTGAAATGGGTCTCTTGTAGACAGCATATATATGGGTCTTGTTTTTGTATCCATTCAGCCAGTCTATGTCTTTTGGTTGGAACATTTAGTGCATTCACGTTTAAGGTAATTATCGATATGTATGTTCCTACTACTATTTTCTTAATTGTTATGGGTTTGTCTTGGTGGGTCCTTTTCTTCTCTTGTGTTTCCCACTTAGAGAAGTTCTTTTAGCATTTGGTGTAGAGCTGGTTGCATGGTGCTGAATTCTCTTAGCTTTTGCTTGTCTGTAAGGCTTTTGATTTCTCCATCAAATCTGAATGAGCTCTTTGCAGGGTGCAGTACCCTTGGTTGTAGGTTCTTCCCTTTCATCACTTTAAATTTATCATGCCACTTCCTTCTGGCTTGTAGATTTTCTGCTGAGAAATCAGCTGTTATCCTTATGGGATTTCCCTTGTATGTTATTTGTCATTTTTCCCTTGCTGCTTTCAATGATTTTTCTTTGTCGTTAATTTTTGTCAATTTGATTACTATGTGTCTTGTCATTTTTCTCCTTTGGTTTCTCCTGCCTGGGACACTCTGTGCTTCTGGACTTGGGTGGCTATTTCTTTTCCCATGCTAGGGAAGTTTTTGACCATAATCTCTTCAAATATATTCTCGGGTCCTTTCTCTCTCTCTTCTCCTTCTGGGACCCCTATAATGCGAATGTTGTTGCGTTTAATGTTGTCCCAGAGGACTCTTGGGGTGTCTTCATTTATTTTCATTCTTTTTCTTTATTCTGTTCCATGGCAGTGATTTCCACCTTTCTGTCTTCCAGGCCACTTATCCGTTCTTCTGCCACAGTTATTCTGCTACTGATTCCTTCTAGTGTATTTTTCATTTCAGTTATTACATTGTTCACCTCTGTTTGTTTGTTCTTTAACTCTTCTAGGTGTTTGTTCCTTAATTCTTCTAGGTCTTTGTTAAGCATTTCTTGTGTCTTCTCGATCTTTGCCTCCTTTCTTTTTCTAAGGTCTTGGCTCAACTTCACTATCATTATTCTGAATTCTTTTTCTGGAAGGTTCCCTATCTCCACCTCATTCCGTTTTTTTCTGGGGTTTTATCTTGTTCCTTGATCTGGTATAAAGTCCTCTGCCTTTTCATTTTGTCTATCTTTCTGTGAATGTGGTTTTCCTTCCACAGGCTGCAGAATTGTAGTTCTTCTTGCTTCTGCTGTCTGCTCTCTGGTGGATGAGTCTATCTTAGAGGCTTGTGCAAGCTTCCTGATGGGAGGGACTGGTGGTGGGTAGAGCTGGGTGTTGCTTTGGTGGGCAGAGCTTTAATCCGCTTGTCTACGGATTAAATAAAACTTTAATAAAAAGTTGAATCTGCTTGTCTGCTGATGCATGGGGCTGGGTTCCCTCCCTGTTGGTTGTTTGGCCTGAGGCGACCCAGCACTGGAGCCTACCTTGCTCTTGGTGGGGCTAATGGCGGACTCTGGGAGGGCTCACACCAAGGAGTATTTCCCAGAACTTCTGCTGCCAGTGTTGTTGTCCTCACGGTGAGCCACAGCCACAGCCACCAGCTGCCTCTGCAGGAGACCCTCTAAAAGTAGCAGGTAGTTCTGGTCATTCCCCTACGGGGTCACTGCTCCTTCCCCTGGGTCCTGATGTGCACACTACTTTGTGTGTGCCCTCCAAGAGTGGAGTATCTGAGTGGAGTTGAGACTCTGAGACTCTGTGTGGAGTCGCACAGACTCTGGGTCCTGTGAAGCTTCGATGTTTTGTGATTCTAGAAATCCTATAGGAGACGGTCCACAGCAGGTGAAGCTAATGTTGTCAGTAGAGGTGTTGAAGCCAAAGATCTGCAGTTCCGGCTATAGGTGCCGATGTACATACAGGACAAAATCATCTCGTGTGAATGTAGTTCAGGCATGTTTAAGATGAATGCAGTCATGTTAATGCCTACCATATTCTATCTTGAGCCTCTCCTCAGGGACCTCCTCCTCAGTTCCTGAGGCTCCTGTAAGTCATGTACAGGGGACTGGAGAGTGGGCTCTGTCCAGTCTGAGCCCTGAGTTACCCTGTGTGTATCTTAGGATACTTTGTATTTCTGTGGTGTCTGTTGTAACATCATCTCTTTCATTTCAGATTTATTTGGGCCCTCTCTTTTTTAACAAAACATACTACTGTTGTCTTTTATTCTTTACAGAAGTTTAATCAGTGTTTGATCTACTATCCTTACCCTATGTATACTTTTTGCAGTGAGATTTTTACTTTTCTTTGTTTCCTTGTTACTATCAATAATTAGTGAGACTTCTTTTAAGCTACCTTCAACATTGCTTATAAAGCTGCTTTATTAGTGATGACAGAGCCTTAATGGAAGTCATGTTCTGGTTGTAAATTAGAATGCAATGTGCCAGCACAAAGCCCCTTAAGTTTATGTCTCATTACTTCTTGTTCTTTTTTTAATTTAATTTTTATTTTTTGTCAGAGCAAATTTGATTAAAATGTTTTGTTTCTTCTAGGTGTGCAAGATGTGGTTCTTTTAAACATATACATATATCTATTCTTCTTTGGATCATTTTCCCATGTAGGTTATGACACCATGTTGAGTAGTCTTGTCTTGGTATTACGTAGGTCTTTGGTGATTACATATTTCACATGTGTTTCTATATCTATCTTAACCCCAATATCCTAATGTATCCAATCCTCACACCTTTCCATTTGGTGAACCCTAAGTTTGTTTAATGAATCTGTGATTGCATTTCTCTGTGGAAATATCTTCATTGGTATCAATTTTTAGCTAAGACCTATAAGTGATATTATAGGATATGTGTCTTTGCTTTCTGACTTAGTACAATTTGCCTGATTAACTCAAGAATCATACACAGTGCTGCAAATGGCATTGTTTTGGTTTTTTCCCTGGCTAATATTCCACCTGTACGTGTACCAGTTATTCTTTGGCCACGCACCTCTTGATGGACTTTTTGGTTGCCTCCATGTCTTGGTTATTGTAATACTGCTGCAATGCACATTTGCTTGCCTGTGTCTTTCCAGTTCTATCTCCTTATGTTATAGGCCAAGGAGTGGGCTTGCTGTATCATATGGTAGCTCAGTGTGTACGTTTTAAAGGCACCACCATTCAGTTCTCATTAGTGGCTCTTTCCAGGTTATGTCCCACTTAAAATTGAGGGTATGCATTTCTCCAAAACACCTTCAATATTTATTGTTTGTAGTTTGCTTGCTGCTGGTTATTCTAACAGGTGCGAGCTGATACCTCTGTGTGGCTGAATTTGCATGTGTCCCATAATCTGTTGAAATTGATCTTTAAAGCATGCTCTTTTTATTTATCAAACTGTGATTACAGCTTAGTTCTTCAAATTGTTTTCTTAAAGTAAGTGTCACATTTTGAAAAGTTTTGGCCACTACCTCCCTCAAGACATTTTGAGGGCAGGTTTCATTTACAGCCCTGAAGTACTTGTTCATATGAAGTGACCATTAACACAGATTTTAAAGCTGCATTTGCAGGTAACGGCCAGAGGGCGGCAGCCTTTTTACGTTCCCCAATCTGGTAACTAGGGAAAGAGTCCTTCAGCTGCAAGAGTGTCCAGCTTTATTTCTCATCCAGCTGTGGGTCTAGATATGATCAAACAAGGTTGCATCACAGCCCAGGAACGAATTATGTAAAATTTCCTCTCTCTATCACTGTCTTATTTTTTTGGGTTTTTTAAAGTTATTTAATTTAAAATGGGGATTCGCTACTTTTCACTGCTGTGTTTATGCCGCTTTACACCCACTTGACTCACTTCCAGACAGATATCAATACATAGGTTTTAAGATTCTTACTAGTCACATATATTCTTGTGCGGTGAATAGGGGGTGTTGAGTCCAGTTCACTGAGCAAGGAGTAGGTCTTGTCTATTACATATTGGGTGTATGGAACGGTATCTGAGCGAATTTGAAACCCTTGTTTTATGCATCACCCCACCTCACCTTTCCCGTTAAGCAGCCATAGTGTGTTTTCTAAACGTGTGACTCTGTTCTGTTTTGTAATTCAGTTCAAGTGTAGCGGTTTTTACATTCCCTCTATAAGTGATAGCTTATGATAAGTGTCTTTTTCTGTGTGACTTATTTCACTTAGAATTGTCATACCTAAATCCACTCATCTTGCTTCTACTAGCCTTATGACATTGATTTCATGTCTGAGTGATATTCCTTTGTACATAAGGAACACAACTTCTTTATCCATTTTTCTCTTTCCTGGGATATTTAAGGTGTCATGAAGTGGAGGTTCTTGTCAACAGAGCAGCCCTAAACATTGGGGTGCCTGTGTCTTGCTGATTTTTAGTTTTCCCAATTTATACGCCCATGAGTGGACGTGCCCTATGCTCCCTAAGCTGTGTTTTTTCGATGTTTCAGGACACACCGTACACTTCTTCAGAGTGGCTGTTGGCAATTTACATCCCGCCCATCAGCGTAGCAAGGCTGCCATTTCTCCATGGCCTGTCCTGCATTTCTGGTTTTGACACTTTATGCAGCATGGCCCTTTTGACCGATGGGAAGCGAGACTTCATTGTAGCGCTGATTTGCCTTTCCAGGTTGCTTGGTTGGCAAAAAAGGGTGTATGCGTTTTTTCCTGAATATATTCAGGAAAAAACACATACGCCCTTTTTGGCCAAGGGCATCATTGTCGAAGATTTGCCACTTTTCATGTGCTTTAAAGGCGATTCGAATCTACCTCCTGAAACCTGTTTCCTGCAATTCTGCCTTGCTTTCAAATACTCTTCGTTGCCTTCCCTCAATACATTTGTGGATGAGAGTTATCATTTATAACTCTGCGGGTTTGTGAACTGCAGTGTGCCTGAGTTCCATTTTTCAACTCGCTTTTTTGGGAGCTGGCCGCAAAAGCGCGGGATTGCCTCAGGCCCTATTCTGGTTCCTGGCGGCAGGCTGAGCCTGTGGTTAATTCTTCTTCCTGATGGGAAAATAGAGTGACCTGGGCCTGTCCCAACACCTAGATCTAGTCTCTCATTGGTTGCCCCTCTTCCCGTTCATCCTCAGGAGAAATTGCAACCTGTAGGGAACAGGAGCTTAAAGGTGCTGATTCCCCAAGTAGAGAGATTGCTAGTAAAGTAGCTGGAAAGGCGAACCGGAGTACAAGGAGATGAGAAATTGGGTGCGTTTTAGAAACCTTTCAAAATCACACGGTGTACCATCTTCTGGGTTTCTCATGCATGTTTTCGATGTAGGAAGATGCCCTTGAACCTGGAGATTTGGGACCCATGGGATGGGTACCACACAGTATTACTTTAAAGGGTGTGCGTTTGCTCACCCAACCTCACCCAACCTCTAAGCCCCAAGAGTGTCCACCCTTATGTCTCATCCAGCTGTGGGTCTAGATATGGTCAATCCAGGTTGCATCACAGCCTCTGAACGAATTTTGTAAGAATTTCTCTCTCTTTCACTGTCTTTGTTTTACGGGTTTTTAAAAGTAATTTATTTTTATAATGGGGTTTAGCTGCTTTTCACGGCTGTGTTTATGCGGCTTTACACCCACTTGACTCACTTCCAGAGAGATATCAATACATAGGTTTTAAGATTCTTACTAGTCACATATATTCTTGTGCGGTGAATAGGGGGTGTTGAGTCCAGTTCACTGAGCAAGGAGTAGGTCTTGTCTATTACATATTGGGTGTATGGAACAGTATCTGAGCGAATTTGAAACCCTTGTTTTATGCATCACCCCACCTCACCTTTCCCGTTAAGCAGCCATAGTGTGTTTTCTAAACGTGTGACTCTGTTCTGTTTTGTAATTCAGTTCAAGTGTAGCGGTTTTTACATTCCCTCTATAAGTGATAGCTTATGATAAGTGTCTTTTTCTGTGTGACTTATTTCACTTAGAATCGTCGTACTTAAGTCCACTCATCTTGCGTCTACTAGCCTTATGACATTGATTTCATGTCTGAGTGATATTCCATTGTACATAAGGACCACAACTTCTTTATCCATTTTTCTCTTTCCTGGGATATTTAAGTTGTCATGAAGTGGAGGTTCTTGTCAACAGAGCAGCCCTAAACTTTGGGGTGCCTGTGTCTTGCTGATTTTTAGTTTTCCCAATTTATACGCCCATGAGTGGACGTGCCCTATGCTCCCTAAGCTGTGTTTTTTCGATGTTTCAGGACACACCGTACACTTCTCCAGAGTGGCTGTTGGCAATTTACATCCCGCCCATCAGCGTAGCAAGGCTGCCATTTCTCCATGGCCTGTCCTGCATTTCTGGTTTTGACACTTTTTGCAGCATCACCCTTTTGACTGATGGGAAGCGAAACTTCTTTGAAGTGCTGATTTGCCTTTCCAGGTTGCTTGGTTGGCCAAAAAGGGCGTATGCGTTTTTTCCTGAATATATTCAGGAAAAAACGCATACGCCCTTTTTGGCCAAGGGCATCATTGTCGACGTTTTGCCGCTTTTCATGTGCTTTAAAGGCGATTGGAATCTACCTCCTGAAATCTGTTTCCTGCAATTCTGCCTTGCTTTCAAATCCTCTTCGTTGCCTTCCCTCAATATATCTGTGGATGAGAGTTATCATTTATAACTCTGCGGGTTTGTGAATTGCAGTGTCCCTGAGCTCCATTTTTCAACTCGCTTTTTTGGTAGCTGGCCGCAAAAGCGCGGGATTGCCTCAGTCCCTATTCTGGTTCCTGGCGGCAGGCTGAGCCTGTGGTTAATTCTTCTTCCTGATGGGAAAATAGAGTGACCTGGGCCTGTCCCAACACCTAGATCTAGTCTCTCATTGGTTGCCCCTCTTCCCGTTCATCCTCAGGATAAATTGCAACCTGTAGGGAACAGGAGCTTAAAGGTGCTGATTCTCCAAGTAGGGAGATTTCTAGTAAAATAGCTGGAAAGGCGAACCCGAGCACAAGAAGATGAGAAATGGGGTGCGTTTTAGAAACCTTTCAAAATCACACGGTGTACCATCTTCTGGGTTTCTCATGCATGTTTTCGATGTAGGAAGATGCCCTTGAACCTGGAGATTTGGGACCCATGGGATGGGTACCACACAGTATTACTTTAAAGGGTCTGCGTTTGCTCACCCAACCTCTCAGCCCCAAGAGTGTCCACCCTTATGTCTCATCCAGCTGTGGGTCTAGATATGGTCAATCCAGGTTGCATCACAGCCTCTGAACGAATTTTGTAAGAATTTCTCTCTCTTTCACTGTCTTTGTTTTACGGGTTTTTAAAAGTAATTTATTTTTATAATGGGGTTTAGCTGCTTTTCACGGCTGTGTTTATGCGGCTTTACACCCACTTGGCTCACTTCCAGAGAGATATCAATACATAGGTTTTACGATTCTTACTAGTCAGATATATTCTTGTGCGGTGAATAGGGGGTGTTGAGTCCAGTTCACTGAGCAAGGAGTAGGTCTTGTCTATTACATATTGGGTGTATGGAACAGTATCTGAGCGAATTTGAAACCCTTGTTTTATGCATCACCCCACCTCACCTTTCCCGTTAAGCAGCCATAGTGTGTTTTCTAAACGTGTGACTCTGTTCTGTTTTGTAATTCAGTTCAAGTGTAGCGGTTTTTACATTCCCTCTATAAGTGATAGCTTATGATAAGTGTCTTTTTCTGTGTGACTTATTTCACTTAGAATCGTCATACCTAAATCCACTCATCTTGCTTCTACTAGCCTTATGACATTGATTTCATGTCTGAGTGATATTCCATTGTACATAAGAACTACAACTTCTTTATCCATTTTTCTCTTTCCTGGGATATTTAAGGTGTCATGAAGTGGAGGTTCTTGTCAACAGAGCAGCCCTAAACTTTTGGGTGCCTGTGTCTTGCTGATTTTTAGTTTTCCCAATTTATACGCCCATGAGTGGAGGTGCCCTATGCTCCCTAAGCTGTGTTTTTTCAATGTTTCAGGACACACCGTACACTTCTCCAGAGTGGCTGTTGGCAATTTACATCCCGCCCATCAGCGTAGCAAGGCTGCCATTTCTCCATGGCCTGTCCTGCATTTCTGGTTTTGACACTTTTTGCAGCATGACCCTTTTGACCGATGGGTAGCGAAACTTCTTTGAAGCGCTGATTTGCCTTTCCAGGTTGCTTGGTTGGCCAAAAAGGGCGTATGCGTTTTTTCCTGAATATATTCAGGAAAAAACGCATACGCCTTTTTTGGCCAAGGGCATCATTGTCGACGTTTTGCCGCTTTTCATGTGCTTTAAATGCGATTCGAATCTACCTCCTGAAATCTGTTTCCTGCAATTCTGCCTTGCTTTCAAATCCTCTTCGTTGCCTTCCCTCAATATATCTGTGGATGAGAGTTATCATTTATAACTCTGCGGGTTTGTGAATTGCAGTGTCCCTGAGCTCCATTTTTCAACTCGCTTTTTTGGGAGCTGGCCGCAAAAGCGCGGGATTGCCTCAGGCCCTATTCTGGTTCCTGGCGGCATGCTGAGCCTGTGGTTAATTCTTCTTTCTGATGGGAAAATAGAGTGACCTGGGCCTGTCCCAACACCTAGATCTAGTCTCTCATTGGTTGCCCCTCTTCCCGTTCATCCTCAGGACAAATTGCAACCTGTAGGGAACAGGAGCTTAAAGGTGCTGATTCTCCAAGTAGGGAGATTGCTAGTAAAATAGCTGGAAAGGCGAACCCGAGCACAAGAAGATGAGAAATGGGGTGCGTTTTAGAAACCTTTCAAAATCACACGGTGTACCATCTTCTGGGTTTCTCATGCATGTTTTCGATGTAGGAAGATGCCCTTGAACCTGGAGATTTGGGACCCATGGGATGGGTACCACACAGTATTACTTTAAAGGGTCTGCGTTTGCTCACCCAACCTCTCAGCCCCAAGAGTGTCCACCCTTATGTCTCATCCAGCTGTGGGTCTAGATATGGTCAATCCAGGTTGCATCACAGCCCCTGAACGAATTTTGTAAGAATTTCTCTCTCTTTCACTGTCTTTGTTTTACGGGTTTTTAAAAGTAATTTATTTTTATAATGGGGTTTAGCTGCTTTTCACGGCTGTGTTTATGCGGCTTTACACCCACTTGGCTCACTTCCAGAGAGATATCAATACATAGGTTTTACGATTCTTACTAGTCAGATATATTCTTGTGCGGTGAATAGGGGGTGTTGAGTCCAGTTCACTGAGCAAGGAGTAGGTCTTGTCTATTACATATTGGGTGTATGGAACAGTATCTGAGCGAATTTGAAACCCTTGTTTTATGCATCACCCCACCTCACCTTTCCCGTTAAGCAGCCATAGTGTGTTTTCTAAACGTGTGACTCTGTTCTGTTTTGTAATTCAGTTCAAGTGTAGCGGTTTTTACATTCCCTCTATAAGTGATAGCTTATGATAAGTGTCTTTTTCTGTGTGACTTATTTCACTTAGAATCGTCATACCTAAATCCACTCATCTTGCTTCTACTAGCCTTATGACATTGATTTCATGTCTGAGTGATATTCCTTTGTACATAAGGACCACAACTTCTTTATCCATTTTTCTCTTTCCTGGGATATTTAAGGTGTCATGAAGTGGAGGTTCTTGTCAACATAGCAGCCCTAAACATTGGGGTGCCTGTGTCTTGCTGATTTTTAATTTTCCCAATTTATACGCCAATGAGTGGACGTGCCCTATGCTCCCTAAGCTGTGTTTTTTCGATGTTTCAGGACACACCGTACACTCCTCCAGAGTGGCTGTTGGCAATTTACATCCCGCCCATCAGCGTAGCAAGGCTGCCATTTCTCCATGGCCTGTCCTGCATTTCTGGTTTTGACACTTTTTGCAGCATGGCCCTTTTGACCGATGGGAAGCGAGACTTCTTTGTAGCGCTGATTTGCATTTCCAGTTTGCTTGGTTGGCCAAAAAGGGCGTATGCGTTTTTTCCTGAATATATTCAGGAAAAAACGCATACGCCCTTTTTGGCCAAGGGCATCACTGTCGACGTTTTGTCACTTTTCATGTGCTTTAAAGGCGATTCGAATCTACATCCTGAAACCTGTTTCCTGCAATTCTGCCTTGCTTTCAAATCCTCTTCGTTGCCTTCCCTCAATATATCTGTGGACGAGAGTTATCATTTATAACTCAGCAGGTTTGTGAATTGCAGTGCCCCTGAGCTCCATTTTTCAACTGTCTTTTTTGGGAGCTGGCCGCAAAAGCGCGGGATTGCCTCAGGCCCTATTCTGGTTCCCGGCGGCAGGCTGAGCCTGTGTTTAATTCTTCTTCCTGATGGGAAAATAGAGTGACCTGTGCCTGTCCCAACACCTAGATCTAGTCTCTCATTATTTGCCCCTCTTCCCGTTCATTCTCAGGACAAATTGCAACCTGTAGGGAACAGGAGCTTAAAGGTGCTGATTCTCCAAGTAGGGAGATTGCTAGTAAAGTAGCTGGAAAGGCGAACCCGAGCACAAGGAGATGAGAAATTGGGTGCGTTTTAGAAACCTTTCAAAATCACACTGTGTACCATCTTCTGGGTTTCTCATGCATGTTTTCGATGTAGGAAGATGCCTTTGAACCTGGAGATTTGGGACCCATGGAATGGGTACCACGCAGTATTAATTTAAAGGGTCTGAGTTTGCTCACCCAACCTCTCAGCCCCAAGAGTGTCCACCCTTATGTCTCATCCCAGTGTGGGTCTAGATATGGTCAATCCAGGTTGCATCACAGCCCCTGAACGAATTTTGTAAGAATTTCTCTCTCTTTCACTGTCTTTGTTTTACGGGTTTTTAAAAGTAATTTATTTTTATAATGGGGTTTAGCTGCTTTTCACGGCTGTGTTTATGCGGCTTTACACCCACTTGGCTCACTTCCAGAGAGATATCAATACATAGGTTTTACGATTCTTACTAGTCAGATATATTCTTGTGCGGTGAATAGGGGGTGTTGAGTCCAGTTCAGTGAGCAAGGAGTACGTCTTGTCTATTACATATTGGGTGTATGGAACAGTATCTGAGCGAATTTGAAACCCTTGTTTTATGCATCACCCCACCTCACCTTTCCCGTTAAGCAGCCATAGTGTGTTTTCTAAACGTGTGACTCTGTTCTGTTTTGTAATTCAGTTCAAGTGTAGCGGTTTTTACATTCCCTCTATAAGTGATAGCTTATGATAAGTGTCTTTTTCTGTGTGACTTATTTCACTTAGAATCGTCATACCTAAATCCACTCATCTTGCTTCTACTAGCCTTATGCCATTGATTTCATGTCTGAGTGATAGTCCATTGTACATAAGAACTACAACTTCTTTATCCATTTTTCTCTTTCCTGGGATATTTAAGGTGTCATGAAGTGGAGGTTCTTGTCAACAGAGCAGCCCTAAACTTTTGGGTGCCTGTGTCTTGCTGATTTTTAGTTTTCCCAATTTATACGCCCATGAGTGGAGGTGCCCTATGCTCCCTAAGCTGTGTTTTTTCGATGTTTCAGGACACACCGTACACTTCTCCAGAGTGGCTGTTGGCAATTTACATCCCGCCCATCAGCGTAGCAAGGCTGCCATTTCTCCATGGCCTGTCCTGCATTTCTGGTTTTGACACTTTTTGCAGCATGACCCTTTTGACCGATGGGAAGCGAAACTTCTTTGAAACGCTGATTTGCCTTTCCAGGTTGCTTGGTGGGCCAAAAAGGGCGTATGCGTTTTTTCCTGAATATATTCAGGAAAAAACGCATACGCCTTTTTTGGCCAAGGGCATCATTGTCGACGTTTTGCCGCTTTTCATGTGCTTTAAAGGCGATTCGAATCTACCTCCTGAAATCTGTTTCCTGCAATTCTGCCTTGCTTTCAAATCCTCTTCGTTGCCTTCCCTCAATATATCTGTGGATGAGAGTTATCATTTATAACTCTGCGGGTTTGTGAATTGCAGTGTCCCTGAGCTCCATTTTTCAACTCGCTTTTTTGGGAGCTGGCCGCAAAAGCGTGGGATTGCCTCAGGCCCTATTCTGGTTCCTGGCGGCAGGCTGAGCCTGTGGTTAATTCTTCTTCCTGATGGGAAAATAGAGTGACCTGGGCCTGTCCCAACACCTAGATCTAGTCTCTCATTGGTTGCCCCTCTTCCCGTTCATCCTCAGGACAAATTGCAACCTGTAGGGAACAGGAGCTTAAAGGTGCTGATTCTCCAAGTAGGGAGATTGCTAGTAAAATAGCTGGAAAGGCGAACCCGAGCACAAGAAGATGAGAAATGGGGTGCGTTTTAGAAACCTTTCAAAATCACACGGTGTACCATCTTCTGGGTTTCTCATGCATGTTTTCGATGTAGGAAGATGCCCTTGAACCTGGAGATTTGGGACCCATGGGATGGGTACCACACACTATTACTTTAAAGGGTCTGCGTTTGCTCACCCAACCTCACCCAACCTCTCAGCCCCAAGAGTGTCCACCCTTATGTCTCATCCAGCTGTGGGTCTAGATATGGTCAATCCAGGTGTCATCACAGCCCCTGAACGAATTTTGTAAGAATTTCTCTCTCTTTCACTGTCTTTGTTTTACGGGTTTTTAAAAGTAATTTATTTTTATAATGGGGTTTAGCTGCTTTTCACGGCTGTGTTTATGCGGCTTTACACCCACTTGGCTCACTTCCAGAGAGATATCAATACATAGGTTTTACGATTCTTACTAGTCAGATATATTCTTGTGCGGTGAATAGGGGGTGTTGAGTCCAGTTCACTGAGCAAGGAGTAGGTCTTGTCTATTACATATTGGGTGTATGGAACAGTATCTGAGCGAATTTGAAACCCTTGTTTTATGCATCACCCCACCTCACCTTTCCCGTTAAGCAGCCATAGTGTGTTTTCTAAACGTGTGACTCTGTTCTGTTTTGTAATTCAGTTCAAGTGTAGCGGTTTTTACATTCCCTCTATAAGTGATAGCTTATGATAAGTGTCTTTTTCTGTGTGACTTATTTCACTTAGAATCGTCATACCTAAATCCACTCATCTTGCTTCTACTAGCCTTATGACATTGATTTCATGTCTGAGTGATATTCCTTTGTACATAAGGACCACAACTTCTTTATCCATTTTTCTCTTTCCTGGGATATTTAAGGTGTCATGAAGTGGAGGTTCTTGTCAACATAGCAGCCCTAAACATTGGGGTGCCTGTGTCTTGCTGATTTTTAGTTTTCCCAATTTATACGCCAATGAGTGGACGTGCCCTAAGCTCCCTAAGCTGTGTTTTTTCGATGTTTCAGGACACACCGTACACTTCTCCAGAGTGGCTGTTGGCAATTTACATCCCGCCCATCAGCGTAGCAAGGCTGCCATTTCTCCATGGCCTGTCCTGCATTTCTGGTTTTGACACTTTTTGCAGCATGGCCCTTTTGACCGATGGGAAGCGAGACTTCTTTGTAGCGCTGATTTGCATTTCCAGTTTGCTTGGTTGGCCAAAAAGGGCGTATGCGTTTTTTCCTGAATATATTCAGGAAAAAACGCATACGCCCTTTTTGGCCAAGGGCATCACTGTCGACGTTTTGCCACTTTTCATGTGCTTTAAAGGCGATTCGAATCTACATCCTGAAACCTGTTTCCTGCAATTCTGCCTTGCTTTCAAATCCTCTTCGTTGCCTTCCCTCAATATATTTGTGGACGAGAGTTATCATTTATAACTCAGCAGGTTTGTGAATTGCAGTGCCCCTGAGCTCCATTTTTCAACTGTCTTTTTTGGGAGCTGGCCGCAAAAGCACGGGATTGCCTCAGGCCCTATTCTGGTTCCCGGCGGCAGGCTGAGCCTGTGTTTAATTCTTCTTCCTGATGGGAAAATAGAGTGACCTGTGCCTGTCCCAACACCTAGATCTAGTCTCTCATTATTTGCCCCTCTTCCCGTTCATTCTCAGGACAAATTGCAACCTGTAGGGAACAGGAGCTTAAAGGTGCTGATTCTCCAAGTAGGGAGATTGCTAGTAAAGTAGCTGGAAAGGTGAACCCGAGCACAAGGAGATGAGAAATTGGGTGCGTTTTAGAAACCTTTCAAAATCACACGGTGTACCATCTTCTGGGTTTCTCATGCATGTTTTCGATGTAGGAAGATGCCTTTGAACCTGGAGATTTGGGACCCATGGGATGGGTACCACGCAGTATTACTTTAAAGGGTCTGAGTTTGCTCACCCAACCTCTCAGCCCCAAGAGTGTCCACCCTTATGTCTCATCCCAGTGTGGGTCTAGATATGGTCAATCCAGGTTGCATCACAGCCCCTGAACGAATTTTGTAAGAATTTCTCTCTCTTTCACTGTCTTTGTTTTACGGGTTTTTAAAAGTAATTTATTTTTATAATGGGGTTTAGCTGCTTTTCACGGCTGTGTTTATGCGGCTTTACACCCACTTGGCTCACTTCCAGAGAGATATCAATACATAGGTTTTACGATTCTTACTAGTCAGATATATTCTTGTGCGGTGAATAGGGGGTGTTGAGTCCAGTTCAGTGAGCAAGGAGTACGTCTTGTCTATTACATATTGGGTGTATGGAACAGTATCTGAGCGAATTTGAAACCCTTGTTTTATGCATCACCCCACCTCACCTTTCCCGTTAAGCAGCCATAGTGTGTTTTCTAAACGTGTGACTCTGTTCTGTTTTGTAATTCAGTTCAAGTGTAGCGGTTTTTACATTCCCTCTATAAGTGATAGCTTATGATAAGTGTCTTTTTCTGTGTGACTTATTTCACTTAGAATCGTCATACCTAAATCCACTCATCTTGCTTCTACTAGCCTTATGCCATTGATTTCATGTCTGAGTGATAGTCCATTGTACATAAGAACTACAACTTCTTTATCCATTTTTCTCTTTCCTGGGATATTTAAGGTGTCATGAAGTGGAGGTTCTTGTCAACAGAGCAGCCCTAAACTTTTGGGTGCCTGTGTCTTGCTGATTTTTAGTTTTCCCAATTTATACGCCCATGAGTGGAGGTGCCCTATGCTCCCTAAGCTGTGTTTTTTCGATGTTTCAGGACACACCGTACACTTCTCCAGAGTGGCTGTTGGCAATTTACATCCCGCCCATCAGCGTAGCAAGGCTGCCATTTCTCCATGGCCTGTCCTGCATTTCTGGTTTTGACACTTTTTGCAGCATGACCCTTTTGACCGATGGGAAGCGAAACTTCTTTGAAACGCTGATTTGCCTTTCCAGGTTGCTTGGTGGGCCAAAAAGGGCGTATGCGTTTTTTCCTGAATATATTCAGGAAAAAACGCATACGCCTTTTTTGGCCAAGGGCATCATTGTCGACGTTTTGCCGCTTTTCATGTGCTTTAAAGGCGATTCGAATCTACCTCCTGAAATCTGTTTCCTGCAATTCTGCCTTGCTTTCAAATCCTCTTCGTTGCCTTCCCTCAATATATCTGTGGATGAGAGTTATCATTTATAACTCTGCGGGTTTGTGAATTGCAGTGTCCCTGAGCTCCATTTTTCAACTCGCTTTTTTGGGAGCTGGCCGCAAAAGCGTGGGATTGCCTCAGGCCCTATTCTGGTTCCTGGCGGCAGGCTGAGCCTGTGGTTAATTCTTCTTCCTGATGGGAAAATAGAGTGACCTGGGCCTGTCCCAACACCTAGATCTAGTCTCTCATTGGTTGCCCCTCTTCCCGTTCATCCTCAGGACAAATTGCAACCTGTAGGGAACAGGAGCTTAAAGGTGCTGATTCTCCAAGTAGGGAGATTGCTAGTAAAATAGCTGGAAAGGCGAACCCGAGCACAAGAAGATGAGAAATGGGGTGCGTTTTAGAAACCTTTCAAAATCACACGGTGTACCATCTTCTGGGTTTCTCATGCATGTTTTCGATGTAGGAAGATGCCCTTGAACCTGGAGATTTGGGACCCATGGGATGGGTACCACACACTATTACTTTAAAGGGTCTGCGTTTGCTCACCCAACCTCACCCAACCTCTCAGCCCCAAGAGTGTCCACCCTTATGTCTCATCCCGGTGTGGGTCTAGATATGGTCAATCCAGGTTGCATCACAGCCCCTGAACGAATTTTGTAAGAATTTCTCTCTCTTTCACTGTCTTTGTTTTACGGGTTTTTAAAAGTAATTTATTTTTATAATGGGGTTTAGCTGCTTTTCACGGCTGTGTTTATGCGGCTTTACACCCACTTGGCTCACTTCCAGAGAGATATCAATACATAGGTTTTACGATTCTTACTAGTCAGATATATTCTTGTGCGGTGAATAGGGGGTGTTGAGTCCAGTTCACTGAGCAAGGAGTAGGTCTTGTCTATTACATATTGGGTGTATGGAACAGTATCTGAGCGAATTTGAAACCCTTGTTTTATGCATCACCCCACCTCACCTTTCCCGTTAAGCAGCCATAGTTTGTTTTCTAAACGTGTGACTCTGTTCTGTTTTGTAATTCAGTTCAAGTGTAGCGGTTTTTACATTCCCTCTATAAGTGATAGCTTATGATAAGTGTCTTTTTCTGTGTGACTTATTTCACTTAGAATCGTCATACCTAAATCCACTCATCTTGCTTCTACTAGCCTTATGACATTGATTTCATGTCTGAGTGATATTCCTTTGTACATAAGGACCACAACTTCTTTATCCATTTTTCTCTTTCCTGGGATATTTAAGGTGTCATGAAGTGGAGGTTCTTGTCAACATAGCAGCCCTAAACATTGGGGTGCCTGTGTCTTGCTGATTTTTAGTTTTCCCAATTTATACGCCAATGAGTGGACGTGCCCTATGCTCCCTAAGCTGTGTTTTTTCGATGTTTCAGGACACACCGTACACTTCTCCAGAGTGGCTGTTGGCAATTTACATCCCGCCCATCAGCGTAGCAAGGCTGCCATTTCTCCATGGCCTGTCCTGCATTTCTGGTTTTGACACTTTTTGCAGCATGGCCCTTTTGACCGATGGGAAGCGAGACTTCTTTGTAGCGCTGATTTGCATTTCCAGTTTGCTTGGTTGGCCAAAAGGGCGTATGCGTTTTTTCCTGAATATATTCAGGAAAAAACGCATACGCCCTTTTTGGCCAAGGGCATCACTGTCGACGTTTTGCCACTTTTCATGTGCTTTAAAGGCGATTCGAATCTACCTCCTGAAATCTGTTTCCTGCAATTCTGCCTTGCTTTCAAATCCTCTTCGTTGCCTTCCCTCAATATATCTGTGGATGAGAGTTATCATTTATAACTCTGCGGGTTTGTGAATTGCAGTGTCCCTGAGCTCCATTTTTCAACTCGCTTTTTTGGGAGCTGGCCGCAAAAGCGTGGGATTGCCTCAGGCCCTATTCTGGTTCCTGGCGGCAGGCTGAGCCTGTGGTTAATTCTTCTTCCTGATGGGAAAATAGAGTGACCTGGGCCTGTCCCAACACCTAGATCTAGTCTCTCATTGGTTGCCCCTCTTCCCGTTCATCCTCAGGACAAATTGCAACCTGTAGGGAACAGGAGCTTAAAGGTGCTGATTCTCCAAGTAGGGAGATTGCTAGTAAAATAGCTGGAAAGGCGAACCCGAGCACAAGAAGATGAGAAATGGGGTGCGTTTTAGAAACCTTTCAAAATCACACGGTGTACCATCTTCTGGGTTTCTCATGCATGTTTTCGATGTAGGAAGATGCCCTTGAACCTGGAGATTTGGGACCCATGGGATGGGTACCACACACTATTACTTTAAAGGGTCTGCGTTTGCTCACCCAACCTCACCCAACCTCTCAGCCCCAAGAGTGTCCACCCTTATGTCTCATCCAGCTGTGGGTCTAGATATGGTCAATCCAGGTGTCATCACAGCCCCTGAACGAATTTTGTAAGAATTTCTCTCTCTTTCACTGTCTTTGTTTTACGGGTTTTTAAAAGTAATTTATTTTTATAATGGGGTTTAGCTGCTTTTCACGGCTGTGTTTATGCGGCTTTACACCCACTTGGCTCACTTCCAGAGAGATATCAATACATAGGTTTTACGATTCTTACTAGTCAGATATATTCTTGTGCGGTGAATAGGGGGTGTTGAGTCCAGTTCACTGAGCAAGGAGTAGGTCTTGTCTATTACATATTGGGTGTATGGAACAGTATCTGAGCGAATTTGAAACCCTTGTTTTATGCATCACCCCACCTCACCTTTCCCGTTAAGCAGCCATAGTGTGTTTTCTAAACGTGTGACTCTGTTCTGTTTTGTAATTCAGTTCAAGTGTAGCGGTTTTTACATTCCCTCTATAAGTGATAGCTTATGATAAGTGTCTTTTTCTGTGTGACTTATTTCACTTAGAATCGTCATACCTAAATCCACTCATCTTGCTTCTACTAGCCTTATGACATTGATTTCATGTCTGAGTGATATTCCTTTGTACATAAGGACCACAACTTCTTTATCCATTTTTCTCTTTCCTGGGATATTTAAGGTGTCATGAAGTGGAGGTTCTTGTCAACATAGCAGCCCTAAACATTGGGGTGCCTGTGTCTTGCTGATTTTTAGTTTTCCCAATTTATACGCCAATGAGTGGACGTGCCCTAAGCTCCCTAAGCTGTGTTTTTTCGATGTTTCAGGACACACCGTACACTTCTCCAGAGTGGCTGTTGGCAATTTACATCCCGCCCATCAGCGTAGCAAGGCTGCCATTTCTCCATGGCCTGTCCTGCATTTCTGGTTTTGACACTTTTTGCAGCATGGCCCTTTTGACCGATGGGAAGCGAGACTTCTTTGTAGCGCTGATTTGCATTTCCAGTTTGCTTGGTTGGCCAAAAAGGGCGTATGCGTTTTTTCCTGAATATATTCAGGAAAAAACGCATACGCCCTTTTTGGCCAAGGGCATCACTGTCGACGTTTTGCCACTTTTCATGTGCTTTAAAGGCGATTCGAATCTACATCCTGAAACCTGTTTCCTGCAATTCTGCCTTGCTTTCAAATCCTCTTCGTTGCCTTCCCTCAATATATTTGTGGACGAGAGTTATCATTTATAACTCAGCAGGTTTGTGAATTGCAGTGCCCCTGAGCTCCATTTTTCAACTGTCTTTTTTGGGAGCTGGCCGCAAAAGCACGGGATTGCCTCAGGCCCTATTCTGGTTCCCGGCGGCAGGCTGAGCCTGTGTTTAATTCTTCTTCCTGATGGGAAAATAGAGTGACCTGTGCCTGTCCCAACACCTAGATCTAGTCTCTCATTATTTGCCCCTCTTCCCGTTCATTCTCAGGACAAATTGCAACCTGTAGGGAACAGGAGCTTAAAGGTGCTGATTCTCCAAGTAGGGAGATTGCTAGTAAAGTAGCTGGAAAGGTGAACCCGAGCACAAGGAGATGAGAAATTGGGTGCGTTTTAGAAACCTTTCAAAATCACACGGTGTACCATCTTCTGGGTTTCTCATGCATGTTTTCGATGTAGGAAGATGCCTTTGAACCTGGAGATTTGGGACCCATGGGATGGGTACCACGCAGTATTACTTTAAAGGGTCTGAGTTTGCTCACCCAACCTCTCAGCCCCAAGAGTGTCCACCCTTATGTCTCATCCCAGTGTGGGTCTAGATATGGTCAATCCAGGTTGCATCACAGCCCCTGAACGAATTTTGTAAGAATTTCTCTCTCTTTCACTGTCTTTGTTTTACGGGTTTTTAAAAGTAATTTATTTTTATAATGGGGTTTAGCTGCTTTTCACGGCTGTGTTTATGCGGCTTTACACCCACTTGGCTCACTTCCAGAGAGATATCAATACATAGGTTTTACGATTCTTACTAGTCAGATATATTCTTGTGCGGTGAATAGGGGGTGTTGAGTCCAGTTCAGTGAGCAAGGAGTACGTCTTGTCTATTACATATTGGGTGTATGGAACAGTATCTGAGCGAATTTGAAACCCTTGTTTTATGCATCACCCCACCTCACCTTTCCCGTTAAGCAGCCATAGTGTGTTTTCTAAACGTGTGACTCTGTTCTGTTTTGTAATTCAGTTCAAGTGTAGCGGTTTTTACATTCCCTCTATAAGTGATAGCTTATGATAAGTGTCTTTTTCTGTGTGACTTATTTCACTTAGAATCGTCATACCTAAATCCACTCATCTTGCTTCTACTAGCCTTATGCCATTGATTTCATGTCTGAGTGATAGTCCATTGTACATAAGAACTACAACTTCTTTATCCATTTTTCTCTTTCCTGGGATATTTAAGGTGTCATGAAGTGGAGGTTCTTGTCAACAGAGCAGCCCTAAACTTTTGGGTGCCTGTGTCTTGCTGATTTTTAGTTTTCCCAATTTATACGCCCATGAGTGGAGGTGCCCTATGCTCCCTAAGCTGTGTTTTTTCGATGTTTCAGGACACACCGTACACTTCTCCAGAGTGGCTGTTGGCAATTTACATCCCGCCCATCAGCGTAGCAAGGCTGCCATTTCTCCATGGCCTGTCCTGCATTTCTGGTTTTGACACTTTTTGCAGCATGACCCTTTTGACCGATGGGAAGCGAAACTTCTTTGAAACGCTGATTTGCCTTTCCAGGTTGCTTGGTGGGCCAAAAAGGGCGTATGCGTTTTTTCCTGAATATATTCAGGAAAAAACGCATACGCCTTTTTTGGCCAAGGGCATCATTGTCGACGTTTTGCCGCTTTTCATGTGCTTTAAAGGCGATTCGAATCTACCTCCTGAAATCTGTTTCCTGCAATTCTGCCTTGCTTTCAAATCCTCTTCGTTGCCTTCCCTCAATATATCTGTGGATGAGAGTTATCATTTATAACTCTGCGGGTTTGTGAATTGCAGTGTCCCTGAGCTCCATTTTTCAACTCGCTTTTTTGGGAGCTGGCCGCAAAAGCGTGGGATTGCCTCAGGCCCTATTCTGGTTCCTGGCGGCAGGCTGAGCCTGTGGTTAATTCTTCTTACTGATGGGAAAATAGAGTGACCTGGGCCTGTCCCAACACCTAGATCTAGTCTCTCATTGGTTGCCCCTCTTCCCGTTCATCCTCAGGACAAATTGCAACCTGTAGGGAACAGGAGCTTAAAGGTGCTGATTCTCCAAGTAGGGAGATTGCTAGTAAAGTAGCTGGAAAGGCGAACCCGAGCACAAGGAGATGAGAAATTGGGTGCGTTTTAGAAACCTTTCAAAATCACATGGTGTACCATCTTCTGGGTTTCTCATGCATGTTTTCTATGTAGGAAGATGCCTTTGAACCTGGAGATTTGGGACCCATGGGATGGGTACCACGCAGTATTACTTTAAAGGGTCTGAGTTTGCTCACCCAACCTCACCCAACCTCTCAGCCCCAAGAGTGTCCACCCTTATGTCTCATCCCGGTGTGGGTCTAGATATGGTCAATCCAGGTTGTATCACAGCCCCTGAACGAATTTTGTAAGAATTTCTCTCTCTTTCACTGTCTTTGTTTTACGGGTTTTTAAAAGTAATTTATTTTTATAATGGGGTTTAGCTGCTTTTCACGGCTGTGTTTATGCGGCTTTACACCCACTTGGCTCACTTCCAGAGAGATATCAATACATAGGTTTTACGATTCTTACTAGTCAGATATATTCTTGTGCGGTGAATAGGGGGTGTTGAGTCCAGTTCACTGAGCAAGGAGTAGGTCTTGTCTATTACATATTGGGTGTATGGAACAGTATCTGAGCGAATTTGAAACCCTTGTTTTATGCATCACCCCACCTCACCTTTCCCGTTAAGCAGCCATAGTGTGTTTTCTAAACGTGTGACTCTGTTCTGTTTTGTAATTCAGTTCAAGTGTAGCGGTTTTTACATTCCCTCTATAAGTGATAGCTTATGATAAGTGTCTTTTTCTGTGTGACTTATTTCACTTAGAATCGTCATACCTAAATCCACTCATCTTGCTTCTACTAGCCTTATGACATTGATTTCATGTCTGAGTGATATTCCTTTGTACATAAGGACCACAACTTCTTTATCCATTTTTCTCTTTCCTGGGATATTTAAGGTGTCATGAAGTGGAGGTTCTTGTCAACATAGCAGCCCTAAACATTGGGGTGCCTGTGTCTTGCTGATTTTCAGTTTTCCCAATTTATACGCCAATGAGTGGACGTGCCCTATGCTCCCTAAGCTGTGTTTTTTCGATGTTTCAGGACACACCGTACACTCCTCCAGAGTGGCTGTTGGCAATTTACATCCCGCCCATCAGCGTAGCAAGGCTGCCATTTCTCCATGGCCTGTCCTGCATTTCTGGTTTTGACACTTTTTGCAGCATGGCCCTTTTGACCGATGGGAAGCGAGACTTCTTTGTAGCGCTGATTTGCATTTCCAGTTTGCTTGGTTGGCCAAAAAGGGCGTATGCGTTTTTTCCTGAATATATTCAGGAAAAAACGCATACGCCCTTTTTGGCCAAGGGCATCACTGTCGACGTTTTGCCACTTTTCATGTGCTTTAAAGGCGATTCGAATCTACATCCTGAAACCTGTTTCCTGCAATTCTGCCTTGCTTTCAAATCCTCTTCGTTGCCTTCCCTCAATATATCTGTGGACGAGAGTTATCATTTATAACTCAGCAGGTTTGTGAATTGCAGTGCCCCTGAGCTCCATTTTTCAACTGTCTTTTTTGGGAGCTGGCCGCAAAAGCGCGGGATTGCCTCAGGCCCTATTCTGGTTCCCGGCGGCAGGCTGAGCCTGTGTTTAATTCTTCTTCCTGATGGGAAAATAGAGTGACCTGTGCCTGTCCCAACACCTAGATCTAGTCTCTCATTATTTGCCCCTCTTCCCGTTCATTCTCAGGACAAATTGCAACCTGTAGGGAACAGGAGCTTAAAGGTGCTGATTCTCCAAGTAGGGAGATTGCTAGTAAAGTAGCTGGAAAGGCGAACCCGAGCACAAGGAGATGAGAAATTGGGTGCGTTTTAGAAACCTTTCAAAATCACACTGTGTACCATCTTCTGGGTTTCTCATGCATGTTTTCGATGTAGGAAGATGCCTTTGAACCTGGAGATTTGGGACCCATGGAATGGGTACCACGCAGTATTAATTTAAAGGGTCTGAGTTTGCTCACCCAACCTCTCAGCCCCAAGAGTGTCCACCCTTATGTCTCATCCCAGTGTGGGTCTAGATATGGTCAATCCAGGTTGCATCACAGCCCCTGAACGAATTGTGTAAGAATTTCTCTCTCTTTCACTCTTTGTTTTACGGGTTTTTAAAAGTAATTTATTTTTATAATGGGGTTTAGCTGCTTTTCACGGCTGTGTTTATGCGGCTTTACACCCACTTGACTCACTTCCAGACAGATATCAATACATAGGTTTTAAGATTCTTACTAGTCACATATATTCTTGTGCGGTGAATAGGGGGTGTTGAGTCCAGTTCACTGAGCAAGGAGTAGGTCTTGTCTATTACATATTGGGTGTATGGAACAGTATCTGAGCGAATTTGAAACCCTTATTTTATGCATCACCCCACCTCACCTTTCCCGTTAAGCAGCCATAGTGTGTTTTCTAAACGTGTGACTCTGTTCTGTTTTGTAATTCAGTTCAAGTGTAGCGGTTTTTACATTCCCTCTATAAGTGATAGCTTATGATAAGTGTCTTTTTCTGTGTGACTTATTTCACTTAGAATCGTCGTACCTAAGTCCACTCATCTTGCTTCTACTAGCCTTATGACATTGATTTCATGTCTGAGTGATATTCCATTGTACATAAGGACCACAACATCTTTATCCATTTTTCTCTTTCCTGGGATATTTAAGTTGTCATGAAGTGGAGGTTCTTGTCAACAGAGCAGCCCTAAACTTTGGGGTGCCTGTGTCTTGCTGATTTTTAGTTTTCCCAATTTATACGCCCATGAGTGGACGTGCCCTATGCTCCCTAAGCTGTGTTTTTTCGATGTTTCAGGACACACCGTACACTTCTCCAGAGTGGCTGTTGGCAATTTACATCCCGCCCATCAGCGTAGCAAGGCTGCCATTTCTCCATGGCCTGTCCTGCATTTCTGGTTTTGACACTTTTTGCAGCATCACCCTTTTGACTGATGGGAAGTGAAACTTCTTTGAAGCGCTGATTTGCCTTTCCAGGTTGCTTGGTTGGCCAAAAAGGGCGTATGCGTTTTTTCCTGAATATATTCAGGAAAAAACGCATACGCCCTTTTTGGCCAAGGGCATCATTGTCGACGTTTTGCCGCTTTTCATGTGCTTTAAAGGCGATTCGAATCTACCTCCTGAAATCTGTTTCCTGCAATTCTGCCTTGCTTTCAAATCCTCTTCGTTGCCTTTCCTCAATATATCTGTGGATGAGAGTTATCATTTATAACTCTGCGGGTTTGTGAATTGCAGTGTCCCTGAGCTCCATTTTTCAACTCGCTTTTTTGGTAGCTGGCCGCAAAAGCGCGGGATTGCCTCAGGCCCTATTCTGGTTCCTGGCGGCAGGCTGAGCCTGTGGTTAATTCTTCTTCCTGATGGGAAAATAGAGTGACCTGGGCCTGTCCCAACACCTAGATCTAGTCTCTCATTGGTTGCCCCTCTTCCCGTTCATCCTCAGGACAAATTGCAACCTGTAGGGAACAGGAGCTTAAAGGTGCTGATTCTCCAAGTAGGGAGATTGCTAGTAAAATAGCTGGAAAGGCGAACCCGAGCACAAGAAGATGAGAAATGGGGTGCGTTTTAGAAACCTTTCAAAATCACACGGTGTACCATCTTCTGGGTTTCTCATGCATGTTTTCGATGTAGGAAGATGCCCTTGAACCTGGAGATTTGGGACCCATGGGATGGGTACCACACACTATTACTTTAAAGGGTCTGCGTTTGCTCACCCAACCTCACCCAACCTCTCAGCCCCAAGAGTGTCCACCCTTATGTCTCATCCAGCTGTGGGTCTAGATATGGTCAATCCAGGTGTCATCACAGCCCCTGAACGAATTTTGTAAGAATTTCTCTCTCTTTCACTGTCTTTGTTTTACGGGTTTTTAAAAGTAATTTATTTTTATAATGGGGTTTAGCTGCTTTTCACGGCTGTGTTTATGCGGCTTTACACCCACTTGGCTCACTTCCAGAGAGATATCAATACATAGGTTTTACGATTCTTACTAGTCAGATATATTCTTGTGCGGTGAATAGGGGGTGTTGAGTCCAGTTCACTGAGCAAGGAGTAGGTCTTGTCTATTACATATTGGGTGTATGGAACAGTATCTGAGCGAATTTGAAACCCTTGTTTTATGCATCACCCCACCTCACCTTTCCCGTTAAGCAGCCATAGTGTGTTTTCTAAACGTGTGACTCTGTTCTGTTTTGTAATTCAGTTCAAGTGTAGCGGTTTTTATATTCCCTCTATAAGTGATAGCTTATGATAAGTGTCTTTTTCTGTGTGACTTATTTCACTTAGAATCGTCATACCTAAATCCACTCATCTTGCTTCTACTAGCCTTATGACATTGATTTCATGTCTGAGTGATATTCCTTTGTACATAAGGACCACAACTTCTTTATCCATTTTTCTCTTTCCTGGGATATTTAAGGTGTCATGAAGTGGAGGTTCTTGTCAACATAGCAGCCCTAAACATTGGGGTGCCTGTGTCTTGCTGATTTTTAGTTTTCCCAATTTATACGCCAATGAGTGGACGTGCCCTATGCTCCCTAAGCTGTGTTTTTTCGATGTTTCAGGACACACCGTACACTTCTCCAGAGTGGCTGTTGGCAATTTACATCCCGCCCATCAGCGTAGCAAGGCTGCCATTTCTCCATGGCCTGTCCTGCATTTCTGGTTTTGACACTTTTTGCAGCATGGCCCTTTTGACCGATGGGAAGCGAGACTTCTTTGTAGCGCTGATTTGCATTTCCAGTTTGCTTGGTTGGCCAAAAAGGGCGTATGCGTTTTTTCCTGAATATATTCAGGAAAAAACGCATACGCCCTTTTTGGCCAAGGGCATCACTGTCGACGTTTTGCCACTTTTCATGTGCTTTAAAGGTGATTCGAATCTACATCCTGAAACCTGTTTCCTGCAATTCTGCCTTCCTTTCAAATCCTCTTCGTTGCCTTCCCTCAATATATTTGTGGACGAGAGTTATCATTTATAACTCAGCAGGTTTGTGAATTGCAGTGCCCCTGAGCTCCATTTTTCAACTGTCTTTTTTGGGAGCTGGCCGCAAAAGCACGGGATTGCCTCAGGCCCTATTCTGGTTCCCGGCGGCAGGCTGAGCCTGTGTTTAATTCTTCTTCCTGATGGGAAAATAGAGTGACCTGTGCCTGTCCCAACACCTAGATCTAGTCTCTCATTATTTGCCCCTCTTCCCGTTCATTCTCAGGACAAATTGCAACCTGTAGGGAACAGGAGCTTAAAGGTGCTGATTCTCCAAGTAGGGAGATTGCTAGTAAAGTAGCTGGAAAGGTGAACCCGAGCACAAGGAGATGAGAAATTGGGTGCGTTTTAGAAACCTTTCAAAATCACACGGTGTACCATCTTCTGGGTTTCTCATGCATGTTTTCGATGTAGGAAGATGCCTTTGAACCTGGAGATTTGGGACCCATGGGATGGGTACCACGCAGTATTACTTTAAAGGGTCTGAGTTTGCTCACCCAACCTCTCAGCCCCAAGAGTGTCCACCCTTATGTCTCATCCCAGTGTGGGTCTAGATATGGTCAATCCAGGTTGCATCACAGCCCCTGAACGAATTTTGTAAGAATTTCTCTCTCTTTCACTGTCTTTGTTTTACGGGTTTTTAAAAGTAATTTATTTTTATAATGGGGTTTAGCTGCTTTTCACGGCTGTGTTTATGCGGCTTTACACCCACTTGGCTCACTTCCAGAGAGATATCAATACATAGGTTTTACGATTCTTACTAGTCAGATATATTCTTGTGCGGTGAATAGGGGGTGTTGAGTCCAGTTCAGTGAGCAAGGAGTACGTCTTGTCTATTACATATTGGGTGTATGGAACAGTATCTGAGCGAATTTGAAACCCTTGTTTTATGCATCACCCCACCTCACCTTTCCCGTTAAGCAGCCATAGTGTGTTTTCTAAACGTGTGACTCTGTTCTGTTTTGTAATTCAGTTCAAGTGTAGCGGTTTTTACATTCCCTCTATAAGTGATAGCTTATGATAAGTGTCTTTTTCTGTGTGACTTATTTCACTTAGAATCGTCATACCTAAATCCACTCATCTTGCTTCTACTAGCCTTATGCCATTGATTTCATGTCTGAGTGATAGTCCATTGTACATAAGAACTACAACTTCTTTATCCATTTTTCTCTTTCCTGGGATATTTAAGGTGTCATGAAGTGGAGGTTCTTGTCAACAGAGCAGCCCTAAACTTTTGGGTGCCTGTGTCTTGCTGATTTTTAGTTTTCCCAATTTATACGCCCATGAGTGGAGGTGCCCTATGCTCCCTAAGCTGTGTTTTTTCGATGTTTCAGGACACACCGTACACTTCTCCAGAGTGGCTGTTGGCAATTTACATCCCGCCCATCAGCGTAGCAAGGCTGCCATTTCTCCATGGCCTGTCCTGCATTTCTGGTTTTGACACTTTTTGCAGCATGACCCTTTTGACCCATGGGAAGCGAAACTTCTTTGAAACGCTGATTTGCCTTTCCAGGTTGCTTGGTGGGCCAAAAAGGGCGTATGCGTTTTTTCCTGAATATATTCAGGAAAAAACGCATACGCCTTTTTTGGCCAAGGGCATCATTGTCGACGTTTTGCCGCTTTTCATGTGCTTTAAAGGCGATTCGAATCTACCTCCTGAAATCTGTTTCCTGCAATTCTGCCTTGCTTTCAAATCCTCTTCGTTGCCTTCCCTCAATATATCTGTGGATGAGAGTTATCATTTATAACTCTGCGGGTTTGTGAATTGCAGTGTCCCTGAGCTCCATTTTTCAACTCGCTTTTTTGGGAGCTGGCCGCAAAAGCGTGGGATTGCCTCAGGCCCTATTCTGGTTCCTGGCGGCAGGCTGAGCCTGTGGTTAATTCTTCTTCCTGATGGGAAAATAGAGTGACCTGGGCCTGTCCCAACACCTAGATCTAGTCTCTCATTGGTTGCCCCTCTTCCCGTTCATCCTCAGGACAAATTGCAACCTGTAGGGAACAGGAGCTTAAAGGTGCTGATTCTCCAAGTAGGGAGATTGCTAGTAAAGTAGCTGGAAAGGCGAACCCGAGCACAAGGAGATGAGAAATTGGGTGCGTTTTAGAAACCTTTCAAAATCACACGGTGTACCATCTTCTGGGTTTCTCATGCATGTTTTCTATGTAGGAAGATGCCTTTGAACCTGGAGATTTGGGACCCATGGGATGGGTACCACGCAGTATTACTTTAAAGGGTCTGAGTTTGCTCACCCAACCTCACCCAACCTCTCAGCCCCAAGAGTGTCCACCCTTATGTCTCATCCAGGTGTGGGTCTAGATATGGTCAATCCAGGTTGCATCACAGCCCCTGAACGAATTTTGTAAGAATTTCTCTCTCTTTCACTGTCTTTGTTTTACGGGTTTTTAAAAGTAATTTATTTTTATAATGGTGTTTAGCTGCTTTTCACGGCTGTGTTTATGCGGCTTTACACCCACTTGGCTCACTTCCAGAGAGATATCAATACATAGGTTTTAAGATTCTTACTAGTCAGATATATTCTTGTGCGGTGAATAGGGGGTGTTGAGTCCAGTTCACTGAGCAAGGAGTAGGTCTTGTCTATTACATATTGGGTGTATGGAACGGTATCTGAGCGAATTTGAAATCCTTGTTTTATGCATCACCCCACCTCACCTTTCCCGTTAAGCAGCCATAGTGTGTTTTCTAAACGTGTTACTCTGTTATGTTTTGTAATTCATTTCAGGTGTAGCGGTTTTTACATTCCCTCTATAAGTGATAGCTTATGATAAGTGTCTTTTTCTGTGTCACTTATTTCACTTAGAATCGTCATACCTAAATCCACTCATCTTGCTTCTACTAGCCTTATGACATTGATTTCATGTCTGAGTGATATTCCTTTGTACATAAGGACCACAACTTCTTTATCCATTTTTCTCTTTCCTGGGATATTTAAGGTGTCATGAAGTGGAGGTTCTTGTCAACATAGCAGCCCTAAACATTGGGGTGCCTGTGTCTTGCTGATTTTTAGTTTTCCCAATTTATACGCCAATGAGTGGACGTGCCCTATGCTCCCTAAGCTGTGTTTTTTCGATGTTTCAGGACACACCGTACACTTCTCCAGAGTGGCTGTTGGCAATTTACATCCCGCCCATCAGCGTAGCAAGGCTGCCATTTCTCCATGTCCTGTCCTGCATTTCTGGTTTTGACACTTTTTGCAGCATGGCCCTTTTGACCGATGGGAAGCGAGACTTCTTTGTAGCGCTGATTTGCATTTCCAGTTTGCTTGGTTGGCCAAAAAGGGCGTATGCGTTTTTTCCTGAATATATTCAGGAAAAAACGCATACGCCCTTTTTGGCCAAGGGCATCACTGTCGACGTTTTGCCACTTTTCATGTGCTTTAAAGGCGATTCGAATCTACATCCTGAAACCTGTTTCCTGCAATTCTGCCTTGCTTTCAAATCCTCTTCGTTGCCTTCCCTCAATATATTTGTGGACGAGAGTTATTATTTATAACTCAGCAGGTTTGTGAATTGCAGTGCCCCTGAGCTCCATTTTTCAACTGTCTTTTTTGGGAGCTGGCCGCAAAAGCACGGGATTGCCTCAGGCCCTATTCTGGTTCCCGGCGGCAGGCTGAGCCTGTGTTTAATTCTTCTTCCTGATGGGAAAATAGAGTGACCTGTGCCTGTCCCAACACCTAGATCTAGTCTCTCATTATTTGCCCCTCTTCCCGTTCATTCTCAGGACAAATTGCAACCTGTAGGGAACAGGAGCTTAAAGGTGCTGATTCTCCAAGTAGGGAGATTGCTAGTAAAGTAGCTGGAAAGGTGAACCCGAGCACAAGGAGATGAGAAATTGGGTGCGTTTTAGAAACCTTTCAAAATCACACGGTGTACCATCTTCTGGGTTTCTCATGCATGTTTTCGATGTAGGAAGATGCCTTTGAACCTGGAGATTTGGGACCCATGGGATGGGTACCACGCAGTATTACTTTAAAGGGTCTGAGTTTGCTCACCCAACCTCTCAGCCCCAAGAGTGTCCACCCTTATGTCTCATCCCAGTGTGGGTCTAGATATGGTCAATCCAGGTTGCATCACAGCCCCTGAACGAATTTTGTAAGAATTTCTCTCTCTTTCACTGTCTTTGTTTTACGGGTTTTTAAAAGTAATTTATTTTTATAATGGGGTTTAGCTGCTTTTCACGGCTGTGTTTATGCGGCTTTACACCCACTTGGCTCACTTCCAGAGAGATATCAATACATAGGTTTTACGATTCTTACTAGTCAGATATATTCTTGTGCGGTGAATAGGGGGTGTTGAGTCCAGTTCAGTGAGCAAGGAGTACGTCTTGTCTATTACATATTGGGTGTATGGAACAGTATCTGAGCGAATTTGAAACCCTTGTTTTATGCATCACCCCACCTCACCTTTCCCGTTAAGCAGCCATAGTGTGTTTTCTAAACGTGTGACTCTGTTCTGTTTTGTAATTCAGTTCAAGTGTAGCGGTTTTTACATTCCCTCTATAAGTGATAGCTTATGATAAGTGTCTTTTTCTGTGTGACTTATTTCACTTAGAATCGTCATACCTAAATCCACTCATCTTGCTTCTACTAGCCTTATGCCATTGATTTCATGTCTGAGTGATAGTCCATTGTACATAAGAACTACAACTTCTTTATCCATTTTTCTCTTTCCTGGGATATTTAAGGTGTCATGAAGTGGAGGTTCTTGTCAACAGAGCAGCCCTAAACTTTTGGGTGCCTGTGTCTTGCTGATTTTTAGTTTTCCCAATTTATACGCCCATGAGTGGAGGTGCCCTATGCTCCCTAAGCTGTGTTTTTTCGATGTTTCAGGACACACCGTACACTTCTCCAGAGTGGCTGTTGGCAATTTACATCCCGCCCATCAGCGTAGCAAGGCTGCCATTTCTCCATGGCCTGTCCTGCATTTCTGGTTTTGACACTTTTTGCAGCATGACCCTTTTGACCGATGGGAAGCGAAACTTCTTTGAAACGCTGATTTGCCTTTCCAGGTTGCTTGGTGGGCCAAAAAGGGCGTATGCGTTTTTTCCTGAATATATTCAGGAAAAAACGCATACGCCTTTTTTGGCCAAGGGCATCATTGTCGACGTTTTGCCGCTTTTCATGTGCTTTAAAGGCGATTCGAATCTACCTCCTGAAATCTGTTTCCTGCAATTCTGCCTTGCTTTCAAATCCTCTTCGTTGCCTTCCCTCAATATATCTGTGGATGAGAGTTATCATTTATAACTCTGCGGGTTTGTGAATTGCAGTGTCCCTGAGCTCCATTTTTCAACTCGCTTTTTTGGGAGCTGGCCGCAAAAGCGTGGGATTGCCTCAGGCCCTATTCTGGTTCCTGGCGGCAGGCTGAGCCTGTGGTTAATTCTTCTTCCTGATGGGAAAATAGAGTGACCTGGGCCTGTCCCAACACCTAGATCTAGTCTCTCATTGGTTGCCCCTCTTCCCGTTCATCCTCAGGACAAATTGCAACCTGTAGGGAACAGGAGCTTAAAGGTGCTGATTCTCCAAGTAGGGAGATTGCTAGTAAAATAGCTGGAAAGGCGAACCCGAGCACAAGAAGATGAGAAATGGGGTGCGTTTTAGAAACCTTTCAAAATCACACGGTGTACCATCTTCTGGGTTTCTCATGCATGTTTTCGATGTAGGAAGATGCCCTTGAACCTGGAGATTTGGGACCCATGGGATGGGTACCACACACTATTACTTTAAAGGGTCTGCGTTTGCTCACCCAACCTCACCCAACCTCTCAGCCCCAAGAGTGTCCACCCTTATGTCTCATCCAGCTGTGGGTCTAGATATGGTCAATCCAGGTGTCATCACAGCCCCTGAACGAATTTTGTAAGAATTTCTCTCTCTTTCACTGTCTTTGTTTTACGGGTTTTTAAAAGTAATTTATTTTTATAATGGGGTTTAGCTGCTTTTCACGGCTGTGTTTATGCGGCTTTACACCCACTTGGCTCACTTCCAGAGAGATATCAATACATAGGTTTTACGATTCTTACTAGTCAGATATATTCTTGTGCGGTGAATAGGGGGTGTTGAGTCCAGTTCACTGAGCAAGGAGTAGGTCTTGTCTATTACATATTGGGTGTATGGAACAGTATCTGAGCGAATTTGAAACCCTTGTTTTATGCATCACCCCACCTCACCTTTCCCGTTAAGCAGCCATAGTGTGTTTTCTAAACGTGTGACTCTGTTCTGTTTTGTAATTCAGTTCAAGTGTAGCGGTTTTTACATTCCCTCTATAAGTGATAGCTTATGATAAGTGTCTTTTTCTGTGTGACTTATTTCACTTAGAATCGTCATACCTAAATCCACTCATCTTGCTTCTACTAGCCTTATGACATTGATTTCATGTCTGAGTGATATTCCTTTGTACATAAGGACCACAACTTCTTTATCCATTTTTCTCTTTCCTGGGATATTTAAGGTGTCATGAAGTGGAGGTTCTTGTCAACATAGCAGCCCTAAACATTGGGGTGCCTGTGTCTTGCTGATTTTCAGTTTTCCCAATTTATACGCCAATGAGTGGACGTGCCCTATGCTCCCTAAGCTGTGTTTTTTCGATGTTTCAGGACACACCGTACACTCCTCCAGAGTGGCTGTTGGCAATTTACATCCCGCCCATCAGCGTAGCAAGGCTGCCATTTCTCCATGGCCTGTCCTGCATTTCTGGTTTTGACACTTTTTGCAGCATGGCCCTTTTGACCGATGGGAAGCGAGACTTCTTTGTAGCGCTGATTTGCATTTCCAGTTTGCTTGGTTGGCCAAAAAGGGCGTATGCGTTTTTTCCTGAATATATTCAGGAAAAAACGCATACGCCCTTTTTGGCCAAGGGCATCACTGTCGACGTTTTGCCACTTTTCATGTGCTTTAAAGGCGATTCGAATCTACATCCTGAAACCTGTTTCCTGCAATTCTGCCTTGCTTTCAAATCCTCTTCGTTGCCTTCCCTCAATATATCTGTGGACGAGAGTTATCATTTATAACTCAGCAGGTTTGTGAATTGCAGTGCCCCTGAGCTCCATTTTTCAACTGTCTTTTTTGGGAGCTGGCCGCAAAAGCGCGGGATTGCCTCAGGCCCTATTCTGGTTCCCGGCGGCAGGCTGAGCCTGTGTTTAATTCTTCTTCCTGATGGGAAAATAGAGTGACCTGTGCCTGTCCCAACACCTAGATCTAGTCTCTCATTATTTGCCCCTCTTCCCGTTCATTCTCAGGACAAATTGCAACCTGTAGGGAACAGGAGCTTAAAGGTGCTGATTCTCCAAGTAGGGAGATTGCTAGTAAAGTAGCTGGAAAGGCGAACCCGAGCACAAGGAGATGAGAAATTGGGTGCGTTTTAGAAACCTTTCAAAATCACACTGTGTACCATCTTCTGGGTTTCTCATGCATGTTTTCGATGTAGGAAGATGCCTTTGAACCTGGAGATTTGGGACCCATGGAATGGGTACCACGCAGTATTAATTTAAAGGGTCTGAGTTTGCTCACCCAACCTCTCAGCCCCAAGAGTGTCCACCCTTATGTCTCATCCCAGTGTGGGTCTAGATATGGTCAATCCAGGTTGCATCACAGCCCCTGAACGAATTGTGTAAGAATTTCTCTCTCTTTCACTCTTTGTTTTACGGGTTTTTAAAAGTAATTTATTTTTATAATGGGGTTTAGCTGCTTTTCACGGCTGTGTTTATGCGGCTTTACACCCACTTGACTCACTTCCAGACAGATATCAATACATAGGTTTTAAGATTCTTACTAGTCACATATATTCTTGTGCGGTGAATAGGGGGTGTTGAGTCCAGTTCACTGAGCAAGGAGTAGGTCTTGTCTATTACATATTGGGTGTATGGAACAGTATCTGAGCGAATTTGAAACCCTTATTTTATGCATCACCCCACCTCACCTTTCCCGTTAAGCAGCCATAGTGAGTTTTCTAAACGTGTGACTCTGTTCTGTTTTGTAATTCAGTTCAAGTGTAGCGGTTTTTACATTCCCTCTATAAGTGATAGCTTATGATAAGTGTCTTTTTCTGTGTGACTTATTTCACTTAGAATCGTCGTACCTAAGTCCACTCATCTTGCTTCTACTAGCCTTATGACATTGATTTCATGTCTGAGTGATATTCCATTGTACATAAGGACCACAACATCTTTATCCATTTTTCTCTTTCCTGGGATATTTAAGTTGTCATGAAGTGGAGGTTCTTGTCAACAGAGCAGCCCTAAACTTTGGGGTGCCTGTGTCTTGCTGATTTTTAGTTTTCCCAATTTATACGCCCATGAGTGGACGTGCCCTATGCTCCCTAAGCTGTGTTTTTTCGATGTTTCAGGACACACCGTACACTTCTCCAGAGTGGCTGTTGGCAATTTACATCCCGCCCATCAGCGTAGCAAGGCTGCCATTTCTCCATGGCCTGTCCTGCATTTCTGGTTTTGACACTTTTTGCAGCATCACCCTTTTGACTGATGGGAAGTGAAACTTCTTTGAAGCGCTGATTTGCCTTTCCAGGTTGCTTGGTTGGCCAAAAAGGGCGTATGCGTTTTTTCCTGAATATATTCAGGAAAAAACGCATACGCCCTTTTTGGCCAAGGGCATCATTGTCGACGTTTTGCCGCTTTTCATGTGCTTTAAAGGCGATTCGAATCTACCTCCTGAAATCTGTTTCCTGCAATTCTGCCTTGCTTTCAAATCCTCTTCGTTGCCTTCCCTCAATATATCTGTGGATGAGAGTTATCATTTATAACTCTGCGGGTTTGTGAATTGCAGTGTCCCTGAGCTCCATTTTTCAACTCGCTTTTTTGGTAGCTGGCCGCAAAAGCGCGGGATTGCCTCAGGCCCTATTCTGGTTCCTGGCGGCAGGCTGAGCCTGTGGTTAATTCTTCTTCCTGATGGGAAAATAGAGTGACCTGGGCCTGTCCCAACACCTAGATCTAGTCTCTCATTGGTTGCCCCTCTTCCCGTTCATCCTCAGGACAAATTGCAACCTGTAGGGAACAGGAGCTTAAAGGTGCTGATTCTCCAAGTAGGGAGATTGCTAGTAAAATAGCTGGAAAGGCGAACCCGAGCACAAGAAGATGAGAAATGGGGTGCGTTTTAGAAACCTTTCAAAATCACACGGTGTACCATCTTCTGGGTTTCTCATGCATGTTTTCGATGTAGGAAGATGCCCTTGAACCTGGAGATTTGGGACCCATGGGATGGGTACCACACACTATTACTTTAAAGGGTCTGCGTTTGCTCACCCAACCTCACCCAACCTCTCAGCCCCAAGAGTGTCCACCCTTATGTCTCATCCAGCTGTGGGTCTAGATATGGTCAATCCAGGTGTCATCACAGCCCCTGAACGAATTTTGTAAGAATTTCTCTCTCTTTCACTGTCTTTGTTTTACGGGTTTTTAAAAGTAATTTATTTTTATAATGGGGTTTAGCTGCTTTTCACGGCTGTGTTTATGCGGCTTTACACCCACTTGGGTCACTTCCAGAGAGATATCAATACATAGGTTTTACGATTCTTACTAGTCAGATATATTCTTGTGCGGTGAATAGGGGGTGTTGAGTCCAGTTCACTGAGCAAGGAGTAGGTCTTGTCTATTACATATTGGGTGTATGGAACAGTATCTGAGCGAATTTGAAACCCTTGTTTTATGCATCACCCCACCTCACCTTTCCCGTTAAGCAGCCATAGTGTGTTTTCTAAACGTGTGACTCTGTTCTGTTTTGTAATTCAGTTCAAGTGTAGCGGTTTTTACATTCCCTCTATAAGTGATAGCTTATGATAAGTGTCTTTTTCTGTGTGACTTATTTCACTTAGAATCGTCATACCCAAATCCACTCATCTTGCTTCTACTAGCCTTATGACATTGATTTCATGTCTGAGTGATATTCCTTTGTACATAAGGACCACAAATTCTTTATCCATTTTTCTCTTTCCTGGGATATTTAAGGTGTCATGAAGTGGAGGTTCTTGTCAACATAGCAGCCCTAAACATTGGGGTGCCTGTGTCTTGCTGATTTTTAGTTTTCCCAATTTATACGCCAATGAGTGGACGTGCCCTATGCTCCCTAAGCTGTGTTTTTTCGATGTTTCAGGACACACCGTACACTTCTCCAGAGTGGCTGTTGGCAATTTACATCCCGCCCATCAGCGTAGCAAGGCTGCCATTTCTCCATGGCCTGTCCTGCATTTCTGGTTTTGACACTTTTTGCAGCATGGCCCTTTTGACCGATGGGAAGCGAGACTTCTTTGTAGCGCTGATTTGCATTTCCAGTTTGCTTGGTTGGCCAAAAAGGGCGTATGCGTTTTTTCCTGAATATATTCAGGAAAAAACGCATACGCCCTTTTTGGCCAAGGGCATCACTGTCGACGTTTTGCCACTTTTCATGTGCTTTAAAGGCGATTCGAATCTACATCCTGAAACCTGTTTCCTGCAATTCTGCCTTGCTTTCAAATCCTCTTCGTTGCCTTCCCTCAATATATTTGTGGACGAGAGTTATTATTTATAACTCAGCAGGTTTGTGAATTGCAGTGCCCCTGAGCTCCATTTTTCAACTGTCTTTTTTGGGAGCTGGCCGCAAAAGCACGGGATTGCCTCAGGCCCTATTCTGGTTCCCGGCGGCAGGCTGAGCCTGTGTTTAATTCTTCTTCCTGATGGGAAAATAGAGTGACCTGTGCCTGTCCCAACACCTAGATCTAGTCTCTCATTATTTGCCCCTCTTCCCGTTCATTCTCAGGACAAATTGCAACCTGTAGGGAACAGGAGCTTAAAGGTGCTGATTCTCCAAGTAGGGAGATTGCTAGTAAAGTAGCTGGAAAGGTGAACCCGAGCACAAGGAGATGAGAAATTGGGTGCGTTTTAGAAACCTTTCAAAATCACACGGTGTACCATCTTCTGGGTTTCTCATGCATGTTTTCGATGTAGGAAGATGCCTTTGAACCTGGAGATTTGGGACCCATGGGATGGGTACCACGCAGTATTACTTTAAAGGGTCTGAGTTTGCTCACCCAACCTCTCAGCCCCAAGAGTGTCCACCCTTATGTCTCATCCCAGTGTGGGTCTAGATATGGTCAATCCAGGTTGCATCACAGCCCCTGAACGAATTTTGTAAGAATTTCTCTCTCTTTCACTGTCTTTGTTTTACGGGTTTTTAAAAGTAATTTATTTTTATAATGGGGTTTAGCTGCTTTTCACGGCTGTGTTTATGCGGCTTTACACCCACTTGGCTCACTTCCAGAGAGATATCAATACATAGGTTTTACGATTCTTACTAGTCAGATATATTCTTGTGCGGTGAATAGGGGGTGTTGAGTCCAGTTCAGTGAGCAAGGAGTACGTCTTGTCTATTACATATTGGGTGTATGGAACAGTATCTGAGCGAATTTGAAACCCTTGTTTTATGCATCACCCCACCTCACCTTTCCCGTTAAGCAGCCATAGTGTGTTTTCTAAACGTGTGACTCTGTTCTGTTTTGTAATTCAGTTCAAGTGTAGCGGTTTTTACATTCCCTCTATAAGTGATAGCTTATGATAAGTGTCTTTTTCTGTGTGACTTATTTCACTTAGAATCGTCATACCTAAATCCACTCATCTTGCTTCTACTAGCCTTATGCCATTGATTTCATGTCTGAGTGATAGTCCATTGTACATAAGAACTACAACTTCTTTATCCATTTTTCTCTTTCCTGGGATATTTAAGGTGTCATGAAGTGGAGGTTCTTGTCAACAGAGCAGCCCTAAACTTTTGGGTGCCTGTGTCTTGCTGATTTTTAGTTTTCCCAATTTATACGCCCATGAGTGGAGGTGCCCTATGCTCCCTAAGCTGTGTTTTTTCGATGTTTCAGGACACACCGTACACTTCTCCAGAGTGGCTGTTGGCAATTTACATCCCGCCCATCAGCGTAGCAAGGCTGCCATTTCTCCATGGCCTGTCCTGCATTTCTGGTTTTGACACTTTTTGCAGCATGACCCTTTTGACCGATGGGAAGCGAAACTTCTTTGAAACGCTGATTTGCCTTTCCAGGTTGCTTGGTGGGCCAAAAAGGGCGTATGCGTTTTTTCCTGAATATATTCAGGAAAAAACGCATACGCCTTTTTTGGCCAAGGGCATCATTGTCGACGTTTTGCCGCTTTTCATGTGCTTTAAAGGCGATTCGAATCTACCTCCTGAAATCTGTTTCCTGCAATTCTGCCTTGCTTTCAAATCCTCTTCGTTGCCTTCCCTCAATATATCTGTGGATGAGAGTTATCATTTATAACTCTGCGGGTTTGTGAATTGCAGTGTCCCTGAGCTCCATTTTTCAACTCGCTTTTTTGGGAGCTGGCCGCAAAAGCGTGGGATTGCCTCAGGCCCTATTCTGGTTCCTGGCGGCAGGCTGAGCCTGTGGTTAATTCTTCTTCCTGATGGGAAAATAGAGTGACCTGGGCCTGTCCCAACACCTAGATCTAGTCTCTCATTGGTTGCCCCTCTTCCCGTTCATCCTCAGGACAAATTGCAACCTGTAGGGAACAGGAGCTTAAAGGTGCTGATTCTCCAAGTAGGGAGATTGCTAGTAAAGTAGCTGGAAAGGCGAACCCGAGCACAAGGAGATGAGAAATTGGGTGCGTTTTAGAAACCTTTCAAAATCACACGGTGTACCATCTTCTGGGTTTCTCATGCATGTTTTCTATGTAGGAAGATGCCTTTGAACCTGGAGATTTGGGACCCATGGGATGGGTACCACGCAGTATTACTTTAAAGGGTCTGAGTTTGCTCACCCAACCTCACCCAACCTCTCAGCCCCAAGAGTGTCCACCCTTATGTCTCATCCCGGTGTGGGTCTAGATATGGTCAATCCAGGTTGCATCACAGCCCCTGAACGAATTTTGTAAGAATTTCTCTCTCTTTCACTGTCTTTGTTTTACGGGTTTTTAAAAGTAATTTATTTTTATAATGGTGTTTAGCTGCTTTTCACGGCTGTGTTTATGCGGCTTTACACCCACTTGGCTCACTTCCAGAGAGATATCAATACATAGGTTTTAAGATTCTTACTAGTCAGATATATTCTTGTGCGGTGAATAGGGGGTGTTGAGTCCAGTTCACTGAGCAAGGAGTAGGTCTTGTCTATTACATATTGGGTGTATGGAACGGTATCTGAGCGAATTTGAAATCCTTGTTTTATGCATCACCCCACCTCACCTTTCCCGTTAAGCAGCCATAGTGTGTTTTCTAAACGTGTGACTCTGTTATGTTTTGTAATTCATTTCAGGTGTAGCGGTTTTTACATTCCCTCTATAAGTGATAGCTTATGATAAGTGTCTTTTTCTGTGTCACTTATTTCACTTAGAATCGTCATACCTAAATCCACTCATCTTGCTTCTACTAGCCTTATGACATTGATTTCATGTCTGAGTGATATTCCTTTGTACATAAGGACCACAACTTCTTTATCCATTTTTCTCTTTCCTGGGATATTTAAGGTGTCATGAAGTGGAGGTTCTTGTCAACATAGCAGCCCTAAACATTGGGGTGCCTGTGTCTTGCTGATTTTTAGTTTTCCCAATTTATACGCCAATGAGTGGACGTGCCCTATGCTCCCTAAGCTGTGTTTTTTCGATGTTTCAGGACACACCGTACACTTCTCCAGAGTGGCTGTTGGCAATTTACATCCCGCCCATCAGCGTAGCAAGGCTGCCATTTCTCCATGTCCTGTCCTGCATTTCTGGTTTTGACACTTTTTGCAGCATGGCCCTTTTGACCGATGGGAAGCGAGACTTCTTTGTAGCGCTGATTTGCATTTCCAGTTTGCTTGGTTGGCCAAAAAGGGCGTATGCGTTTTTTCCTGAATATATTCAGGAAAAAACGCATACGCCCTTTTTGGCCAAGGGCATCACTGTCGACGTTTTGCCACTTTTCATGTGCTTTAAAGGCGATTCGAATCTACATCCTGAAACCTGTTTCCTGCAATTCTGCCTTGCTTTCAAATCCTCTTCGTTGCCTTCCCTCAATATATTTGTGGACGAGAGTTATTATTTATAACTCAGCAGGTTTGTGAATTGCAGTGCCCCTGAGCTCCATTTTTCAACTGTCTTTTTTGGGAGCTGGCCGCAAAAGCACGGGATTGCCTCAGGCCCTATTCTGGTTCCCGGCGGCAGGCTGAGCCTGTGTTTAATTCTTCTTCCTGATGGGAAAATAGAGTGACCTGTGCCTGTCCCAACACCTAGATCTAGTCTCTCATTATTTGCCCCTCTTCCCGTTCATTCTCAGGACAAATTGCAACCTGTAGGGAACAGGAGCTTAAAGGTGCTGATTCTCCAAGTAGGGAGATTGCTAGTAAAGTAGCTGGAAAGGTGAACCCGAGCACAAGGAGATGAGAAATTGGGTGCGTTTTAGAAACCTTTCAAAATCACACGGTGTACCATCTTCTGGGTTTCTCATGCATGTTTTCGATGTAGGAAGATGCCTTTGAACCTGGAGATTTGGGACCCATGGGATGGGTACCACGCAGTATTACTTTAAAGGGTCTGAGTTTGCTCACCCAACCTCTCAGCCCCAAGAGTGTCCACCCTTATGTCTCATCCCAGTGTGGGTCTAGATATGGTCAATCCAGGTTGCATCACAGCCCCTGAACGAATTTTGTAAGAATTTCTCTCTCTTTCACTGTCTTTGTTTTACGGGTTTTTAAAAGTAATTTATTTTTATAATGGGGTTTAGCTGCTTTTCACGGCTGTGTTTATGCGGCTTTACACCCACTTGGCTCACTTCCAGAGAGATATCAATACATAGGTTTTACGATTCTTACTAGTCAGATATATTCTTGTGCGGTGAATAGGGGGTGTTGAGTCCAGTTCAGTGAGCAAGGAGTACGTCTTGTCTATTACATATTGGGTGTATGGAACAGTATCTGAGCGAATTTGAAACCCTTGTTTTATGCATCACCCCACCTCACCTTTCCCGTTAAGCAGCCATAGTGTGTTTTCTAAACGTGTGACTCTGTTCTGTTTTGTAATTCAGTTCAAGTGTAGCGGTTTTTACATTCCCTCTATAAGTGATAGCTTATGATAAGTGTCTTTTTCTGTGTGACTTATTTCACTTAGAATCGTCGTACTTAAGTCCACTCATCTTGCGTCTACTAGCCTTATGACATTGATTTCATGTCTGAGTGATATTCCATTGTACATAAGGACCACAACTTCTTTATCCATTTTTCTCTTTCCTGGGATATTTAAGTTGTCATGAAGTGGAGGTTCTTGTCAACAGAGCAGCCCTAAACTTTGGGGTGCCTGTGTCTTGCTGATTTTTAGTTTTCCCAATTTATACGCCCATGAGTGGACGTGCCCTATGCTCCCTAAGCTGTGTTTTTTCGATGTTTCAGGACACACCGTACACTTCTCCAGAGTGGCTGTTGGCAATTTACATCCCGCCCATCAGCGTAGCAAGGCTGCCATTTCTCCATGGCCTGTCCTGCATTTCTGGTTTTGACACTTTTTGCAGCATCACCCTTTTGACTGATGGGAAGCGAAACTTCTTTGAAGTGCTGATTTGCCTTTCCAGGTTGCTTGGTTGGCCAAAAAGGGCGTATGCGTTTTTTCCTGAATATATTCAGGAAAAAACTCATACGCCCTTTTTGGCCAAGGGCATCATTGTCGACGTTTTGCCGCTTTTCATGTGCTTTAAAGGCGATTGGAATCTACCTCCTGAAATCTGTTTCCTGCAATTCTGCCTTGCTTTCAAATCCTCTTCGTTGCCTTCCCTCAATATATCTGTGGATGAGAGTTATCATTTATAACTCTGCGGGTTTGTGAATTGCAGTGTCCCTGAGCTCCATTTTTCAACTCGCTTTTTTGGTAGCTGGCCGCAAAAGCGCGGGATGGCCTCAGGGCCTATTCTGGTTCCTGGCGGCAGGCTGAGCCTGTGGTTAATTCTTCTTCCTGATGGGAAAATAGAGTGACCTGGGCCTGTCCCAACACCTAGATCTAGTCTCTCATTGGTTGCCCCTCTTCCCGTTCATCCTCAGGACAAATTGCAACCTGTAGGGAACAGGAGCTTAAAGGTGCTGATTCTCCAAGTAGGGAGATTGCTAGTAAAATAGCTGGCAAGGCGAACCCGAGCACAAGAAGATGAGAAATGGGGTGCGTTTTAGAAACCTTTCAAAATCACACGGTGTACCATCTTCTGGGTTTCTCATGCATGTTTTCGATGTAGGAAGATGCCCTTGAACCTGGAGATTTGGGACCCATGGGATGGGTACCACACAGTATTACTTTAAAGGGTCTGCGTTTGCTCACCCAACCTCACCCAACCTCTCAGCCCCAAGAGTGTCCACCCTTATGTCTCATCCAGCTGTGGGTCTAGATATGGTCAATCCAGGTTGCATCACAGCCCCTGAACGAATTTTGTAAGAATTTCTCTCTCTTTCACTGTCTTTGTTTTACGGGTTTTTAAAAGTAATTTATTTTTATAATGGGGTTTAGCTGCTTTTCACGGCTGTGTTTATGCGGCTTTACACCCACTTGGCTCACTTCCAGAGAGATATCAATACATAAGTTTTACGATTCTTACTAGTCAGATATATTCTTGTGCGGTGAATAGGGGGTGTTGAGTCCAGTTCACTGAGCAAGGAGTAGGTCTTGTCTATTACATATTGGGTGTATGGAACGGTATCTGAGCGAATTTGAAACCCTTGTTTTATGCATCACCCCACCTCACCTTTCCCGTTAAGCAGCCATAGTGTGTTTTCTAAACGTGTGACTCTGTTCTGTTTTGTAATTCAGTTCAAGTGTAGCGGTTTTTACATTCCCTCTATAAGTGATAGCTTATGATAAGTGTCTTTTTCTGTGTGACTTATTTCACTTAGAATCGTCATACCTAAATCCACTCATCTTGCTTCTACTAGCCTTATGACATTGATTTCATGTCTGAGTGATATTCCTTTGTACATAAGGACCACAACTTCTTTATCCATTTTTCTCTTTCCTGGGATATTTAAGGTGTCATGAAGTGGAGGTTCTTGTCAACATAGCAGCCCTAAACATTGGGGTGCCTGTGTCTTGCTGATTTTTAGTTTTCCCAATTTATACGCCCATGAGTGGAGGTGCCCTATGCTCCCTAAGCTGTGTTTTTTCGATGTTTCAGGACACACCATACACTTCTCCAGAGTGGCTGTTGGCAATTTACATCCCGCCCATCAGCGTAGCAAGGCTGCCATTTCTCCATGGCCTGTCCTGCATTTCTGGTTTTGACACTTTTTGCAGCATGACCCTTTTGACCGATGGGAAGCGAAACTTCTTTGAAGCGCTGATTTGCCTTTCCAGGTTGCTTGGTTGGCCAAAAAGGGCGTATGCGTTTTTTCCTGAATATATTCAGGAAAAAACGCATACGCCCTTTTTGGCCAAGGGCATCATTGTCGACGTTTTGCCGCTTTTCATGTGCTTTAAAGGCGATTCGAATCTACCTCCTGAAATCTGTTTCCTGCAATTCTGCCTTGCTTTCAAATCCTCTTCGTTGCCTTCCCTCAATATATCTGTGGATGAGAGTTATCATTTATAACTCTGCGGGTTTGTGAATTGCAGTGTCCCTGAGCTCCATTTTTCAACTCGCTTTTTTGGGAGCTGGCCGCAAAAGCGCGGGATTGCCTCAGGCCCTATTCTGGTTCCTGGCGGCAGGCTGAGCCTGTGGTTAATTCTTCTTCCTGATGGGAAAATAGAGTGACCTGGGCCTGTCCCAACATCTAGATCTAGTCTCTCATTGGTTGCCCCTCTTCCCGTTCATCCTCAGGACAAATTGCAACATGTAGGGAACAGGAGCTTAAAGGTGCTGATTCTCCAAGTAGGGAGATTGCTAGTAAAATAGCTGGAAAGGCGAACCCGAGCACAAGAAGATGAGAAATGGGGTGCGTTTTAGAAACCTTTCAAAATCACACGGTGTACCATCTTCTGGGTTTCTCATGCATGTTTTCGATGTAGGAAGATGCCCTTGAACCTGGAGATTTGGGACCCATGGGATGGGTACCACACAGTATTACTTTAAAGGGTCTGCGTTTGCTCACCCAACCTCACCCAACCTCTCAGCCCCAAGAGTGTCCACCCTTATGTCTCATCCAGCTGTGGGTCTAGATATGGTCAATCCAGGTTGCATCACAGCCCCTGAACGAATTTTGTAAGAATTTCTCTCTCTTTCACTGTCTTTCTTTTACGGGTTTTTAAAAGTAATTTATTTTTATAATGGGGTTTAGCTGCTTTTCACGGCTGTGTTTATGCGGCTTTACACCCACTTGGCTCACTTGCAGAGAGATATCAATACATAGGTTTTACGATTCTTACTAGTCAGATATATTCTTGTGCGGTGAATAGGGGGTGTTGAGTCCAGTTCACTGAGCAAGGAGTAGGTCTTGTCTATTACATATTGGGTGTATGGAACGGTATCTGAGCGAATTTGAAACCCTTGTTTTATGCATCACCCCACCTTACCTTTCCCGTTAAGCAGCCATAGTGTGTTTTCTAAACGTGTGACTCTGTTCTGTTTTGTAATTCAGTTCAAGTGTAGTGGTTTTTACATTCCCTCTATAAGTGATAGCTTATGATAAGTGTCTTTTTCTGTGTGACTTATTTCACTTAGAATCGTCATACCTAAATCCACTCATCTTGCTTCTACTAGCCTTATGACATTGATTTCATGTCTGAGTGATATTCCTTTGTACATAAGGACCACAACTTCTTTATCCATTTTTCTCTTTCCTGGGATATTTAAGGTGTCATAAAGTGGAGGTTCTTGTCAACATAGCAGCCCTAAACATTGGGGTGCCTGTGTCTTGCTGATTTTTAGTTTTCCCAATTTATACGCCCATGAGTGGAGGTGCCCTATGCTCCCTAAGCTGTGTTTTTTCGATGTTTCAGGACACACCGTACACTTCTCCAGCGTGGCTGTTGGCAATTTACATCCCGCCCATCAGCGTAGCAAGGCTGCCATTTCTCCATGGCCTGTCCTGCATTTCTGGTTTTGACACTTTTTGCAGCATGGCCCTTTTGACCGATTGGAAGCGAGACTTCTTTGTAGCGCTGATTTGCATTTCCAGTTTGCTTGGTTGGCCAAAAAGGGCGTATGCGTTTTTTCCTGAATATATTCAGGAAAAAACGCATACGCCCTTTTTGGCCAAGGGCATCACTGTCGACGTTTTGCCACTTTTCATGTGCTTTAAAGGCGATTCGAATCTACATCCTGAAACCTGTTTCCTGCAATTCTGCCTTCCTTTCAAATCCTCTTCGTTGCCTTCCCTCAATATATTTGTGGACGAGAGTTATCATTTATAACTCAGCAGGTTTGTGAATTGCAGTGCCCCTGAGCTCCATTTTTCAACTGTCTTTTTTGGGAGCTGGCCGCAAAAGCACGGGATTGCCTCAGGCCCTATTCTGGTTCCCGGCGGCAGGCTGAGCCTGTGTTTAATTCTTCTTCCTGATGGGAAAATAGAGTGACCTGTGCCTGTCCCAACACCTAGATCTAGTCTCTCATTATTTGCCCCTCTTCCCGTTCATTCTCAGGACAAATTGCAACCTGTAGGGAACAGGAGCTTAAAGGTGCTGATTCTCCAAGTAGGGAGATTGCTAGTAAAGTAGCTGGAAAGGTGAACCCGAGCACAAGGAGATGAGAAATTGGGTGCGTTTTAGAAACCTTTCAAAATCACACGGTGTACCATCTTCTGGGTTTCTCATGCATGTTTTCGATGTAGGAAGATGCCTTTGAACCTGGAGATTTGGGACCCATGGGATGGGTACCACGCAGTATTACTTTAAAGGGTCTGAGTTTGCTCACCCAACCTCTCAGCCCCAAGAGTGTCCACCCTTATGTCTCATCCCAGTGTGGGTCTAGATATGGTCAATCCAGGTTGCATCACAGCCCCTGAACGAATTTTGTAAGAATTTCTCTCTCTTTCACTGTCTTTGTTTTACGGGTTTTTAAAAGTAATTTATTTTTATAATGGGGTTTAGCTGCTTTTCACGGCTGTGTTTATGCGGCTTTACACCCACTTGGCTCACTTCCAGAGAGATATCAATACATAGGTTTTACGATTCTTACTAGTCAGATATATTCTTGTGCGGTGAATAGGGGGTGTTGAGTCCAGTTCAGTGAGCAAGGAGTACGTCTTGTCTATTACATATTGGGTGTATGGAACAGTATCTGAGCGAATTTGAAACCCTTGTTTTATGCATCACCCCACCTCACCTTTCCCGTTAAGCAGCCATAGTGTGTTTTCTAAACGTGTGACTCTGTTCTGTTTTGTAATTCAGTTCAAGTGTAGCGGTTTTTACATTCCCTCTATAAGTGATAGCTTATGATAAGTGTCTTTTTCTGTGTGACTTATTTCACTTAGAATCGTCATACCTAAATCCACTCATCTTGCTTCTACTAGCCTTATGCCATTGATTTCATGTCTGAGTGATAGTCCATTGTACATAAGAACTACAACTTCTTTATCCATTTTTCTCTTTCCTGGGATATTTAAGGTGTCATGAAGTGGAGGTTCTTGTCAACAGAGCAGCCCTAAACTTTTGGGTGCCTGTGTCTTGCTGATTTTTAGTTTTCCCAATTTATACGCCCATGAGTGGAGGTGCCCTATGCTCCCTAAGCTGTGTTTTTTCGATGTTTCAGGACACACCGTACACTTCTCCAGAGTGGCTGTTGGCAATTTACATCCCGCCCATCAGCGTAGCAAGGCTGCCATTTCTCCATGGCCTGTCCTGCATTTCTGGTTTTGACACTTTTTGCAGCATGACCCTTTTGACCGATGGGAAGCGAAACTTCTTTGAAACGCTGATTTGCCTTTCCAGGTTGCTTGGTGGGCCAAAAAGGGCGTATGCGTTTTTTCCTGAATATATTCAGGAAAAAACGCATACGCCTTTTTTGGCCAAGGGCATCATTGTCGACGTTTTGCCGCTTTTCATGTGCTTTAAAGGCGATTCGAATCTACCTCCTGAAATCTGTTTCCTGCAATTCTGCCTTGCTTTCAAATCCTCTTCGTTGCCTTCCCTCAATATATCTGTGGATGAGAGTTATCATTTATAACTCTGCGGGTTTGTGAATTGCAGTGTCCCTGAGCTCCATTTTTCAACTCGCTTTTTTGGGAGCTGGCCGCAAAAGCGTGGGATTGCCTCAGGCCCTATTCTGGTTCCTGGCGGCAGGCTGAGCCTGTGGTTAATTCTTCTTCCTGATGGGAAAATAGAGTGACCTGGGCCTGTCCCAACACCTAGATCTAGTCTCTCATTGGTTGCCCCTCTTCCCGTTCATCCTCAGGACAAATTGCAACCTGTAGGGAACAGGAGCTTAAAGGTGCTGATTCTCCAAGTAGGGAGATTGCTAGTAAAGTAGCTGGAAAGGCGAACCCGAGCACAAGGAGATGAGAAATTGGGTGCGTTTTAGAAACCTTTCAAAATCACACGGTGTACCATCTTCTGGGTTTCTCATGCATGTTTTCTATGTAGGAAGATGCCTTTGAACCTGGAGATTTGGGACCCATGGGATGGGTACCACGCAGTATTACTTTAAAGGGTCTGAGTTTGCTCACCCAACCTCACCCAACCTCTCAGCCCCAAGAGTGTCCACCCTTATGTCTCATCCCGGTGTGGGTCTAGATATGGTCAATCCAGGTTGCATCACAGCCCCTGAACGAATTTTGTAAGAATTTCTCTCTCTTTCACTGTCTTTGTTTTACGGGTTTTTAAAAGTAATTTATTTTTATAATGGTGTTTAGCTGCTTTTCACGGCTGTGTTTATGCGGCTTTACACCCACTTGGCTCACTTCCAGAGAGATATCAATACATAGGTTTTAAGATTCTTACTAGTCAGATATATTCTTGTGCGGTGAATAGGGGGTGTTGAGTCCAGTTCACTGAGCAAGGAGTAGGTCTTGTCTATTACATATTGGGTGTATGGAACGGTATCTGAGCGAATTTGAAATCCTTGTTTTATGCATCACCCCACCTCACCTTTCCCGTTAAGCAGCCATAGTGTGTTTTCTAAACGTGTGACTCTGTTATGTTTTGTAATTCATTTCAGGTGTAGCGGTTTTTACATTCCCTCTATAAGTGATAGCTTATGATAAGTGTCTTTTTCTGTGTCACTTATTTCACTTAGAATCGTCGTACCTAAATCCACTCATCTTGCTTCTACTAGCCTTATGACATTGATTTCATGTCTGAGGGATATTCCTTTGTACATAAGGACCACAACTTCTTTATCCATTTTTCTCTTTCCTGGGATATTTAAGGTGTCATGAAGTGGAGGTTCTTGTCAACATAGCAGCACTAAACATTGGGGTGCCTGTGCCTTGCTGATTTTTAGTTTTCCCAATTTATACGCCCATGAGTGGACGTGCCCTATGCTCACTAAGCTGTGTTTTTTCGATGTTTCAGGACACACCGTACATTTCTCCAGAGTGGCTTTTGGCAATTTACATCCCACCCATCAGCGTAGCAAGGCTGCCATTTCTCCATGACCTGTCCTGCATTTCTGGTTTTGACACTTTTTGCAGCATGACCCTTTTGACCGATGGGAAGCGAGACTTCTTTGTAGCGCTGATTTGCCTGTCCAGGTTGCTTGGTTGGCCAAAAAGGGCGTATGCGTTTTTTCCTGAATATATTCAGGAAAAAACGCATACGCCCTTTTTGGCCAAGGGCATCATTGTCGACATTTTGCCGCTTTTCATGTGCTTTAAAGGCGATTCGAATCTACCTCCTGAAATCTGTTTCCTGCAATTCTGCCTTGCTTTCAAATCCTCTTCGTTGCCTTCCCTCAATATATCTGTGGATGAGAGTTATCATTTATAACTCTGCGGGTTTGTGAATTGCAGTGTCCCTGAGCTCCATTTTTCAACTCGCTTTTTTGGTAGCTGGCCGCAAAAGCGCGGGATGGCCTCAGGGCCTATTCTGGTTCCTGGCGGCAGGCTGAGCCTGTGGTTAATTCTTCTTCCTGATGGGAAAATAGAGTGACCTGGGCCTGTCCCAACACCTAGATCTAGTCTCTCATTGGTTGCCCCTCTTCCCGTTCATCCTCAGGACAAATTGCAACCTGTAGGGAACAGGAGCTTAAAGGTGCTGATTCTCCAAGTAGGGAGATTGCTAGTAAAATAGCTGGCAAGGCGAACCCGAGCACAAGAAGATGAGAAATGGGGTGCGTTTTAGAAACCTTTCAAAATCACACGGTGTACCATCTTCTGGGTTTCTCATGCATGTTTTCGATGTAGGAAGATGCCCTTGAACCTGGAGATTTGGGACCCATGGGATGGGTACCACACAGTATTACTTTAAAGGGTCTGCGTTTGCTCACCCAACCTCACCCAACCTCTCAGCCCCAAGAGTGTCCACCCTTATGTCTCATCCAGCTGTGGGTCTAGATATGGTCAATCCAGGTTGCATCACAGCCCCTGAACGAATTTTGTAAGAATTTCTCTCTCTTTCACTGTCTTTGTTTTACGGGTTTTTAAAAGTAATTTATTTTTATAATGGGGTTTAGCTGCTTTTCACGGCTGTGTTTATGCGGCTTTACACCCACTTGGCTCACTTCCAGAGAGATATCAATACATAAGTTTTACGATTCTTACTAGTCAGATATATTCTTGTGCGGTGAATAGGGGGTGTTGAGTCCAGTTCACTGAGCAAGGAGTAGGTCTTGTCTATTACATATTGGGTGTATGGAACGGTATCTGAGCGAATTTGAAACCCTTGTTTTATGCATCACCCCACCTCACCTTTCCCGTTAAGCAGCCATAGTGTGTTTTCTAAACGTGTGACTCTGTTCTGTTTTGTAATTCAGTTCAAGTGTAGCGGCTTTTACATTCCCTCTATAAGTGATAGCTTATGATAAGTGTCTTTTTCTGTGTGACTTATTTCACTTAGAATCGTCATACCTAAATCCACTCATCTTGCTTCTACTAGCCTTATGACATTGATTTCATGTCTGAGTGATATTCCTTTGTACATAAGGACCACAACTTCTTTATCCATTTTTCTCTTTCCTGGGATATTTAAGGTGTCATGAAGTGGAGGTTCTTGTCAACATAGCAGCCCTAAACATTGGGGTGCCTGTGTCTTGCTGATTTTTAGTTTTCCCAATTTATACGCCCATGAGTGGAGGTGCCCTATGCTCCCTAAGCTGTGTTTTTTCGATGTTTCAGGACACACCATACACTTCTCCAGAGTGGCTGTTGGCAATTTACATCCCGCCCATCAGCGTAGCAAGGCTGCCATTTCTCCATGGCCTGTCCTGCATTTCTGGTTTTGACACTTTTTGCAGCATGACCCTTTTGACCGATGGGAAGCGAAACTTCTTTGAAGCGCTGATTTGCCTTTCCAGGTTGCTTGGTTGGCCAAAAAGGGCGTATGCGTTTTTTCCTGAATATATTCAGGAAAAAACGCATACGCCTTTTTTGGCCAAGGGCATCATTGTCGACGTTTTGCCGCTTTTCATGTGCTTTAAAGGCGATTCGAATCTACCTCCTGAAATCTGTTTCCTGCAATTCTGCCTTGCTTTCAAATCCTCTTCGTTGCCTTCCCTCAATATATCTGTGGATGAGAGTTATCATTTATAACTCTGCGGGTTTGTGAATTGCAGTGTCCCTGAGCTCCATTTTTCAACTCGCTTTTTTGGGAGCTGGCCGCAAAAGCGCGGGATTGCCTCAGGCCCTATTCTGGTTCCTGGCGGCAGGCTGAGCCTGTGGTTAATTCTTCTTCCTGATGGGAAAATAGAGTGACCTGGGCCTGTCCCAACATCTAGATCTAGTCTCTCATTGGTTGCCCCTCTTCCCGTTCATCCTCAGGACAAATTGCAACCTGTAGGGAACAGGAGCTTAAAGGTGCTGATTCTCCAAGTAGGGAGATAGCTAGTAAAATAGCTGGAAAGGCGAACCCGAGCACAAGAAGATGAGAACTGGGGTGCGTTTTAGAAACCTTTCAAAATCACACGGTGTACCATCTTCTGGGTTTCTCATGCATGTTTTCGATGTAGGAAGATGCCCTTGAACCTGGAGATTTGGGACCCATGGGATGGGTACCACACAGTATTACTTTAAAGGGTCTGCGTTTGCTCACCCAACCTCACCCAACCTCTCAGCCCCAAGAGTGTCCACCCTTATGTCTCATCCAGCTGTGGGTCTAGATATGGTCAATCCAGGTTGCATCACAGCCCCTGAACGAATTTTGTAAGAATTTCTCTCTCTTTCACTGTCTTTCTTTTACGGGTTTTTAAAAGTAATTTATTTTTATAATGGGGTTTAGCTGCTTTTCACGGCTGTGTTTATGCGGCTTTACACCCACTTGGCTCACTTGCAGAGAGATATCAATACATAGGTTTTACGATTCTTACTAGTCAGATATATTCTTGTGCGGTGAATAGGGGGTGTTGAGTCCAGTTCACTGAGCAAGGAGTAGGTCTTGTCTATTACATATTGGGTGTATGGAACGGTATCTGAGCGAATTTGAAACCCTTGTTTTATGCATCACCCCACCTTACCTTTCCCGTTAAGCAGCCATAGTGTGTTTTCTAAACGTGTGACTCTGTTCTGTTTTGTAATTCAGTTCAAGTGTAGCGGTTTTTACATTCCCTCTATAAGTGATAGCTTATGATAAGTGTCTTTTTCTGTGTGACTTATTTCACTTAGAATCGTCATACCTAAATCCACTCATCTTGCTTCTACTAGCCTTATGACATTGATTTCATGTCTGAGTGATATTCCTTTGTACATAAGGACCACAACTTCTTTATCCATTTTTCTCTTTCCTGGGATATTTAAGGTGTCATAAAGTGGAGGTTCTTGTCAACATAGCAGCCCTAAACATTGGGGTGCCTGTGTCTTGCTGATTTTTAGTTTTCCCAATTTATACGCCCATGAGTGGAGGTGCCCTATGCTCCCTAAGCTGTGTTTTTTCGATGTTTCAGGACACACCATACACTTCTCCAGAGTGGCTGTTGGCAATTTACATCCCGCCCATCAGCGTAGCAAGGCTGCCATTTCTCCATGGCCTGTCCTGCATTTCTGGTTTTGACACTTTTTGCAGCATGACCCTTTTGACCGATGGGAAGCGAAACTTCTTTGAAGCGCTGATTTGCCTTTCCAGGTTGCTTGGTTGGCCAAAAAGGGCGTATGCGTTTTTTCCTGAATATATTCAGGAAAAAACGCATACGCCTTTTTTGGCCAAGGGCATCATTGTCGACGTTTTGCCGCTTTTCATGGGCTTTAAAGGCGATTCGAATCTACCTCCTGAAATCTGTTTCCTGCAATTCTGCCTTGCTTTCAAATCCTCTTCGTTGCCTTCCCTCAATATATCTGTGGATGAGAGTTATCATTTATAACTCTGCGGGTTTGTGAATTGCAGTGTCCCTGAGCTCCATTTTTCAACTCGCTTTTTTGGGAGCTGGCCGCAAAAGCACGGGATTGCCTCAGGCCCTATTCTGGTTCCTGGCAGCAGGCTGAGCCTGTGGTTAATTCTTCTTCCTGATGGGAAAATAGAGTGACCTGGGCCTGTCCCAACACCTAGATCTAGTCTCTCATTGGTTGCCCCTCTTCCCGTTCATCCTCAGGACAAATTGCAACCTGTAGGGAACAGGAGCTTAAAGGTGCTGATTCTCCAAGTAGGGAGATTGCTAGTAAAGTAGCTGGAAAGGCGAACCCGAGCACAAGGAGATGAGACATTGTGTGCGTTTTAGAAACCTTTCAAAATCACACGGTGTACCATCATCTGGGTTTCTCATGCATGTTTTCGATGTAAGAAGATGCCCTTGAACCTGGAGATTTGGGACACATGGGATGGGTACCACACAGTATTACTTTAAAGGGTCTGCGTTTGCTCACCCAACCTCACCCAACCTCTCAGCCCCAAGAGTGTCCACCCTTATGTCTCATCCAGGTGTGTGTCTAGATATGGTCAATCCAGGTTGCATCACAGCCCCTGAACGAATTTTGTGAGAATTTCTCTCTCTTTCACTGTCTTTGTTTTACGGGTTTTTAAAAGTAATTTATTTTTATAATGGGGTTTAGCTGCTTTTCACGGCTGTGTTTATGCGGCTTTACACCCACTTGGCTCACTTCCAGAGAGATATCAATACATAGGTTTTACGATTCTTACTAGTCAGATATATTCTTGTGCGGTGAATAGGGGGTGTTGAGTCCAGTTCACTGAGCAAGGAGTACGTCTTGTCTATTACATATTGGGTGTATGGAACAGTATCTGAGCGAATTTGAAACCCTTGTTTTATGCATCACCCCACCTCATCTTTCCCGTTAAGCAGCCATAGTGTGTTTTCTAAACGTGTGACTCTGTTCTGTTTTGTAATTCAGTTCAAGTGTAGCGGTTTTTACATTCCCTCTATAAGTGATAGCTTATGATAAGTGTCTTTTTCTGTGTGACTTATTTCACTTAGAATCGTTATACCTAAATCCACTCATCTTGCTTCTACTAGCCTTATGACATTGATTTCATGTCTGAGTGATATTCCTTTGTTCATAAGGACCACAACTTCTTTATGCATTTTTCTCTTTCCTGGGATATTTAAGGTGTCATGAAGTGGAGGTTCTTGTCAACATAGCAGCCCTAAACATTGGGGTGCCTGTGTCTTGCTGATTTTTAGTTTTCCCAATTTATACGCCCATGAGTGGAGGTGCCCTATGCTCCCTAAGCTGTGTTTTTTCGATGTTTCAGGACACACCATACACTTCTCCAGAGTGGCTGTTGGCAATTTACATCCCGCCCATCAGCGTAGCAAGGCTGCCATTTCTCCATGGCCTGTCCTGCATTTCTGGTTTTGACACTTTTTGCAGCATCACCCTTTTGACTGATGGGAAGCGAAACTTCTTTGAAGCGCTGATTTGCCTTTCCAGGTTGCTTGGTTGGCCAAAAAGGGCGTATGCGTTTTTTCCTGAATATATTCAGGAAAAACGCATACGCCCTTTTTGGGCAAGGGCATCATTGTCGACGTTTTGCCGCTTTTCATGTGCTTTAAAGGCGATTCGAATCTACCTCCTGAAATCTGTTTCCTGCAATTCTGCCTTGCTTTCAAATCCTCTTCGTTGCCTTCCCTCAATATATCTGTGGATGAGAGTTATCATTTATAACTCTGCGGGTTTGTGAATTGCAGTGTCCCTGAGCTCCATTTTTCAACTCGCTTTTTTGGTAGCTGGCCGCAAAAGCGCGGGATTGCCTCAGGCCCTATTCTGGTTCCTGGCGGCAGGCTGAGCCTGTGGTTAATTCTTCTTCCTGATGGGAAAATAGAGTGACCTGGGCCTGTCCCAACATCTAGATCTAGTCTCTCATTGGTTGCCCCTCTTCCCGTTCATCCTCAGGACAAATTGCAACCTGTAGGGAACAGGAGCTTAAAGGTGCTGATTCTCCAAGTAGGGAGATTGCTAGTAAAATAGCTGGAAAGGCGAACCCGAGCACAAGAAGATGAGAAATGGGGTGCGTTTTAGAAACCTTTCAAAATCACACGGTGTACCATCTTCTGGGTTTCTCATGCATGTTTTCGATGTAGGAAGATGCCCTTGAACCTGGAGATTTGGGACCCATGGGATGGGTACCACACAGTATTACTTTAAAGGGTCTGCGTTGGCTCACCCAACCTCACCCAACCTCTCAGCCCCAAGAGTGTCCACCCTTATGTCTCATCCCGGTGTGGGTCTAGATATGGTCAATCCGGGTTGCATCACAGCCCCTGAACGAATTTTGTAAGAATTTCTCTCTCTTTCACTGTCTTTGTTTTACGGGTTTTTAAAAGTAATTTATTTTTATAATGGTGTTTAGCTGCTTTTCACGGCTGTGTTTATGCGGCTTTACACCCACTTGGCTCACTTCCAGAGAGATATCAATACATAGGTTTTAAGATTCTTACTAGTCAGATATATTCTTGTGCGGTGAATAGGGGGTGTTGAGTCCAGTTCACTGAGCAAGGAGTAGGTCTTGTCTATTACATATTGGGTGTATGGAACGGTATCTGAGCGAATTTGAAACCGTTGTTTTATGCATCACCCCACCTCACCTTTCCCGTTAAGCAGCCATAGTGTGTTTTCTAAACGTGTGACTCTGTTATGTTTTGTAATTCATTTCAGGTGTAGCGGTTTTTACATTCCCTCTATAAGTGATAGCTTATGATAAGTGTCTTTTTCTGTGTCACTTATTTCACTTAGAATCGTCGTACCTAAATCCACTCATCTTGCTTCTACTAGCCTTATGACATTGATTTCATGTCTGAGGGATATTCCTTTGTATATAAGGACCACAACTTCTTTATCCATTTTTCTCTTTCCTGGGATATTTAAGGTGTCATGAAGTGGAGGTTCTTGTCAACATAGCAGCCCTAAACATTGGGGTGCCTGTGTCTTGCTGATTTTTAGTTTTCCCAATTTATACGCCCATGAGTGGACGTGCCCTATGCTCCCTAAGCTGTGTTTTTTCGATGTTTCAGGACACACCGTACATTTCTCCAGAGTGGCTTTTGGCAATTTACATCCCGCCCATCAGCGTAGCAAGGCTGCCATTTCTCCATGGCCTGTCCTGCATTTCTGGTTTTGACACTTTTTGCAGCATCACCCTTTTGACTGATGGGAAGCGAAACTTCTTTGAAGCGCTGATTTGCCTTTCCAGGTTGCTTGGTTGGCCAAAAAGGGCGTATGCGTTTTTTCCTGAATATATTCAGGAAAAAACGCATACGCCCTTTTTGGCCAAGGGCATCATTGTCGACGTTTTGCTGCTTTTCATGTGCTTTAAATGCGATTCGAATCTACCTCCTGAAATCTGTTTCCTGCAATTCTGCCTTGCTTTCAAATCCTCTTCGTTGCCTTCCCTCAATATATCTGTGGATGAGAGTTATCATTTATAACTCTGCGGGTTTGTGAATTGCAGTGTCCCTGAGCTCCATTTTTCAACTCGCTTTTTTGGTAGCTGGCCGCAAAAGCGCGGGATTGCCTCAGGCCCTATTCTGGTTCCTGGCGGCAGGCTGAGCCTGTGGTTAATTCTTCTTCCTGATGGGAAAATAGAGTGACCTGGGCCTGTCCCAACATCTAGATCTAGTCTCTCATTGGTTGCCCCTCTTCCCGTTCATCCTCAGGACAAATTGCAACCTGTAGGGAACAGGAGCTTAAAGGTGCTGATTCTCCAAGTAGGGAGATTGCTAGTAAAATAGCTGGAAAGGCGAACCCGAGCACAAGAAGATGAGAAATGGGGTGCGTTTTAGAAACCTTTCAAAATCACACGGTGTACCATCTTCTGGGTTTCTCATGCATGTTTTCGATGTAGGAAGATGCCCTTGAACCTGGAGATTTGGGACCCATGGGATGGGTACCACACAGTATTACTTTAAAGGGTCTGCGTTTGCTCACCCAACCTCACCCAACCTCTCAGCCCCAAGAGTGTCCACCCTTATGTCTCATCCAGCTGTGGGTCTAGATATGGTCAATCCAGGTTGCATCACAGCCCCTGAACGAATTTTGTAAGAATTTCTCTCTCTTTCACTGTCTTTGTTTTACGGGTTTTTAAAAGTAATTTATTTTTATAATGGGGTTTAGCTGCTTTTCACGGCTGTGTTTATGCGGCTTTACACCCACTTGGCTCACTTCCAGAGAGATATCAATACATAGGTTTTAAGATTCTTACTAGTCAGATATATACTTGTGCGGTGAATAGGGGGTGTTGAGTCCAGTTCACTGAGCAAGGAGTAGGTCTTGTCTATTACATATTGGGTGTATGGAACAGTATCTGAGCGAATTTGAAACCCTTGTTTTATGCATCACCCCACCTCACCTTTCCCGTTAAGCAGCCATAGTGTGTTTTCTAAACGTGTGACTCTGTTCTGTTTTGTAATTCAGTTCAAGTGTAGCGGTTTTTACATTCCCTCTATAAGTGATAGCTTATGATAAGTGTCTTTTTCTGTGTGACTTATTTCACTTAGAATCGTCATACCTAAATCCACTCATCTTGCTTCTACTAGCCTTATGACATTGATTTCATGTCTGAGTGATATTCCTTTGTACATAAGGACCACAACTTCTTTATCCATTTTTCTCTTTCCTGGGATATTTAAGGTGTCATGAAGTGGAGGTTCTTGTCAACATAGCAGCCCTAAACATTGGTGTGCCTGTGTCTTGCTGATTTTTAGTTTTCCCATTTTATACGCCCATGAGTGGAGGTGCCCTATGCTCCCTAAGCTGTGTTTTTTCGATGTTTCAGGACACACCATACACTTCTCCAGAGTGGCTGTTGGCAATTTACATCCCGCCCATCAGCGTAGCAAGGCTGCCATTTCTCCATGGCCTGTCCTGCATTTCTGGTTTTGACACTTTTTGCAGCATGACCCTTTTGACCGATGGGAAGCGAAACTTCTTTGAAGCGCTGATTTGCCTTTCCAGGTTGCTTGGTTGGCCAAAAAGGGCGTATGCGTTTTTTCCTGAATATATTCAGGAAAAAACGCATACGCCCTTTTTGGCCAAGGGCATCATTGTCGACGTTTTGCCGCTTTTCATGTGCTTTAAAGGCGATTCGAATCTACCTCCTGAAATCTGTTTCCTGCAATTCTGCCTTGCTTTCAAATCCTCTTCGTTGCCTTCCCTCAATATATCTGTGGATGAGAGTTATCATTTATAACTCTGCGGGTTTGTGAATTGCAGTGTCCCTGAGCTCCATTTTTCAACTCGCTTTTTTGGGAGCTGGCCGCAAAAGCGCGGGATTGCCTCAGGCCCTATTCTGGTTCCTGGCGGCAGGCTGAGCCTGTGGTTAATTCTTCTTCCTGATGGGAAAATAGAGTGACCTGGGCCTGTCCCAACACCTAGATCTAGTCTCTCATTGGTTGCCCCTCTTCCCGTTCATCCTCAGGACAAATTGCAACCTGTAGGGAACAGGAGCTTAAAGGTGCTGATTCTCCAAGTAGGGAGATTGCTAGTAAAGTAGCTGGAAAGGCGAACCCGAGCACAAGGAGATGAGAAATTGGGTGCGTTTTAGAAACCTTTCAAAATCACATGGTGTACCATCTTCTGGGTTTCTCATGCATGTTTTCGATGTAGGAAGATGCCCTTGAACCTGGAGATTTGGGACCCATGGGATGGGTACCACACAGTATTACTTTAAAGGGTCTGCGTTTGCTCACCCAACCTCACCCAACCTCTCAGCCCCAAGAGTGTCCAACCTAATGTCTCATCCCGGTGTGGGTCTAGATATGGTCAATCCAGGTTGCATCACAGCCCCTGAACGAATTTTGTAAGAATTTCTCTCTCTTTCACTGTCTTTGTTTTACGGGTTTTTAAAAGTAATTTATTTTTATAATGGGGTTTAGCTGCTTTTCACGGCTGTGTTTATGCGGCTTTACACCCACTTGGCTCACTTCCAGAGAGATATCAATACATAGGTTTTACGATTCTTACTAGTCAGATATATTCTTGTGCGGTGAATAGGGGGTGTTGAGTCCAGTTCACTGAGCAAGGAGTAGGTCTTGTCTATTACATATTGGGTGTATGGAACAGTATCTGAGCGAATTTGAAACCCTTGTTTTATGCATCACCCCACCTCACCTTTCCCGTTAAGCAGCCATAGTGTGTTTTCTAAACGTGTGACTCTGTTCTGTTTTGTAATTCAGTTCAAGTGTAGCGGTTTTTACATTCCCTCTATAAGTGATAGCTTATGATAAGTGTCTTTTTCTGTGTGACTTATTTCACTTAGAATCGTCATACCTAAATCCACTCATCTTGCTTCTACTAGCCTTATGACATTGATTTCATGTCTGAGTGATATTCCTTTGTACATAAGGACCACAACTTCTTTATCCATTTTTCTCTTTCCTGGGATATTTAAGGTGTCATGAAGTGGAGGTTCTTGTCAACATAGCAGCCCTAAACATTGGGGTGCCTGTGTCTTGCTGATTTTTAGTTTTCCCAATTTATACGCCCATGAGTGGAGGTGCCCTATGCTCCCTAAGCTGTGTTTTTTCGATGTTTCAGGACACACCATACACTTCTCCAGAGTGGCTGTTGGCAATTTACATCCCGCCCATCAGCGTAGCAAGGCTGCCATTTCTCCATGGCCTGTCCTGCATTTCTGGTTTTGACACTTTTTGCAGCATGACCCTTTTGACCGATGGGAAGCGAAACTTCTTTGAAGCGCTGATTTGCCTTTCCAGGTTGCTTGGTTGGCCAAAAAGGGCGTATGCGTTTTTTCCTGAATATATTCAGGAAAAAACGCATACGCCCTTTTTGGCCAAGGGCATCATTGTCGACGTTTTGCCGCTTTTCATGTGCTTTAAAGGCGATTCGAATCTACCTCCTGAAATCTGTTTCCTGCAATTCTGCCTTGCTTTCAAATCCTCTTCGTTGCCTTCCCTCAATATATCTGTGGATGAGAGTTATCATTTATAACTCTGCGGGTTTGTGAATTGCAGTGTCCCTGAGCTCCATTTTTCAACTCGCTTTTTTGGGAGCTGGCCGCAAAAGCGCGGGATTGCCTCAGGCCCTATTCTGGTTCCTGGCGGCAGGCTGAGCCTGTGGTTAATTCTTCTTCCTGATGGGAAAATAGAGTGACCTGGGCCTGTCCCAACACCTAGATCTAGTCTCTCATTGGTTGCCCCTCTTCCCGTTCATCCTCAGGACAAATTGCAACCTGTAGGGAACAGGAGCTTAAAGGTGCTGATTCTCCAAGTAGGGAGATTGCTAGTAAAGTAGCTGGAAAGGCGAACCCGAGCACAAGGAGATGAGAAATTGGGTGCGTTTTAGAAACCTTTCAAAATCACACGGTGTACCATCTTCTGGGTTTCTCATGCATGTTTTCGATGTAGGAAGATGCCCTTGAACCTGGAGATTTGGGACCCATGGGATGGGTACCACACAGTATTACTTTAAAGGGTCTGCGTTTGCTCACCCAACCTCACCCAACCTCTCAGCCCCAAGAGTGTCCAACCTTATGTCTCATCCCGGTGTGGGTCTAGATATGGTCAATCCAGGTTGCATCACAGCCCCTGAACGAATTTTGTAAGAATTTCTCTCTCTTTCACTGTCTTTGTTTTACGGGTTTTTAAAAGTAATTTATTTTTATAATGGGGTTTAGCTGCTTTTCACGGCTGTGTTTATGCGGCTTTACACCCACTTGGCTCACTTCCAGAGAGATATCAATACATAGGTTTTACGATTCTTACTAGTCAGATATATTCTTGTGCGGTGAATAGGGGGTGTTGAGTCCAGTTCACTGAGCAAGGAGTAGGTCTTGTCTATTACATATTGGGTGTATGGAACAGTATCTGAGCGAATTTGAAACCCTTGTTTTATGCATCACCCCACCTCACCTTTCCCGTTAAGCAGCCATAGTGTGTTTTCTAAACCTGTGACTCTGTTCTGTTTTGTAATTCAGTTCAAGTGTAGCGGTTTTCACATTCCCTCTATAAGTGATAGCTTATGATAAGTGTCTTTTTCTGTGTGACTTATTTCACTTAGAATCGTCATACCTAAATCCACTCATCTTGCTTCTACTAGCCTTATGACATTGATTTCATGTCTGAGTGATATTCCTTTGTACATAAGGACCACAACTTCTTTATCCATTTTTCTCTTTCCTGGGATATTTAAGGTGTCATGAAGTGGAGGTTCTTGTCAACATAGCAGCCCTAAACATTGGGGTGCCTGTGTCTTGCTGATTTTTAGTTTTCCCAATTTATACTCCCATGAGTGGTCGTGCCCTATGCTCCCTAAGCTGTGTTTTTTCGATGTTTCAGGACACACCGTACACTTCTCCAGAGTGGCTGTTGGCAATTTACATCCCGCCCATCAGCGTAGCAAGGCTGCCATTTCTCCATGGCCTGTCCTGCATTTCTGGTTTTGACACTTTTTGCAGCATGACCCTTTTGACCGATGGGAAGCGAAACTTCTTTGAAGCGCTGATTTGCCTTTCCAGGTTGCTTGGTTGGCCAAAAAGGGCGTATGCGTTTTTTCCTGAATATATTCAGGAAAAAACGCATACGCCTTTTTTGGCCAAGGGCATCATTGTCGACGTTTTGCCGCTTTTCATGTGCTTTAAAGGCGATTCGAATCTACCTCCTGAAATCTGTTTCCTGCAATTCTGCCTTGCTTTCAAATCCTCTTCGTTGCCTTCCCTCAATATATCTGTGGATGAGAGTTATCATTTATAACTCTGCGGGTTTGTGAATTGCAGTGTCCCTGAGCTCCATTTTTCAACTCGCTTTTTTGGTAGCTGGCCGCAAAAGCGCGGGATTGCCTCAGGCCCTATTCTGGTTCCTGGCGGCAGGCTGAGCCTGTGGTTAATTCTTCTTCCTGATGGGAAAATAGAGTGACCTGTGCCTATCCCAACACCTAGATCTAGTCTCTCATTGGTTGCCCCTCTTCCCGTTCATCCTCAGGACAAATTGCAACCTGTAGGGAACAGGAGCTTAAAGGTGCTGATTCTCCAAGTAGGGAGATTGCTAGTAAAATAGCTGGAAAGGCGAACCCGAGCACAAGAAGATGAGAAATTGGGTGCGTTTTAGAAACCTTTCAAAATCACACGGTGTACCATCTTCTGGGTTTCTCATGCATGTTTTCGATGTAGGAAGATGCCCTTGAACCTGGAGATTTGGGACCCATGGGATGGGTCCCACACAGTATTACTTTAAAGGGTCTGCGTTTGCTCACCCAACCTCACCCAACCTCTCAGCCCCAAGAGTGTCCACCCTTATGTCTCATCCAGCTGTGGGTCTAGATATGGTCAATCCAGGTTGCATCACAGCCCCTGAACGAATTTTGTAAGAATTTCTCTCTCTTTCACTGTCTTTGTTTTACGGGTTTTTAAAAGTAATTTATTTTTATAATGGGGTTTAGCTGCTTTTCACGGCTGTGTTTATGCGGCTTTACACCCACTTGGCTCACTTCCAGAGAGATATCAATACATAGGTTTTACGATTCTTATTGTCAGATATATTCTTGTGCGGTGAATAGGGGGTGTTGAGTCCAGTTCACTGAGCAAGGAGTAGGTCTTGTCTATTACATATTGGGTGTATGGAACAGTATCTGAGCGAATTTGAAACCCTTGTTTTATGCATCACCCCACCTCACCTTTCCCGTTAAGCAGCCATAGTGTGTTTTCTAAACGTGTGACTCTGTTCTGTTTTGTAATTCAGTTCAAGTGTAGCGGTTTTTACATTCCCTCTATAAGTGATAGCTTATGATAAGTGTCTTTTTCTGTGTGACTTATTTCACTTAGAATCGTCATACCTAAATCCACTCATCTTGCTTCTACTAGCCTTATGACATTGATTTCATGTCTGAGTGATATTCCTTTGTTCATAAGGACCACAGCTTCTTTATCCATTTTTCTCTTTCCTGGGATATTTAAGGTGTCATGAAGTGGAGGTTCTTGTCAACATAGCAGCCCTAAACATTGGGGTGCCTGTGTCTTGCTGATTTTTAGTTTTCCCAATTTATACGCCCATGAGTGGACGTGCCCTATGCTCCCTAAGCTGTTTTTTTTCGATGTTTCAGGACACACCGTACACTTCTCCAGAGTGGCTGTTGGCAATTTACATCCCGCCCATCAGCGTAGCAAGGCTGCCATTTCTCCATGGCCTGTCCTGCATTTCTGGTTTTGACACTTTTTGCAGCATCACCCTTTTGACTGATGGGAAGCGAAACTTCTTTGAAGCGCTGATTTGCCTTTCCAGGTTGCTTGGTTGGCCAAAAAGGGCGTATGCGTTTTTTCCTGAATATATTCAGGAAAAAACGCATACGCCCTTTTTGGCCAAGGGCATCATTGTCGACGTTTTGCCGCTTTTCATGTGCTTTAAAGGCGATTCGAATCTACCTCCTGAAATCTGTTTCCTGCAATTCTGCCTTGCTTCCAAATCCTCTTCGTTGCCTTCCCTCAATATATCTGTGGATGAGAGTTATCATTTATAACTCTGCGGGTTTGTGAATTGCAGTGTCCCTGAGCTCCATTTTTCAACTCGCTTTTTTGGTAGCTGGCCGCAAAAGCGCGGGATTGCCTCAGGCCCTATTCTGGTTCCTGGCGGCAGGCTGAGCCTGTGGTTAATTCTTCTTCCTGATGGGAAAATAGAGTGACCTGGGCCTGTCCCAACACCTAGATCTAGTCTCTCATTGGTAGCCCCTCTTCCCGTTCATCCTCAGGACAAATTGCAACCTGTAGGGAACAGGAGCTTAAAGGTGCTGATTCTCCAAGTAGGGAGATTGCTAGTAAAATAGCTGGAAAGGCGAACCCGAGCACAAGAAGATGAGAAATGGGGTGCGTTTTAGAAACCTTTCAAAATCACACGGTGTACCATCTTCTGGGTTTCTCATGCATGTTTTCGATGTAGGAAGATGCCCTTGAACCTGGAGATTTGGGACCCATGGGATGGGTACCACACAGTATTACTTTAAAGGGTCTGCGTTTGCTCACCCAACCTCACCCAACCTCTCAGCCCCAAGAGTGTCCACCCTTATGTCTCATCCAGCTGTGGGTCTAGATATGGTCAATCCAGGTTGCATCACAGCCCCTGAACGAATTTTGTAAGAATTTCTCTCTCTTTCACTGTCTTTGTTTTACGGGTTTTTAAAAGTAATTTATTTTTATAATGGGGTTTAGCTGCTTTTCACGGCTGTGTTTATGCGGCTTTACACCCACTTGGCTCACTTCCAGAGAGATATCAATACATAGGTTTTAAGATTCTTACTAGTCAGATATATTCTTGTGCGGTGAATAGGGGGTGTTGAGTCCAGTTCACTGAGCAAGGAGTAGGTCTTGTCTATTACATATTGGGTGTATGGAACTGTATCTGAGCGAATTTGAAACCGTTGTTTTATGCATCACCCCACCTCACCTTTCCCGTTAAGCAGCCATAGTGAGTTTTCTAAACGTGTGACTCTGTTCTGTTTTGTAATTCAGTTCAAGTGTAGCGGTTTTTACATTCCCTCTATAAGTGATAGCTTATGATAAGTGTCTTTTTCTGTGTGACTTATTTCACTTAGAATCGTCGTACCTAAATCCACTCATCTTGCTTCTACTAGCCTTATGACATTGATTTCATGTCTGAGTGATATTCCTTTGTACATAAGGACCACAACTTCTTTATCCATTTTTCTCTTTCCTGGGATATTTAAGGTGTCATGAAGTGGAGGTTCTTGTCAACATAGCAGCCCTAAACATTGGGGTGCCTGTGTCTTGCTGATTTTTAGTTTTCCCAATTTATACGCCAATGAGTGGACGTGCCCTATGCTCCCTAAGCTGTGTTTTTTCGATGTTTCAGGACACACCGTACACTTCTCCAGAGTGGCTGTTGGCAATTTACATCCCGCCCATCAGCGTAGCAAGGCTGCCATTTCTCCATGGCCTGTCCTGCATTTCTGGTTTTGACACTTTTTGCAGCATGGCCCTTTTGACCGATGGGAAGCGAGACTTCTTTGTAGCGCTGATTTGCCTTTCCACTTTGCTTGGTTGGCCAAAAAGGGCGTATGCGTTTTTTCCTGAATATATTCAGGAAAAAACGCTTACGCCCTTTTTGGCCAAGGGCATCACTGTCGACGTTTTGCCACTTTTCTTGTGCTTTAAAGGCGATTCGAATCTACCTCCTGAAACTTGTTTCCTGCAATTCTGCCTTGCTTTCAAATCCTCTTCGTTGCCTTCCCTCAATATATTTGTGGACGAGAGTTATCATTTATAACTCAGCAGGTTTGTGAATTGCAGTGCCCCTGAGCTCCATTTTTCAACTGTCTTTTTTGGGAGCTGGCCGCAAAAGCACGGGATTGCCTCAGTCCCTATTCTGGTTCCTGGCGGCAGGCTGAGCCTGTGTTTAATTCTTCTTCCTGATGGGAAAATAGAGTGACCTGTGCCTGTCCCAACACCTAGATCTAGTCTCTCATTATTTGTCCCTCTTCCCGTTCATCCTCAGGACAAATTGCAACCTGTAGGGAACAGGAGCTTAAAGGTGCTGATTCTCCAAGTAGGGAGATTGCTAGTAAAGTAGCTGGAAAGGCGAACCCGAGCACAAGGAGATGAGAAATTGGGTGCGTTTTAGAAAACTTTCAAAATCACACGGTGTACCATCTTCTGGGTTTCTCATGCATGTTTTCGATGTAGGAAGATGCCTTTGAACCTGGAGATTTGGGACCCATGGGATGGGTACCACGCAGTATTACTTTAAAGGGTCTGAGTTTGCTCACCCAACCTCTCAGCCCCAAGAGTGTCCACCCTTATGTCTCATCCAGGTGTGTGTCTAGATATGGTCAATCCAGGTTGCATCACAGCCCCTGAACGAATTTTGTGAGAATTTCTCTCTCTTTCACTGTCTTTGTTTTACGGGTTTTTAAAAGTAATTTATTTTTATAATGGGGTTTAGCTGCTTTTCACGGCTGTGTTTATGCGGCTTTACACCCACTTGGCTCACTTCCAGAGAGATATCAATACATAGGTTTTACGATTCTTACTAGTCAGATATATTCTTGTGCGGTGAATAGGGGGTGTTGAGTCCAGTTCACTGAGCAAGGAGTACGTCTTGTCTATTACATATTGGGTGTATGGAACAGTATCTGAGCGAATTTGAAACCCTTGTTTTATGCATCACCCCACCTCATCTTTCCCGTTAAGCAGCCATAGTGTGTTTTCTAAACGTGTGACTCTGTTCTGTTTTGTAATTCAGTTCAAGTGTAGCGGTTTTTACATTCCCTCTATAAGTGATAGCTTATGATAAGTGTCTTTTTCTGTGTGACTTATTTCACTTAGAATCGTTATACCTAAATCCACTCATCTTGCTTCTACTAGCCTTATGACATTGATTTCATGTCTGAGTGATATTCCTTTGTACATAAGGACCACAACTTCTTTATCCATTTTTCTCTTTCCTGGGATATTTAAGGTGTCATGAAGTGGAGGTTCTTGTCAACATAGCAGCCCTAAACATTGGGGTGCCTGTGTCTTGCTGATTTTTAGTTTTCCCAATTTATACGCCCATGAGTGGTCGTGCCCTATGCTCCCTAAGCTGTGTTTTTTCGATGTTTCAGGACACACCGTACACTTCTCCAGAGTGGCTGTTGGCAATTTACATCCCGCCCATCAGCGTAGCAAGGCTGCCATTTCTCCATGGCCTGTCCTGCATTTCTGGTTTTGACACTTTTTGCAGCATGGCCCTTTTGCCCGATGGGAAGCGAGACTTCTTTGTAGCGCTGATTTGCCTTTCCAGGTTGCTTGGTTGGCCAAAAAGGGCGTATGCGTTTTTTCCTGAATATATTCAGGAAAAAACGCTTACGCCCTTTTTGGCCAAGGGCATCACTGTCGATGTTTTGCCACTTTTCATGTGCTTTAAAGGCGATTCGAATCTACCTCCTGAAACCTGTTTCCTGCAATTCTGCCTTGCTTTCAACTCCTCCACGTTGCCTTCCCTCAATATATTTGTGGACGAGAGTTATCATTTATAACTCAGCAGGTTTGTGAATTGCAGTGCCCCTGAGCTCCATTTTTCAACTGTCTTTTTTGGGAGCTGGCCGCAAAAGCTCGGGATTGCCTCAGGCCCTATTCTGGTTCCTGGCGGCAGGCTGAGCCTGTGTTTAATTCTTCTTCCTGATGGGAAAATAGAGTGACCTGTGCCTGTCCCAACACCTAGATCTAGTCTCTCATTTGTTTCCCCTCTTCCCGTTCATCCTCAGGACAAATTGCAACCTGTAGGGAACAGGAGGTTAAAGGTGCTGATTCTCCAAGTAGGGAGATTGCTAGTAAAGTAGCTGGAAAGGTGAACCCGAGCACAAGGAGATGAGAAATTGGGTGCGTTTTAGAAACCTTTCAAAATCAAACGGTGTACCATCTTCTGGGTTTCTCATGCATGTTTTCTATGTAGGAAGATGCCTTTGAACCTGGAGATTTGGGACCCATGGGATTGGTACCACGCAGTATTACTTTAAAGGGTCTGAGTTTGCTCACCCAACCTCACCCAACCTCTCAGCCCCAAGAGTGTCCACCCTTATGTCTCATCCCGGTGTGGGTCTAGATATGGTCAATCCAGGTTGCATCACAGCCCCTGAACGAATTTTGTAAGAATTTCTCTCTCTTTCACTGTCTTTGTTTTACGGGTTTTTAAAAGTAATTTATTTTTATAATGGTGTTTAGCTGCTTTTCACGGCTGTGTTTATGCGGCTTTACACCCACTTGGCTCACTTCCAGAGAGATATCAATACATAGGTTTTAAGATTCTTACTAGTCAGATATATTCTTGTGCGGTGAATAGGGGGTGTTGAGTCCAGTTCACTGAGCAAGGAGTAGGTCTTGTCTATTACATATTGGGTGTATGGAACGGTATCTGAGCGAATTTGAAATCCTTGTTTTATGCATCACCCCACCTCACCTTTCCCGTTAAGCAGCCATAGTGTGTTTTCTAAACGTGTGACTCTGTTCTGTTTTGTAATTCAGTTCAAGTGTAGCGGTTTTTATATTCCCTCTATAAGTGATAGCTTATGATAAGTGTCTTTTTCTGTGTGACTTATTTCACTTAGAATCATCGTACCTAAATCCACTCATCTTGCTTCTACTAGCCTTAAGACCTTGATTTCATGTCTGACTGATATTCCATTGTACATAAGGACCACAACTTCTTTATCCATTTTTTTCTTTCCTGGGATATTTAAGGTGTCATGAAGTGGAGGTTCTTGTCAACAGGGCAGCCCTAAACTTTGGGGTGCCTGTGTCTTGCTGATTTTTAGTTATCCCAATCTATACGCCCATGAGAGGACGTGCCCTATGCTCCCTAAGCTGTGTTTTTTCGATGTTTCAGGACACACCTTACACTTCTCCAGAGTGGCTGTTGGCAATTTACATCCCGCCCATCAGAGTAGCAAGGCTGCCATTTCTCCAGGGCCTGTCCTGCATTTCTGGTTTTGACACTTTTTGCAGCATGGCCCTTTTGACCGATGGGAAGCGAGACTTCTTTGTAGCGCTGATTAGCCTTTCCAGGTTGCTTGGTTGGCCAAACAGGGCGTATGCGTTTTTTCCTGAATATATTCAGGAAAAAACGCATAAGCCCTGTTTGGCCAAGGGCATCATTGTCGACGTTTTACCACTTTTCATGTGCTTTAAAGGCGATTCGAATCTACCTCCTGAAACCTGTTTCCTGCAATTCTGCCTTGCTTTCAAATCCTCTTCGTTGCCTTCCCTCAATATATCTGTGGATGAGAGTTATCATTTGTAGATCTGCGGGTTTGTGAATTGCAGTGTCCCTGATCTCCATTTTTCAACTGGCTTTTTTGGGAGCTGGCCGCAAAAGCGCGGGATTGCCTCAGGCCCTATTCTGCTTCTGATCGGCAGGCTGAGCCTGTGGTTAATTCTTTTTCCCGATGGGAAAATAGAGTGAGCTGTGCCTGTCCCAACACCTACATCTAGTCTCTCATTGGTTGCCCCTCTTCCCGTTCATCCTCAGGACAAATTGCAACCTGTAGGGAACAGGAGCTTAAAGGTGCTGATTCTCCAAGTAGGGAGATTGCTAGTAAAGTAGCTGGAAAGGCGAACCCGAGCACAAGGAGATGAGAAATTGGGTGCGTTTTAGAAACCTTTCAAAATCACACGGTGTACCATCTTCTGGGTTTCTCATGCATGTTTTCGATGTAGGAAGATGCCCTTGAACCTGGAGATTTGGGACCCATGGGATGGGTACCACACAGTATTACTTTAAAGGGTCTGCGTTTGCTCACCCAACCTCACCCAACCTCTCAGCCCCAAGAGTGTCCACCCTTATGTCTCATCCAGGTGTGGGTCTAGATATGGTCAATCCAGGTTGCATCACAGCCCCTGAACGAATTTTGTAATAATTTCTCTCGCTTTCACTGTCTTTGTTTTACGGGTTTTTAAAAGTAATTTATTTTTATAATGGGGTTTAGCTGCTTTTCACGGCTGTGTTTATGCAGCTTTACACCCACTTGACTCACTTCCAGACAGATATCAATACATAGGTTTTAAGATTCTTACTAGTCACATATATTCTTGTGCGGTGAATAGGGGGTGTTGAGTCCAGTTCACTGAGCAAGGAGTAGGTCTTGTCTATTACATATTGGGTGTATGGAACGGTATCTGAGCGAATTTGAAACCCTTGTTTTATGCATCACCCCACCTCACCTTTCCCGCTCAGCAGCCATAGTGTGTTTTCTAAACGTGTGACTCTGTTCTGTTTTGTAATTCAGTTCAAGTGTTGCGGTTTTTACATTCCCTCTATAAGTGATACCTTATGATAAGTGTCTTTTTCTGTGTGACTTATTTCACTTAGAATCGTCGTACCTAAATCCACTCATCTTGCTTCTACTAGCCTTATGACATTGATTTCATGTCTGAGGGATATTCCTTTGTATATAAGGACCACAACTTCTTTATCCATTTTTCTCTTTCCTGGGATATTTAAGGTGTCATGAAGTGGAGGTTCTTGTCAACATAGCAGCCCTAAACATTGGGGTGCCTGTGTCTTGCTGATTTTTAGTTTTCCCAATTTATATGCCCATGAGTGGACGTGCCCTATGCTCCCTAAGCTGTGTTTTTTCGATGTTTCAGGACACACCGTACATTTCTCCAGAGTGGCTTTTGGCAATTTACATCCCGCCCATCAGCGTAGCAAGGCTGCCATTTCTCCATGGCCTGTCCTGCATTTCTTGTTTTGACACTTTTTGCAGCATCACCCTTTTGACTGATGGGAAGCGAGACTTCTTTGAAGCGCTGATTTGCCTTTCCAGGTTGCTTGGTTGGCCAAAAAGGGCGTATGCGTTTTTTCCTGAATATATTCAGGAAAAAACGCATACGCCCTTTTTGGCCAAGGGCATCATTGTCGACGTTTTGCCGCATTTCATGTGCTTTAAAGGCGATTCGAATCTACCTCCTGAAATCTGTTTCCTGCAATTCTGCCTTGCTTTCAAATCCTCTTCGTTGCCTTCCCTCAATATATCTGTGGATGAGAGTTATCATTTATAACTCTGCGGGTTTGTGAATTGCAGTGTCCCTGAGCTCCATTTTTCAACTCGCTTTTTTGGTAGCTGGCCGCAAAAGCGCGGGATTGCCTCAGGCCCTATTCTGGTTCCTGGCGGCAGGCTGAGCCTGTGGTTAATTCTTCTTCCTGATGGGAAAATAGAGTGACCTGGGCCTGTCCCAACATCTAGATCTAGTCTCTCATTGGTTGCCCCTCTTCCCGTTCATCCTCAGGACAAATTGCAACCTGTAGGGAACAGGAGCTTAAAGGTGCTGATTCTCCAAGTAGGGAGATTGCTAGTAAAGTAGCTGGAAAGGCGAACCCGAGCACAAGAAGATGAGAAATGGGGTGCGTTTTAGAAACCTTTCAAAATCACACGGTGTACCATCTTCTGGGTTTCTCATGCATGTTTTCGATGTAGGAAGATGCCCTTGAACCTGGAGATTTGGGACCCATGGGATGGGTACCACGCAGTATTACTTTAAAGGGTCTGCGTTTGCTCACCCAACCTCACCCAACCTCTCAGCCCCAAGAGTGTCCACCCTTATGTCTCATCCCGGTGTGGGTCTAGATATGGTCAATCCGGGTTGCATCACAGCCCCTGAACGAATTTTGTAAGAATTTCTCTCTCTTTCACTGTCTTTGTTTTACGGGTTTTTAAAAGTAATTTATTTTTATAATGGGGTTTAGCTGCTTTTCACGGCTGTGTTTATGCGGCTTTACACCCACTTGGCTCACTTCCAGAGAGATATCAATACATAGGTTTTAAGATTCTTACTAGTCAGATATATTCTTGTGCGGTGAATAGGGGGTGTTGAGTCCAGTTCACTGAGCAAGGAGTAGGTCTTGTCTATTACATATTGGGTGTATGGAACGGTATCTGAGCGAATTTGAAACCGTTGTTTTATGCATCACCCCACCTCACCTTTCCCGTTAAGCAGCCATAGTGTGTTTTCTAAACGTGTGACTCTGTTATGTTTTGTAATTCATTTCAGGTGTAGCGGTTTTTACATTCCCTCTATAAGTGATAGCTTATGATAAGTGTCTTTTTCTGTGTCACTTATTTCACTTAGAATCGTCGTACCTAAATCCACTCATCTTGCTTCTACTAGCCTTATGACATTGATTTCATGTCTGAGGGATATTCCTTTGTATATAAGGACCACAACTTCTTTATCCATTTTTCTCTTTCCTGGGATATTTAAGGTGTCATGAAGTGGAGGTTCTTGTCAACATAGCAGCCCTAAACATTGGGGTGCCTGTGTCTTGCTGATTTTTAGTTTTCCCAATTTATACGCCAATGAGTGGACGTGCCCTATGCTCCCTAAGCTGTGTTTTTTCGATGTTTCAGGACACACCGTACACTTCTCCAGAGTGGCTGTTGGCAATTTACATCCCGCCCATCAGCGTAGCAAGGCTGCCATTTCTCCATGGCCTGTCCTGCATTTCTGGTTTTGACACTTTTTGCAGCATCACCCTTTTGACTGATGGGAAGCGAAACTTCTTTGAAGCGCTGATTTGCCTTTCCAGGTTGCTTGGTTGGCCAAACAGGGCGTATGCGTTTTTTCCTGAATATATTCAGGAAAAAACGCATACGCCCTGTTTGGCCAAGGGCATCATTGTCGACGTTTTGCTGCTTTTCATGTGCTTTAAAGGCGATTCGAATCTACCTCCTGAAATCTGTTTCCTGCAATTCTGCCTTGCTTTCAAATCCTCTTCGTTGCCTTCCCTCAATATATCTGTGGATGAGAGTTATCATTTATAACTCTGCGGGTTTGTGAATTGCAGTGTCCCTGAGCTCCATTTTTCAACTCGCTTTTTTGGGAGCTGGCCGCAAAAGCGCGGGATTGCCTCAGGCCCTATTCTGGTTCCTGGCGGCAGGCTGAGCCTGTGGTTAATTCTTCTTCCTGATGGGAAAATAGAGTGACCTGGGCCTGTCCCAACACCTAGATCTAGTCTCTCATTGGTTGCCCCTCTTCCCGTTCATCCTCAGGACAAATTGCAACCTGTAGGGAACAGGAGCTTAAAGGTGCTGATTCTCCAAGTAGGGAGATTGCTAGTAAAGTAGCTGGAAAGGCGAACCCGAGCACAAGGAGATGAGAAATTGGGTGCGTTTTAGAAACCTTTCAAAATCACATGGTGTACCATCTTCTGGGTTTCTCATGCATGTTTTCGATGTAGGAAGATGCCCTTGAACCTGGAGATTTGGGACCCATGGGATGGGTACCACACAGTATTACTTTAAAGGGTCTGCGTTTGCTCACCCAACCTCACCCAACCTCTCAGCCCCAAGAGTGTCCAACCTAATGTCTCATCCCGGTGTGGGTCTAGATATGGTCAATCCAGGTTGCATCACAGCCCCTGAACGAATTTTGTAAGAATTTCTCTCTCTTTCACTGTCTTTGTTTTACGGGTTTTTAAAAGTAATTTATTTTTATAATGGGGTTTAGCTGCTTTTCACGGCTGTGTTTATGCGGCTTTACACCCACTTGGCTCACTTCCAGAGAGATATCAATACATAGGTTTTACGATTCTTACTAGTCAGATATATTCTTGTGCGGTGAATAGGGGGTGTTGAGTCCAGTTCACTGAGCAAGGAGTAGGTCTTGTCTATTACATATTGGGTGTATGGAACGGTATCTGAGCGAATTTGAAACCCTTGTTTTATGCATCACCCCACCTCACCTTTCCCGTTAAGCAGCCATAGTTTGTTTTCTAAACGTGTGACTCTGTTCTGTTTTGTAATTCAGTTCAAGTGTAGCGGTTTTTACATTCCCTCTATAAGTGATAGCTTATGATAAGTGTCTTTTTCTGTGTGACTTATTTCACTTAGAATCGTCATACCTAAATCCACTCATCTTGCTTCTACTAGCCTTATGACATTGATTTCATGTCTGAGTGATATTCCTTTGTACATAAGGACCACAACTTCTTTATCCATTTTTCTCTTTCCTGGGATATTTAAGGTGTCATGAAGTGGAGGTTCTTGTCAACATAGCAGCCCTAAACATTGGGGTGCCTGTGTCTTGCTGATTTTTAGTTTTCCCAATTTATACGCCCATGAGTGGAGGTGCCCTATGCTCCCTAAGCTGTGTTTTTTCGATGTTTCAGGACACACCGTACACTTCTCCAGAGTGGCTGTTGGCAATTTACATCCCGCCCATCAGCGTAGCAAGGCTGCCATTTCTCCATGGCCTGTCCTGCATTTCTGGTTTTGACACTTTTTGCAGCATGACCCTTTTGACCGATGGGAAGCGAAACTTCTTTGAAGCGCTGATTTGCCTTTCCAGGTTGCTTGGTTGGCCAAAAAGGGCGTATGCGTTTTTTCCTGAATATATTCAGGAAAAAACGCATACGCCCTTTTTGGCCAAGGGCATCATTGTCGACGTTTTGCCGCTTTTCATGTGCTTTAAAGGCGATTCGAATCTACCTCCTGAAATCTGTTTCCTGCAATTCTGCCTTGCTTTCAAATCCTCTTCGTTGCCTTCCCTCAATATATCTGTGGATGAGAGTTATCATTTATAACTCTGCGGGTTTGTGAATTGCAGTGTCCCTGAGCTCCATTTTTCAACTCGCTTTTTTGGGAGCTGGCCGCAAAAGCGCGGGATTGCCTCAGGCCCTATTCTGGTTCCTGGCGGCAGGCTGAGCCTGTGGTTAATTCTTCTTCCTGATGGGAAAATAGAGTGACCTGGGCCTGTCCCAACACCTAGATCTAGTCTCTCATTGGTTGCCCCTCTTCCCGTTCATCCTCAGGACAAATTGCAACCTGTAGGGAACAGGAGCTTAAAGGTGCTGATTCTCCAAGTAGGGAGATTGCTAGTAAAGTAGCTGGAAAGGCGAACCCGAGCACAAGGAGATGAGAAATTGGGTGCGTTTTAGAAACCTTTCAAAATCACACGGTGTACCATCTTCTGGGTTTCTCATGCATGTTTTCGATGTAGGAAGATGCCCTTGAACCTGGAGATTTGGGACCCATGGGATGGGTACCACGCAGTATTACTTTAAAGGGTCTGCGTTTGCTCACCCAACCTCACCCAACCTCTCAGCCCCAAGAGTGTCCAACCTTATGTCTCATCCCGGTGTGGGTCTAGATATGGTCAATCCAGGTTGCATCACAGCCCCTGAACGAATTTTGTAAGAATTTCTCTCTCTTTCACTGTCTTTGTTTTACGGGTTTTTAAAAGTAATTTATTTTTATAATGGGGTTTAGCTGCTTTTCACGGCTGTGTTTATGCGGCTTTACACCCACTTGGCTCACTTCCAGAGAGATATCAATACATAGGTTTTACGATTCTTACTAGTCAGATATATTCTTGTGCGGTGAATAGGGGGTGTTGAGTCCAGTTCACTGAGCAAGGAGTAGGTCTTGTCTATTACATATTGGGTGTATGGAACGGTATCTGAGCGAATTTGAAACCCTTGTTTTATGCATCACCCCACCTCACCTTTCCCGTTAAGCAGCCATAGTGTGTTTTCTAAACCTGTGACTCTGTTCTGTTTTGTAATTCAGTTCAAGTGTAGCGGTTTTTACATTCCCTCTATAAGTGATAGTTTATGATAAGTGTCTTTTTCTGTGTGACTTATTTCACTTAGAATCGTCATACCTAAATCCACTCATCTTGCTTCTACTAGCCTTATGACATTGATTTCATGTCTGAGTGATATTCCTTTGTACATAAGGACCACAACTTCTTTATCCATTTTTCTCTTTCCTGGGATATTTAAGGTGTCATGAAGTGGAGGTTCTTGTCAACATAGCAGCCCTAAACATTGGGGTGCCTGTGTCTTGCTGATTTTTAGTTTTCCCAATTTATACTCCCATGAGTGGTCGTGCCCTATGCTCCCTAAGCTGTGTTTTTTCGATGTTTCAGGACACACCGTACACTTCTCCAGAGTGGCTGTTGGCAATTTACATCCCGCCCATCAGCGTAGCAAGGCTGCCATTTCTCCATGGCCTGTCCTGCATTTCTGGTTTTGACACTTTTTGCAGCATGACCCTTTTGACCGATGGGAAGCGAAACTTCTTTGAAGCGCTGATTTGCCTTTCCAGGTTGCTTGGTTGGCCAAAAAGGGCGTATGCGTTTTTTCCTGAATATATTCAGGAAAAAACGCATACGCCTTTTTTGGCCAAGGGCATCATTGTCGACGTTTTGCCGCTTTTCATGTGCTTTAAAGGCGATTCGAATCTACCTCCTGAAATCTGTTTCCTGCAATTCTGCCTTGCTTTCAAATCCTCTTCGTTGCCTTCCCTCAATATATCTGTGGATGAGAGTTATCATTTATAACTCTGCGGGTTTGTGAATTGCAGTGTCCCTGAGCTCCATTTTTCAACTCGCTTTTTTGGTAGCTGGCCGCAAAAGCGCGGGATTGCCTCAGGCCCTATTCTGGTTCCTGGCGGCAGGCTGAGCCTGTGGTTAATTCTTCTTCCTGATGGGAAAATAGAGTGACCTGTGCCTGTCCCAACACCTAGATCTAGTCTCTCATTGGTTGCCCCTCTTCCCGTTCATCCTCAGGACAAATTGCAACCTGTAGGGAACAGGAGCTTAAAGGTGCTGATTCTCCAAGTAGGGAGATTGCTAGTAAAATAGCTGGAAAGGCGAACCCGAGCACAAGAAGATGAGAAATTGGGTGCGTTTTAGAAACCTTTCAAAATCACACGGTGTACCATCTTCTGGGTTTCTCATGCATGTTTTCGATGTAGGAAGATGCCCTTGAACCTGGAGATTTGGGACCCATGGGATGGGTCCCACACAGTATTACTTTAAAGGGTCTGCGTTTGCTCACCCAACCTCACCCAACCTCTCAGCCCCAAGAGTGTCCACCCTTATGTCTCATCCAGCTGTGGGTCTAGATATGGTCAATCCAGGTTGCATCACAGCCCCTGAACGAATTTTGTAAGAATTTCTCTCGCTTTCACTGTCTTTGTTTTACGGGTTTTTAAAAGTAATTTATTTTTATAATGGGGTTTAGCTGCTTTTCACGGCTGTGTTTATGCAGCTTTACACCCACTTGACCCACTTCCTGACAGATATCAATACATAGGTTTTAAGATTCTTACTAGTCACATATATTCTTGTGCGGTGAATAGGGGGTGTTGAGTCCTGTTCACTGAGCAAGGCGTAGGTCTTGTCTATTACATATTGGGTGTATGGAACGGTATCTGAGCGAATTTGAAACCCTTGTTTTATGCCTCACCCCACCTCCCCTTTCCCGTTAAGCAGCCATAGTGTGTTTTCTAAACGTGTGACTCTGTTCTGTTTTGTAATTCAGTTCAAGTGTAGCGGTTTTTACATTCCCTCTATAAGTGATAGCTTATGATAAGTGTCTTTTTCTGTGTGACTTATTTCACTTAGAATCGTCGTACCTAAATCCACTCATCTTGCTTCTACTAGCCTTATGACATTGATTTCATGTCTGAGTGATATTCCATTGTACATAAGGACCACAACTTCTTTATCCATTTTTCTCTTTCCTGGGATATTTAAGGTGTCATGAAGTGGAGGTTCTTGTCAACAGAGCAGCCCTAAACTTTGGGGTGCCTGTGTCTTGCTGATTTTTAGTTATCCCAATCTATACGCCCATGAGAGGACGTGCCCTATGCTCCCTAAGCTGTGTTTTTTCGATGTTTCAGGACACACCTTACACTTCTCCAGAGTGGCTGTTGGCAATTTACATCCCGCCCATCAGCGTAGCAAGGCTGCCATTTCTCCATGGCCTGTCCTGCATTTCTGGTTTTGACACTTTTTGCAGCATGGCCCTTTTGACCGATGGGAAGCGAGACTTCTTTGTAGCGCTGATTAGCCTTTCCAGGTTGCTTGGTTGGCCAAAAAGGGCGTATGCGTTTTTTCCTGAATATATTCAGGAAAAAACGCATACGCCCTGTTTGGCCAAGGGCATTATTGTCGACGTTTTACCACTTTTCATGTGCTTTTAAGGCGATTTGAATCTACCTCCTGAAACCTGTTTCCTGCAATTCTGCCTTGCTTTCAAATCCTCTTCGTTGCCTTCCCTCAATATATCTGTGGATGAGAGTTATCATTTATAGCTCTGCGGGTTTGTGAATTGCAGTGTCCCTGAGCTCCATTTTTCAACTGGCTTTTTTGGGAGCTGGCCGCAAAAGCGCGGAATTGCCTCAGGCCCTATTCTGCTTCTGGGCGGCAGGCTGAGCCTGTGGTTAATTCTTCTTACCGATGGGAAAATAGAGTGAGCTGTGCCTGTCCCAACACCTACATCTAGTCTCTCATTGGTTGCCCCTCTTCCCGTTCATCCTCAGGACAAATTGCAACCTGTAGGGAACAGGAGCTTAAAGGTGCTGATTCTCCAAGTAGGGAGATTGCTAGTAAAGTAGCTGGAAAGGTGAACCCGAGCACAAGGAGATGAGAAATGAGGTGCGTATTAGAAACCTTTCAAAATCACACGGTGTACCATCTTCTGGGTTTCTCATGCATGTTTTCGATGTAGGAAGATGCCCTTGAACCTGGAGATTTGGGACCCATGGGATGGGTACCAGGCAGTATTACTTTAAAGGGTCTGCGTTTGCTCACCCAACCTCACCCAACCTTTCAGCCCCAAGAGTGTCCACCCTTATGTCTCATCCAGCTGTGGGTCTAGATATGGTCAATCCAGGTTGCATCACAGCCTCTGAACGAATTTTGTAAGAATTTCTCTCTCTTTCACTGTCTTTGTTTTACGGGTTTTTAAAAGTAATTTATTTTTATAATGGGGTTTAGCTGCTTTTCACGGCTGTGTTTATGCGGCTTTACACCCACTTGACTCACTTCCAGACAGATATCAATACATAGGTTTTAAGATTCTTACTAGTCACATATATTCTTGTGCGGTGAATAGGGGGTGTTGAGTCCTGTTCACTGAGCAAGGAGTAGGTCTTGTCTATTACATATTGGGTGTATGGAACGGTATCTGAGCGAATTTGAAACCCTTGTTTTATGCATCACCCCACCTCACCTTTTCCGTTAACAAGCCATAGTGTGTTTTCTAAACGTGTGACTCTGTTCTGTTTTGTAATTCAGTTCAAGTGTAGCGGTTTTTACATTCCCTCTATAAGTGATAGCTTATGATAAGTGTCTTTTTCTGTGTGACTTATTTCACTTAGAATCGTCGTACCTAAATCCACTCATCTTGCTTCTACTAGCCTTATGACATTGATTTCATGTCTGAGTGATATTCCATTGTACATAAGGACCACAACTTCTTTATCCATTTTTCTCTTTCCTGGGATATTTAAGGTGTCATGAAGTGGAGGTTCTTGTCAACAGAGCAGCCCTAAACTTTGGGGTGCCTGTGTCTTGCTGATTTTTAGTTTTCCCAATTTATACGCCCATGAGAGGACGTGCCCTATGCTCCTAGAGCTGTGTTTTTTCGATGTTTCAGGACACACCTTACACTTCTCCAGAGTGGCTGTTGGCAATTTACATCCCGCCCATCAGCGTAGCAAGGCTGCCATTTCTCCAGGGCCTGTCCTGCATTTCTGGTTTTGACACTTTTTGCAGCATGGCCCTTTTGACCGATGGGAAGCGAGACTTCTTTGTAGCGCTGATTAGCCTTTCCAGGTTGCTTGGTTGGCCAAACAGGGCGTATGCGTTTTTTCCTGAATATATTCAGGAAAAAACGCATACGCCCTGTTTGGCCAAGGGCATCATTGTCGACGTTTTACCACTTTTCATGTGCTTTAAAGGCGATTCGAATCTACCTCCTGAAACCTGTTTCCTGCAATCCTGCCTTGCTTTCAAATCCTCTTCGTTGCCTTCCCTCAATATATCTGTGGATGAGAGTTATCATTTATAGCTCTGCGGGTTTGTGAATTGCAGTGTCCCTGAGCTCCATTTTTCAACTGGCTTTTTTGGGAGCTGGCCGCAAAAGCGCGGGATTGCCTCAGGCCCTATTCAGCTTCTGGCCGGCAGGCTGAGCCTGTGGTTAATTCTTCTTCCCGATGGGAAAATAGAGTGACCTGTGCCTGTCCCAACACCAAGATCTAGTCTCTCATTGGTTTCCCCTCTTCCCGTTCATCCTCAGGACAAATTGCAACCTGTAGGGAACAGGAGCTTAAAGGTGCTGATTCTCCAAGTAGGGAGATTGCTAGTAAAGTAGCTGGAAAGGCAAACCCGAGCACAAGGAGATGAGAAATGAGGTGCGTATTAGAAACCTTTCAAAATCACACGGTGTACCATCTTCTGGGTTTCTCATGCATGTTTTCGATGTAGGAAGATGCCCTTGAACCTGGAGATTTGGGACCCATGGGATGGATACCAGGCAGTATTACTTTAAAGGGTCTGCGTTTGCTCACCCAACCTCACCCAACCGTTCAGCCCCAAGAGTGTCCACCCTTATGTCTCATCCAGCTGTGGGTCTAGATATGGTCAATCCAGGTTGCATCAGAGCCTCTGAACGAATTTTGTAATAATTTCTCTCGCTTTCACTGTCTTTGTTTTACGGGTTTTTAAAAGTAATTTATTTTTATAATGGGGTTTAGCTGCTTTTCACGGCTGTGTTTATGCAGCTTTACACCCACTTGACTCACTTCCAGACAGATATCAATACATAGGTTTTAAGATTCTTACTAGTCACATATATTCTTGTGCGGTGAATAGGGGGTGTTGAGTCCAGTTCACTGAGCAAGGAGTAGGTCTTGTCTATTACATATTGGGTGTATGGAACGGTATCTGAGCGAATTTGAAACCCTTGTTTTATGCCTCACCCCACCTCACCTTTCCCGTTAAGCAGCCATAGTGTGTTTTCTAAACCTGTGACTCTGTTCTCTTTTGTAATTCAGTTCAAGTGTAGCGGTTTTTACATTCCCTCTCTAAGTGATAGCTTATGATAAGTGTCTTTTTCTGTGTGACTTATTTCACTTAGAATCATCGTACCTAAATCCGCTCATCTTGCTTCTACTAGCGTTATGACATTGATTTCATGTCTGAGTGATATTCCATTGTACATAAGGACCACAACTTCTTTATCCATTTTTCTCTTTCCTGGGATATTTAAGGTGTCATGAAGTGGAGGTTCTTGTCAACAGAGCAGCCCTAAACTTTGGGGTACCTGTGTCTTGCTGATTTTTAGTTTTCCCAATTTATACGCCCATGAGAGGACGTGCCCTATGCTCCCTAAGCTGTGTTTTTTCGATGTTTCAGGACACACCGTACACTTCTCCAGAGTGGCTGTTGGCAATTTACATCCCGCCCATCAGCGTAGCAAGGCTGCCATTTCTCCATGGCCTGTCCTGCATTTCTGGTTTTGACACTTTTTGCAGCATGGCCCTTTTGACCGATGGAAACGAGACTTCTTTGTAGCGCTGATTAGCCTTTCCAGGTTGCTTGGTTGGCCAAAAAGGGCGTATGCGTTTTTTCCTGAATATATTCAGGAAAAAACGCATACGCCCTGTTTGGCCAAGGGCATTATTGTCGACGTTTTACCACTTTTCATGTGCTTTTAAGGCGATTTGAATCTACCTCCTGAAACCTGTTTCCTGCAATTCTGCCTTGCTTTCAAATCCTCTTCGTTGCCTTCCCTCAATATATCTGTGGATGAGAGTTATCATTTATAGCTCTGCGGGTTTGTGAATTGCAGTGTCCCTGAGCTCCATTTTTCAACTGGCTTTTTTGGGAGCTGGCCGCAAAAGCGCGGAATTGCCTCAGGCCCTATTCTGCTTCTGGGCAGCAGGCTGAGCCTGTGGTTAATTCTTCTTACCGATGGGAAAATAGAGTGAGCTGTGCCTGTCCCAACACCTATATCTAGTCTCTCATTGGTTGCCCCTCTTCCCGTTCATCCTCAGGACAAATTGCAACCTGTAGGGAACAGGAGCTTAAAGGTGCTGATTCTCCAAGTAGGGAGATTTCTAGTAAAATAGCTGGAAAGGCGAACCCGAGCACAAGGAGATGAGAAATGAGGTGCGTATTAGAAACCTTTGAAAATCACACGGTGTACCATCTTCTGGGTTTCTCATGCATGTTTTCGATGTAGGAAGATGCCCTTGAACCTGGAGATTTGGGACCCATGGGATGGGTACCAGGCAGTATTACTTTAAAGGGTCTGCGTTTGCTCACCCAACCTCACCCAACCTTTCAGCCCCAAGAGTGTCCACCCTTATGTCTCATCCAGCTGTGGGTCTAGATATGGTCAATCCAGGTTGCATCACAGCCTCTGAACGAATTTTGTAAGAATTTCTCTCTCTTTCACTGTCTTTGTTTTACGGGTTTTTAAAAGTAATTTATTTTTATAATGGGGTTTAGCTGCTTTTCACGGCTGTGTTTATGCAGCTTTACACCCACTTGACCCACTTCCTGACAGATATCAATACATAGGTTTTAAGATTCTTACTAGTCACATATATTCTTGTGCGGTGAATAGGGGGTGTTGAGTCCTGTTCACTGAGCAAGGCGTAGGTCTTGTCTATTACATATTGGGTGTATGGAACGGTATCTGAGCGAATTTGAAACCCTTGTTTTATGCCTCACCCCACCTCACCTTTCCCGTTAAGCAGCCATAGTGTGTTTTCTAAACGTGTGACTCTGTTCTGTTTTGTAATTCAGTTCAAGTGTAGCGGTTTTTACATTCCCTCTATAAGTGATAGCTTATGATAAGTGTCTTTTTCTGTGTGACTTATTTCACTTAGAATCGTCGTACCTAAATCCACTCATCTTGCTTCTACTAGCCTTATGACATTGATTTCATGTCTGAGTGATATTCCATTGTACATAAGGACCACAACTTCTTTATCCATTTTTCTCTTTCCTGGGATATTTAAGGTGTCATGAAGTGGAGGTTCTTGTCAACAGAGCAGCCCTAAACTTTGGGGTGCCTGTGTCTTGCTGATTTTTAGTTATCCCAATCTATACGCCCATGAGAGGACGTGCCCTATGCTCCCTAAGCTGTGTTTTTTCGATGTTTCTGGACACACCTTACACTTCTCCAGAGTGGCTGTTGGCAATTTACATCCCGCCCATCAGCGTAGCAAGGCTGCCATTTCTCCATGGCCTGTCCTGCATTTGTGGTTTTGACACTTTTTGCAGCATGGCCCTTTTGACCGATGGGAAGCGAGACTTCTTTGTAGCGCTGATTAGCCTTTCCAGGTTGCTTGGTTGGCCAAAAAGGGCGTATGCGTTTTTTCCTGAATATATTCAGGAAAAAACGCATACGCCCTGTTTGGCCAAGGGCATTATTGTCGACGTTTTACCACTTTTCATGTGCTTTTAAGGCGATTTGAATCTACCTCCTGAAACCTGTTTCCTGCAATTCTGCCTTGCTTTCAAATCCTCTTCGTTGCCTTCCCTCAATATATCTGTGGATGAGAGTTATCATTTATAGCTCTGCGGGTTTGTGAATTGCAGTTTCCCTGAGCTCCATTTTTCAACTGGCTTTTTTGGGAGCTGGCCGCAAAAGCGCGGAATTGCCTCAGGCCCTATTCTGCTTCTGGGCGGCAGGCTGAGCCTGTGGTTAATTCTTCTTACCGATGGGAAAATAGAGTGAGCTGTGCCTGTCCCAACACCTACATCTAGTCTCTCATTGGTTGCCCCTCTTCCCGTTCATCCTCAGGACAAATTGCAACCTGTAGGGAACAGGAGCTTAAAGGTGCTGATTCTCCAAGTAGGGAGATTGCTAGTAAAGTAGCTGGAAAGGTGAACCCGAGCACAAGGAGATGAGAAATGAGGTGCGTATTAGAAACCTTTCAAAATCACACGGTGTACCATCTTCTGGGTTTCTCATGCATGTTTTCGATGTAGGAAGATGCCCTTGAACCTGGAGATTTGGGACCCATGGGATGGGTACCAGGCAGTATTACTTTAAAGGGTCTGCGTTTGCTCACCCAACCTCACCCAACCTTTCAGCCCCAAGAGTGTCCACCCTTATGTCTCATCCAGCTGTGGGTCTAGATATGGTCAATCCAGGTTGCATCACAGCCTCTGAACGAATTTTGTAAGAATTTCTCTCTCTTTCACTGTCTTTGTTTTACGGGTTTTTAAAAGTAATTTATTTTTATAATGGGGTTTAGCTGCTTTTCACGGCTGTGTTTATGCGGCTTTACACCCACTTGACTCACTTCCAGACAGATATCAATACATAGGTTTTAAGATTCTTACTAGTCACATATATTCTTGTGCGGTGAATAGGGGGTGTTGAGTCCTGTTCACTGAGCAAGGAGTAGGTCTTGTCTATTACATATTGGGTGTATGGAACGGTATCTGAGCGAATTTGAAACCCTTGTTTTATGCCTCACCCCACCTCACCTTTCCCGTTAAGCAGCCATAGTGTGTTTTCTAAACGTGTGACTCTGTTCTGTTTTGTAATTCAGTTCAAGTGTAGCGGTTTTTACATTCCCTCTATAAGTGATAGCTTATGATAAGTGTCTTTTTCTGTGTGACTTATTTCACTTAGAATCGTCGTACCTAAATCCACTCATCTTGCTTCTACTAGCCTTATGACATTGATTTCATGTCTGAGTGATATTCCATTGTACATAAGGACCACAACTTCTTTATCCATTTTTCTCTTTCCTGGGATATTTAAGGTGTCATGAAGTGGAGGTTCTTGTCAACAGAGCAGCCCTAAACTTTGGGGTGCCTGTGTCTTGCTGATTTTTAGTTTTCCCAATTTATACGCCCATGAGAGGACGTGCCCTATGCTCCTAGAGCTGTGTTTTTTCGATGTTTCAGGACACACCTTACACTTCTCCAGAGTGGCTGTTGGCAATTTACATCCCGCCCATCAGCGTAGCAAGGCTGCCATTTCTCCAGGGCCTGTCCTGCATTTCTGGTTTTGACACTTTTTGCAGCATGGCCCTTTTGACCGATGGGAAGCGAGACTTCTTTGTAGCGCTGATTAGCCTTTCCAGGTTGCTTGGTTGGCCAAACAGGGCGTATGCGTTTTTTCCTGAATATATTCAGGAAAAAACGCATACGCCCTGTTTGGCCAAGGGCATCATTGTCGACGTTTTACCACTTTTCATGTGCTTTAAAGGCGATTCGAATCTACCTCCTGAAACCTGTTTCCTGCAATCCTGCCTTGCTTTCAAATCCTCTTCGTTGCCTTCCCTCAATATATCTGTGGATGAGAGTTATCATTTATAGCTCTGCGGGTTTGTGAATTGCAGTGTCCCTGAGCTCCATTTTTCAACTGGCTTTTTTGGGAGCTGGCCGCAAAAGCGCGGGATTGCCTCAGGCCCTATTCAGCTTCTGGCCGGCAGGCTGAGCCTGTGGTTAATTCTTCTTCCCGATGGGAAAATAGAGTGACCTGTGCCTGTCCCAACACCAAGATCTAGTCTCTCATTGGTTTCCCCTCTTCCCGTTCATCCTCAGGACAAATTGCAACCTGTAGGGAACAGGAGCTTAAAGGTGCTGATTCTCCAAGTAGGGAGATTGCTAGTAAAGTAGCTGGAAAGGCAAACCCGAGCACAAGGAGATGAGAAATGAGGTGCGTATTAGAAACCTTTCAAAATCACACGGTGTACCATCTTCTGGGTTTCTCATGCATGTTTTCGATGTAGGAAGATGCCCTTGAACCTGGAGATTTGGGACCCATGGGATGGATACCAGGCAGTATTACTTTAAAGGGTCTGCGTTTGCTCACCCAACCTCACCCAACCGTTCAGCCCCAAGAGTGTCCACCCTTATGTCTCATCCAGCTGTGGGTCTAGATATGGTCAATCCAGGTTGCATCAGAGCCTCTGAACGAATTTTGTAATAATTTCTCTCGCTTTCACTGTCTTTGTTTTACGGGTTTTTAAAAGTAATTTATTTTTATAATGGGGTTTAGCTGCTTTTCACGGCTGTGTTTATGCGGCTTTACACCCACTTGACTCACTTCCAGACAGATATCAATACATAGGTTTTAAGATTCTTACTAGTCACATATATTCTTGTGCGGTGAATAGGGGGTGTTGAGTCCAGTTCACTGAGCAAGGAGTAGGTCTTGTCTATTACATATTGGGTGTATGGAACGGTATCTGAGCGAATTTGAAACCCTTGTTTTATGCCTCACCCCACCTCACCTTTCCCGTTAAGCAGCCATAGTGTGTTTTCTAAACGTGTGACTCTGTTCTGTTTTGTAATTCAGTTCAAGTGTAGCGGTTTTTACATTCCCTCTATAAGTGATAGCTTATGATAAGTGTCTTTTTCTGTGTGACTTATTTCACTTAGAATCGTCGTACCTAAATCCACTCATCTTGCTTCTACTAGCCTTATGACATTGATTTCATGTCTGAGTGATATTCCATTGTACATAAGGACCACAACTTCTTTATCCATTTTTCTCTTTCCTGGGATATTTAAGGTGTCATGAAGTGGAGGTTCTTGTCAACAGAGCAGCCCTAAACTTTGGGGTGCCTGTGTCTTGCTGATTTTTAGTTTTCCCAATTTATACGCCCATGAGAGGACGTGCCCTATGCTCCTAGAGCTGTGTTTTTTCGATGTTTCAGGACACACCTTACACTTCTCCAGAGTGGCTGTTGGCAATGTACATCCCGCCCATCAGCGTAGCAAGGCTGCCATTTCTCCAGGGCCTGTCCTGCATTTCTGGTTTTGACACTTTTTGCAGCATGGCCCTTTTGACCGATGGGAAGCGAGACTTCTTTGTAGCGCTGATTAGCCTTTCCAGGTTGCTTGGTTGGCCAAACAGGGCGTATGCGTTTTTTCCTGAATATATTCAGGAAAAAACGCATACGCCCTGTTTGGCCAAGGGCATCATTGTCGACGTTTTACCACTTTTCATGTGCTTTAAAGGCGATTCGAATCTACCTCCTGAAACCTGTTTCCTGCAATCCTGCCTTGCTTTCAAATCCTCTTCGTTGCCTTCCCTCAATATATCTGTGGATGAGAGTTATCATTTATAGCTCTGCGGGTTTGTGAATTGCAGTGTCCCTGAGCTCCATTTTTCAACTGGCTTTTTTGGGAGCTGGCCGCAAAAGCGCGGGATTGCCTCAGGCCCTATTCAGCTTCTGGCCGGCAGGCTGAGCCTGTGGTTAATTCTTCTTCCCGATGGGAAAATAGAGTGACCTGTGCCTGTCCCAACACCAAGATCTAGTCTCTCATTGGTTTCCCCTCTTCCCGTTCATCCTCAGGACAAATTGCAACCTGTAGGGAACAGGAGCTTAAAGGTGCTGATTCTCCAAGTAGGGAGATTGCTAGTAAAGTAGCTGGAAAGGCAAACCCGAGCACAAGGAGATGAGAAATGAGGTGCGTATTAGAAACCTTTCAAAATCACACGGTGTACCATCTTCTGGGTTTCTCATGCATGTTTTCGATGTAGGAAGATGCCCTTGAACCTGGAGATTTGGGACCCATGGGATGGATACCAGGCAGTATTACTTTAAAGGGTCTGCGTTTGCTCACCCAACCTCACCCAACCGTTCAGCCCCAAGAGTGTCCACCCTTATGTCTCATCCAGCTGTGGGTCTAGATATGGTCAATCCAGGTTGCATCAGAGCCTCTGAACGAATTTTGTAATAATTTCTCTCGCTTTCACTGTCTTTGTTTTACGGGTTTTTAAAAGTAATTTATTTTTATAATGGGGTTTAGCTGCTTTTCACGGCTGTGTTTATGCAGCTTTACACCCACTTGACTCACTTCCAGACAGATATCAATACATAGGTTTTAAGATTCTTACTAGTCACATATATTCTTGTGCGGTGAATAGGGGGTGTTGAGTCCAGTTCACTGAGCAAGGAGTAGGTCTTGTCTATTACATATTGGGTGTATGGAACGGTATCTGAGCGAATTTGAAACCCTTGTTTTATGCCTCACCCCACCTCACCTTTCCCGTTAAGCAGCCATAGTGTGTTTTCTAAACGTGTGACTCTGTTCTGTTTTGTAATTCAGTTCAAGTGTAGCGGTTTTTACATTCCCTCTCTAAGTGATAGCTTATGATAAGTGTCTTTTTCTGTGTGACTTATTTCACTTAGAATCATCGTACCTAAATCCACTCATCTTGCTTCTACTAGCGTTATGACATTGATTTCATGTCTGAGTGATATTCCATTGTACATAAGGACCACAACTTCTTTATCCATTTTTCTCTTTCCTGGGATATTTAAGGTGTCATGAAGTGGAGGTTCTTGTCAACAGAGCAGCCCTAAACTTTGGGGTACCTGTGTCTTGCTGATTTTTAGTTTTCCCAATTTATACGCCCATGAGAGGACGTGCCCTATGCTCCCTAAGCTGTGTTTTTTCGATGTTTCAGGACACACCGTACACTTCTCCAGAGTGGCTGTTGGCAATTTACATCCCGCCCATCAGCGTAGCAAGGCTGCCATTTCTCCATGGCCTGTCCTGCATTTCTGGTTTTGACACTTTTTGCAGCATGGCCCTTTTGACCGATGGAAACGAGACTTCTTTGTAGCGCTGATTAGCCTTTCCAGGTTGCTTGGTTGGCCAAAAAGGGCGTATGCGTTTTTTCCTGAATATATTCAGGAAAAAACGCATACGCCCTGTTTGGCCAAGGGCATTATTGTCGACGTTTTACCACTTTTCATGTGCTTTTAAGGCGATTTGAATCTACCTCCTGAAACCTGTTTCCTGCAATTCTGCCTTGCTTTCAAATCCTCTTCGTTGCCTTCCCTCAATATATCTGTGGATGAGAGTTATCATTTATAGCTCTGCGGGTTTGTGAATTGCAGTGTCCCTGAGCTCCATTTTTCAACTGGCTTTTTTGGGAGCTGGCAGCAAAAGCGCGGAATTGCCTCAGGCCCTATTCTGCTTCTGGGCAGCAGGCTGAGCCTGTGGTTAATTCTTCTTACCGATGGGAAAATAGAGTGAGCTGTGCCTGTCCCAACACCTATATCTAGTCTCTCATTGGTTGCCCCTCTTCCCGTTCATCCTCAGGACAAATTGCAACCTGTAGGGAACAGGAGCTTAAAGGTGCTGATTCTCCAAGTAGGGAGATTTCTAGTAAAATAGCTGGAAAGGCGAACCCGAGCACAAGGAGATGAGAAATGAGGTGCGTATTAGAAACCTTTGAAAATCACACGGTGTACCATCTTCTGGGTTTCTCATGCATGTTTTCGATGTAGGAAGATGCCCTTGAACCTGGAGATTTGGGACCCATGGGATGGGTACCAGGCAGTATTACTTTAAAGGGTCTGCGTTTGCTCACCCAACCTCACCCAACCTTTCAGCCCCAAGAGTGTCCACCCTTATGTCTCATCCAGCTGTGGGTCTAGATATGGTCAATCCAGGTTGCATCACAGCCTCTGAACGAATTTTGTAAGAATTTCTCTCTCTTTCACTGTCTTTGTTTTACGGGTTTTTAAAAGTAATTTATTTTTATAATGGGGTTTAGCTGCTTTTCACGGCTGTGTTTATGCAGCTTTACACCCACTTGACCCACTTCCTGACAGATATCAATACATAGGTTTTAAGATTCTTACTAGTCACATATATTCTTGTGCGGTGAATAGGGGGTGTTGAGTCCTGTTCACTGAGCAAGGCGTAGGTCTTGTCTATTACATATTGGGTGTATGGAACGGTATCTGAGCGAATTTGAAACCCTTGTTTTATGCCTCACCCCACCTCACCTTTCCCGTTAAGCAGCCATAGTGTGTTTTCTAAACGTGTGACTCTGTTCTGTTTTGTAATTCAGTTCAAGTGTAGCGGTTTTTACATTCCCTCTATAAGTGATAGCTTATGATAAGTGTCTTTTTCTGTGTGACTTATTTCACTTAGAATCGTCGTACCTAAATCCACTCATCTTGCTTCTACTAGCCTTATGACATTGATTTCATGTCTGAGTGATATTCCATTGTACATAAGGACCACAACTTCTTTATCCATTTTTCTCTTTCCTGGGATATTTAAGGTGTCATGAAGTGGAGGTTCTTGTCAACAGAGCAGCCCTAAACTTTGGGGTGCCTGTGTCTTGCTGATTTTTAGTTATCCCAATCTATACGCCCATGAGAGGACGTGCCCTATGCTCCCTAAGCTGTGTTTTTTCGATGTTTCAGGACACACCTTACACTTCTCCAGAGTGGCTGTTGGCAATTTACATCCCGCCCATCAGCGTAGCAAGGCTGCCATTTCTCCATGGCCTGTCCTGCATTTCTGGTTTTGACACTTTTTGCAGCATGGCCCTTTTGACCGATGGGAAGCGAGACTTCTTTGTAGCGCTGATTAGCCTTTCCAGGTTGCTTGGTTGGCCAAACAGGGCGTATGCGTTTTTTCCTGAATATATTCAGGAAAAAACGCATACGCCCTGTTTGGCCAAGGGCATTATTGTCGACGTTTTACCACTTTTCATGTGCTTTTAAGGCGATTTGAATCTACCTCCTGAAACCTGTTTCCTGCAATTCTGCCTTGCTTTCAAATCCTCTTCGTTGCCTTCCCTCAATATATCTGTGGATGAGAGTTATCATTTATAGCTCTGCGGGTTTGTGAATTGCAGTGTCCCTGAGCTCCATTTTTCAACTGGCTTTTTTGGGAGCTGGCCGCAAAAGCGCGGAATTGCCTCAGGCCCTATTCTGCTTCTGGGCGGCAGGCTGAGCCTGTGGTTAATTCTTCTTACTGATGGGAAAATAGAGTGAGCTGTGCCTGTCCCAACACCTACATCTAGTCTCTCATTGGTTGCCCCTCTTCCCGTTCATCCTCAGGACAAATTGCAACCTGTAGGGAACAGGAGCTTAAAGGTGCTGATTCTCCAAGTAGGGAGATTGCTAGTAAAGTAGCTGGAAAGGTGAACCCGAACACAAGGAGATGAGAAATGAGGTGCGTATTAGAAACCTTTCAAAATCACACGGTGTACCATCTTCTGGGTTTCTCATGCATGTTTTCGATGTAGGAAGATGCCCTTGAACCTGGAGATTTGGGACCCATGGGATGGGTACCAGGCAGTATTACTTTAAAGGGTCTGCGTTTGCTCACCCAACCTCACCCAACCTTTCAGCGCCAAGAGTGTCCACCCTTATGTCTCATCCAGCTGTGGGTCTAGATATGGTCAATCCAGGTTGCATCACAGCCTCTGAACGAATTTTGTAAGAATTTCTCTCTCTTTCACTGTCTTTGTTTTACGGGTTTTTAAAAGTAATTTATTTTTATAATGGGGTTTAGCTGCTTTTCACGGCTGTGTTTATGCGGCTTTACACCCACTTGACTCACTTCCAGACAGATATCAATACATAGGTTTTAAGATTCTTACTAGTCACATATATTCTTGTGCGGTGAATAGGGGGTGTTGAGTCCTGTTCACTGAGCAAGGAGTAGGTCTTGTCTATTACATATTGGGTGTATGGAACGGTATCTGAGCGAATTTGAAACCCTTGTTTTATGCCTCACCCCACCTCACCTTTCCCGTTAAGCAGCCATAGTGTGTTTTCTAAACGTGTGACTCTGTTCTGTTTTGTAATTCAGTTCAAGTGTAGCGGTTTTTACATTCCCTCTATAAGTGATAGCTTATGATAAGTGTCTTTTTCTGTGTGACTTATTTCACTTAGAATCGTCGTACCTAAATCCACTCATCTTGCTTCTACTAGCCTTATGACATTGATTTCATGTCTGAGTGATATTCCATTGTACATAAGGACCACAACTTCTTTATCCATTTTTCTCTTTCCTGGGATATTTAAGGTGTCATGAAGTGGAGGTTCTTGTCAACAGAGCAGCCCTAAACTTTGGGGTGCCTGTGTCTTGCTGATTTTTAGTTTTCCCAATTTATACGCCCATGAGAGGACGTGCCCTATGCTCCTAGAGCTGTGTTTTTTCGATGTTTCAGGACACACCTTACACTTCTCCAGAGTGGCTGTTGGCAATTTACATCCCGCCCATCAGCGTAGCAAGGCTGCCATTTCTCCAGGGCCTGTCCTGCATTTCTGGTTTTGACACTTTTTGCAGCATGGCCCTTTTGACCGATGGGAAGCGAGACTTCTTTGTAGCGCTGATTAGCCTTTCCAGGTTGCTTGGTTGGCCAAACAGGGCGTATGCGTTTTTTCCTGAATATATTCAGGAAAAAACGCATACGCCCTGTTTGGCCAAGGGCATCATTGTCGACGTTTTACCACTTTTCATGTGCTTTAAAGGCGATTCGAATCTACCTCCTGAAACCTGTTTCCTGCAATCCTGCCTTGCTTTCAAATCCTCTTCGTTGCCTTCCCTCAATATATCTGTGGATGAGAGTTATCATTTATAGCTCTGCGGGTTTGTGAATTGCAGTGTCCCTGAGCTCCATTTTTCAACTGGCTTTTTTGGGAGCTGGCCGCAAAAGCGCGGGATTGCCTCAGGCCCTATTCAGCTTCTGGCCGGCAGGCTGAGCCTGTGGTTAATTCTTCTTCCCGATGGGAAAATAGAGTGACCTGTGCCTGTCCCAACACCAAGATCTAGTCTCTCATTGGTTTCCCCTCTTCCCGTTCATCCTCAGGACAAATTGCAACCTGTAGGGAACAGGAGCTTAAAGGTGCTGATTCTCCAAGTAGGGAGATTGCTAGTAAAGTAGCTGGAAAGGCGAACCCGAGCACAAGGAGATGAGAAATGAGGTGCGTATTAGAAACCTTTCAAAATCACACGGTGTACCATCTTCTGGGTTTCTCATGCATGTTTTCGATGTAGGAAGATGCCCTTGAACCTGGAGATTTGGGACCCATGGGATGGATACCAGGCAGTATTACTTTAAAGGGTCTGCGTTTGCTCACCCAACCTCACCCAACCGTTCAGCCCCAAGAGTGTCCACCCTTATGTCTCATCCAGCTGTGGGTCTAGATATGGTCAATCCAGGTTGCATCAGAGCCTCTGAACGAATTTTGTAATAATTTCTCTCGCTTTCACTGTCTTTGTTTTACGGGTTTTTAAAAGTAATTTATTTTTATAATGGGGTTTAGCTGCTTTTCACAGCTGTGTTTATGCAGCTTTACACCCACTTGACTCACTTCCAGACAGATATCAATACATAGGTTTTAAGATTCTTACTAGTCACATATATTCTTGTGCGGTGAATAGGGGGTGTTGAGTCCAGTTCACTGAGCAAGGAGTAGGTCTTGTCTATTACATATTGGGTGTATGGAACGGTATCTGAGCGAATTTGAAACCCTTGTTTTATGCCTCACCCCACCTCACCTTTCCCGTTAAGCAGCCATAGTGTGTTTTCTAAACGTGTGACTCTGTTCTGTTTTGTAATTCAGTTCAAGTGTAGCGGTTTTTACATTCCCTCTCTAAGTGATAGCTTATGATAAGTGTCTTTTTCTGTGTGACTTATTTCACTTAGAATCATCGTACCTAAATCCACTCATCTTGCTTCTACTAGCGTTATGACATTGATTTCATGTCTGAGTGATATTCCATTGTACATAAGGACCACAACTTCTTTATCCATTTTTCTCTTTCCTGGGATATTTAAGGTGTCATGAAGTGGAGGTTCTTGTCAACAGAGCAGCCCTAAACTTTGGGGTACCTGTGTCTTGCTGATTTTTAGTTTTCCCAATTTATACGCCCATGAGAGGACGTGCCCTATGCTCCCTAAGCTGTGTTTTTTCGATGTTTCAGGACACACCGTACACTTCTCCAGAGTGGCTGTTGGCAATTTACATCCCGCCCATCAGCGTAGCAAGGCTGCCATTTCTCCATGGCCTGTCCTGCATTTCTGGTTTTGACACTTTTTGCAGCATGGCCCTTTTGACCGATGGAAACGAGACTTCTTTGTAGCGCTGATTAGCCTTTCCAGGTTGCTTGGTTGGCCAAAAAGGGCGTATGCGTTTTTTCCTGAATATATTCAGGAAAAAACGCATACGCCCTGTTTGGCCAAGGGCATTATTGTCGACGTTTTACCACTTTTCATGTGCTTTTAAGGCGATTTGAATCTACCTCCTGAAACCTGTTTCCTGCAATTCTGCCTTGCTTTCAAATCCTCTTCGTTGCCTTCCCTCAATATATCTGTGGATGAGAGTTATCATTTATAGCTCTGCGGGTTTGTGAATTGCAGTGTCCCTGAGCTCCATTTTTCAACTGGCTTTTTTGGGAGCTGGCCGCAAAAGCGCGGAATTGCCTCAGGCCCTATTCTGCTTCTGGGCAGCAGGCTGAGCCTGTGGTTAATTCTTCTTACCGATGGGAAAATAGAGTGAGCTGTGCCTGTCCCAACACCTATATCTAGTCTCTCATTGGTTGCCCCTCTTCCCGTTCATCCTCAGGACAAATTGCAACCTGTAGGGAACAGGAGCTTAAAGGTGCTGATTCTCCAAGTAGGGAGATTTCTAGTAAAATAGCTGAAAAGGCGAACCCGAGCACAAGGAGATGAGAAATGAGGTGCGTATTAGAAACCTTTGAAAATCACACGGTGTACCATCTTCTGGGTTTCTCATGCATGTTTTCGATGTAGGAAGATGCCCTTGAACCTGGAGATTTGGGACCCATGGGATGGGTACCAGGCAGTATTACTTTAAAGGGTCTGCGTTTGCTCACCCAACCTCACCCAACCTTTCAGCCCCAAGAGTGTCCACCCTTATGTCTCATCCAGCTGTGGGTCTAGATATGGTCAATCCAGGTTGCATCACAGCCTCTGAACGAATTTTGTAAGAATTTCTCTCTCTTTCACTGTCTTTGTTTTACGGGTTTTTAAAAGTAATTTATTTTTATAATGGGGTTTAGCTGCTTTTCACGGCTGTGTTTATGCAGCTTTACACCCACTTGACCCACTTCCTGACAGATATCAATACATAGGTTTTAAGATTCTTACTAGTCACATATATTCTTGTGCGGTGAATAGGGGGTGTTGAGTCCTGTTCACTGAGCAAGGCGTAGGTCTTGTCTATTACATATTGGGTGTATGGAACGGTATCTGAGCGAATTTGAAACCCTTGTTTTATGCCTCACCCCACCTCACCTTTCCCGTTAAGCAGCCATAGTGTGTTTTCTAAACGTGTGACTCTGTTCTGTTTTGTAATTCAGTTCAAGTGTAGCGGTTTTTACATTCCCTCTATAAGTGATAGCTTATGATAAGTGTCTTTTTCTGTGTGACTTATTTCACTTAGAATCGTCGTACCTAAATCCACTCATCTTGCTTCTACTAGCCTTATGACATTGATTTCATGTCTGAGTGATATTCCATTGTACATAAGGACCACAACTTCTTTATCCATTTTTCTCTTTCCTGGGATATTTAAGGTGTCATGAAGTGGAGGTTCTTGTCAACAGAGCAGCCCTAAACTTTGGGGTGCCTGTGTCTTGCTGATTTTTAGTTATCCCAATCTATACGCCCATGAGAGGACGTGCCCTATGCTCCCTAAGCTGTGTTTTTTCGATGTTTCAGGACACACCTTACACTTCTCCAGAGTGGCTGTTGGCAATTTACATCCCGCCCATCAGCGTAGCAAGGCTGCCATTTCTCCAGGGCCTGTCCTGCATTTCTGGTTTTGACACTTTTTGCAGCATGGCCCTTTTGACCGATGGGAAGCGAGACTTCTTTGTAGCGCTGATTAGCCTTTCCAGGTTGCTTGGTTGGCCAAACAGGGCGTATGCGTTTTTTCCTGAATATATTCAGGAAAAAACGCATACGCCCTGTTTGGCCAAGGGCATCATTGTCGACGTTTTACCACTTTTCATGTGCTTTAAAGGCGATTCGAATCTACCTCCTGAAACCTGTTTCCTGCAATCCTGCCTTGCTTTCAAATCCTCTTCGTTGCCTTCCCTCAATATATCTGTGGATGAGAGTTATCATTTATAGCTCTGCGGGTTTGTGAATTGCAGTGTCCCGGAGCTCCATTTTTCAACTGGCTTTTTTGGGAGCTGGCCGCAAAAGCGCGGGATTGCCTCAGGCCCTATTCTGCTTCTGGGCGGCAGGCTGAGCCTGTGGTTAATTCTTTTTCCCGATGGGAAAATAGAGTGAGCTGTGCCTGTCCCAACACCTACATCTAGTCTCTCATTGGTTGCCCCTCTTCCCGTTCATCCTCAGGACAAATTGCAACCTGTAGGGAACAGGAGCTTAAAGGTGCTGATTCTCCAAGTAGGGAGATTGCTAGTAAAGTAGCTGGAAAGGCGAACCCGAGCACAAGGAGATGAGAAATGAGGTGCGTATTAGAAACCTTTCAAAATCACACGGTGTACCATCTTCTGGGTTTCTCATGCATGTTTTCGATGTAGGAAGATGCCCTTGAACCTGGAGATTTGGGACCCATGGGATGGGTACCAGGCAGTATTACTTTAAAGGGTCTGCATTTGCTCACCCAGCCTCACCCAGCCTTTCAGCCCCAAGAGTGTCCACCCTTATGTCTCATCCAGCTGTGGGTCTAGATATGGTCAATCCAGGTTGCATCACAGCCTCTGAACGAATTTTGTAAGAATTTCTCTCTCTTTCACTGTCTTTGTTTTACGGGTTTTTAAAAGTAATTTATTTTTATAATGGGGTTTAGCTGCTTTTCACGGCTGTGTTTATGCGGCTTTACACCCACTTGACTCACTTCCAGAGAGATATCAATACATAGGTTTTACGATTCTTACTAGTCACATATATTCTTGTGCGGTGAATAGGGGGTGTTGAGTCCTGTTCACTGAGCAAGGAGTAGGTCTTGTCTATTACATATTGGGTGTATGGAACGGTATCTGAGCGAATTTGAAACCCTTGTTTTATGCCTCACCCCACCTCACCTTTCCCGTTAAGCAGCCATAGTGTGTTTTCTAAACGTGTGACTCTGTTCTGTTTTGTAATTCAGTTCAAGTGTAGCGGTTTTTACATTCCCTCTATAAGTGATAGCTTATGATAAGTGTCTTTTTCTGTGTGACTTATTTCACTTAGAATCGTCGTACCTAAATCCACTCATCTTGCTTCTACTAGCCTTATGACATTGATTTCATGTCTGAGTGATATTCCATTGTACATAAGGACCAAAACTTCTTTATCCATTTTTCTCTTTCCTGGGATATTTAAGGTGTCATGAAGTGGAGGTTCTTGTCAACAGAGCAGCCCTAAACTTTGGGGTGCCTGTGTCTTGCTGATTTTTAGTTTTCCCAATTTATACGCCCATGAGAGGACGTGCCCTATGCTCCCTAAGCTGTGTTTTTTCGATGCTACAGGACACACCGTACACTTCTCCAGAGTGGCTGTTGGCAATTTACATCCCGCCCATCAGCGTAGCAAGGCTGCCATTTCTCCATGGCCTGTCCTGGATTTCTGGTTTTGACACTTTTTGCAGCATGGCCCTTTTGACCGATGGGAAGCGAGACTTCTTTGTAGCGCTGATTAGCCTTTCCAGGTTGCTTGGTTGGCCAAAAAGGGCGTATGCGTTTTTTCCTGAATATATTCAGGAAAAAACGCATACGCCCTGTTTGGCCAAGGGCATTATTGTCGACGTTTTACCACTTTTCATGTGCTTTTAAGGCGATTTGAATCTACCTCCTGAAACCTGTTTCCTGCAATTCTGCCTTGCTTTCAAATCCTCTTCGTTGCCTTCCCTCAATATATCTGTGGATGAGAGTTATCATTTATAGCTCTGCGGGTTTGTGAATTGCAGTGTCCCTGAGCTCCATTTTTCAACTGGCTTTTTTGGGAGCTGGCCACAAAAGCGCGGAATTGCCTAAGGCCCTATTCTGCTTCTGGGCGGCAGGCTGAGCCTGTGGTTAATTCTTCTTACCGATGGGAAAATAGAGTGAGCTGTGCCTGTCCCAACACCTACATCTAGTCTCTCATTGGTTGCCCCTCTTCCCGTTCATCCTCAGGACAAATTGCAACCTGTAGGGAACAGGAGCTTAAAGGTGCTGATTCTCCAAGTAGGGAGATTGCTAGTAAAGTAGCTGGAAAGGTGAACCCGAGCACAAGGAGATGAGAAATGAGGTGCGTATTAGAAACCTTTCAAAATCACATGGTGTACCATCTTCTGGGTTTCTCATGCATGTTTTCGATGTAGGAAGATGCCCTTGAACCTGGAGATTTGGGACCCATGGGATGGGTACCAGGCAGTATTACTTTAAAGGGTCTGCGTTTGCTCACCCAACCTCACCCAACCTTTCAGCCCCAAGAGTGTCCACCCTTATGTCTCATCCAGCTGTGGGTCTAGATATGGTCAATCCAGGTTGCATCACAGCCTCTGAACGAATTTTGTAAGAATTTCTCTCTCTTTCACTGTCTTTGTTTTACGGGTTTTTAAAAGTAATTTATTTTTATAATGGGGTTTAGCTGCTTTTCACGGCTGTGTTTATGCGGCTTTACACCCACTTGACTCACTTCCAGACAGATATCAATACATAGGTTTTAAGATTCTTACTAGTCACATATATTCTTGTGCGGTGAATAGGGGGTGTTGAGTCCAGTTCACTGAGCAAGGAGTAGGTCTTGTCTATTACATATTGGGTGTATGGAACGGTATCTGAGCGAATTTGAAACCCTTGTTTTATGCCTCACCCCACCTCACCTTTCCCGTTAAGCAGCCATAGTGTGTTTTCTAAACGTGTGACTCTGTTCTGTTTTGTAATTCAGTTCAAGTGTAGCGGTTTTTACATTCCCTCTATAAGTGATAGCTTATGATAAGTGTCTTTTTCTGTGTGACTTATTTCACTTAGAATCGTCGTACCTAAATCCACTCATCTTGCTTCTACTAGCCTTATGACATTGATTTCATGTCTGAGTGATATTCCATTGTACATAAGGACCACAACTTCTTTATCCATTTTTCTCTTTCCTGGGATATTTAAGGTGTCATGAAGTGGAGGTTCTTGTCAACAGAGCAGCCCTAAACTTTGGGGTGCCTGTGTCTTGCTGATTTTTAGTTTTCCCAATTTATACGCCCATGAGAGGACGTGCCCTATGCTCCTAGAGCTGTGTTTTTTCGATGTTTCAGGACACACCTTACACTTCTCCAGAGTGGCTGTTGGCAATTTACATCCCGCCCATCAGCGTAGCAAGGCTGCCATTTCTCCAGGGCCTGTCCTGCATTTCTGGTTTTGACACTTTTTGCAGCATGGCCCTTTTGACCGATGGGAAGCGAGACTTCTTTGTAGCGCTGATTAGCCTTTCCAGGTTGCTTGGTTGGCCAAACAGGGCGTATGCGTTTTTTCCTGAATATATTCAGGAAAAAACGCATACGCCCTGTTTGGCCAAGGGCATCATTGTCGACGTTTTACCACTTTTCATGTGCTTTAAAGGCGATTCGAATCTACCTCCTGAAACCTGTTTCCTGCAATCCTGCCTTGCTTTCAAATCCTCTTCGTTGCCTTCCCTCAATATATCTGTGGATGAGAGTTATCATTTATAGCTCTGCGGGTTTGTGAATTGCAGTGTCCCTGAGCTCCATTTTTCAACTGGCTTTTTTGGGAGCTGGCCGCAAAAGCGCGGGATTGCCTCAGGCCCTATTCAGCTTCTGGCCGGCAGGCTGAGCCTGTGGTTAATTCTTCTTCCCGATGGGAAAATAGAGTGACCTGTGCCTGTCCCAACACCAAGATCTAGTCTCTCATTGGTTTCCCCTCTTCCCGTTCATCCTCAGGACAAATTGCAACCTGTAGGGAACAGGAGCTTAAAGGTGCTGATTCTCCAAGTAGGGAGATTGCTAGTAAAGTAGCTGGAAAGGCGAACCCGAGCACAAGGAGATGAGAAATGAGGTGCGTATTAGAAACCTTTCAAAATCACACGGTGTACCATCTTCTGGGTTTCTCATGCATGTTTTCGATGTAGGAAGATGCCCTTGAACCTGGAGATTTGGGACCCATGGGATGGATACCAGGCAGTATTACTTTAAAGGGTCTGCGTTTGCTCACCCAACCTCACCCAACCGTTCAGCCCCAAGAGTGTCCACCCTTATGTCTCATCCAGCTGTGGGTCTAGATATGGTCAATCCAGGTTGCATCAGAGCCTCTGAACGAATTTTGTAATAATTTCTCTCGCTTTCACTGTCTTTGTTTTACGGGTTTTTAAAAGTAATTTATTTTTATAATGGGGTTTAGCTGCTTTTCACAGCTGTGTTTATGCAGCTTTACACCCACTTGACTCACTTCCAGACAGATATCAATACATAGGTTTTAAGATTCTTACTAGTCACATATATTCTTGTGCGGTGAATAGGGGGTGTTGAGTCCAGTTCACTGAGCAAGGAGTAGGTCTTGTCTATTACATATTGGGTGTATGGAACGGTATCTGAGCGAATTTGAAACCCTTGTTTTATGCCTCACCCCACCTCACCTTTCCCGTTAAGCAGCCATAGTGTGTTTTCTAAACGTGTGACTCTGTTCTGTTTTGTAATTCAGTTCAAGTGTAGCGGTTTTTACATTCCCTCTCTAAGTGATAGCTTATGATAAGTGTCTTTTTCTGTGTGACTTATTTCACTTAGAATCATCGTACCTAAATCCACTCATCTTGCTTCTACTAGCGTTATGACATTGATTTCATGTCTGAGTGATATTCCATTGTACATAAGGACCACAACTTCTTTATCCATTTTTCTCTTTCCTGGGATATTTAAGGTGTCATGAAGTGGAGGTTCTTGTCAACAGAGCAGCCCTAAACTTTGGGGTACCTGTGTCTTGCTGATTTTTAGTTTTCCCAATTTATACGCCCATGAGAGGACGTGCCCTATGCTCCCTAAGCTGTGTTTTTTCGATGTTTCAGGACACACCGTACACTTCTCCAGAGTGGCTGTTGGCAATTTACATCCCGCCCATCAGCGTAGCAAGGCTGCCATTTCTCCATGGCCTGTCCTGCATTTCTGGTTTTGACACTTTTTGCAGCATGGCCCTTTTGACCGATGGAAACGAGACTTCTTTGTAGCGCTGATTAGCCTTTCCAGGTTGCTTGGTTGGCCAAAAAGGGCGTATGCGTTTTTTCCTGAATATATTCAGGAAAAAACGCATACGCCCTGTTTGGCCAAGGGCATTATTGTCGACGTTTTACCACTTTTCATGTGCTTTTAAGGCGATTTGAATCTACCTCCTGAAACCTGTTTCCTGCAATTCTGCCTTGCTTTCAAATCCTCTTCGTTGCCTTCCCTCAATATATCTGTGGATGAGAGTTATCATTTATAGCTCTGCGGGTTTGTGAATTGCAGTGTCCCTGAGCTCCATTTTTCAACTGGCTTTTTTGGGAGCTGGCCGCAAAAGCGCGGAATTGCCTCAGGCCCTATTCTGCTTCTGGGCAGCAGGCTGAGCCTGTGGTTAATTCTTCTTACCGATGGGAAAATAGAGTGAGCTGTGCCTGTCCCAACACCTATATCTAGTCTCTCATTGGTTGCCCCTCTTCCCGTTCATCCTCAGGACAAATTGCAACCTGTAGGGAACAGGAGCTTAAAGGTGCTGATTCTCCAAGTAGGGAGATTTCTAGTAAAATAGCTGAAAAGGCGAACCCGAGCACAAGGAGATGAGAAATGAGGTGCGTATTAGAAACCTTTGAAAATCACACGGTGTACCATCTTCTGGGTTTCTCATGCATGTTTTCGATGTAGGAAGATGCCCTTGAACCTGGAGATTTGGGACCCATGGGATGGGTACCAGGCAGTATTACTTTAAAGGGTCTGCGTTTGCTCACCCAACCTCACCCAACCTTTCAGCCCCAAGAGTGTCCACCCTTATGTCTCATCCAGCTGTGGGTCTAGATATGGTCAATCCAGGTTGCATCACAGCCTCTGAACGAATTTTGTAAGAATTTCTCTCTCTTTCACTGTCTTTGTTTTACGGGTTTTTAAAAGTAATTTATTTTTATAATGGGGTTTAGCTGCTTTTCACGGCTGTGTTTATGCAGCTTTACACCCACTTGACCCACTTCCTGACAGATATCAATACATAGGTTTTAAGATTCTTACTAGTCACATATATTCTTGTGCGGTGAATAGGGGGTGTTGAGTCCTGTTCACTGAGCAAGGCGTAGGTCTTGTCTATTACATATTGGGTGTATGGAACGGTATCTGAGCGAATTTGAAACCCTTGTTTTATGCCTCACCCCACCTCACCTTTCCCGTTAAGCAGCCATAGTGTGTTTTCTAAACGTGTGACTCTGTTCTGTTTTGTAATTCAGTTCAAGTGTAGCGGTTTTTACATTCCCTCTATAAGTGATAGCTTATGATAAGTGTCTTTTTCTGTGTGACTTATTTCACTTAGAATCGTCGTACCTAAATCCACTCATCTTGCTTCTACTAGCCTTATGACATTGATTTCATGTCTGAGTGATATTCCATTGTACATAAGGACCACAACTTCTTTATCCATTTTTCTCTTTCCTGGGATATTTAAGGTGTCATGAAGTGGAGGTTCTTGTCAACAGAGCAGCCCTAAACTTTGGGGTGCCTGTGTCTTGCTGATTTTTAGTTATCCCAATCTATACGCCCATGAGAGGACGTGCCCTATGCTCCCTAAGCTGTGTTTTTTCGATGTTTCAGGACACACCTTACACTTCTCCAGAGTGGCTGTTGGCAATTTACATCCCGCCCATCAGCGTAGCAAGGCTGCCATTTCTCCAGGGCCTGTCCTGCATTTCTGGTTTTGACACTTTTTGCAGCATGGCCCTTTTGACCGATGGGAAGCGAGACTTCTTTGTAGCGCTGATTAGCCTTTCCAGGTTGCTTGGTTGGCCAAACAGGGCGTATGCGTTTTTTCCTGAATATATTCAGGAAAAAACGCATACGCCCTGTTTGGCCAAGGGCATCATTGTCGACGTTTTACCACTTTTCATGTGCTTTAAAGGCGATTCGAATCTACCTCCTGAAACCTGTTTCCTGCAATCCTGCCTTGCTTTCAAATCCTCTTCGTTGCCTTCCCTCAATATATCTGTGGATGAGAGTTATCATTTATAGCTCTGCGGGTTTGTGAATTGCAGTGTCCCGGAGCTCCATTTTTCAACTGGCTTTTTTGGGAGCTGGCCGCAAAAGCGCGGGATTGCCTCAGGCCCTATTCTGCTTCTGGGCGGCAGGCTGAGCCTGTGGTTAATTCTTTTTCCCGATGGGAAAATAGAGTGAGCTGTGCCTGTCCCAACACCTACATCTAGTCTCTCATTGGTTGCCCCTCTTCCCGTTCATCCTCAGGACAAATTGCAACCTGTAGGGAACAGGAGCTTAAAGGTGCTGATTCTCCAAGTAGGGAGATTGCTAGTAAAGTAGCTGGAAAGGCGAACCCGAGCACAAGGAGATGAGAAATGAGGTGCGTATTAGAAACCTTTCAAAATCACACGGTGTACCATCTTCTGGGTTTCTCATGCATGTTTTCGATGTAGGAAGATGCCCTTGAACCTGGAGATTTGGGACCCATGGGATGGGTACCAGGCAGTATTACTTTAAAGGGTCTGCATTTGCTCACCCAGCCTCACCCAGCCTTTCAGCCCCAAGAGTGTCCACCCTTATGTCTCATCCAGCTGTGGGTCTAGATATGGTCAATCCAGGTTGCATCACAGCCTCTGAACGAATTTTGTAAGAATTTCTCTCTCTTTCACTGTCTTTGTTTTACGGGTTTTTAAAAGTAATTTATTTTTATAATGGGGTTTAGCTGCTTTTCACGGCTGTGTTTATGCGGCTTTACACCCACTTGACTCACTTCCAGAGAGATATCAATACATAGGTTTTACGATTCTTACTAGTCACATATATTCTTGTGCGGTGAATAGGGGGTGTTGAGTCCTGTTCACTGAGCAAGGAGTAGGTCTTGTCTATTACATATTGGGTGTATGGAACGGTATCTGAGCGAATTTGAAACCCTTGTTTTATGCCTCACCCCACCTCACCTTTCCCGTTAAGCAGCCATAGTGTGTTTTCTAAACGTGTGACTCTGTTCTGTTTTGTAATTCAGTTCAAGTGTAGCGGTTTTTACATTCCCTCTATAAGTGATAGCTTATGATAAGTGTCTTTTTCTGTGTGACTTATTTCACTTAGAATCGTCGTACCTAAATCCACTCATCTTGCTTCTACTAGCCTTATGACATTGATTTCATGTCTGAGTGATATTCCATTGTACATAAGGACCAAAACTTCTTTATCCATTTTTCTCTTTCCTGGGATATTTAAGGTGTCATGAAGTGGAGGTTCTTGTCAACAGAGCAGCCCTAAACTTTGGGGTGCCTGTGTCTTGCTGATTTTTAGTTTTCCCAATTTATACGCCCATGAGAGGACGTGCCCTATGCTCCCTAAGCTGTGTTTTTTCGATGCTACAGGACACACCGTACACTTCTCCAGAGTGGCTGTTGGCAATTTACATCCCGCCCATCAGCGTAGCAAGGCTGCCATTTCTCCATGGCCTGTCCTGGATTTCTGGTTTTGACACTTTTTGCAGCATGGCCCTTTTGACCGATGGGAAGCGAGACTTCTTTGTAGCGCTGATTAGCCTTTCCAGGTTGCTTGGTTGGCCAAAAAGGGCGTATGCGTTTTTTCCTGAATATATTCAGGAAAAAACGCATACGCCCTGTTTGGCCAAGGGCATTATTGTCGACGTTTTACCACTTTTCATGTGCTTTTAAGGCGATTTGAATCTACCTCCTGAAACCTGTTTCCTGCAATTCTGCCTTGCTTTCAAATCCTCTTCGTTGCCTTCCCTCAATATATCTGTGGATGAGAGTTATCATTTATAGCTCTGCGGGTTTGTGAATTGCAGTGTCCCTGAGCTCCATTTTTCAACTGGCTTTTTTGGGAGCTGGCCACAAAAGCGCGGAATTGCCTAAGGCCCTATTCTGCTTCTGGGCGGCAGGCTGAGCCTGTGGTTAATTCTTCTTACCGATGGGAAAATAGAGTGAGCTGTGCCTGTCCCAACACCTACATCTAGTCTCTCATTGGTTGCCCCTCTTCCCGTTCATCCTCAGGACAAATTGCAACCTGTAGGGAACAGGAGCTTAAAGGTGCTGATTCTCCAAGTAGGGAGATTGCTAGTAAAGTAGCTGGAAAGGTGAACCCGAGCACAAGGAGATGAGAAATGAGGTGCGTATTAGAAACCTTTCAAAATCACATGGTGTACCATCTTCTGGGTTTCTCATGCATGTTTTCGATGTAGGAAGATGCCCTTGAACCTGGAGATTTGGGACCCATGGGATGGGTACCAGGCAGTATTACTTTAAAGGGTCTGCGTTTGCTCACCCAACCTCACCCAACCTTTCAGCCCCAAGAGTGTCCACCCTTATGTCTCATCCAGCTGTGGGTCTAGATATGGTCAATCCAGGTTGCATCACAGCCTCTGAACGAATTTTGTAAGAATTTCTCTCTCTTTCACTGTCTTTGTTTTACGGGTTTTTAAAAGTAATTTATTTTTATAATGGGGTTTAGCTGCTTTTCACGGCTGTGTTTATGCGGCTTTACACCCACTTGACTCACTTCCAGACAGATATCAATACATAGGTTTTAAGATTCTTACTAGTCACATATATTCTTGTGCGGTGAATAGGGGGTGTTGAGTCCAGTTCACTGAGCAAGGAGTAGGTCTTGTCTATTACATATTGGGTGTATGGAACGGTATCTGAGCGAATTTGAAACCCTTGTTTTATGCCTCACCCCACCTCACCTTTCCCGTTAAGCAGCCATAGTGTGTTTTCTAAACGTGTGACTCTGTTCTGTTTTGTAATTCAGTTCAAGTGTAGCGGTTTTTACATTCCCTCTATAAGTGATAGCTTATGATAAGTGTCTTTTTCTGTGTGACTTATTTCACTTAGAATCGTCGTACCTAAATCCACTCATCTTGCTTCTACTAGCCTTATGACATTGATTTCATGTCTGAGTGATATTCCATTGTACATAAGGACCACAACTTCTTTATCCATTTTTCTCTTTCCTGGGATATTTAAGGTGTCATGAAGTGGAGGTTCTTGTCAACAGAGCAGCCCTAAACTTTGGGGTGCCTGTGTCTTGCTGATTTTTAGTTTTCCCAATTTATACGCCCATGAGAGGACGTGCCCTATGCTCCTAGAGCTGTGTTTTTTCGATGTTTCAGGACACACCTTACACTTCTCCAGAGTGGCTGTTGGCAATTTACATCCCGCCCATCAGCGTAGCAAGGCTGCCATTTCTCCAGGGCCTGTCCTGCATTTCTGGTTTTGACACTTTTTGCAGCATGGCCCTTTTGACCGATGGGAAGCGAGACTTCTTTGTAGCGCTGATTAGCCTTTCCAGGTTGCTTGGTTGGCCAAACAGGGCGTATGCGTTTTTTCCTGAATATATTCAGGAAAAAACGCATACGCCCTGTTTGGCCAAGGGCATCATTGTCGACGTTTTACCACTTTTCATGTGCTTTAAAGGCGATTCGAATCTACCTCCTGAAACCTGTTTCCTGCAATCCTGCCTTGCTTTCAAATCCTCTTCGTTGCCTTCCCTCAATATATCTGTGGATGAGAGTTATCATTTATAGCTCTGCGGGTTTGTGAATTGCAGTGTCCCTGAGCTCCATTTTTCAACTGGCTTTTTTGGGAGCTGGCCGCAAAAGCGCGGGATTGCCTCAGGCCCTATTCAGCTTCTGGCCGGCAGGCTGAGCCTGTGGTTAATTCTTCTTCCCGATGGGAAAATAGAGTGACCTGTGCCTGTCCCAACACCAAGATCTAGTCTCTCATTGGTTTCCCCTCTTCCCGTTCATCCTCAGGACAAATTGCAACCTGTAGGGAACAGGAGCTTAAAGGTGCTGATTCTCCAAGTAGGGAGATTGCTAGTAAAGTAGCTGGAAAGGCAAACCCGAGCACAAGGAGATGAGAAATGAGGTGCGTATTAGAAACCTTTCAAAATCACACGGTGTACCATCTTCTGGGTTTCTCATGCATGTTTTCGATGTAGGAAGATGCCCTTGAACCTGGAGATTTGGGACCCATGGGATGGATACCAGGCAGTATTACTTTAAAGGGTCTGCGTTTGCTCACCCAACCTCACCCAACCGTTCAGCCCCAAGAGTGTCCACCCTTATGTCTCATCCAGCTGTGGGTCTAGATATGGTCAATCCAGGTTGCATCAGAGCCTCTGAACGAATTTTGTAATAATTTCTCTCGCTTTCACTGTCTTTGTTTTACGGGTTTTTAAAAGTAATTTATTTTTATAATGGGGTTTAGCTGCTTTTCACGGCTGTGTTTATGCAGCTTTACACCCACTTGACTCACTTCCAGACAGATATCAATACATAGGTTTTAAGATTCTTACTAGTCACATATATTCTTGTGCGGTGAATAGGGGGTGTTGAGTCCAGTTCACTGAGCAAGTAGTAGGTCTTGTCTATTACATATTGGGTGTATGGAACGGTATCTGAGCGAATTTGAAACCCTTGTTTTATGCCTCACCCCACCTCACCTTTCCCGTTAAGCAGCCATAGTGTGTTTTCTAAACGTGTGACTCTGTTCTGTTTTGTAATTCAGTTCAAGTGTAGCGGTTTTTACATTCCCTCTCTAAGTGATAGCTTATGATAAGTGTCTTTTTCTGTGTGACTTATTTCACTTAGAATCATCGTACCTAAATCCACTCATCTTGCTTCTACTAGCGTTATGACATTGATTTCATGTCTGAGTGATATTCCATTGTACATAAGGACCACAACTTCTTTATCCATTTTTCTCTTTCCTGGGATATTTAAGGTGTCATGAAGTGGAGGTTCTTGTCAACAGAGCAGCCCTAAACTTTGGGGTACCTGTGTCTTGCTGATTTTTAGTTTTCCCAATTTATACGCCCATGAGAGGACGTGCCCTATGCTCCCTAAGCTGTGTTTTTTCGATGTTTCAGGACACACCGTACACTTCTCCAGAGTGGCTGTTGGCAATTTACATCCCGCCCATCAGCGTAGCAAGGCTGCCATTTCTCCATGGCCTGTCCTGCATTTCTGGTTTTGACACTTTTTGCAGCATGGCCCTTTTGACCGATGGAAACGAGACTTCTTTGTAGCGCTGATTAGCCTTTCCAGGTTGCTTGGTTGGCCAAAAAGGGCGTATGCGTTTTTTCCTGAATATATTCAGGAAAAAACGCATACGCCCTGTTTGGCCAAGGGCATTATTGTCGACGTTTTACCACTTTTCATGTGCTTTTAAGGCGATTTGAATCTACCTCCTGAAACCTGTTTCCTGCAATTCTGCCTTGCTTTCAAATCCTCTTCGTTGCCTTCCCTCAATATATCTGTGGATGAGAGTTATCATTTATAGCTCTGCGGGTTTGTGAATTGCAGTGTCCCTGAGCTCCATTTTTCAACTGGCTTTTTTGGGAGCTGGCCGCAAAAGCGCGGAATTGCCTCAGGCCCTATTCTGCTTCTGGGCAGCAGGCTGAGCCTGTGGTTAATTCTTCTTACCGATGGGAAAATAGAGTGAGCTGTGCCTGTCCCAACACCTATATCTAGTCTCTCATTGGTTGCCCCTCTTCCCGTTCATCCTCAGGACAAATTGCAACCTGTAGGGAACAGGAGCTTAAAGGTGCTGATTCTCCAAGTAGGGAGATTTCTAGTAAAATAGCTGGAAAGGCGAACCCGAGCACAAGGAGATGAGAAATGAGGTGCGTATTAGAAACCTTTGAAAATCACACGGTGTACCATCTTCTGGGTTTCTCATGCATGTTTTCGATGTAGGAAGATGCCCTTGAACCTGGAGATTTGGGACCCATGGGATGGGTACCAGGCAGTATTACTTTAAAGGGTCTGCGTTTGCTCACCCAACCTCACCCAACCTTTCAGCCCCAAGAGTGTCCACCCTTATGTCTCATCCAGCTGTGGGTCTAGATATGGTCAATCCAGGTTGCATCACAGCCTCTGAACGAATTTTGTAAGAATTTCTCTCTCTTTCACTGTCTTTGTTTTACGGGTTTTTAAAAGTAATTTATTTTTATAATGGGGTTTAGCTGCTTTTCACGGCTGTGTTTATGCAGCTTTACACCCACTTGACCCACTTCCTGACAGATATCAATACATAGGTTTTAAGATTCTTACTAGTCACATATATTCTTGTGCGGTGAATAGGGGGTGTTGAGTCCTGTTCACTGAGCAAGGCGTAGGTCTTGTCTATTACATATTGGGTGTATGGAACGGTATCTGAGCGAATTTGAAACCCTTGTTTTATGCCTCACCCCACCTCACCTTTCCCGTTAAGCAGCCATAGTGTGTTTTCTAAACGTGTGACTCTGTTCTGTTTTGTAATTCAGTTCAAGTGTAGCGGTTTTTACATTCCCTCTATAAGTGATAGCTTATGATAAGTGTCTTTTTCTGTGTGACTTATTTCACTTAGAATCGTCGTACCTAAATCCACTCATCTTGCTTCTACTAGCCTTATGACATTGATTTCATGTCTGAGTGATATTCCATTGTACATAAGGACCACAACTTCTTTATCCATTTTTCTCTTTCCTGGGATATTTAAGGTGTCATGAAGTGGAGGTTCTTGTCAACAGAGCAGCCCTAAACTTTGGGGTGCCTGTGTCTTGCTGATTTTTAGTTATCCCAATCTATACGCCCATGAGAGGACGTGCCCTATGCTCCCTAAGCTGTGTTTTTTCGATGTTTCAGGACACACCTTACACTTCTCCAGAGTGGCTGTTGGCAATTTACATCCCGCCCATCAGCGTAGCAAGGCTGCCATTTCTCCATGGCCTGTCCTGCATTTCTGGTTTTGACACTTTTTGCAGCATGGCCCTTTTGACCGATGGGAAGCGAGACTTCTTTGTAGCGCTGATTAGCCTTTCCAGGTTGCTTGGTTGGCCAAAAAGGGCGTATGCGTTTTTTCCTGAATATATTCAGGAAAAAACGCATACGCCCTGTTTGGCCAAGGGCATTATTGTCGACGTTTTACCACTTTTCATGTGCTTTTAAGGCGATTTGAATCTACCTCCTGAAACCTGTTTCCTGCAATTCTGCCTTGCTTTCAAATCCTCTTCGTTGCCTTCCCTCAATATATCTGTGGATGAGAGTTATCATTTATAGCTCTGCGGGTTTGTGAATTGCAGTTTCCCTGAGCTCCATTTTTCAACTGGCTTTTTTGGGAGCTGGCCGCAAAAGCGCGGAATTGCCTCAGGCCCTATTCTGCTTCTGGGCGGCAGGCTGAGCCTGTGGTTAATTCTTCTTACCGATGGGAAAATAGAGTGAGCTGTGCCTGTCCCAACACCTACATCTAGTCTCTCATTGGTTGCCCCTCTTCCCGTTCATCCTCAGGACAAATTGCAACCTGTAGGGAACAGGAGCTTAAAGGTGCTGATTCTCCAAGTAGGGAGATTGCTAGTAAAGTAGCTGGAAAGGTGAACCCGAGCACAAGGAGATAAGAAATGAGGTGCGTATTAGAAACCTTTCAAAATCACACGGTGTACCATCTTCTGGGTTTCTCATGCATGTTTTCGATGTAGGAAGATGCCCTTGAACCTGGAGATTTGGGACCCATGGGATGGGTACCAGGCAGTATTACTTTAAAGGGTCTGCGTTTGCTCACCCAACCTCACCCAACCTTTCAGCCCCAAGAGTGTCCACCCTTATGTCTCATCCAGCTGTGGGTCTAGATATGGTCAATCCAGGTTGCATCACAGCCTCTGAACGAATTTTGTAAGAATTTCTCTCTCTTTCACTGTCTTTGTTTTACGGGTTTTTAAAAGTAATTTATTTTTATAATGGGGTTTAGCTGCTTTTCACGGCTGTGTTTATGCGGCTTTACACCCACTTGACTCACTTCCAGACAGATATCAATACATAGGTTTTAAGATTCTTACTAGTCACATATATTCTTGTGCGGTGAATAGGGGGTGTTGAGTCCTGTTCACTGAGCAAGGAGTAGGTCTTGTCTATTACATATTGGGTGTATGGAACGGTATCTGAGCGAATTTGAAACCCTTGTTTTATGCCTCACCCCACCTCCCCTTTCCCGTTAAGCAGCCATAGTGTGTTTTCTAAACGTGTGACTCTGTTCTGTTTTGTAATTCAGTTCAAGTGTAGCGGTTTTTACATTCCCTCTATAAGTGATAGCTTATGATAAGTGTCTTTTTCTGTGTGACTTATTTCACTTAGAATCGTCGTACCTAAATCCACTCATCTTGCTTCTACTAGCCTTATGACATTGATTTCATGTCTGAGTGATATTCCATTGTACATAAGGACCACAACTTCTTTATCCATTTTTCTCTTTCCTGGGATATTTAAGGTGTCATGAAGTGGAGGTTCTTGTCAACAGAGCAGCCCTAAACTTTGGGGTGCCTGTGTCTTGCTGATTTTTAGTTTTCCCAATTTATACGCCCATGAGAGGACGTGCCCTATGCTCCTCGAGCTGTGTTTTTTCGATGTTTCAGGACACACCTTACACTTCTCCAGAGTGGCTGTTGGCAATTTACATCCCGCCCATCAGCGTAGCAAGGCTGCCATTTCTCCAGGGCCTGTCCTGCATTTCTGGTTTTGACACTTTTTGCAGCATGGCCCTTTTGACCGATGGGAAGCGAGACTTCTTTGTAGCGCTGATTAGCCTTTCCAGGTTGCTTGGTTGGCCAAACAGGGCGTATGCGTTTTTTCCTGAATATATTCAGGAAAAAACGCATACGCCCTGTTTGGCCAAGGGCATCATTGTCGACGTTTTACCACTTTTCATGTGCTTTAAAGGCGATTCGAATCTACCTCCTGAAACCTGTTTCCTGCAATCCTGCCTTGCTTTCAAATCCTCTTCGTTGCCTTCCCTCAATATATCTGTGGATGAGAGTTATCATTTATAGCTCTGCGGGTTTGTGAATTGCAGTGTCCCGGAGCTCCATTTTTCAACTGGCTTTTTTGGGAGCTGGCCGCAAAAGCGCGGGATTGCCTCAGGCCCTATTCTGCTTCTGGGCGGCAGGCTGAGCCTGTGGTTAATTCTTTTTCCCGATGGGAAAATAGAGTGAGCTGTGCCTGTCCCAACACCTACATCTAGTCTCTCATTGGTTGCCCCTCTTCCCGTTCATCCTCAGGACAAATTGCAACCTGTAGGGAACAGGAGCTTAAAGGTGCTGATTCTCCAAGTAGGGAGATTGCTAGTAAAGTAGCTGGAAAGGCGAACCCGAGCACAAGGAGATGAGAAATGAGGTGCGTATTAGAAACCTTTCAAAATCACACGGTGTACCATCTTCTGGGTTTCTCATGCATGTTTTCGATGTAGGAAGATGCCCTTGAACCTGGAGATTTGGGACCCATGGGATGGGTACCAGGCAGTATTACTTTAAAGGGTCTGCATTTGCTCACCCAGCCTCACCCAGCCTTTCAGCCCCAAGAGTGTCCACCCTTATGTCTCATCCAGCTGTGGGTCTAGATATGGTCAATCCAGGTTGCATCACAGCCTCTGAACGAATTTTGTAAGAATTTCTCTCTCTTTCACTGTCTTTGTTTTACGGGTTTTTAAAAGTAATTTATTTTTATAATGGGGTTTAGCTGCTTTTCACGGCTGTGTTTATGCGGCTTTACACCCACTTGACTCACTTCCAGAGAGATATCAATACATAGGTTTTACGATTCTTACTAGTCACATATATTCTTGTGCGGTGAATAGGGGGTGTTGAGTCCTGTTCACTGAGCAAGGAGTAGGTCTTGTCTATTACATATTGGGTGTATGGAACGGTATCTGAGCGAATTTGAAACCCTTGTTTTATGCCTCACCCCACCTCACCTTTCCCGTTAAGCAGCCATAGTGTGTTTTCTAAACGTGTGACTCTGTTCTGTTTTGTAATTCAGTTCAAGTGTAGCGGTTTTTACATTCCCTCTATAAGTGATAGCTTATGATAAGTGTCTTTTTCTGTGTGACTTATTTCACTTAGAATCGTCGTACCTAAATCCACTCATCTTGCTTCTACTAGCCTTATGACATTGATTTCATGTCTGAGTGATATTCCATTGTACATAAGGACCAAAACTTCTTTATCCATTTTTCTCTTTCCTGGGATATTTAAGGTGTCATGAAGTGGAGGTTCTTGTCAACAGAGCAGCCCTAAACTTTGGGGTGCCTGTGTCTTGCTGATTTTTAGTTTTCCCAATTTATACGCCCATGAGAGGACGTGCCCTATGCTCCCTAAGCTGTGTTTTTTCGATGCTACAGGACACACCGTACACTTCTCCAGAGTGGCTGTTGGCAATTTACATCCCGCCCATCAGCGTAGCAAGGCTGCCATTTCTCCATGGCCTGTCCTGGATTTCTGGTTTTGACACTTTTTGCAGCATGGCCCTTTTGACCGATGGGAAGCGAGACTTCTTTGTAGCGCTGATTAGCCTTTCCAGGTTGCTTGGTTGGCCAAAAAGGGCGTATGCGTTTTTTCCTGAATATATTCAGGAAAAAACGCATACGCCCTGTTTGGCCAAGGGCATTATTGTCGACGTTTTACCACTTTTCATGTGCTTTTAAGGCGATTTGAATCTACCTCCTGAAACCTGTTTCCTGCAATTCTGCCTTGCTTTCAAATCCTCTTCGTTGCCTTCCCTCAATATATCTGTGGATGAGAGTTATCATTTATAGCTCTGCGGGTTTGTGAATTGCAGTGTCCCTGAGCTCCATTTTTCAACTGGCTTTTTTGGGAGCTGGCCACAAAAGCGCGGAATTGCCTAAGGCCCTATTCTGCTTCTGGGCGGCAGGCTGAGCCTGTGGTTAATTCTTCTTACCGATGGGAAAATAGAGTGAGCTGTGCCTGTCCCAACACCTACATCTAGTCTCTCATTGGTTGCCCCTCTTCCCGTTCATCCTCAGGACAAATTGCAACCTGTAGGGAACAGGAGCTTAAAGGTGCTGATTCTCCAAGTAGGGAGATTGCTAGTAAAGTAGCTGGAAAGGTGAACCCGAGCACAAGGAGATGAGAAATGAGGTGCGTATTAGAAACCTTTCAAAATCACATGGTGTACCATCTTCTGGGTTTCTCATGCATGTTTTCGATGTAGGAAGATGCCCTTGAACCTGGAGATTTGGGACCCATGGGATGGGTACCAGGCAGTATTACTTTAAAGGGTCTGCGTTTGCTCACCCAACCTCACCCAACCTTTCAGCCCCAAGAGTGTCCACCCTTATGTCTCATCCAGCTGTGGGTCTAGATATGGTCAATCCAGGTTGCATCACAGCCTCTGAACGAATTTTGTAAGAATTTCTCTCTCTTTCACTGTCTTTGTTTTACGGGTTTTTAAAAGTAATTTATTTTTATAATGGGGTTTAGCTGCTTTTCACGGCTGTGTTTATGCGGCTTTACACCCACTTGACTCACTTCCAGACAGATATCAATACATAGGTTTTAAGATTCTTACTAGTCACATATATTCTTGTGCGGTGAATAGGGGGTGTTGAGTCCAGTTCACTGAGCAAGGAGTAGGTCTTGTCTATTACATATTGGGTGTATGGAACGGTATCTGAGCGAATTTGAAACCCTTGTTTTATGCCTCACCCCACCTCACCTTTCCCGTTAAGCAGCCATAGTGTGTTTTCTAAACGTGTGACTCTGTTCTGTTTTGTAATTCAGTTCAAGTGTAGCGGTTTTTACATTCCCTCTATAAGTGATAGCTTATGATAAGTGTCTTTTTCTGTGTGACTTATTTCACTTAGAATCGTCGTACCTAAATCCACTCATCTTGCTTCTACTAGCCTTATGACATTGATTTCATGTCTGAGTGATATTCCATTGTACATAAGGACCACAACTTCTTTATCCATTTTTCTCTTTCCTGGGATATTTAAGGTGTCATGAAGTGGAGGTTCTTGTCAACAGAGCAGCCCTAAACTTTGGGGTGCCTGTGTCTTGCTGATTTTTAGTTTTCCCAATTTATACGCCCATGAGAGGACGTGCCCTATGCTCCTAGAGCTGTGTTTTTTCGATGTTTCAGGACACACCTTACACTTCTCCAGAGTGGCTGTTGGCAATTTACATCCCGCCCATCAGCGTAGCAAGGCTGCCATTTCTCCAGGGCCTGTCCTGCATTTCTGGTTTTGACACTTTTTGCAGCATGGCCCTTTTGACCGATGGGAAGCGAGACTTCTTTGTAGCGCTGATTAGCCTTTCCAGGTTGCTTGGTTGGCCAAACAGGGCGTATGCGTTTTTTCCTGAATATATTCAGGAAAAAACGCATACGCCCTGTTTGGCCAAGGGCATCATTGTCGACGTTTTACCACTTTTCATGTGCTTTAAAGGCGATTCGAATCTACCTCCTGAAACCTGTTTCCTGCAATCCTGCCTTGCTTTCAAATCCTCTTCGTTGCCTTCCCTCAATATATCTGTGGATGAGAGTTATCATTTATAGCTCTGCGGGTTTGTGAATTGCAGTGTCCCTGAGCTCCATTTTTCAACTGGCTTTTTTGGGAGCTGGCCGCAAAAGCGCGGGATTGCCTCAGGCCCTATTCAGCTTCTGGCCGGCAGGCTGAGCCTGTGGTTAATTCTTCTTCCCGATGGGAAAATAGAGTGACCTGTGCCTGTCCCAACACCAAGATCTAGTCTCTCATTGGTTTCCCCTCTTCCCGTTCATCCTCAGGACAAATTGCAACCTGTAGGGAACAGGAGCTTAAAGGTGCTGATTCTCCAAGTAGGGAGATTGCTAGTAAAGTAGCTGGAAAGGCAAACCCGAGCACAAGGAGATGAGAAATGAGGTGCGTATTAGAAACCTTTCAAAATCACACGGTGTACCATCTTCTGGGTTTCTCATGCATGTTTTCGATGTAGGAAGATGCCCTTGAACCTGGAGATTTGGGACCCATGGGATGGATACCAGGCAGTATTACTTTAAAGGGTCTGCGTTTGCTCACCCAACCTCACCCAACCGTTCAGCCCCAAGAGTGTCCACCCTTATGTCTCATCCAGCTGTGGGTCTAGATATGGTCAATCCAGGTTGCATCAGAGCCTCTGAACGAATTTTGTAATAATTTCTCTCGCTTTCACTGTCTTTGTTTTACGGGTTTTTAAAAGTAATTTATTTTTATAATGGGGTTTAGCTGCTTTTCACGGCTGTGTTTATGCAGCTTTACACCCACTTGACTCACTTCCAGACAGATATCAATACATAGGTTTTAAGATTCTTACTAGTCACATATATTCTTGTGCGGTGAATAGGGGGTGTTGAGTCCAGTTCACTGAGCAAGTAGTAGGTCTTGTCTATTACATATTGGGTGTATGGAACGGTATCTGAGCGAATTTGAAACCCTTGTTTTATGCCTCACCCCACCTCACCTTTCCCGTTAAGCAGCCATAGTGTGTTTTCTAAACGTGTGACTCTGTTCTGTTTTGTAATTCAGTTCAAGTGTAGCGGTTTTTACATTCCCTCTCTAAGTGATAGCTTATGATAAGTGTCTTTTTCTGTGTGACTTATTTCACTTAGAATCATCGTACCTAAATCCACTCATCTTGCTTCTACTAGCGTTATGACATTGATTTCATGTCTGAGTGATATTCCATTGTACATAAGGACCACAACTTCTTTATCCATTTTTCTCTTTCCTGGGATATTTAAGGTGTCATGAAGTGGAGGTTCTTGTCAACAGAGCAGCCCTAAACTTTGGGGTACCTGTGTCTTGCTGATTTTTAGTTTTCCCAATTTATACGCCCATGAGAGGACGTGCCCTATGCTCCCTAAGCTGTGTTTTTTCGATGTTTCAGGACACACCGTACACTTCTCCAGAGTGGCTGTTGGCAATTTACATCCCGCCCATCAGCGTAGCAAGGCTGCCATTTCTCCATGGCCTGTCCTGCATTTCTGGTTTTGACACTTTTTGCAGCATGGCCCTTTTGACCGATGGAAACGAGACTTCTTTGTAGCGCTGATTAGCCTTTCCAGGTTGCTTGGTTGGCCAAAAAGGGCGTATGCGTTTTTTCCTGAATATATTCAGGAAAAAACGCATACGCCCTGTTTGGCCAAGGGCATTATTGTCGACGTTTTACCACTTTTCATGTGCTTTTAAGGCGATTTGAATCTACCTCCTGAAACCTGTTTCCTGCAATTCTGCCTTGCTTTCAAATCCTCTTCGTTGCCTTCCCTCAATATATCTGTGGATGAGAGTTATCATTTATAGCTCTGCGGGTTTGTGAATTGCAGTGTCCCTGAGCTCCATTTTTCAACTGGCTTTTTTGGGAGCTGGCCGCAAAAGCGCGGAATTGCCTCAGGCCCTATTCTGCTTCTGGGCAGCAGGCTGAGCCTGTGGTTAATTCTTCTTACCGATGGGAAAATAGAGTGAGCTGTGCCTGTCCCAACACCTATATCTAGTCTCTCATTGGTTGCCCCTCTTCCCGTTCATCCTCAGGACAAATTGCAACCTGTAGGGAACAGGAGCTTAAAGGTGCTGATTCTCCAAGTAGGGAGATTTCTAGTAAAATAGCTGGAAAGGCGAACCCGAGCACAAGGAGATGAGAAATGAGGTGCGTATTAGAAACCTTTGAAAATCACACGGTGTACCATCTTCTGGGTTTCTCATGCATGTTTTCGATGTAGGAAGATGCCCTTGAACCTGGAGATTTGGGACCCATGGGATGGGTACCAGGCAGTATTACTTTAAAGGGTCTGCGTTTGCTCACCCAACCTCACCCAACCGTTCAGCCCCAAGAGTGTCCACCCTTATGTCTCATCCAGCTGTGGGTCTAGATATGGTCAATCCAGGTTGCATCACAGCCTCTGAACGAATTTTGTAAGAATTTCTCTCTCTTTCACTGTCTTTGTTTTACGGGTTTTTAAAAGTAATTTATTTTTATAATGGGGTTTAGCTGCTTTTCACGGCTGTGTTTATGCAGCTTTACACCCACTTGACCCACTTCCTGACAGATATCAATACATAGGTTTTAAGATTCTTACTAGTCACATATATTCTTGTGCGGTGAATAGGGGGTGTTGAGTCCTGTTCACTGAGCAAGGCGTAGGTCTTGTCTATTACATATTGGGTGTATGGAACGGTATCTGAGCGAATTTGAAACCCTTGTTTTATGCCTCACCCCACCTCACCTTTCCCGTTAAGCAGCCATAGTGTGTTTTCTAAACGTGTGACTCTGTTCTGTTTTGTAATTCAGTTCAAGTGTAGCGGTTTTTACATTCCCTCTATAAGTGATAGCTTATGATAAGTGTCTTTTTCTGTGTGACTTATTTCACTTAGAATCGTCGTACCTAAATCCACTCATCTTGCTTCTACTAGCCTTATGACATTGATTTCATGTCTGAGTGATATTCCATTGTACATAAGGACCACAACTTCTTTATCCATTTTTCTCTTTCCTGGGATATTTAAGGTGTCATGAAGTGGAGGTTCTTGTCAACAGAGCAGCCCTAAACTTTGGGGTGCCTGTGTCTTGCTGATTTTTAGTTATCCCAATCTATACGCCCATGAGAGGACGTGCCCTATGCTCCCTAAGCTGTGTTTTTTCGATGTTTCAGGACACACCTTACACTTCTCCAGAGTGGCTGTTGGCAATTTACATCCCGCCCATCAGCGTAGCAAGGCTGCCATTTCTCCATGGCCTGTCCTGCATTTCTGGTTTTGACACTTTTTGCAGCATGGCCCTTTTGACCGATGGGAAGCGAGACTTCTTTGTAGCGCTGATTAGCCTTTCCAGGTTGCTTGGTTGGCCAAAAAGGGCGTATGCGTTTTTTCCTGAATATATTCAGGAAAAAACGCATACGCCCTGTTTGGCCAAGGGCATTATTGTCGACGTTTTACCACTTTTCATGTGCTTTTAAGGCGATTTGAATCTACCTCCTGAAACCTGTTTCCTGCAATTCTGCCTTGCTTTCAAATCCTCTTCGTTGCCTTCCCTCAATATATCTGTGGATGAGAGTTATCATTTATAGCTCTGCGGGTTTGTGAATTGCAGTTTCCCTGAGCTCCATTTTTCAACTGGCTTTTTTGGGAGCTGGCCGCAAAAGCGCGGAATTGCCTCAGGCCCTATTCTGCTTCTGGGCGGCAGGCTGAGCCTGTGGTTAATTCTTCTTACCGATGGGAAAATAGAGTGAGCTGTGCCTGTCCCAACACCTACATCTAGTCTCTCATTGGTTGCCCCTCTTCCCGTTCATCCTCAGGACAAATTGCAACCTGTAGGGAACAGGAGCTTAAAGGTGCTGATTCTCCAAGTAGGGAGATTGCTAGTAAAGTAGCTGGAAAGGTGAACCCGAGCACAAGGAGATAAGAAATGAGGTGCGTATTAGAAACCTTTCAAAATCACACGGTGTACCATCTTCTGGGTTTCTCATGCATGTTTTCGATGTAGGAAGATGCCCTTGAACCTGGAGATTTGGGACCCATGGGATGGGTACCAGGCAGTATTACTTTAAAGGGTCTGCGTTTGCTCACCCAACCTCACCCAACCTTTCAGCCCCAAGAGTGTCCACCCTTATGTCTCATCCAGCTGTGGGTCTAGATATGGTCAATCCAGGTTGCATCACAGCCTCTGAACGAATTTTGTAAGAATTTCTCTCTCTTTCACTGTCTTTGTTTTACGGGTTTTTAAAAGTAATTTATTTTTATAATGGGGTTTAGCTGCTTTTCACGGCTGTGTTTATGCGGCTTTACACCCACTTGACTCACTTCCAGACAGATATCAATACATAGGTTTTAAGATTCTTACTAGTCACATATATTCTTGTGCGGTGAATAGGGGGTGTTGAGTCCTGTTCACTGAGCAAGGAGTAGGTCTTGTCTATTACATATTGGGTGTATGGAACGGTATCTGAGCGAATTTGAAACCCTTGTTTTATGCCTCACCCCACCTCCCCTTTCCCGTTAAGCAGCCATAGTGTGTTTTCTAAACGTGTGACTCTGTTCTGTTTTGTAATTCAGTTCAAGTGTAGCGGTTTTTACATTCCCTCTATAAGTGATAGCTTATGATAAGTGTCTTTTTCTGTGTGACTTATTTCACTTAGAATCGTCGTACCTAAATCCACTCATCTTGCTTCTACTAGCCTTATGACATTGATTTCATGTCTGAGTGATATTCCATTGTACATAAGGACCACAACTTCTTTATCCATTTTTCTCTTTCCTGGGATATTTAAGGTGTCATGAAGTGGAGGTTCTTGTCAACAGAGCAGCCCTAAACTTTGGGGTGCCTGTGTCTTGCTGATTTTTAGTTTTCCCAATTTATACGCCCATGAGAGGACGTGCCCTATGCTCCTAGAGCTGTGTTTTTTCGATGTTTCAGGACACACCTTACACTTCTCCAGAGTGGCTGTTGGCAATTTACATCCCGCCCATCAGCGTAGCAAGGCTGCCATTTCTCCAGGGCCTGTCCTGCATTTCTGGTTTTGACACTTTTTGCAGCATGGCCCTTTTGACCGATGGGAAGCGAGACTTCTTTGTAGCGCTGATTAGCCTTTCCAGGTTGCTTGGTTGGCCAAACAGGGCGTATGCGTTTTTTCCTGAATATATTCAGGAAAAAACGCATACGCCCTGTTTGGCCAAGGGCATCATTGTCGACGTTTTACCACTTTTCATGTGCTTTAAAGGCGATTCGAATCTACCTCCTGAAACCTGTTTCCTGCAATCCTGCCTTGCTTTCAAATCCTCTTCGTTGCCTTCCCTCAATATATCTGTGGATGAGAGTTATCATTTATAGCTCTGCGGGTTTGTGAATTGCAGTGTCCCTGAGCTCCATTTTTCAACTGGCTTTTTTGGGAGCTGGCCGCAAAAGCGCGGGATTGCCTCAGGCCCTATTCAGCTTCTGGCCGGCAGGCTGAGCCTGTGGTTAATTCTTCTTCCCGATGGGAAAATAGAGTGACCTGTGCCTGTCCCAACACCAAGATCTAGTCTCTCATTGGTTTCCCCTCTTCCCGTTCATCCTCAGGACAAATTGCAACCTGTAGGGAACAGGAGCTTAAAGGTGCTGATTCTCCAAGTAGGGAGATTGCTAGTAAAGTAGCTGGAAAGGCAAACCCGAGCACAAGGAGATGAGAAATGAGGTGCGTATTAGAAACCTTTCAAAATCACACGGTGTACCATCTTCTGGGTTTCTCATGCATGTTTTCGATGTAGGAAGATGCCCTTGAACCTGGAGATTTGGGACCCATGGGATGGATACCAGGCAGTATTACTTTAAAGGGTCTGCGTTTGCTCACCCAACCTCACCCAACCGTTCAGCCCCAAGAGTGTCCACCCTTATGTCTCATCCAGCTGTGGGTCTAGATATGGTCAATCCAGGTTGCATCAGAGCCTCTGAACGAATTTTGTAATAATTTCTCTCGCTTTCACTGTCTTTGTTTTACGGGTTTTTAAAAGTAATTTATTTTTATAATGGGGTTTAGCTGCTTTTCACGGCTGTGTTTATGCGGCTTTACACCCACTTGACTCACTTCCAGACAGATATCAATACATAGGTTTTAAGATTCTTACTAGTCACATATATTCTTGTGCGGTGAATAGGGGGTGTTGAGTCCAGTTCACTGAGCAAGGAGTAGGTCTTGTCTATTACATATTGGGTGTATGGAACGGTATCTGAGCGAATTTGAAACCCTTGTTTTATGCCTCACCCCACCTCACCTTTCCCGTTAAGCAGCCATAGTGTGTTTTCTAAACGTGTGACTCTGTTCTGTTTTGTAATTCAGTTCAAGTGTAGCGGTTTTTACATTCCCTCTATAAGTGATAGCTTATGATAAGTGTCTTTTTCTGTGTGACTTATTTCACTTAGAATCGTCGTACCTAAATCCACTCATCTTGCTTCTACTAGCCTTATGACATTGATTTCATGTCTGAGTGATATTCCATTGTACATAAGGACCACAACTTCTTTATCCATTTTTCTCTTTCCTGGGATATTTAAGGTGTCATGAAGTGGAGGTTCTTGTCAACAGAGCAGCCCTAAACTTTGGGGTGCCTGTGTCTTGCTGATTTTTAGTTTTCCCAATTTATACGCCCATGAGAGGACGTGCCCTATGCTCCTAGAGCTGTGTTTTTTCGATGTTTCAGGACACACCTTACACTTCTCCAGAGTGGCTGTTGGCAATTTACATCCCGCCCATCAGCGTAGCAAGGCTGCCATTTCTCCAGGGCCTGTCCTGCATTTCTGGTTTTGACACTTTTTGCAGCATGGCCCTTTTGACCGATGGGAAGCGAGACTTCTTTGTAGCGCTGATTAGCCTTTCCAGGTTGCTTGGTTGGCCAAACAGGGCGTATGCGTTTTTTCCTGAATATATTCAGGAAAAAACGCATACGCCCTGTTTGGCCAAGGGCATCATTGTCGACGTTTTACCACTTTTCATGTGCTTTAAAGGCGATTCGAATCTACCTCCTGAAACCTGTTTCCTGCAATCCTGCCTTGCTTTCAAATCCTCTTCGTTGCCTTCCCTCAATATATCTGTGGATGAGAGTTATCATTTATAGCTCTGCGGGTTTGTGAATTGCAGTGTCCCTGAGCTCCATTTTTCAACTGGCTTTTTTGGGAGCTGGCCGCAAAAGCGCGGGATTGCCTCAGGCCCTATTCAGCTTCTGGCCCGCAGGCTGAGCCTGTGGTTAATTCTTCTTCCCGATGGGAAAATAGAGTGAGCTGTGCCTGTCCCAACACCAAGATCTAGTCTCTCATTGGTTTCCCCTCTTCCCGTTCATCCTCAGGACAAATTGCAACCTGTAGGGAACAGGAGCTTAAAGGTGCTGATTCTCCAAGTAGGGAGATTGCTAGTAAAGTAGCTGGAAAGGCAAACCCGAGCACAAGGAGATGAGAAATGAGGTGCGTATTAGAAACCTTTCAAAATCACACGGTGTACCATCTTCTGGGTTTCTCATGCATGTTTTCGATGTAGGAAGATGCCCTTGAACCTGGAGATTTGGGACCCATGGGATGGATACCAGGCAGTATTACTTTAAAGGGTCTGCGTTTGCTCACCCAACCTCACCCAACCGTTCAGCCCCAAGAGTGTCCACCCTTATGTCTCATCCAGCTGTGGGTCTAGATATGGTCAATCCAGGTTGCATCAGAGCCTCTGAACGAATTTTGTAATAATTTCTCTCGCTTTCACTGTCTTTGTTTTACGGGTTTTTAAAAGTAATTTATTTTTATAATGGGGTTTAGCTGCTTTTCACGGCTGTGTTTATGCAGCTTTACACCCACTTGACTCACTTCCAGACAGATATCAATACATAGGTTTTAAGATTCTTACTAGTCACATATATTCTTGTGCGGTGAATAGGGGGTGTTGAGTCCAGTTCACTGAGCAAGGAGTAGGTCTTGTCTATTACATATTGGGTGTATGGAACGGTATCTGAGCGAATTTGAAACCCTTGTTTTATGCCTCACCCCACCTCACCTTTCCCGTTAAGCAGCCATAGTGTGTTTTCTAAACGTGTGACTCTGTTCTGTTTTGTAATTCAGTTCAAGTGTAGCGGTTTTTACATTCCCTCTCTAAGTGATAGCTTATGATAAGTGTCTTTTTCTGTGTGTCTTATTTCACTTAGAATCATCGTACCTAAATCCACTCATCTTGCTTCTACTAGCGTTATGACATTGATTTCATGTCTGAGTGATATTCCATTGTACATAAGGACCACAACTTCTTTATCCATTTTTCTCTTTCCTGGGATATTTAAGGTGTCATGAAGTGGAGGTTCTTGTCAACAGAGCAGCCCTAAACTTTGGGGTACCTGTGTCTTGCTGATTTTTAGTTTTCCCAATTTATACGCCCATGAGAGGACGTGCCCTATGCTCCCTAAGCTGTGTTTTTTCGATGTTTCAGGACACACCGTACACTTCTCCAGAGTGGCTGTTGGCAATTTACATCCCGCCCATCAGCGTAGCAAGGCTGCCATTTCTCCATGGCCTGTCCTGCATTTCTGGTTTTGACACTTTTTGCAGCATGGCCCTTTTGACCGATGGAAACGAGACTTCTTTGTAGCGCTGATTAGCCTTTCCAGGTTGCTTGGTTGGCCAAAAAGGGCGTATGCGTTTTTTCCTGAATATATTCAGGAAAAAACGCATACGCCCTGTTTGGCCAAGGGCATTATTGTCGACGTTTTACCACTTTTCATGTGCTTTTAAGGCGATTTGAATCTACCTCCTGAAACCTGTTTCCTGCAATTCTGCCTTGCTTTCAAATCCTCTTCGTTGCCTTCCCTCAATATATCTGTGGATGAGAGTTATCATTTATAGCTCTGCGGGTTTGTGAATTGCAGTGTCCCTGAGCTCCATTTTTCAACTGGCTTTTTTGGGAGCTGGCCGCAAAAGCGCGGAATTGCCTCAGGCCCTATTCTGCTTCTGGGCAGCAGGCTGAGCCTGTGGTTAATTCTTCTTACCGATGGGAAAATAGAGTGAGCTGTGCCTGTCCCAACACCTATATCTAGTCTCTCATTGGTTGCCCCTCTTCCCGTTCATCCTCAGGACAAATTGCAACCTGTAGGGAACAGGAGCTTAAAGGTGCTGATTCTCCAAGTAGGGAGATTTCTAGTAAAATAGCTGGAAAGGCGAACCCGAGCACAAGGAGATGAGAAATGAGGTGCGTATTAGAAACCTTTGAAAATCACACGGTGTACCATCTTCTGGGTTTCTCATGCATGTTTTCGATGTAGGAAGATGCCCTTGAACCTGGAGATTTGGGACCCATGGGATGGGTACCAGGCAGTATTACTTTAAAGGGTCTGCGTTTGCTCACCCAACCTCACCCAACCTTTCAGCCCCAAGAGTGTCCACCCTTATGTCTCATCCAGCTGTGGGTCTAGATATGGTCAATCCAGGTTGCATCACAGCCTCTGAACGAATTTTGTAAGAATTTCTCTCTCTTTCACTGTCTTTGTTTTACGGGTTTTTAAAAGTAATTTATTTTTATAATGGGGTTTAGCTGCTTTTCACGGCTGTGTTTATGCAGCTTTACACCCACTTGACCCACTTCCTGACAGATATCAATACATAGGTTTTAAGATTCTTACTAGTCACATATATTCTTGTGCGGTGAATAGGGGGTGTTGAGTCCTGTTCACTGAGCAAGGCGTAGGTCTTGTCTATTACATATTGGGTGTATGGAACGGTATCTGAGCGAATTTGAAACCCTTGTTTTATGCCTCACCCCACCTCACCTTTCCCGTTAAGCAGCCATAGTGTGTTTTCTAAACGTGTGACTCTGTTCTGTTTTGTAATTCAGTTCAAGTGTAGCGGTTTTTACATTCCCTCTATAAGTGATAGCTTATGATAAGTGTCTTTTTCTGTGTGACTTATTTCACTTAGAATCGTCGTACCTAAATCCACTCATCTTGCTTCTACTAGCCTTATGACATTGATTTCATGTCTGAGTGATATTCCATTGTACATAAGGACCACAACTTCTTTATCCATTTTTCTCTTTCCTGGGATATTTAAGGTGTCATGAAGTGGAGGTTCTTGTCAACAGAGCAGCCCTAAACTTTGGGGTGCCTGTGTCTTGCTGATTTTTAGTTATCCCAATCTATACGCCCATGAGAGGACGTGCCCTATGCTCCCTAAGCTGTGTTTTTTCGATGTTTCAGGACACACCTTACACTTCTCCAGAGTGGCTGTTGGCAATTTACATCCCGCCCATCAGCGTAGCAAGGCTGCCATTTCTCCATGGCCTGTCCTGCATTTCTGGTTTTGACACTTTTTGCAGCATGGCCCTTTTGACCGATGGGAAGCGAGACTTCTTTGTAGCGCTGATTAGCCTTTCCAGGTTGCTTGGTTGGCCAAAAAGGGCGTATGCGTTTTTTCCTGAATATATTCAGGAAAAAACGCATACGCCCTGTTTGGCCAAGGGCATTATTGTCGACGTTTTACCACTTTTCATGTGCTTTTAAGGCGATTTGAATCTACCTCCTGAAACCTGTTTCCTGCAATTCTGCCTTGCTTTCAAATCCTCTTCGTTGCCTTCCCTCAATATATCTGTGGATGAGAGTTATCATTTATAGCTCTGCGGGTTTGTGAATTGCAGTGTCCCTGAGCTCCATTTTTCAACTGGCTTTTTTGGGAGCTGGCCGCAAAAGCGCGGAATTGCCTCAGGCCCTATTCTGCTTCTGGGCGGCAGGCTGAGCCTGTGGTTAATTCTTCTTACTGATGGGAAAATAGAGTGAGCTGTGCCTGTCCCAACACCTACATCTAGTCTCTCATTGGTTGCCCCTCTTCCCGTTCATCCTCAGGACAAATTGCAACCTGTAGGGAACAGGAGCTTAAAGGTGCTGATTCTCCAAGTAGGGAGATTGCTAGTAAAGTAGCTGGAAAGGCGAACCCGAACACAAGGAGATGAGAAATGAGGTGCGTATTAGAAACCTTTCAAAATCACACGGTGTACCATCTTCTGGGTTTCTCATGCATGTTTTCGATGTAGGAAGATGCCCTTGAACCTGGAGATTTGGGACCCATGGGATGGGTACCAGGCAGTATTACTTTAAAGGGTCTGCGTTTGCTCACCCAACCTCACCCAACCTTTCAGCCCCAAGAGTGTCCACCCTTATGTCTCATCCAGCTGTGGGTCTAGATATGGTCAATCCAGGTTGCATCACAGCCTCTGAACGAATTTTGTAAGAATTTCTCTCTCTTTCACTGTCTTTGTTTTACGGGTTTTTAAAAGTAATTTATTTTTATAATGGGGTTTAGCTGCTTTTCACGGCTGTGTTTATGCGGCTTTACACCCACTTGACTCACTTCCAGACAGATATCAATACATAGGTTTTAAGATTCTTACTAGTCACATATATTCTTGTGCGGTGAATAGGGGGTGTTGAGTCCTGTTCACTGAGCAAGGAGTAGGTCTTGTCTATTACATATTGGGTGTATGGAACGGTATCTGAGCGAATTTGAAACCCTTGTTTTATGCCTCACCCCACCTCACCTTTCCCGTTAAGCAGCCATAGTGTGTTTTCTAAACGTGTGACTCTGTTCTGTTTTGTAATTCAGTTCAAGTGTAGCGGTTTTTACATTCCCTCTATAAGTGATAGCTTATGATAAGTGTCTTTTTCTGTGTGACTTATTTCACTTAGAATCGTCGTACCTAAATCCACTCATCTTGCTTCTACTAGCCTTATGACATTGATTTCATGTCTGAGTGATATTCCATTGTACATAAGGACCACAACTTCTTTATCCATTTTTCTCTTTCCTGGGATATTTAAGGTGTCATGAAGTGGAGGTTCTTGTCAACAGAGCAGCCCTAAACTTTGGGGTGCCTGTGTCTTGCTGATTTTTAGTTTTCCCAATTTATACGCCCATGAGAGGACGTGCCCTATGCTCCTAGAGCTGTGTTTTTTCGATGTTTCAGGACACACCTTACACTTCTCCAGAGTGGCTGTTGGCAATTTACATCCCGCCCATCAGCGTAGCAAGGCTGCCATTTCTCCATGGCCTGTCCTGCATTTCTGGTTTTGACACTTTTTGCAGCATGGCCCTTTTGACCGATGGAAACGAGACTTCTTTGTAGCGCTGATTAGCCTTTCCAGGTTGCTTGGTTGGCCAAACAGGGCGTATGCGTTTTTTCCTGAATATATTCAGGAAAAAACGCATACGCCCTGTTTGGCCAAGGGCATTATTGTCGACGTTTTACCACTTTTCATGTGCTTTTAAGGCGATTTGAATCTACCTCCTGAAACCTGTTTCCTGCAATTCTGCCTTGCTTTCAAATCCTCTTCGTTGCCTTCCCTCAATATATCTGTGGATGAGAGTTATCATTTATAGCTCTGCGGGTTTGTGAATTGCAGTGTCCCTGAGCTCCATTTTTCAACTGGCTTTTTTGGGAGCTGGCCGCAAAAGCGCGGAATTGCCTCAGGCCCTATTCTGCTTCTGGGCAGCAGGCTGAGCCTGTGGTTAATTCTTCTTACCGATGGGAAAATAGAGTGAGCTGTGCCTGTCCCAACACCTATATCTAGTCTCTCATTGGTTGCCCCTCTTCCCGTTCATCCTCAGGACAAATTGCAACCTGTAGGGAACAGGAGCTTAAAGGTGCTGATTCTCCAAGTAGGGAGATTTCTAGTAAAATAGCTGGAAAGGCGAACCCGAGCACAAGGAGATGAGAAATGAGGTGCGTATTAGAAACCTTTGAAAATCACACGGTGTACCATCTTCTGGGTTTCTCATGCATGTTTTCGATGTAGGAAGATGCCCTTGAACCTGGAGATTTGGGACCCATGGGATGGGTACCAGGCAGTATTACTTTAAAGGGTCTGCGTTTGCTCACCCAACCTCACCCAACCTTTCAGCCCCAAGAGTGTCCACCCTTATGTCTCATCCAGCTGTGGGTCTAGATATGGTCAATCCAGGTTGCATCACAGCCTCTGAACGAATTTTGTAAGAATTTCTCTCTCTTTCACTGTCTTTGTTTTACGGGTTTTTAAAAGTAATTTATTTTTATAATGGGGTTTAGCTGCTTTTCACGGCTGTGTTTATGCAGCTTTACACCCACTTGACCCACTTCCTGACAGATATCAATACATAGGTTTTAAGATTCTTACTAGTCACATATATTCTTGTGCGGTGAATAGGGGGTGTTGAGTCCTGTTCACTGAGCAAGGCGTAGGTCTTGTCTATTACATATTGGGTGTATGGAACGGTATCTGAGCGAATTTGAAACCCTTGTTTTATGCCTCACCCCACCTCACCTTTCCCGTTAAGCAGCCATAGTGTGTTTTCTAAACGTGTGACTCTGTTCTGTTTTGTAATTCAGTTCAAGTGTAGCGGTTTTTACATTCCCTCTATAAGTGATAGCTTATGATAAGTGTCTTTTTCTGTGTGACTTATTTCACTTAGAATCGTCGTACCTAAATCCACTCATCTTGCTTCTACTAGCCTTATGACATTGATTTCATGTCTGAGTGATATTCCATTGTACATAAGGACCACAACTTCTTTATCCATTTTTCTCTTTCCTGGGATATTTAAGGTGTCATGAAGTGGAGGTTCTTGTCAACAGAGCAGCCCTAAACTTTGGGGTGCCTGTGTCTTGCTGATTTTTAGTTATCCCAATCTATACGCCCATGAGAGGACGTGCCCTATGCTCCCTAAGCTGTGTTTTTTCGATGTTTCAGGACACACCTTACACTTCTCCAGAGTGGCTGTTGGCAATTTACATCCCGCCCATCAGCGTAGCAAGGCTGCCATTTCTCCATGGCCTGTCCTGCATTTCTGGTTTTGACACTTTTTGCAGCATGGCCCTTTTGACCGATGGGAAGCGAGACTTCTTTGTAGCGCTGATTAGCCTTTCCAGGTTGCTTGGTTGGCCAAAAAGGGCGTATGCGTTTTTTCCTGAATATATTCAGGAAAAAACGCATACGCCCTGTTTGGCAAAGGGCATTATTGTCGACGTTTTACCACTTTTCATGTGCTTTTAAGGCGATTTGAATCTACCTCCTGAAACCTGTTTCCTGCAATTCTGCCTTGCTTTCAAATCCTCTTCGTTGCCTTCCCTCAATATATCTGTGGATGAGAGTTATCATTTATAGCTCTGCGGGTTTGTGAATTGCAGTTTCCCTGAGCTCCATTTTTCAACTGGCTTTTTTGGGAGCTGGCCGCAAAAGCGCGGAATTGCCTCAGGCCCTATTCTGCTTCTGGGCGGCAGGCTGAGCCTGTGGTTAATTCTTCTTACCGATGGGAAAATAGAGTGAGCTGTGCCTGTCCCAACACCTACATCTAGTCTCTCATTGGTTGCCCCTCTTCCCGTTCATCCTCAGGACAAATTGCAACCTGTAGGGAACAGGAGCTTAAAGGTGCTGATTCTCCAAGTAGGGAGATTGCTAGTAAAGTAGCTGGAAAGGTGAACCCGAGCACAAGGAGATGAGAAATGAGGTGCGTATTAGAAACCTTTCAAAATCACACGGTGTACCATCTTCTGGGTTTCTCATGCATGTTTTCGATGTAGGAAGATGCCCTTGAACCTGGAGATTTGGGACCCATGGGATGGGTACCAGGCAGTATTACTTTAAAGGGTCTGCGTTTGCTCACCCAACCTCACCCAACCTTTCAGCCCCAAGAGTGTCCACCCTTATGTCTCATCCAGCTGTGGGTCTAGATATGGTCAATCCAGGTTGCATCACAGCCTCTGAACGAATTTTGTAAGAATTTCTCTCTCTTTCACTGTCTTTGTTTTACGGGTTTTTAAAAGTAATTTATTTTTATAATGGGGTTTAGCTGCTTTTCACGGCTGTGTTTATGCGGCTTTACACCCACTTGACTCACTTCCAGACAGATATCAATACATAGGTTTTAAGATTCTTACTAGTCACATATATTCTTGTGCGGTGAATAGGGGGTGTTGAGTCCTGTTCACTGAGCAAGGAGTAGGTCTTGTCTATTACATATTGGGTGTATGGAACGGTATCTGAGCGAATTTGAAACCCTTGTTTTATGCCTCACCCCACCTCCCCTTTCCCGTTAAGCAGCCATAGTGTGTTTTCTAAACGTGTGACTCTGTTCTGTTTTGTAATTCAGTTCAAGTGTAGCGGTTTTTACATTCCCTCTATAAGTGATAGCTTATGATAAGTGTCTTTTTCTGTGTGACTTATTTCACTTAGAATCGTCGTACCTAAATCCACTCATCTTGCTTCTACTAGCCTTATGACATTGATTTCATGTCTGAGTGATATTCCATTGTACATAAGGACCACAACTTCTTTATCCATTTTTCTCTTTCCTGGGATATTTAAGGTGTCATGAAGTGGAGGTTCTTGTCAACAGAGCAGCCCTAAACTTTGGGGTGCCTGTGTCTTGCTGATTTTTAGTTTTCCCAATTTATACGCCCATGAGAGGACGTGCCCTATGCTCCTAGAGCTGTGTTTTTTCGATGTTTCAGGACACACCTTACACTTCTCCAGAGTGGCTGTTGGCAATTTACATCCCGCCCATCAGCGTAGCAAGGCTGCCATTTCTCCAGGGCCTGTCCTGCATTTCTGGTTTTGACACTTTTTGCAGCATGGCCCTTTTGACCGATGGGAAGCGAGACTTCTTTGTAGCGCTGATTAGCCTTTCCAGGTTGCTTGGTTGGCCAAACAGGGCGTATGCGTTTTTTCCTGAATATATTCAGGAAAAAACGCATACGCCCTGTTTGGCCAAGGGCATCATTGTCGACGTTTTACCACTTTTCATGTGCTTTAAAGGCGATTCGAATCTACCTCCTGAAACCTGTTTCCTGCAATCCTGCCTTGCTTTCAAATCCTCTTCGTTGCCTTCCCTCAATATATCTGTGGATGAGAGTTATCATTTATAGCTCTGCGGGTTTGTGAATTGCAGTGTCCCTGAGCTCCATTTTTCAACTGGCTTTTTTGGGAGCTGGCCGCAAAAGCGCGGGATTGCCTCAGGCCCTATTCAGCTTCTGGCCGGCAGGCTGAGCCTGTGGTTAATTCTTCTTCCCGATGGGAAAATAGAGTGACCTGTGCCTGTCCCAACACCAAGATCTAGTCTCTCATTGGTTTCCCCTCTTCCCGTTCATCCTCAGGACAAATTGCAACCTGTAGGGAACAGGAGCTTAAAGGTGCTGATTCTCCAAGTAGGGAGATTGCTAGTAAAGTAGCTGGAAAGGCAAACCCGAGCACAAGGAGATGAGAAATGAGGTGCGTATTAGAAACCTTTCAAAATCACACGGTGTACCATCTTCTGGGTTTCTCATGCATGTTTTCGATGTAGGAAGATGCCCTTGAACCTGGAGATTTGGGACCCATGGGATGGATACCAGGCAGTATTACTTTAAAGGGTCTGCGTTTGCTCACCCAACCTCACCCAACCGTTCAGCCCCAAGAGTGTCCACCCTTATGTCTCATCCAGCTGTGGGTCTAGATATGGTCAATCCAGGTTGCATCAGAGCCTCTGAACGAATTTTGTAATAATTTCTCTCGCTTTCACTGTCTTTGTTTTACGGGTTTTTAAAAGTAATTTATTTTTATAATGGGGTTTAGCTGCTTTTCACGGCTGTGTTTATGCGGCTTTACACCCACTTGACTCACTTCCAGACAGATATCAATACATAGGTTTTAAGATTCTTACTAGTCACATATATTCTTGTGCGGTGAATAGGGGGTGTTGAGTCCAGTTCACTGAGCAAGGAGTAGGTCTTGTCTATTACATATTGGGTGTATGGAACGGTATCTGAGCGAATTTGAAACCCTTGTTTTATGCCTCACCCCACCTCACCTTTCCCGTTAAGCAGCCATAGTGTGTTTTCTAAACGTGTGACTCTGTTCTGTTTTGTAATTCAGTTCAAGTGTAGCGGTTTTTACATTCCCTCTATAAGTGATAGCTTATGATAAGTGTCTTTTTCTGTGTGACTTATTTCACTTAGAATCGTCGTACCTAAATCCACTCATCTTGCTTCTACTAGCCTTATGACATTGATTTCATGTCTGAGTGATATTCCATTGTACATAAGGACCAAAACTTCTTTATCCATTTTTCTCTTTCCTGGGATATTTAAGGTGTCATGAAGTGGAGGTTCTTGTCAACAGAGCAGCCCTAAACTTTGGGGTGCCTGTGTCTTGCTGATTTTTAGTTTTCCCAATTTATACGCCCATGAGAGGACGTGCCCTATGCTCCTAGAGCTGTGTTTTTTCGATGTTTCAGGACACACCTTACACTTCTCCAGAGTGGCTGTTGGCAATTTACATCCCGCCCATCAGCGTAGCAAGGCTGCCATTTCTCCAGGGCCTGTCCTGCATTTCTGGTTTTGACACTTTTTGCAGCATGGCCCTTTTGACCGATGGGAAGCGAGACTTCTTTGTAGCGCTGATTAGCCTTTCCAGGTTGCTTGGTTGGCCAAACAGGGCGTATGCGTTTTTTCCTGAATATATTCAGGAAAAAACGCATACGCCCTGTTTGGCCAAGGGCATCATTGTCGACGTTTTACCACTTTTCATGTGCTTTAAAGGCGATTCGAATCTACCTCCTGAAACCTGTTTCCTGCAATCCTGCCTTGCTTTCAAATCCTCTTCGTTGCCTTCCCTCAATATATCTGTGGATGAGAGTTATCATTTATAGCTCTGCGGGTTTGTGAATTGCAGTGTCCCTGAGCTCCATTTTTCAACTGGCTTTTTTGGGAGCTGGCCGCAAAAGCGCGGGATTGCCTCAGGCCCTATTCAGCTTCTGGCCGGCAGGCTGAGCCTGTGGTTAATTCTTCTTCCCGATGGGAAAATAGAGTGACCTGTGCCTGTCCCAACACCAAGATCTAGTCTCTCATTGGTTTCCCCTCTTCCCGTTCATCCTCAGGACAAATTGCAACCTGTAGGGAACAGGAGCTTAAAGGTGCTGATTCTCCAAGTAGGGAGATTGCTAGTAAAGTAGCTGGAAAGGCAAACCCGAGCACAAGGAGATGAGAAATGAGGTGCGTATTAGAAACCTTTCAAAATCACACGGTGTACCATCTTCTGGGTTTCTCATGCATGTTTTCGATGTAGGAAGATGCCCTTGAACCTGGAGATTTGGGACCCATGGGATGGATACCAGGCAGTATTACTTTAAAGGGTCTGCGTTTGCTCACCCAACCTCACCCAACCGTTCAGCCCCAAGAGTGTCCACCCTTATGTCTCATCCAGCTGTGGGTCTAGATATGGTCAATCCAGGTTGCATCAGAGCCTCTGAACGAATTTTGTAATAATTTCTCTCGCTTTCACTGTCTTTGTTTTACGGGTTTTTAAAAGTAATTTATTTTTATAATGGGGTTTAGCTGCTTTTCACGGCTGTGTTTATGCGGCTTTACACCCACTTGACTCACTTCCAGACAGATATCAATACATAGGTTTTAAGATTCTTACTAGTCACATATATTCTTGTGCGGTGAATAGGGGGTGTTGAGTCCAGTTCACTGAGCAAGGAGTAGGTCTTGTCTATTACATATTGGGTGTATGGAACGGTATCTGAGCGAATTTGAAACCCTTGTTTTATGCCTCACCCCACCTCACCTTTCCCGTTAAGCAGCCATAGTGTGTTTTCTAAACGTGTGACTCTGTTCTGTTTTGTAATTCAGTTCAAGTGTAGCGGTTTTTACATTCCCTCTATAAGTGATAGCTTATGATAAGTGTCTTTTTCTGTGTGACTTATTTCACTTAGAATCGTCGTACCTAAATCCACTCATCTTGCTTCTACTAGCCTTATGACATTGATTTCATGTCTGAGTGATATTCCATTGTACATAAGGACCACAACTTCTTTATCCATTTTTCTCTTTCCTGGGATATTTAAGGTGTCATGAAGTGGAGGTTCTTGTCAACAGAGCAGCCCTAAACTTTGGGGTGCCTGTGTCTTGCTGATTTTTAGTTTTCCCAATTTATACGCCCATGAGAGGACGTGCCCTATGCTCCTAGAGCTGTGTTTTTTCGATGTTTCAGGACACACCTTACACTTCTCCAGAGTGGCTGTTGGCAATTTACATCCCGCCCATCAGCGTAGCAAGGCTGCCATTTCTCCAGGGCCTGTCCTGCATTTCTGGTTTTGACACTTTTTGCAGCATGGCCCTTTTGACCGATGGGAAGCGAGACTTCTTTGTAGCGCTGATTAGCCTTTCCAGGTTGCTTGGTTGGCCAAACAGGGCGTATGCGTTTTTTCCTGAATATATTCAGGAAAAAACGCATACGCCCTGTTTGGCCAAGGGCATCATTGTCGACGTTTTACCACTTTTCATGTGCTTTAAAGGCGATTCGAATCTACCTCCTGAAACCTGTTTCCTGCAATCCTGCCTTGCTTTCAAATCCTCTTCGTTGCCTTCCCTCAATATATCTGTGGATGAGAGTTATCATTTATAGCTCTGCGGGTTTGTGAATTGCAGTGTCCCTGAGCTCCATTTTTCAACTGGCTTTTTTGGGAGCTGGCCGCAAAAGCGCGGGATTGCCTCAGGCCCTATTCAGCTTCTGGCCGGCAGGCTGAGCCTGTGGTTAATTCTTCTTCCCGATGGGAAAATAGAGTGACCTGTGCCTGTCCCAACACCAAGATCTAGTCTCTCATTGGTTTCCCCTCTTCCTGTTCATCCTCAGGACAAATTGCAACCTGTAGGGAACAGGAGCTTAAAGGTGCTGATTCTCCAAGTAGGGAGATTGCTAGTAAAGTAGCTGGAAAGGCAAACCCGAGCACAAGGAGATGAGAAATGAGGTGCGTATTAGAAACCTTTCAAAATCACACGGTGTACCATCTTCTGGGTTTCTCATGCATGTTTTCGATGTAGGAAGATGCCCTTGAACCTGGAGATTTGGGACCCATGGGATGGATACCAGGCAGTATTACTTTAAAGGGTCTGCGTTTGCTCACCCAACCTCACCCAACCGTTCAGCCCCAAGAGTGTCCACCCTTATGTCTCATCCAGCTGTGGGTCTAGATATGGTCAATCCAGGTTGCATCAGAGCCTCTGAACGAATTTTGTAATAATTTCTCTCGCTTTCACTGTCTTTGTTTTACGGGTTTTTAAAAGTAATTTATTTTTATAATGGGGTTTAGCTGCTTTTCACGGCTGTGTTTATGCAGCTTTACACCCACTTGACTCACTTCCAGACAGATATCAATACATAGGTTTTAAGATTCTTACTAGTCACATATATTCTTGTGCGGTGAATAGGGGGTGTTGAGTCCAGTTCACTGAGCAAGGAGTAGGTCTTGTCTATTACATATTGGGTGTATGGAACGGTATCTGAGCGAATTTGAAACCCTTGTTTTATGCCTCACCCCACCTCACCTTTCCCGTTAAGCAGCCATAGTGTGTTTTCTAAACGTGTGACTCTGTTCTGTTTTGTAATTCAGTTCAAGTGTAGCGGTTTTTACATTCCCTCTCTAAGTGATAGCTTATGATAAGTGTCTTTTTCTGTGTGTCTTATTTCACTTAGAATCATCGTACCTAAATCCACTCATCTTGCTTCTACTAGCGTTATGACATTGATTTCATGTCTGAGTGATATTCCATTGTACATAAGGACCACAACTTCTTTATCCATTTTTCTCTTTCCTGGGATATTTAAGGTGTCATGAAGTGGAGGTTCTTGTCAACAGAGCAGCCCTAAACTTTGGGGTACCTGTGTCTTGCTGATTTTTAGTTTTCCCAATTTATACGCCCATGAGAGGACGTGCCCTATGCTCCCTAAGCTGTGTTTTTTCGATGTTTCAGGACACACCGTACACTTCTCCAGAGTGGCTGTTGGCAATTTACATCCCGCCCATCAGCGTAGCAAGGCTGCCATTTCTCCATGGCCTGTCCTGCATTTCTGGTTTTGACACTTTTTGCAGCATGGCCCTTTTGACCGATGGAAACGAGACTTCTTTGTAGCGCTGATTAGCCTTTCCAGGTTGCTTGGTTGGCCAAAAAGGGCGTATGCGTTTTTTCCTGAATATATTCAGGAAAAAACGCATACGCCCTGTTTGGCCAAGGGCATTATTGTCGACGTTTTACCACTTTTCATGTGCTTTTAAGGCGATTTGAATCTACCTCCTGAAACCTGTTTCCTGCAATTCTGCCTTGCTTTCAAATCCTCTTCGTTGCCTTCCCTCAATATATCTGTGGATGAGAGTTATCATTTATAGCTCTGCGGGTTTGTGAATTGCAGTGTCCCTGAGCTCCATTTTTCAACTGGCTTTTTTGGGAGCTGGCCGCAAAAGCGCGGAATTGCCTCAGGCCCTATTCTGCTTCTGGGCAGCAGGCTGAGCCTGTGGTTAATTCTTCTTACCGATGGGAAAATAGAGTGAGCTGTGCCTGTCCCAACACCTACATCTAGTCTCTCATTGGTTGCCCCTCTTCCCGTTCATCCTCAGGACAAATTGCAACCTGTAGGGAACAGGAGCTTAAAGGTGCTGATTCTCCAAGTAGGGAGATTTCTAGTAAAATAGCTGGAAAGGCGAACCCGAGCACAAGGAGATGAGAAATGAGGTGCGTATTAGAAACCTTTGAAAATCACACGGTGTACCATCTTCTGGGTTTCTCATGCATGTTTTCGATGTAGGAAGATGCCCTTGAACCTGGAGATTTGGGACCCATGGGATGGGTACCAGGCAGTATTACTTTAAAGGGTCTGCGTTTGCTCACCCAACCTCACCCAACCTTTCAGCCCCAAGAGTGTCCACCCTTATGTCTCATCCAGCTGTGGGTCTAGATATGGTCAATCCAGGTTGCATCACAGCCTCTGAACGAATTTTGTAAGAATTTCTCTCTCTTTCACTGTCTTTGTTTTACGGGTTTTTAAAAGTAATTTATTTTTATAATGGGGTTTAGCTGCTTTTCACGGCTGTGTTTATGCAGCTTTACACCCACTTGACCCACTTCCTGACAGATATCAATACATAGGTTTTAAGATTCTTACTAGTCACATATATTCTTGTGCGGTGAATAGGGGGTGTTGAGTCCTGTTCACTGAGCAAGGCGTAGGTCTTGTCTATTACATATTGGGTGTATGGAACGGTATCTGAGCGAATTTGAAACCCTTGTTTTATGCCTCACCCCACCTCACCTTTCCCGTTAAGCAGCCATAGTGTGTTTTCTAAACGTGTGACTCTGTTCTGTTTTGTAATTCAGTTCAAGTGTAGCGGTTTTTACATTCCCTCTATAAGTGATAGCTTATGATAAGTGTCTTTTTCTGTGTGACTTATTTCACTTAGAATCGTCGTACCTAAATCCACTCATCTTGCTTCTACTAGCCTTATGACATTGATTTCATGTCTGAGTGATATTCCATTGTACATAAGGACCACAACTTCTTTATCCATTTTTCTCTTTCCTGGGATATTTAAGGTGTCATGAAGTGGAGGTTCTTGTCAACAGAGCAGCCCTAAACTTTGGGGTGCCTGTGTCTTGCTGATTTTTAGTTATCCCAATCTATACGCCCATGAGAGGACGTGCCCTATGCTCCCTAAGCTGTGTTTTTTCGATGTTTCAGGACACACCTTACACTTCTCCAGAGTGGCTGTTGGCAATTTACATCCCGCCCATCAGCGTAGCAAGGCTGCCATTTCTCCATGGCCTGTCCTGCATTTCTGGTTTTGACACTTTTTGCAGCATGGCCCTTTTGACCGATGGGAAGCGAGACTTCTTTGTAGCGCTGATTAGCCTTTCCAGGTTGCTTGGTTGGCCAAACAGGGCGTATGCGTTTTTTCCTGAATATATTCAGGAAAAAACGCATACGCCCTGTTTGGCCAAGGGCATTATTGTCGACGTTTTACCACTTTTCATGTGCTTTTAAGGCGATTTGAATCTACCTCCTGAAACCTGTTTCCTGCAATTCTGCCTTGCTTTCAAATCCTCTTCGTTGCCTTCCCTCAATATATCTGTGGATGAGAGTTATCATTTATAGCTCTGCGGGTTTGTGAATTGCAGTGTCCCTGAGCTCCATTTTTCAACTGGCTTTTTTGGGAGCTGGCCGCAAAAGCGCGGAATTGCCTCAGGCCCTATTCTGCTTCTGGGCGGCAGGCTGAGCCTGTGGTTAATTCTTCTTACTGATGGGAAAATAGAGTGAGCTGTGCCTGTCCCAACACCTACATCTAGTCTCTCATTGGTTGCCCCTCTTCCCGTTCATCCTCAGGACAAATTGCAACCTGTAGGGAACAGGAGCTTAAAGGTGCTGATTCTCCAAGTAGGGAGATTGCTAGTAAAGTAGCTGGAAAGGTGAACCCGAACACAAGGAGATGAGAAATGAGGTGCGTATTAGAAACCTTTCAAAATCACACGGTGTACCATCTTCTGGGTTTCTCATGCATGTTTTCGATGTAGGAAGATGCCCTTGAACCTGGAGATTTGGGACCCATGGGATGGGTACCACGCAGTATTACTTTAAAGGGTCTGCGTTTGCTCACCCAACCTCACCCAACCTTTCAGCCCCAAGAGTGTCCACCCTTATGTCTCATCCAGCTGTGGGTCTAGATATGGTCAATCCAGGTTGCATCACAGCCTCTGAACGAATTTTGTAAGAATTTCTCTCTCTTTCACTGTCTTTGTTTTACGGGTTTTTAAAAGTAATTTATTTTTATAATGGGGTTTAGCTGCTTTTCACGGCTGTGTTTATGCGGCTTTACACCCACTTGACTCACTTCCAGACAGATATCAATACATAGGTTTTAAGATTCTTACTAGTCACATATATTCTTGTGCGGTGAATAGGGGGTGTTGAGTCCTGTTCACTGAGCAAGGAGTAGGTCTTGTCTATTACATATTGGGTGTATGGAACGGTATCTGAGCGAATTTGAAACCCTTGTTTTATGCCTCACCCCACCTCACCTTTCCCGTTAAGCAGCCATAGTGTGTTTTCTAAACGTGTGACTCTGTTCTGTTTTGTAATTCAGTTCAAGTGTAGCGGTTTTTACATTCCCTCTATAAGTGAGAGCTTATGATAAGTGTCTTTTTCTGTGTGACTTATTTCACTTAGAATCGTCATACCTAAATCCACTCATCTTGCTTCTACTAGCCTTATGACATTGATATCATGTCTGAGTGATATTCCTTTGTACATAAGGACCACAACTTCTTTATCCATTTTTCTCTTTCCTGGGATATTTAAGGTGTCATGAAGTGGAGGTTCTTGTCAACAGAGCAGCCCTAAACTTTGGGGTGCCTGTGTCTTGCTGATTTTTAGTTTTCCCAATTTATACGCCCATGAGAGGACGTGCCCTATGCTCCTCGAGCTGTGTTTTTTCGATGTTTCAGGACACACCTTACACTTCTCCAGAGTGGCTGTTGGCAATTTACATCCCGCCCATCAGCGTAGCAAGGCTGCCATTTCTCCAGGGCCTGTCCTGCATTTCTGGTTTTGACACTTTTTGCAGCATGGCCCTTTTGACCGATGGGAAGCGAGACTTCTTTGTAGCGCTGATTAGCCTTTCCAGGTTGCTTGGTTGGCCAAACAGGGCGTATGCGTTTTTTCCTGAATATATTCAGGAAAAAACGCATACGCCCTGTTTGGCCAAGGGCATTATTGTCGACGTTTTACCACTTTTCATGTGCTTTTAAGGCGATTTGAATCTACCTCCTGAAACCTGTTTCCTGCAATTCTGCCTTGCTTTCAAATCCTCTTCGTTGCCTTCCCTCAATATATCTGTGGATGAGAGTTATCATTTATAGCTCTGCGGGTTTGTGAATTGCAGTGTCCCTGAGCTCCATTTTTCAACTGGCTTTTTTGGGAGCTGGCCGCAAAAGCGCGGAATTGCCTCAGGCCCTATTCTGCTTCTGGGCGGCAGGCTGAGCCTGTGGTTAATTCTTCTTACTGATGGGAAAATAGAGTGAGCTGTGCCTGTCCCAACACCTACATCTAGTCTCTCATTGGTTGCCCCTCTTCCCGTTCATCCTCAGGACAAATTGCAACCTGTAGGGAACAGGAGCTTAAAGGTGCTGATTCTCCAAGTAGGGAGATTGCTAGTAAAGTAGCTGGAAAGGTGAACCCGAACACAAGGAGATGAGAAATGAGGTGCGTATTAGAAACCTTTCAAAATCACACGGTGTACCATCTTCTGGGTTTCTCATGCATGTTTTCGATGTAGGAAGATGCCCTTGAACCTGGAGATTTGGGACCCATGGGATGGGTACCACGCAGTATTACTTTAAAGGGTCTGCGTTTGCTCACCCAACCTCACCCAACCTTTCAGCCCCAAGAGTGTCCACCCTTATGTCTCATCCAGCTGTGGGTCTAGATATGGTCAATCCAGGTTGCATCACAGCCTCTGAACGAATTTTGTAAGAATTTCTCTCTCTTTCACTGTCTTTGTTTTACGGGTTTTTAAAAGTAATTTATTTTTATAATGGGGTTTAGCTGCTTTTCACGGCTGTGTTTATGCGGCTTTACACCCACTTGACTCACTTCCAGACAGATATCAATACATAGGTTTTAAGATTATTACTAGTCACATATATTCTTGTGCGGTGAATAGGGGGTGTTGAGTCCTGTTCACTGAGCAAGGAGTAGGTCTTGTCTATTACATATTGGGTGTATGGAACGGTATCTGAGCGAATTTGAAACCCTTGTTTTATGCCTCACCCCACCTCACCTTTCCCGTTAAGCAGCCATAGTGTGTTTTCTAAACGTGTGACTCTGTTCTGTTTTGTAATTCAGTTCAAGTGTAGCGGTTTTTACATTCCCTCTATAAGTGAGAGCTTATGATAAGTGTCTTTTTCTGTGTGACTTATTTCACTTAGAATCGTCATACCTAAATCCACTCATCTTGCTTCTACTAGCCTTATGACATTGATATCATGTCTGAGTGATATTCCTTTGTACATAAGGACCACAACTTCTTTATCCATTTTTCTCTTTCCTGGGATATTTAAGGTGTCATGAAGTGGAGGTTCTTGTCAACAGAGCAGCCCTAAACTTTGGGGTGCCTGTGTCTTGCTGATTTTTAGTTTTCCCAATTTATACGCCCATGAGAGGACGTGCCCTATGCTCCTCGAGCTGTGTTTTTTCGATGTTTCAGGACACACCTTACACTTCTCCAGAGTGGCTGTTGGCAATTTACATCCCGCCCATCAGCGTAGCAAGGCTGCCATTTCTCCAGGGCCTGTCCTGCATTTCTGGTTTTGACACTTTTTGCAGCATGGCCCTTTTGACCGATGGGAAGCGAGACTTCTTTGTAGCGCTGATTAGCCTTTCCAGGTTGCTTGGTTGGCCAAACAGGGCGTATGCGTTTTTTCCTGAATATATTCAGGAAAAAACGCATACGCCCTGTTTGGCCAAGGGCATCATTGTCGACGTTTTACCACTTTTCATGTGCTTTAAAGGCGATTCGAATCTACCTCCTGAAACCTGTTTCCTGCAATCCTGCCTTGCTTTCAAATCCTCTTCGTTGCCTTCCCTCAATATATCTGTGGATGAGAGTTATCATTTATAGCTCTGCGGGTTTGTGAATTGCAGTGTCCCTGAGCTCCATTTTTCAACTGGCTTTTTTGGGAGCTGGCCGCAAAAGCGCGGGATTGCCTCAGGCCCTATTCAGCTTCTGGCCGGCAGGCTGAGCCTGTGGTTAATTCTTCTTCCCGATGGGAAAATAGAGTGACCTGTGCCTGTCCCAACACCAAGATCTAGTCTCTCATTGGTTTCCCCTCTTCCCGTTCATCCTCAGGACAAATTGCAACCTGTAGGGAACAGGAGCTTAAAGGTGCTGATTCTCCAAGTAGGGAGATTGCTAGTAAAGTAGCTGGAAAGGCGAACCCGAGCACAAGGAGATGAGAAATGAGGTGCGTATTAGAAACCTTTCAAAATCACACGGTGTACCATCTTCTGGGTTTCTCATGCATGTTTTCGATGTAGGAAGATGCCCTTGAACCTGGAGATTTGGGACCCATGGGATGGATACCAGGCAGTATTACTTTAAAGGGTCTGCGTTTGCTCACCCAACCTCACCCAACCGTTCAGCCCCAAGAGTGTCCACCCTTATGTCTCATCCAGCTGTGGGTCTAGATATGGTCAATCCAGGTTGCATCAGAGCCTCTGAACGAATTTTGTAATAATTTCTCTCGCTTTCACTGTCTTTGTTTTACGGGTTTTTAAAAGTAATTTATTTTTATAATGGGGTTTAGCTGCTTTTCACGGCTGTGTTTATGCAGCTTTACACCCACTTGACTCACTTCCAGACAGATATCAATACATAGGTTTTAAGATTCTTACTAGTCACATATATTCTTGTGCGGTGAATAGGGGGTGTTGAGTCCAGTTCACTGAGCAAGGAGTAGGTCTTGTCTATTACATATTGGGTGTATGGAACGGTATCTGAGCGAATTTGAAACCCTTGTTTTATGCCTCACCCCACCTCACCTTTCCCGTTAAGCAGCCATAGTGTGTTTTCTAAACGTGTGACTCTGTTCTGTTTTGTAATTCAGTTCAAGTGTAGCGGTTTTTACATTCCCTCTCTAAGTGATAGCTTATGATAAGTGTCTTTTTCTGTGTGACTTATTTCACTTAGAATCATCGTACCTAAATCCACTCATCTTGCTTCTACTAGCGTTATGACATTGATTTCATGTCTGAGTGATATTCCATTGTACATAAGGACCACAACTTCTTTATCCATTTTTCTCTTTCCTGGGATATTTAAGGTGTCATGAAGTGGAGGTTCTTGTCAACAGAGCAGCCCTAAACTTTGGGGTACCTGTGTCTTGCTGATTTTTAGTTTTCCCAATTTATACGCCCATGAGAGGACGTGCCCTATGCTCCCTAAGCTGTGTTTTTTCGATGTTTCAGGACACACCGTACACTTCTCCAGAGTGGCTGTTGGCAATTTACATCCCGCCCATCAGCGTAGCAAGGCTGCCATTTCTCCATGGCCTGTCCTGCATTTCTGGTTTTGACACTTTTTGCAGCATGGCCCTTTTGACCGATGGAAACGAGACTTCTTTGTAGCGCTGATTAGCCTTTCCAGGTTGCTTGGTTGGCCAAAAAGGGCGTATGCGTTTTTTCCTGAATATATTCAGGAAAAAACGCATACGCCCTGTTTGGCCAAGGGCATTATTGTCGACGTTTTACCACTTTTCATGTGCTTTTAAGGCGATTCGAATCTACCTCCTGAAACCTGTTTCCTGCAATTCTGCCTTGCTTTCAAATCCTCTTCGTTGCCTTCCCTCAATATATCTGTGGATGAGAGTTATCATTTATAGCTCTGCGGGTTTGTGAATTGCAGTGTCCCTGAGCTCCATTTTTCAACTGGCTTTTTTGGGAGCTGGCCGCAAAAGCGCGGAATTGCCTCAGGCACTATTCTGCTTCTGGGCAGCAGGCTGAGCCTGTGGTTAATTCTTCTTACCGATGGGAAAATAGAGTGAGCTGTGCCTGTCCCAACACCTATATCTAGTCTCTCATTGGTTGCCCCTCTTCCCGTTCATCCTCAGGACAAATTGCAACCTGTAGGGAACAGGAGCTTAAAGGTGCTGATTCTCCAAGTAGGGAGATTTCTAGTAAAATAGCTGAAAAGGCGAACCCGAGCACAAGGAGATGAGAAATGAGGTGCGTATTAGAAACCTTTCAAAATCACACGGTGTACCATCTTCTGGGTTTCTCATGCATGTTTTCGATGTAGGAAGATGCCCTTGAACCTGGAGATTTGGGACCCATGGGATGGGTACCAGGCAGTATTACTTTAAAGGGTCTGCGTTTGCTCACCCAACCTCACCCAACCTTTCAGCCCCAAGAGTGTCCACCCTTATGTCTCATCCAGCTGTGGGTCTAGATATGGTCAATCCAGGTTGCATCACAGCCTCTGAACGAATTTTGTAAGAATTTCTCTCTCTTTCACTGTCTTTGTTTTACGGGTTTTTAAAAGTAATTTATTTTTATAATGGGGTTTAGCTGCTTTTCACGGCTGTGTTTATGCAGCTTTACACCCACTTGACCCACTTCCTGACAGATATCAATACATAGGTTTTAAGATTCTTACTAGTCACATATATTCTTGTGCGGTGAATAGGGGGTGTTGAGTCCTGTTCACTGAGCAAGGCGTAGGTCTTGTCTATTACATATTGGGTGTATGGAACGGTATCTGAGCGAATTTGAAACCCTTGTTTTATGCCTCACCCCACCTCACCTTTCCCGTTAAGCAGCCATAGTGTGTTTTCTAAACGTGTGACTCTGTTCTGTTTTGTAATTCAGTTCAAGTGTAGCGGTTTTTACATTCCCTCTATAAGTGATAGCTTATGATAAGTGTCTTTTTCTGTGTGACTTATTTCACTTAGAATCGTCGTACCTAACTCCACTCATCTTGCTTCTACTAGCCTTATGACATTGATTTCATGTCTGAGTGATATTCCATTGTACATAAGGACCACAACTTCTTTATCCATTTTTCTCTTTCCTGGGATATTTAAGGTGCCATGAAGTGGAGGTTCTTGTCAACAGAGCAGCCCTAAACTTTGGGGTGCCTGTGTCTTGCTGATTTTTAGTTATCCCAATCTATACGCCCATGAGAGGACGTGCCCTATGCTCCCTAAGCTGTGTTTTTTCGATGTTTCAGGACACACCTTACACTTCTCCAGAGTGGCTGTTGGCAATTTACATCCCGCCCATCAGCGTAGCAAGGCTGCCATTTCTCCAGGGCCTGTCCTGCATTTCTGGTTTTGACACTTTTTGCAGCATGGCCCTTTTGACCGATGGGAAGCGAGACTTCTTTGTAGCGCTGATTAGCCTTTCCAGGTTGCTTGGTTGGCCAAACAGGGCGTATGCGTTTTTTCCTGAATATATTCAGGAAAAAACGCATACGCCCTGTTTGGCCAAGGGCATCATTGTCGACGTTTTACCACTTTTCATGTGCTTTAAAGGCGATTCGAATCTACCTCCTGAAACCTGTTTCCTGCAATCCTGCCTTGCTTTCAAATCCTCTTCGTTGCCTTCCCTCAATATATCTGTGGATGAGAGTTATCATTTATAGCTCTGCGGGTTTGTGAATTGCAGTGTCCCTGAGCTCCATTTTTCAACTGGCTTTTTTGGGAGCTGGCCGCAAAAGCGCGGGATTGCCTCAGGCCCTATTCTGCTTCTGGGCGGCAGGCTGAGCCTGTGGTTAATTCTTTTTCCCGATGGGAAAATAGAGTGAGCTGTGCCTGTCCCAACACCTACATCTAGTCTCTCATTGATTGCCCCTCTTCCCGTTCATCCTCAGGACAAATTGCAACCTGTAGGGAACAGGAGCTTAAAGGTGCTGATTCTCCAAGTAGGGAGATTGCTAGTAAAGTAGCTGGAAAGGCGAACCCGAGCACAAGGAGATGAGAAATGAGGTGCGTATTAGAAACCTTTCAAAATCACACGGTGTACCATCTTCTGGGTTTCTCATGCATGTTTTCGATGTAGGAAGATGCCCTTGAACCTGGAGATTTGGGACCCATGGGATGGGTACCAGGCAGTATTACTTTAAAGGGTCTGCATTTGCTCACCCAGCCTCACCCAGCCTTTCAGCCCCAAGAGTGTCCACCCTTATGTCTCATCCAGCTGTGGGTCTAGATATGGTCAATCCAGGTTGCATCACAGCCTCTGAACGAATTTTGTAAGAATTTCTCTCTCTTTCACTGTCTTTGTTTTACGGGTTTTTAAAAGTAATTTATTTTTATAATGGGGTTTAGCTGCTTTTCACGGCTGTGTTTATGCGGCTTTACACCCACTTGACTCACTTCCAGAGAGATATCAATACATAGGTTTTACGATTCTTACTAGTCACATATATTCTTGTGCGGTGAATAGGGGGTGTTGAGTCCTGTTCACTGAGCAAGGAGTAGGTCTTGTCTATTACATATTGGGTGTATGGAACGGTATCTGAGCGAATTTGAAACCCTTGTTTTATGCCTCACCCCACCTCACCTTTCCCGTTAAGCAGCCATAGTGTGTTTTCTAAACGTGTGACTCTGTTCTGTTTTGTAATTCAGTTCAAGTGTAGCGGTTTTTACATTCCCTCTATAAGTGATAGCTTATGATAAGTGTCTTTTTCTGTGTGACTTATTTCACTTAGAATCGTCGTACCTAAATCCACTCATCTTGCTTCTACTAGCCTTATGACATTGATTTCATGTCTGAGTGATATTCCATTGTACATAAGGACCAAAACTTCTTTATCCATTTTTCTCTTTCCTGGGATATTTAAAGTGTCATGAAGTGGAGGTTCTTGTCAACAGAGCAGCCCTAAACTTTGGGGTGCCTGTGTCTTGCTGATTTTTAGTTTTCCCAATTTATACGCCCATGAGAGGACGTGCCCTATGCTCCCTAAGCTGTGTTTTTTCGATGCTACAGGACACACCGTACACTTCTCCAGAGTGGCTGTTGGCAATTTACATCCCGCCCATCAGCGTAGCAAGGCTGCCATTTCTCCATGGCCTGTCCTGCATTTCTGGTTTTGACACTTTTTGCAGCATGGCCCTTTTGACCGATGGGAAGCGAGACTTCTTTGTAGCGCTGATTAGCCTTTCCAGGTTGCTTGGTTGGCCAAAAAGGGCGTATGCGTTTTTTCCTGAATATATTCAGGAAAAAACGCATACGCCCTGTTTGGCCAAGGGCATTATTGTCGACGTTTTACCACTTTTCATGTGCTTTTAAGGCGATTTGAATCTACCTCCTGAAACCTGTTTCCTGCAATTCTGCCTTGCTTTCAAATCCTCTTCGTTGCCTTCCCTCAATATATCTGTGGATGAGAGTTATCATTTATAGCTCTGCGGGTTTGTGAATTTCAGTGTCCCTGAGCTCCATTTTTCAACTGGCTTTTTTGGGAGCTGGCCGCAAAAGCGCGGAATTGCCTAAGGCCCTATACTGCTTCTGGGCGGCAGGCTGAGCCTGTGGTTAATTCTTCTTACCGATGGGAAAATAGAGTGAGCTGTGCCTGTCCCAACACCTACATCTAGTCTCTCATTGGTTGCCCCTCTTCCCGTTCATCCTCAGGACAAATTGCAACCTGTAGGGAACAGGAGCTTAAAGGTGCTGATTCTCCAAGTAGGGAGATTGCTAGTAAAGTAGCTGGAAAGGTGAACCCGAGCACAAGGAGATGAGAAATGAGGTGCGTATTAGAAACCTTTCAAAATCACATGGTGTACCATCTTCTGGGTTTCTCATGCATGTTTTCGATGTAGGAAGATGCCCTTGAACCTGGAGATTTGGGACCCATGGGATGGGTACCAGGCAGTATTACTTTAAAGGGTCTGCGTTTGCTCACCCAACCTCACCCAACCTTTCAGCCCCAAGAGTGTCCACCCTTATGTCTCATCCAGCTGTGGGTCTAGATATGGTCAATCCAGGTTGCATCACAGCCTCTGAACGAATTTTGTAAGAATTTCTCTCTCTTTCACTGTCTTTGTTTTACGGGTTTTTAAAAGTAATTTATTTTTATAATGGGGTTTAGCTGCTTTTCACGGCTGTGTTTATGCGGCTTTACACCCACTTGACTCACTTCCAGACAGATATCAATACATAGGTTTTAAGATTCTTACTAGTCACATATATTCTTGTGCGGTGAATAGGGGGTGTTGAGTCCTGTTCACTGAGCAAGGAGTAGGTCTTGTCTATTACATATTGGGTGTATGGAACGGTATCTGAGCGAATTTGAAACCCTTGTTTTATGCCTCACCCCACCTCACCTTTCCCGTTAAGCAGCCATAGTGTGTTTTCTAAACGTGTGACTCTGTTCTGTTTTGTAATTCAGTTCAAGTGTAGCGGTTTTTACATTCCCTCTATAAGTGATAGCTTATGATAAGTGTCTTTTTCTGTGTGACTTATTTCACTTAGAATCGTCGTACCTAAATCCACTCATCTTGCTTCTACTAGCCTTATGACATTGATTTCATGTCTGAGTGATATTCCATTGTACATAAGGACCAAAACTTCTTTATCCATTTTTCTCTTTCCTGGGATATTTAAAGTGTCATGAAGTGGAGGTTCTTGTCAACAGAGCAGCCCTAAACTTTGGGGTGCCTGTGTCTTGCTGATTTTTAGTTTTCCCAATTTATACGCCCATGAGAGGACGTGCCCTATGCTCCCTAAGCTGTGTTTTTTCGATGCTACAGGACACACCGTACACTTCTCCAGAGTGGCTGTTGGCAATTTACATCCCGCCCATCAGCGTAGCAAGGCTGCCATTTCTCCATGGCCTGTCCTGCATTTCTGGTTTTGACACTTTTTGCAGCATGGCCCTTTTGACCGATGGGAAGCGAGACTTCTTTGTAGCGCTGATTAGCCTTTCCAGGTTGCTTGGTTGGCCAAAAAGGGCGTATGCGTTTTTTCCTGAATATATTCAGGAAAAAACGCATACGCCCTGTTTGGCCAAGGGCATTATTGTCGACGTTTTACCACTTTTCATGTGCTTTTAAGGCGATTTGAATCTACCTCCTGAAACCTGTTTCCTGCAATTCTGCCTTGCTTTCAAATCCTCTTCGTTGCCTTCCCTCAATATATCTGTGGATGAGAGTTATCATTTATAGCTCTGCGGGTTTGTGAATTTCAGTGTCCCTGAGCTCCATTTTTCAACTGGCTTTTTTGGGAGCTGGCCGCAAAAGCGCGGAATTGCCTAAGGCCCTATACTGCTTCTGGGCGGCAGGCTGAGCCTGTGGTTAATTCTTCTTACCGATGGGAAAATAGAGTGAGCTGTGCCTGTCCCAACACCTACATCTAGTCTCTCATTGTTGCCCCTCTTCCCGTTCATCCTCAGGACAAATTGCAACCTGTAGGGAACAGGAGCTTAAAGGTGCTGATTCTCCAAGTAGGGAGATTGCTAGTAAAGTAGCTGGAAAGGTGAACCCGAGCACAAGGAGATGAGAAATGAGGTGCGTATTAGAAACCTTTCAAAATCACATGGTGTACCATCTTCTGGGTTTCTCATGCATGTTTTCGATGTAGGAAGATGCCCTTGAACCTGGAGATTTGGGACCCATGGGATGGGTACCAGGCAGTATTACTTTAAAGGGTCTGCGTTTGCTCACCCAACCTCACCCAACCTTTCAGCCCCAAGAGTGTCCACCCTTATGTCTCATCCAGCTGTGGGTCTAGATATGGTCAATCCAGGTTGCATCACAGCCTCTGAACGAATTTTGTAAGAATTTCTCTCTCTTTCACTGTCTTTGTTTTACGGGTTTTTAAAAGTAATTTATTTTTATAATGGGGTTTAGCTGCTTTTCACGGCTGTGTTTATGCGGCTTTACACCCACTTGACTCACTTCCAGACAGATATCAATACATAGGTTTTAAGATTCTTACTAGTCACATATATTCTTGTGCGGTGAATAGGGGGTGTTGAGTCCTGTTCACTGAGCAAGGAGTAGGTCTTGTCTATTACATATTGGGTGTATGGAACGGTATCTGAGCGAATTTGAAACCCTTGTTTTATGCCTCACCCCACCTCACCTTTCCCGTTAAGCAGCCATAGTGTGTTTTCTAAACGTGTGACTCTGTTCTGTTTTGTAATTCAGTTCAAGTGTAGCGGTTTTTACATTCCCTCTATAAGTGATAGCTTATGATAAGTGTCTTTTTCTGTGTGACTTATTTCACTTAGAATCATCGTACCTAAATCCACTCATCTTGCTTCTACTAGCGTTATGACATTGATTTCATGTCTGAGTGATATTCCATTGTACATAAGGACCACAACTTCTTTATCCATTTTTCTCTTTCCTGGGATATTTAAGGTGTCATGAAGTGGAGGTTCTTGTCAACAGAGCAGCCCTAAACTTTGGGGTACCTGTGTCTTGCTGATTTTTAGTTTTCCCAATTTATACGCCCATGAGAGGACGTGCCCTATGCTCCCTAAGCTGTGTTTTTTCGATGTTTTAGGACACACCGTACACTTCTCCAGAGTGGCTGTTGGCAATTTACATCCCGCCCATCAGCGTAGCAAGGCTGCCATTTCTCCATGGCCTGTCCTGCATTTCTGGTTTTGACACTTTTTGCAGCATGGCCCTTTTGACCGATGGAAACGAGACTTCTTTGTAGCGCTGATTAGCCTTTCCAGGTTGCTTGGTTGGCCAAAAAGGGCGTATGCGTTTTTCCTGAATATATTCAGGAAAAAACGCATACGCCCTTTTTGGCCAAGGGCATTATTGTCGACGTTTTACCACTTTTCATGTGCTTTTAAGGCGATTTGAATCTACCTCCTGAAATCTGTTTCCTGCAATTCTGCCTTGCTTTCAAATCCTCTTCGTTGCCTTCCCTCAATATATCTGTGGATGAGAGTTATCATTTATAGCTCTGCGGGTTTGTGAATTGCAGTGTCCCTGAGCTCCATTTTTCAACTGGCTTTTTTGGGAGCTGGCCGCAAAAGCGCGGAATTGCCTCAGGCCCTATTCTGCTTCTGGGCGGCAGGCTGAGCCTGTGGTTAATTCTTTTTCCCGATGGGAAAATAGAGTGAGCTGTGCCTGTCCCAACACCTACATCTAGTCTCTCATTGGTTGCCCCTCTTCCCGTTCATCCTCAGGACAAATTGCAACCTGTAGGGAACAGGAGCTTAAAGGTGCTGATTCTCCAAGTAGGGAGATTGCTAGTAAAGTAGCTGGAAAGGCGAACCCGAGCACAAGGAGATGAGAAATGAGGTGCGTATTAGAAACCTTTCAAAATCACACGGTGTACCATCTTCTGGGTTTCTCATGCATGTTTTCGATGTAGGAAGATGCCCTTGAACCTGGAGATTTGGGACCCATGGGATGGGTACCAGGCAGTATTACTTTAAAGGGTCTGCGTTTGCTCACCCAGCCTCACCCAACCTTTCAGCCCCAAGAGTGTCCACCCTTATGTCTCATCCAGCTGTGGGTCTAGATATGGTCAATCCAGGTTGCATCACAGCCTCTGAACGAATTTTGTAAGAATTTCTCTCTCTTTCACTGTCTTTGTTTTACGGGTTTTTAAAAGTAATTTATTTTTATAATGGGGTTTAGCTGCTTTTCACGGCTGTGTTTATGCGTCTTTACACCCACTTGACTCACTTCCAGACAGATATCAATACATAGGTTTTAAGATTCTTACTAGTCACATATATTCTTGTGCGGTGAATAGGGGGTGTTGAGTCCTGTTCACTGAGCAAGGAGTAGGTCTTGTCTATTACATATTGGGTGTATGGAACGGTATCTGAGCGAATTTGAAACCCTTGTTTTATGCCTCACCCCACCTCACCTTTCCCGTTAAGCAGGCATAGTGTGTTTTCTAAACGTGTGACTCTGTTCTGTTTTGTAATTCAGTTCAAGTGTAGCGGTTTTTACATTCCCTCTATAAGTGATAGCTTATGATAAGTGTCTTTTTCTGTGTGACTTATTTCACTTAGAATCATCGTACCTAAATCCACTCATCTTGCTTCTACTAGCGTTATGACATTGATTTCATGTCTGAGTGATATTCCATTGTACATAAGGACCACAACTTCTTTATCCATTTTTCTCTTTCCTGGGATATTTAAGGTGTCATGAAGTGGAGGTTCTTGTCAACAGAGCAGCCCTAAACTTTGGGGTACCTGTGTCTTGCTGATTTTTAGTTTTCCCAATTTATACGCCCATGAGAGGACGTGCCCTATGCTCCCTAAGCTGTGTTTTTTCGATGTTTCAGGACACACCGTACACTTCTCCAGAGTGGCTGTTGGCAATTTACATCCCGCCCATCAGCGTAGCAAGGCTGCCATTTCTCCATGGCCTGTCCTGCATTTCTGGTTTTGACACTTTTTGCAGCATGGCCCTTTTGACCGATGGGAAGCGAGACTTCTTTGTAGCTCTGATTAACCTTTCCAGGTTGCTTAGTTGGCCAAACAGGGCGTATGCGTTTTTTCCTGAATATATTCAGGAAAAAACGCATACGCCCTGTTTGGCCAAGGGCATCATTGTCGACTTTTTACCACTTTTCATGTGCTTTAAAGGCGATTCGAATCTACCTCCTGAAACCTGTTTCCTGCAATTCTGCCTTGCTTTCAAATCCTCTTCGTTGCCTTCCCTCAATATATCTGTGGATGAGAGTTATCATTTATAGCTCTGCGGGTTTGTGATTTGCAGTGTCCCTGAGCTCCATTTTTTACTGGCTTTTTTGGGAGCTTGCCGAAAAAGCGCGGGATTGCCTCAGGCCCTATTCTGCTTCTGGGCGGCAGGCTGAGCCTGTGGTTAATTCTTCTTCCCGATGGGAAAATAGAGTGACCTGTGCCTGTCCCAACACCTAGATCTAGTCTCTCATTGGTTTCCCCTCTTCCCGTTCATCCTCAGGACACATTGCAACCTGTAGGGAACAGGAGTTTAAAGGTGCTGATTCTCCAAGTAGGGAGATTGCTAGTAAAGTAGCTGGAAAGGCGAACCCGAGCACAAGGAGATGAGAAATGAGGTGCGTAATAGAAACCTTTCAAAATCACACGGTGTACCATCTTCGGGGTTTCTCATGCATGTTTTCGATGTAGGAAGATGCCCTAGAACCTGGAGATTTGGGACCCATGGGATGGGTACCACGCAGTATTACTTTAAAGGGTCTGCATTTGCTCACCCAACCTCACCCAACCTCTCAGCCCCAAGAGTGTCCACCCTTATGTCTCATCCAGGTGTGGGTCTAGATATGGTCAATCCAGGTTGCATCACAGCCTCTGAACGAATTTTGTAAGAATTTCTCTCTCTTTCACTGTCTTTGTTTTACGCGTTTTTAAAAGTAATTTATTTTTATAATGGGGTTTAGCTGCTTTTCACGGCTGTGTTTATGCGGCTTTACACCCACTTGACTCACTTCCAGACAGATATCAATACATAGGTTTTAAGATTCTTACTAGTCACATATATTCTTGTGCGGTGAATAGGGGGTGTTGAGTCCAGTTCACTGAGCAAGGAGTAGGTCTTGTCTATTACATATTGGGTGTATGGAACGGTATCTGAGCGAATTTGAAACCCTTGTTTTATGCATCACCCCACCTCACCTTTCCCGCTCAGCAGCCATAGTGTGTTTTCTAAACGTGTGACTCTGTTCTGTTTTGTAATTCAGTTCAAGTGTTGCGGTTTTTACATTCCCTCTATAAGTGATAGCTTATGATAAGTGTCTTTTTCTGTGTGACTTATTTCACTTAGAATCGTCGTACCTAAATCCACTCATCTTGCTTCTACTAGCCTTATGACATTGATTTCATGTCTGAGTGATATTCCATTGTACATAAGGACCACAACTTCTTTATCCATTTTTCTCTTTCCTGGGATATTTAAGGTGTCATGAAGTGGAGGTTTTTGTCAACAGAGCAGCCCTAAACTTTGTGGTGCCTGTGTCTTGCTGATTTTTAGTTTTCCCAATTTATACGCCCATGAGTGGACGTGCCCTATGCTCCCTAACTGTGTTTTTTCGATGTTTCAGGACACACCGTACACTTCTGCAGAGTGGCTGTTGGCAATTTACATCCCGCCCATCAGCGTAGCAAGGCTGCCATTTCTCCATGGCCTGTCCTGCATTTCTGGTTTTGACACTTTTTGCAGCATGACCCTTTTGACCGATGGGAAGCGAAACTTCTTTGTAGCGCTTATTTGCCTTTCCATGTTGCTTGGTTGGCCAAAAAGGGCGTATGCGTTTTTTCCTGAATATATTCAGGAAAAAACGCATACGCCCTTTTTGGCCAAGGGCATCATTGTCGACGTTTTGCCGCTTTTCATGTGCTTTAATGGCGATTCGAATATACCTCCTGAAATCTGTTTCCTGCAATTCTGCCTTGCTTTCAAATCCTCTTCGTTGCCTTCCCTCAATATATCTGTGGATGACAGTTATCATTTATAACTCTGCGGGTTTGTGAATTGCAGTGTCCCTGAGCTCCATTTTTCAAATCGCTTTTTTGGTAGCTGGCCGCAAAAGCGCGGCATTGCCTCAGGCCCTATTCTGGTTCCCGGCGGGAGGCTGAGCCTGTGTTTAATTCTTCTTCCTGATGGGAAAATAGAGTGACCTGTGCCTGTCCCAACACCTAGATCTAGTCTCTCATTGGTTGCCCCTCTTCCCGTTCATCCTCAGGACAAATTGCAACCTGTAGGGAACAGGAGCTTAAAGGTGCTGATTCTCCAAGTAGGGAGATTGCTAGTAAAGTAGCTGGAAAGGCGAACCCTAGCACAAGGAGATGAGAAATGGGGTGCGTTTTAGAAACCTTTCAAAATCACATGGTGTACCATCTTCTGGGTTTCTCATGCATGTTTTCGATGTAGGAAGATGCCCTTGAACCTGGAGATTTGGGACCCATGGGATGGGTACCACACAGTATTACTTTAAAGGGTCTGCGTTTGCTCACCCAACCTCACCCAACCTCTAAGCCCCAAGAGTGTCCACCCTTATGTCTCATCCAGCTGTGGGTGTTGATATGGTCAATCCAGGTTGCATCACAGCCTCTGAACGAATTTTGTAAGAATTTCTCTCTCTTTCACTGTCTTTGTTTTACGGGTTTTTAAAAGTAATTTATTTTTATAATGGGGTTTAGCTGCTTTTCACGGCTGTGTTTATGCGGCCTTACACCCACTTGACTCACTTCCAGACAGATATCAATACATAGGTTTTAAGACTCTTACTAGTCACATATATTCTTGTGCGGTGAATAGGGGGTGTTGAGTCCAGTTCACTGAGCAAGGAGTAGGTCTTGTCTATTACATATTGGGTGTATGGAACGGTATCTGAGCGAATTTGAAACCCTTGTTTTATGCATCACCCCACCTCACCTTTCCCGTTAAGCAGCCATAGTGTGTTTTCTAAACGTGTGACTCTGTTCTGTTTTGTAATTCAGTTCAAGTGTAGCGGTTTTTACATTCCCTCTATAAGTGAGAGCTTATGATAAGTGTCTTTTTCTGTGTGACTTATTTCACTTAGAATCGTCATACCTAAATCCACTCATCTTGCTTCTACTAGCCTTATGACATTGATATCATGTCTGAGTGATATTCCTTTGTACATAAGGACCACAACTTCTTTATCCATTTTTCTCTTTCCTGGGATATTTAAGGTGTCATGAAGTGGAGGTTCTTGTCAACAAAGCAGCCCTAAACATTGGGGTGCCTGTGTCTTGCTGATTTTTAGTTGTCCCAATTTATACGCCCATGAGTGGACGTGCCCTATGCTCCCTAAGCTGTGTTTTTTCGATGTTTCAGGACACACCGTACACTTCTCCAGAGTGGCTGTTGGCAAATTACATCCCGCCCATCAGCGTAGCAAGGCTGCCATTTCTCCATGGCCTGTCCTGCATTTCTGGTTTTGACACTTTTTGCAGCATGGCCCTTTTGACTGATGGGAAGCGAGACTTCTTTGTAGCGCTGATTTGCCTTTCCAGGTTGCTTGGTTGGCCAAAAAGGGCGTATGCGTTTTTTCCTGAATATATTCAGGAAAAAACGCAAACGCCCTTTTTGGCCAAGGGCATCACTGTCGACGTTTTGCCACTTTTCATGTGCTTTAAAGGCGATTCGAATCTACCTCCTGAAACCTGTTTCCTGCAATTCTGCCTTGCTTTCAAATCCTCTTCGTTGCCTTCCCTCAATATATTTGTGGACGAGAGTTATCATTTATAACTCAGCAGGTTTGTAAATTGCAGTGCCCCTAAGCTCCATTTTTCAACTGTCTTTTTTGGGAGCTGGCCGCAAAAGCACGGGATTGCCTCAGGCCCTATTCTGGTTCCCTGCGGCAGGCTGAGCCTGTGTTTAATTCTTCTTCCTGATGGGAAAATAGAGTGAGCTGTGCCTGTCCCAACACCTAGATCTAATCTCTCATTGGTTGCCCCTATTCCCGTTCATCCTCAGGACAAATTGCAACCTGTAGGGAACAGGAGCTTAAAGGTGCTGATTCTCCAAGTAGGGAGATTGCTAGTAAAGTAGCTGGAAAGGCGAACCCGAGCACAAGGAGATGAGAAATGAGGTGCGTATTAGAAACCTTTCAAAATCACACGGTGTACCATCTTCTGGGTTTCTCATGCATGTTTTCGATGTAGGAAGATGCCCTTGAACCTGGAGATTTGGGACCCATGGGATGGGTACCAGGCAGTATTACTTTAAAGGGTCTGCGTTTGCTCACCCAACCTCACCCAACCTTTCAGCCCCAAGAGTGTCCACCCTTATGTCTCATCCAGCTGTGGGTCTAGATATGGTCAATCCAGGTTGCATCACAGCCTCTGAACGAATTTTGTAATAATTTCTCTCTCTTTCACTGTCTTTGTTTTACGGGTTTTTAAAAGTAATTTATTTTTATAATGGGGTTTAGCTGCTTTTCACGGCTGTGTTTATGCGGCTTTACACCCACTTGACTCACTTCCAGACAGATATCAATACATAGGTTTTAAGATTCTTACTAGTCACATATATTCTTGTGCGGTGAATAGGGGGTGTTGAGTCCTGTTCACTGAGCAAGGAGTAGGTCTTGTCTATTACATATTGGGTGTATGGAACGGTATCTGAGCGAATTTGAAACCCTTGTTTTATGCCTCACCCCACCTCACCTTTCCCGTTAAGCAGCCATAGTGTGTTTTCTAAACGTGTGACTCTGTTCTGTTTTGTAATTCAGTTCAAGTGTAGCGGTTTTTACATTCCCTCTATAAGTGATAGCTTATGATAAGTGTCTTTTTCTGTGTGACTTATTTCACTTAGAATCGTCGTACCTAAATCCACTCATCTTGCTTCTACTAGCCTTATGACATTGATTTCATGTCTGAGTGATATTCCATTGTACATAAGGACCACAACTTCTTTATCCATTTTTCTCTTTCCTGGGATATTTAAGGTGTCATGAAGTGGAGGTTCTTGTCAACAGAGCAGCCCTAAACTTTGGGGTGCCTGTGTCTTGCTGATTTTTAGTTTTCCCAATTTATACGCCCATGAGTGGACGTGCCCTATGCTCCCTAACTGTGTTTTTTCGATGTTTCAGGACACACCGTACACTTCTTCAGAGTGGCTGTTGGCAATTTACATCCCGCCCATCAGCGTAGCAAGGCAGCCATTTCTCCATGGCCTGTCCTGCATTTCTGGTTTTGACACTTTTTGCAGCATGACCCTTTTGACCGATGGGAAGCGAAACTTCTTTGTAGCGCTTATTTGCATTTCCATGTTGCTTGGTTGGCCAAAAAGGGCGTATGCGTTTTTTCCTGAATATATTCAGGAAAAAACGCATACGCCCTTTTTGGCCAAGGGCTTCATTGTCGACGTTTTGCCGCTTTTCATGTGCTTTAATGGCGATTCGAATCTACCTCCTGAAATCTGTTTCCTGCAATTCTGCCTTGCTTTCAAATCCTCTTCGTTGCCTTCCCTCAATATATCTGTGGATGACAGTTATCATTTATAACTCTGCGGGTTTGTGAATTGCAGTGTCCCTGAGCTCCATTTTTCAACTAGCTTTTTTGGTAGCTGGCCGCAAAAGCACGGCATTGCCTCAGGCCCTATTCTGGTTCCCGGCGGGAGGCTGAGCCTGTGTTTAATTCTTCTTCCTGATGGGAAAATAGAGTGAGCTGTGCCTGTCCCAACACCTAGATCTAGTCTCTCATTGGTTGCCCCTCTTGCCGTTCATCCTCAGGACAAATTGCAACCTGTAGGGAACAGGAGCTTAAAGGTGCTGATTCTCCAAGTAGGTAGATTGCTAGTAAAGTAGCTGGAAAGGCGAACCCTAGCACAAGGAGATGAGAAATGGGGTGCGTTTTAGATACCTTTCAAAATCACACGGTGTACCATCTTCTGGGTTTCTCATGCATGTTTTCGATGTAGGAAGATGCCCTTGAACCTGGAGATTTGGGACCCATGGGATGGGTACCACACAGTATTACTTTAAAGGGTCTGCGTTTGCTCACCCAACCTCACCCAAACTCTAAGCCCCAAGAGTGTCCACCCTTATGTCTCATCCAGCTGTGGGTCTAGATATGGTCAATCCAGGTTGCATCACAGCCTCTGAACGAATTTTGTAAGAATTTCTCTCTCTTTCACTGTCTTTGTTTTACGGGTTTTTAAAAGTAATTTATTTTTATAATGGGGTTTAGCTGCTTTTCACGGCTGTGTTTATGCGGCTTTACACCCACTTGACTCACTTCCAGACAGATATCAATACATAGGTTTTAAGATTCTTACTAGTCACATATATTCTTGTGCGGTGAATAGGGGGTGTTGAGTCCAGTTCACTGAGCAAGGAGTAGGTCTTGTCTATTACATATTGGGTGTATGGAACGGTATCTGAGCGAATTTGAAACCCTTGTTTTATGCATCACCCCACCTCACCTTTCCCGTTAAGCAGCCATAGTGTGTTTTCTAAACGTGTGACTCTGTTCTGTTTTGTAATTCAGTTCAAGTGTAGCGGTTTTTACATTCCCTCTATAAGTGAGAGCTTATGATAAGTGTCTTTTTCTGTGTGACTTATTTCACTTAGAATCGTCATACCTAAATCCACTCATCTTGCTTCTACTAGCCTTATGACATTGATATCATGTCTGAGTGATATTCCTTTGTACATAAGGACCACAACTTCTTTATCCATTTTTCTCTTTCCTGGGATATTTAAGGTGTCATGAAGTGGAGGTTCTTGTCAAAAAAGCAGCCCTAAACATTGGGGTGCCTGTGTCTTGCTGATTTTTAGTTGTCCCAATTTATACGCCCATGAGTGGACGTGCCCTATGCTCCCTAAGCTGTGTTTTTTCGGTGTTTCAGGACACACCGTACACTTCTCCAGAGTGGCTGTTGGCAAATTACATCCCGCCCATCAGCGTAGCAAGGCTGCCATTTCTCCATGGCCTGTCCTGCATTTCTGGTTTTGACACTTTTTGCAGCATGGCCCTTTTGACCGATGGGAAGCGAGACTTCTTTGTAGCGCTGATTTGCCTTTCCAGGTTGCTTGGTTGGCCAAAAAGGGCGTATGCGTTTTTTCCTGAATATATTCAGGAAAAAACGCATAGGCCCTTTTTGGCCAAGGGCATCACTGTCGACGTTTTGCCACTTTTCATGTGCTTTAAAGGCGATTCGAATCTACCTCCTGAAACCTGTTTCCTGCAATTCTGCCTTGCTTTCAAATCCTCTTCGTTGCCTTCCCTCAATATATTTGTGGACGAGAGTTATAATTTATAACTCAGCAGCTTTGTAAATTGCAGTGCCCCTGAGCTCCATTTTTCAACTGTCTTTTTTGGGAGCTGGCCGCAAAAGCAAGGGATTGCCTCAGGCCCTATTCTGGTTCCCTGCGGCAGGCTGAGCCTGTGTTTAATTCTTCTTCCTGATGGGAAAATAGAGTGAGCTGTGCCTGTCCCAACACCTAGATCTAGTCTCTCATTGGTTGCCCCTATTCCCGTTCATCCTCAGGACAAATTGCAACCTGTAGGGAACAGGAGCTTAAAGGTGCTGATTCTCCAAGTAGGGAGATTGCTAGTAAAGTAGCTGGAAAGGCGAACCCGAGCACAAGGAGATGAGAAATGAGGTGCGTATTAGAAACCTTTCAAAATCACACGGTGTACCATCTTCTGGGTTTCTCATGCATGTTTTCGATGTAGGAAGATGCCCTTGAACCTGGAGATTTGGGACCCATGGGATGGGTACCACGCAGTATTACTTTAAAGGGTCTGCGTTTGCTCACCCAACCTCACCCAACCTTTCAGCCCCAAGAGTGTCCACCCTTATGTCTCATCCAGCTGTGGGTCTAGATATGGTCAATCCAGGTTGCATCACAGCCTCTGAACGAATTTTGTAATAATTTCTCTCTCTTTCACTGTCTTTGTTTTACGGGTTTTTAAAAGTAATTTATTTTTATAATGGGGTTTAGCTGCTTTTCACGGCTGTGTTTATGCAGCTTTACACCCACTTGACTCACTTCCAGACAGATATCAATACATAGGTTTTAAGATTCTTACTAGTCACATACATTCTTGTGCGGTGAATAGGGGGTGTTGAGTCCTGTTCACTGAGCAAGGAGTAGGTCTTGTCTATTACATATTGGGTGTATGGAACGGTATCTGAGCGAATTTGAAACCCTTGTTTTATGCCTCACCCTACCTCACCTTTCCCGTTAAGCAGCCATAGTGTGTTTTCTAAACGTGTGACTCTGTTCTGATTTGTAATTCATTTCAAGTGTAGCGGTTTTTATATTCCCTCTATAAGTGATAGCTTATGATAAGTGTCTTTTTCTGTGTGACTTATTTCACTTAGAATCGTCGTTCCTAAATCCACTCATCTTGCTTCTACTAGCCTTATGACATTGATTTCATGTCTGAGTGATATTCCATTGTACATAAGGACCACAACTTCTTTATCCATTTTTCTCTTTCCTGGGATACTTAAGGTGTCATGAAGTGGAGGTTCTTGTCAACAGAGCAGCCCTAAACTTTGGGGTGCCTGTGTCTTGCTGATTTTTAGTTTTCCCAATTTATACGCCCATGAGTGGACGTGCCCTACGCTCCCTAAGCTGTGTTTTTTTGATGTTTCAGGACACACCGTACACTTCTCCAGAGTGGCTGTTGGCAATTTACATCCCGCCCATCAGCGTAGCAAGGCTGCCATTTCTCCATGGTCTGTCCTGCATTTCTGGTTTTGACACTTTTTGCAGCATGGCCCTTTTGACCGATGGGAAGCGAGACTTCTTTGTAGCACTGATTTGCCATTCCAGGTTGCTTGGTTGGCCAAAAAGGGCGTATCCGTTTTTTCCTGAATATATTCAGGAAAAAACGCATACGCCCTTTTTGGCCAAGGGCATCATTGTCGACGTTTTGCCACTTTTCATGTGCTTTAAAGGTGATTCGAATCTACCTCCTGAAACCTGTTTCCTGCTATTCTGCCTTGCTTTCAAATCCTCTTCGTTGCCTTCCCTCAATATATTTGTGTACGAGAGTTATCATTTATAACTCAGCAGGTTTGTGAATTGCAGTGCCCCTGAGCTCCATTTTCAAACTGTCTTTTTTGGGAGCTGGCCGCAAAAGCACGGGATTGCCTCAGCCCCTATTCTGGTTCCTGGCGGCAGGCTGAGCCTGTGGTTAATTCTTCTTCCTGATGGGAAAATAGAGTGACCTGTGCCTGTCCCAACACCTAGATCTAATCTCTCATTGGTTGCCCCTCTTCCCGTTCATCCTCAGGACAAATTGCAACCTGTAGGGAACAGGAGCTTAAAGGTGCTGATTCTCCAAGTAGGGAGATTGCTAGTAAATTAGCTGGAAAGGCGAACCCGAGCACAAGGAGATGAGAAATGAGCTGCGTTTTAGAAACCTTTCAAAATCACACGGTATACCATCTTCTGGGTTTCTCATGCATGTTTTCGATGTAGGAAGATGCCCTTGAACCTGGAGATTTGGGACCCATGGAATGGGTACCATGCAGTATTACTTTAAAGGTTCTGCGTTTGCTCACCCAACCTCACCAAACCTCTCAGCCCCAAGAGTGTCCACCCTTATGTCTCATCCAGCTGTGGGTCTAGATATGGTCAATCCAGGTTGCATCACAGCCTCTGAACGAATTTTGTAAGAATTTCTCTCTCTTTCACTGTCTTTGTTTTACGGGTTTTTAAAAGTAATTTATTTTTTTAATGGGGTTTAGCTGCTTTTCACGGTTGTGTTTATGCGGCTTTACACCCACTTGACTCACTTCCAGAGAGATATCAATACATAGGTTTTACAATTCTTACTAGTCACATATATTCTTGTGCGGTGAATAGGGGGTGTTGAGTCCAGTTCACTGAGCAAGGAGTAGGTCTTGTCTATTACATATTGGGTGTATGGAACGGTGTCTGAGCGAATTTGAAACCCTTGTTTTATGCATCACCCCACCTCACCTTTCCCGTTAAGCAGCCATAGTGTGTTTTCTAAACGTGTGACTATGTTCTGTTTTGTAATTCAGTTCAAGTGTAGCGGTTTTTACATTCCCTCTATAAGTGATAGCTTATGATAAGTGTCTTTTTCTGTGTGACTTATTTCACTTAGAATCGTCGTTCCTAAATCCACTCATCTTGCTTCTACTTGCCTTATGACATTGATTTCATGTCTGAGTGATATTCCATTGTACATAAGGACCACAACTTCTTTATCCATTTTTCTCTTTCCTGGGATATTTAAGGTGTCATGAAGTGGAGGTTCTTGTCAACAGAGCAGCCCTAAACTTTGGGGTGCCTGTGTCTTGCTGATTTTTAGTTTTCCCAATTTATACGCCCATGAGTGGACGTGCCCTATGCTCCCTAAGCTGTTTTTTTTCGATGTTTCAGGACACACCGTACACTTCTCCAGTGTGGCTGTTGGCAATTTACATCCCGCCAATCAGCGTAGCAAGGCTGCCATTTCTCCATGGCCTGTCCTGCATTTCTAGTTTTTACACTTTTTGCAGCATGTCCCTTTTGACCGATGGGAAGCGAGACTTCATTGTAGCGCTGATTTGCCTTTCCAGGTTGCTTGGTTGGCCAAAAAGGGCGTATGCGTTTTTTCCTGAATATATTCAGGAAAAAACGCATACGCCCTTTTTGGCCAAGGGCATCATTGTCGACGTTTTGCCGCTTTTCATGTGCTTTAAAGCCGATTCGAATCTACCTCCTGAAACCTGTTTCCTGCAATTCTGCCTTGCTTTCAAATACTCTTCGTTGCCTTCCCTCAATATATTTGTGGACGAGAGTTATCATTTATAACTCAGCAGGTTTGTAAATTGCAGTGCCCCTGAGCTCCATTTTTCAACTGTCTTTTTTGGGAGCTGGCCGCAAAAGCACGGGATTGCCTCAGGCCCTATTCTGGTTCCCTGCGGCAGGCTGAGCCTGTGTTTAATTCTTCTTCCTGATGGGAAAATAGAGTGAGCTGTGCCTGTCCCAACACCTAGATCTAGTCTCTCATTGGTTGCCCCTATTCCCGTTCATCCTCAGGACAAATTGCAACCTGTAGGGAACAGGAGCTTAAAGGTGCTGATTCTCCAAGTAGGGAGATTGCTAGTAAAGTAGCTGGAAAGGCGAACCCGAGCACAAGGAGATGAGAAATGAGGTGCGTATTAGAAACCTTTCAAAATCACACGGTGTACCATCTTCTGGGTTTCTCATGCATGTTTTCGATGTAGGAAGATGCCCTTGAACCTGGAGATTTGGGACCCATGGGATGGGTACCAGGCAGTATTACTTTAAAGGGTCTGCGTTTGCTCACCCAACCTCACCCAACCTTTCAGCCCCAAGAGTGTCCACCCTTATGTCTCATCCAGCTGTGGGTCTAGATATGGTCAATCCAGGTTGCATCACAGCCTCTGAACGAATTTTGTAATAATTTCGCTCTCTTTCACTGTCTTTGTTTTACGGGTTTTTAAAAGTAATTTATTTTTATAATGGGGTTTAGCTGCTTTTCACGGCTGTGTTTATGCGGCTTTACACCCACTTGACTCACTTCCAGACAGATATCAATACATAGGTTTTAAGATTCTTACTAGTCACATATATTCTTGTGCGGTGAATAGGGGGTGTTGAGTCCTGTTCACTGAGCAAGGAGTAGGTCTTGTCTATTACATATTGGGTGTATGGAACGGTATCTGAGCGAATTTGAAACCCTTGTTTTATGCCTCACCCCACCTCACCTTTCCCGTTAAGCAGCCATAGTGTGTTTTCTAAACGTGTGACTCTGTTCTGATTTGTAATTCAGTTCAAGTGTAGCGGTTTTTATATTCCCTCTATAAGTGATAGCTTATGATAAGTGTCTTTTTCTGTGTGACTTATTTCACTTAGAATCGTCGTTCCTAAATCCACTCATCTTGCTTCTACTAGCCTTATGACATTGATTTCATGTCTGAGTGATATTCCATTGTACATAAGGACCACAACTTCTTTATCCATTTTTCTCTTTCCTGGGATACTTAAGGTGTCATGAAGTGGAGGTTCTTGTCAACAGAGCAGCCCTAAACTTTGGGGTGCCTGTGTCTTGCTGATTTTTAGTTTTCCCAATTTATACGCCCATGAGTGGACGTGCCCTATGCTCCCTAAGCTGTGTTTTTTCGATGTTTCAGGACACACCGTACACTTCTCCAGAGTGGCTGTTGGCAATTTACATCCCGCCCATCAGCGTAGCAAGGCTGCCATTTCTCCATGGCCTGTCCTGCATTTCTGGTTTTTACACTTTTTGCAGCATGTCCCTTTTGACCGATGGGAAGCGAGACTTCATTGTAGCGCTGATTTGCCTTTCCAGGTTGCTTGGTTGGCCAAAAAGGGCGTATGCGTTTTTCCCTGAATATATTCAGGAAAACACGCATACGCCCTTTTTGGCCAAGGGCATCATTGTCGACGTTTTGCCGCTTTTCATGTGCTTTAAAGCCGATTCGAATCTACCTCCTGAAACCTGTTTCCTGCAATTCTGCCTTGCTTTCAAATACTCTTCGTTGCCTTCCCTCAATATATTTGTGGACGAGAGTTATCATTTATAACTCTGCAGGTTTGTGAATTTCAGTGCCCATGTGCTCCATTTTTCAACTGGCTTTTTTGGGAGGTGGCCGCAGAAGTGCGGGATTGCCTCAGGCACTATTCTGCTTCCCGGCGGCAGGCTGAGCCTGTGGTTAATTCTTCTTCCTGATGGGAAAATAGAGTGACATGTGCCTGTCCCAACACCTACATCTAGTCTCTCATTGGTTGCCCCTCTTCCCGTTCATCCTCAGGACAAATTGCAACCTGTACAGAACAGGAGGTTAAAGGTGCTGATTCTCCAAGAAGGGAGATTGCTAGTAAAGTAGCTGGAATGGCGAACCCGAGCACAAGGAGATGAGAAATGAGGTGCGTTTTAGAAACCTTTCCCGATCACACGGTGTACCATCTTCTGGGATTCTCATGCATGTTTTCGATGTAGGAAGATGCCCTTGAACCTGGAGATTTGGGACCCATGGGATGGGTACCACGCAGTATTACTTTAAAGGGTCTGAGTTTGCTCACCCAACCTCACCCTACCGCTCAGCCCCAAGAGTGTCCACCCTTATGTCTCATCCAGGTGTGGGTCTAGATATGGTCAATCCAGGTTGCATCACAGCCCCTGAACGAATTTTGTAAGAATTTCTCTCTCTTTCACTGTCTTTGTTTTACGGTTTTTTAATAGTAATTTATTTTTATAATGGGGTTTAGCTGCTTTTCACGGCTGTGTTTATGCGGCTTTACACCCACTTGGCTCACTTCCAGACAGATATCAATACATAGGTTTTACGATTATTACTAGTCAGATATATTCTTGTGCGGTGAATAGGGGGTGTTGAGTCCAGTTCACTGAGCAAGGAGCAGGCCTTGTCTATTACATATTGGGTGTATGGAACGGTATCTGAGCGAATTTGAAACCCTTGTTTTATGCATCACCCCACCTCACCTTTCCCGTTAAGCAGCCATAGTGTGTTTTCTAAACGTGTGAATCTGTTCCCTTTGTAATTCAGTTCAAGTGTAGCGGTTTTTACATTCCCTCTATAAGTGATAGCTTATGATAAGTGTCTTTTTCTGTGTGACTTAGTTCACTTAGAATCGTCATAACTAAATCCACTCATCTTGCTTCTACTAGCCTTATGACATTGATTTCATTTCTGAGAGATATTCCTTTGTACATAAGGACCACAACTTCTTTATCCATTTTTCTCTTTCCTGGGATATTTAAGGTGTCATGAAGTGGAGGTTCTTGTCAACATAGCAGCCCTAAACATTGGGGTGCCTGTGTCTTGCTGATTTTTAGTTTTCCCAATTTATACGCCCATGAGTGCACGTTCCCTATGCTCCCTAAGCTGTTTTTTCGATGTTTCAGGACACACCGTACACTTCTCCAGAGTGGCTGTTGGCAATTTACATCCCGCCCATCAGCGTAGCAAGGCTGCCATTTCTCCATGGCCTGTCCTGCATTTCTGGTTTTGACACTTTTTGCAGCATGGCCCTTTTGACCGATGGGAAGCGAGACTTCTTTGTAGCGCTGATTTGACTTTCCAGGTTGCTTGGTTGGCCAAAAAGGGCGTATGCGTTTTTTCCTGAATATATTCAGGAAAAAACGCATACGCCCTTTTTGGCCAAGGGCATCACTGTCGACGTTTTGCCACTTTTCATGTGCTTTAAAGGCGATTCGAATCTACCTCCTGAAACATGTTTCCTGCAATTCTGCCTTGCTTTCAAATCCTCTTCGTTGCCTTCCCTCAATATATTTGTGGACAAGAGTTACCATTTATAACTCTGCGGGTTTGTGAATGGCAGTGCCCCTGAGCTCCATTTTTCAACTGTCTTTTTTGGGAGCTGGCCGCAAAAGCACGGGATTGCCTCAGGCCCTATTCAGGTTCCGGGGGGCAGGCTGAGCCTGTGGTTAATTCTTCTTCCTGATGGGAAAATAGAGTGACCTGTGCCTGTCCCAACACCTAGATCTAGTCTCTCATTGGTTGCCCCTCTTCCCGTTCATCCTCAGGACAAATTGCAACCTGTACAGAACAGGAGGTTAAAGGTGCAGATTCTCCAAGTAGGGAGATTGCTAGTAAAGTACCTGGAATGGCGAACCCGAGCACAAGGAGATGAGAAATGAGGTGCGTTTTAGAAACCTTTCAAAATCACACGGTGTACCTTATTCTGGGTTTCTCATGCATGTTTTCGATGTAGGAAGATGCCCTTGAACCTGGAGATTTGGGACCCATGGGATGGGTACCACGCAGTATTACTTTAAAGGTTCTGCGTTTGCTCACCCAACCTCACCCAACCTCTCAGCCCCAAGAGTATCCACCCTTATGTCTCATCCAGCTGTGGGTCTAGATATGGTCAATCCAGGTTGCATCAAAGCCCCTGAACGAATTATGTAAGAATTTCTCTCTCTTTCACTGTCTTTCTTTTACGGGTTTTTAAAAGTAATTTATTTTTATTATGGGGTTTAGCTGCCTTTCACGGCTGTGTTTATGTGGCTTTACACCCACTTGGCTCACTTCCAGAGAGATATCAATACATAGGTTTTACGATTATTACTAGTCAGATATATTCTTGTGCGGTGAATAGGGGGTGTTGATTCCAGTTCACTGAGCAAGGAGTAGGCCTTGTCTATTACATATTGGGTGTATGGAACGGTATCTGAGCGAATTTGAAACCCTTGTTTTATGCATCACCCCACCTCACCTTTCCCGTTAAGCAGCCATAGTGTGTTTTCTAAACGTTTGACTCTGTTCCCTTTGTAATTCAGTTCAAGTGTAGCGGTTTTTACATTCCCTCTATAAGTGATAGCTTATGATAAGTGTCTTTTTCTGTGTGACTTAGTTCACTTAGAATCGTCATACCTAAATCCACTCATCTTGCTTCTACTAGCCTTATGACATTGATTTCATGTCTGAGTGATATTCCTTTGTACATAAGGACCACAACTTCTTTATCCATTTTTCTCTTTCCTGGGATATTTAAGGTGTCATGAAGTGGAGGTTCTTGTCAACATAGCAGCCCTAAACTTTGGGGTGCCTGTGTCTTGCTGATTTTTAGTTTTCCCAATTTATACGCCCATGAGTGCACGTGCCCTATGCTCCCTAAGCTGTTTTTTCGATGTTTCAGGACACACCGTACACTTCTCCAGAGTGGCTGTTGGCAATTTACATCCCGCCCATCAGCGTAGCAAGGCTGCCATTTCTCCATGGCCTGTCCTGCATTTCTCGTTTTGACACTTTTTGCAGCATGGCCCTTTTCACCGATGGGAAGCGAGACTTCTTTGTAGCGCTGATTTGCCTTTCCAGGTTGCTTGGTTGGCCAAAAAGGGCGTATCCGTTTTTTCCTGAATATATTCAGGAAAAAACGCATACGCCCTTTTTGGCCAAGGGCATCACTGTCGACGTTTTGCCACTTTTCATGTGCTTTGAAGGCGATTCGTATCTACCTCCTGAAACATGTTTCCTGCAATTCTGCCTTGCTTTCAAATCCTCTTCGTTGCCTTCCCTCAATATATTTGTGGACGAGAGTTACCATTTATAACTCTGCGGGTTTGTGAATGGCAGTGACCCTGAGCTCCATTTTTCAACTGTCTTTTTTGGGAGCTGGCCGCAAAAGCACGGGATTGCCTCAGGCCCTATTCAGGTTCCGGGGGGCAGGCTGAGCCTGTGGTTAATTCTTCATCCTGATGGGAAAATAGAGTGACCTGTGCCTGTCCCAACACCTAGATCTAGTCTCTCATTGGTTGCCCCTCTTCCCGTTCATCCTCAGGACAAATTGCAACCTGTACAGAACAGGAGGTTAAAGGTGCTGATTCTCCAAGTAGGGAGATTGCTAGTAAAGTACCTGGAATGGCGAACCCGAGCACAAGGAGATGAGAAATGAGGTGCGTTTTGGAAACCTTTCAAAATCACACGGTGTACCTTATTCTGGGTTTCTCATGCATGTTTTCGATGTAGGAAGATGCCCTTGAACCTGGAGATTTGGGACCCATGGGATGGGTACCACGCAGTATTACTTTAAAGGTTCTGCGTTTGCTCACCCAACCTCACCCAACCTCTCAGCCCCAAGAGTGTCCACCCTTATGTCTCATCCAGCTGTGGGTCTAGATATGGTCAATCCAGGTTGCATCAAAGCCCCTGAACGAATTATGTAAGAATTTCTCTCTCTTTCACTGTCTTTCTTTTACGGGATTTTAAAAGTAATTTATTTTTATAATGGGGTTTAGCTGCCTTTCACGGCTGTGTTTATGCGGCTTTACACCCACTTGACTCACTTCCAGAGAGATATCAATACATAGGTTTTACGATTCTTACTAGTCAGACATATTATTGTGCGGTGAATAGGGGGTGTTGAGTCCAGTTCACTGAGCAAGGAGTTGGTCTTGTCTATTACATATTGGGTGTATGGAACGGTATCTGAGTGAATTTGAAACCCTTGTTTTATGCATCACCCCAACTCACCTTTCCCGTTAAGCAGCCATAGTGTGTTTTCTAAACGTGTGACTCTGTTCTGTTTTTTAATTCAGTTCAAGTGTAGCGGTTTTTACATTCCCTCTCTAAGTGATAGCTTATGATAAGTGTCTTTTTCTGTGTGACTTATTTCACTTAGAATCGTCGTTCCTAAATCCACTCATCTTGCTTCTACTAGCCTTATGACATTGATTTCATGTCTGAGTGATATTCCATTGTACATAAGGACCACAACTTCTTTATCCATTTTTCTCTTTCCTGGGATATTTACGGTGTCATGAAGTGGAGGTTCTTGTCAACAGAGCTGCCCTAAACTTTGGGGTGCCTGTGTCTTGCTGATTTTTAGTTTTCCCAATTTATACGCCCATGAGTGGACGTGCCCTATGCTCCCTAAGCTGTGTTTTTTTGATGTTTCAGGACACACCGTACACTTCTCCAGAGTGGCTGTTGGCAATTTACATCCCTCCCATCAGCGTAGCAAGGCTGCCATTTCTCCATGGCCTGTCCTGCATTTCTGGTTTTGAAAATTTTTGCAGCATGGCCCTTTTGACCGATGGGAAGCAAGAATTCTTGGTAGCGCTGATTTGCCTTTCCAGGTTGCTTGGTTGGCCAAAAAGGGCGTATGCGTTGTTTCCTGAATATATTCAGGAAACAACGCATACGCCCTTTTTGGCCAAGGTCATCATTGTCGACGTTTTGCCACCTTTCATGTGCTTTAAAGGCGATTCGAATCTACCCCCTGAAACCTGTTTCCTGCAATTCTGCCTTGCTTTCAAATCCTCTTCGTTGCCTTCCCTCAATATATTTGTGGACGAGAGTTATCATTTATAACTCAGCAGGTTTGTGAATTGCAGTGCCCCTGAGCTCCATTTTTCAACTGTCTTTTTTGGGAGCTGGCCGCAAAAGCACGGGATTGCCTCAGGCCCTATTCTGGTTCCCGGCGGCAGGCTGAACCTGTGTTTAATTCTTCTTCCTATTGGGAAAAAAGAGTGACCTGTGCCTGTCCCAACACCTAGATCTAGTCTCTCATTGGTTGCCCCTCTTCCCGTTCATCCTCAGGACAAATTGCAACCTGTAGGGAACAGGAGCTTAAAGGTGCTGATTCTCCAAGTAGGGAGATTGCTAGTAAAGTAGCTGGAAAGGCGAACCCCAGCACAAGGAGATGAGAAATGTGGTTCATTTTGGAAACCTTTCAAAATCACACGGTGTACCATCTTCTGGGTTTCTCATGCATGTTTTCGATGTAGGAAGATGCCCTTGAACCTGGAGATTTGGGACCCATGGGATGGGTACCACGCAGTATTACTTTAAAGGGTCTGCGTTTGCTCACCCAACCTCACCAAACCTCTCAGCCCCAAGAGTGTCCACCCTTATGTCTCATCCAGCTGTGGGTCTAGATATGGTCAATCCAGGTTGCATCACAGCCCCTGAACGAATTTTGTAAAATTTCTCTCTCTTTCACTGTCTTTGTTTTACGGGTTTTTAAAAGTAATTTATTTTTATAATGGGGTTTAGCTGCTTTTCACGGCTGTGTTTAAGCGGCTTTACACCCACTTGACTCACTTCCAGACACGTATCAATACATAGGTTTTAAGATTCTTACTAGTCACGTATATTCTTGTGCGGTGAATAGGGGGTGTTGTGTCCAGTTCACTGAGCAAGGAGTAGGTCTTTTTTATTACATATTGTGTGTATGGAACGGTATCTGAGCGAATTTGAAACCCTTGTTTTATGCATCACCCCACCTCACCTTTCCCGTTAAGCAGCCATAGTGTGTTTTCTAAACGTGTGACTCTGTTCTGTTTTGTAATTCAGTTCAAGTGTAGCGGTTTTTACATTCCCTCTATAAGTGATACCTTATGATAAGTGTCTTTTTCTGTGTGACTTATTTCACTTGGAATCGTCGTACCTAAATCCACTCATCTTGCTTCTCCTATCCTTATGACATTGATTTCATGTCTGAGTGATATTCCATTGTACATAAGGACCACAACTTCTTTATGCATTTTTCTCTTTCCTGGGATATTTAAGGTGTCATGAACTGGAGGTTCTTGTCAACAGAGCAGCCCTAAACTTTGGGGTGCCTGTGTCTTGCTGATTTTTAGTTTTCCCAATTTATACGCCCATGAGTGGACGTGCCCTATGCTCCCTAAGCTGTGTTTTTTCGATGTTTCAGGACACACCGTACACTTCTCCAGAGTGGCTGTTGGCAATTAACATCCCGCCTATCAGCGTAGCAAGGCTGCCATTTCTCCATGGCCTGTCCTGCATTTCTGGTTTTGACACTTTTTTAGCATGGCCCTTTTGACCGATGGGAAGCGAGACTTCTTTGTAGCGCTGATTTGCCTTTCCAGGTTGCTTGGTTGGCCAAAAAGGGCGTATGCGTTTTTTCCTGAATATATTCAGGAAAAAACGCATACGCCCTTTTTGTCCAAGGGCATCATTGTCGACGTTTTGCCGCTTTTCATGTGCTTTAAAGGCAATTCGAATCTACCTCCTGAAATCTGTTTCCTGCAATTCTGCCTTGCTTTCAAATCCTCTTCGTTGCCTTCCCTCAATATATTTTTGGACGAGACTTATCATTTATAACTCTGCGGGTTTGTGAATTGCAGTGTCCCTGAGCTCCATTTTTCAACTCGCTTTTTTGGGAGCTGGCCGCAAAAGCGCAGTATTGCCTCAGGCGCTATTGTGCTTCTGGGCAGCAGGCTGAGCCTGTGGTTAATTCTTCTTCCTGATGGGAAAATAGAGTGACCTGTGCCTGTCCCAACACCTAGATATAGTCTCTCATTGGTTGCCCCTCTTCCCGTTCATCCTCAGGACAATTTGCAACCTGTATGGATCAGGAGCTTAAAGGTGCTGATTCTGCAAGTAGGGAGATTGCTAGTAAAGTAGCTGGAAAGGCGAACCCGAGCACAAGGAGGTGAGAAATGGGGTGCGTTTTAGAAACCTTTCAAAATCACACGGTGTACCTTATTCTGGGTTCCTCATGCATGTTTTCGATGTAGCAAGATGCCCTTGAACCTGGAGATTTGGGACCCATGGGATGGGTACCACGCAGTATTACTTTAAAGGTTCTGCGTTTGCTCACCCAACCTCACCCAACCTCTCAGCCCCAAGAGTATCCACCCTTATGTCTCATCCAGCTGTGGGTCTAGATATGGTCAATCCAGGTTGCATCAAAGCCCCTGAACGAATTATGTAAGGATTTCTCTCTCTTTCACTGTCTTTCTTTTACGGGTTTTTAAAAGTAATTTATTTTTATTATGGGGTTTAGCTGCCTTTCACGGCTGTGTTTATGCGGCTTTACACCCACTTGGCTCACTTCCAGAGAGATATCAATACATAGGTTTTACGATTATTACTAGTCAGATATATTCTTGTGCGGTGAATAGGGGGTGTTGATTCCAGTTCACTGAGCAAGGAGTAGGCCTTGTCTATTACATATTGGGTGTATGGAACGGTATCTGAGCGAATTTGAAACCCTTGTTTTATGCATCACCCCACCTCACCTTTCCCGTTAAGCAGCCATAGTGTGTTTTCTAAACGTTTGACTCTGTTCCCTTTGTAATTCAGTTCAAGTGTAGCGGTTTTTACATTCCCTCTATAAGTGATAGCTTATGATAAGTGTCTTTTTCTGTGTGACTTAGTTCACTTAGAATCGTCATACCTAAATCCACTCATCTTGCTTCTACTAGCCTTATGACATTGATTTCATGTCTGAGTGATATTCCTTTGTACATAAGGACCACAACTTCTTTATCCATTTTTCTCTTTCCTGGGATATTTAAGGTGTCATGAAGTGGAGGTTCTTGTCAACATAGCAGCCCTAAACATTGGGGTGCCTGTGTCTTGCTGATTTTTAGTTTTCCCAATTTATACGCCCATGAGTGCACGTGCCCTATGCTCCCTAAGCTGTTTTTTCGATGTTTCAGGACACACCGTACACTTCTCCAGAGTGGCTGTTGGCAATTTACATCCCGCCCATCAGCGTAGCAAGGCTGCCATTTCTCCATGGCCTGTCCTGCATTTCTGGTTTTGACACTTTTTGCAGCATGGCCCTTTTGACCGATGGGAAGCGAGACTTCTTTGTAGCGCTGATTTGCCTTTCCAGGTTGCTTGGTTGGCCAAAAAGGGCGTATCCGTTTTTTCCTGAATATATTCAGGAAAAAACGCATACGCCCTTTTTGGCCAAGGGCATCACTGTCGACGTTTTGCCACTTTTCATGTGCTTTAAAGGTGATTCGTATCTACCTCCTGAAACATGTTTCCTGCAATTCTGCCTTGCTTTCAAATCCTCTTCGTTGCCTTCCCTCAATATATTTGTGGACGAGAGTTACCATTTATAACTCTGCGGGTTTGTGAATGGCAGTGACCCTGAGCTCCATTTTTCAACTGTCTTTTTTGGGAGCTGGCCGCAAAAGCACGGGATTGCCTCAGGCCCTATTCAGGTTCCGGGGGGCAGGCTGAGCCTGTGGTTAATTCTTCATCCTGATGGGAAAATAGAGTGACCTGTGCCTGTCCCAACACCTAGATCTAGTCTCTCATTGGTTGCCCCTCTTCCCGTTCATCCTCAGGACAAATTGCAACCTGTACAGAACAGGAGGTTAAAGGTGCTGATTCTCCAAGTAGGGAGATTGCTAGTAAAGTACCTGGAATGGCGAACCCGAGCACAAGGAGATGAGAAATGAGGTGCGTTTTGGAAACCTTTCAAAATCACACGGTGTACCTTATTCTGGGTTTCTCATGCATGTTTTCGATGTAGGAAGATGCCCTTGAACCTGGAGATTTGGGACCCATGGGATGGGTACCACGCAGTATTACTTTAAAGGTTCTGCGTTTGCTCACCCAACCTCACCCAACCTCTCAGCCCCAAGAGTGTCCACCCTTATGTCTCATCCAGCTGTGGGTCTAGATATGGTCAATCCAGGTTGCATCAAAGCCCCTGAACGAATTATGTAAGAATTTCTCTCTCTTTCACTGTCTTTCTTTTACGGGATTTTAAAAGTAATTTATTTTTATAATGGGGTTTAGCTGCCTTTCACGGCTGTGTTTATGCGGCTTTACACCCACTTGACTCACTTCCAGAGAGATATCAATACATAGGTTTTACGATTCTTACTAGTCAGACATATTATTGTGCGGTGAATAGGGGGTGTTGAGTCCAGTTCACTGAGCAAGGAGTTGGTCTTGTCTATTACATATTGGGTGTATGGAACGGTATCTGAGTGAATTTGAAACCCTTTTTTTATGCATCACCCCAACTCACCTTTCCCGTTAAGCAGCCATAGTGTGTTTTCTAAACGTGTGACTCTGTTCTGTTTTTTAATTCAGTTCAAGTGTAGCGGTTTTTACATTCCCTCTCTAAGTGATAGCTTATGATAAGTGTCTTTTTCTGTGTGACTTATTTCACTTAGAATCGTCGTTCCTAAATCCACTCATCTTGCTTCTACTAGCCTTATGACATTGATTTCATGTCTGAGTGATATTCCATTGTACATAAGGACCACAACTTCTTTATCCATTTTTCTCTTTCCTGGGATATTTACGGTGTCATGAAGTGGAGGTTCTTGTCAACAGAGCTGCCCTAAACTTTGGGGTGCCTGTGTCTTGCTGATTTTTAGTTTTCCCAATTTATACGCCCATGAGTGGACGTGCCCTATGCTCCCTAAGCTGTGTTTTTTTGATGTTTCAGGACACACCGTACACTTCTCCAGAGTGGCTGTTGGCAATTTACATCCCTCCCATCAGCGTAGCAAGGCTGCCATTTCTCCATGGCCTGTCCTGCATTTCTGGTTTTGAAAATTTTTGCAGCATGGCCCTTTTGACCGATGGCAAGCAAGAATTCTTGGTAGCGCTGATTTGCCTTTCCAGGTTGCTTGGTTGGCCAAAAAGGGCGTATGCGTTGTTTCCTGAATATATTCAGGAAACAACGCATACGCCCTTTTTGGCCAAGGTCATCATTGTCGACGTTTTGCCACCTTTCATGTGCTTTAAAGGCGATTCGAATCTACCCCCTGAAACCTGTTTCCTGCAATTCTGCCTTGCTTTCAAATCCTCTTCGTTGCCTTCCCTCAATATATTTGTGGACGAGAGTTATCATTTATAACTCAGCAGGTTTGTGAATTGCAGTGCCCCTGAGCTCCATTTTTCAACTGTCTTTTTTGGGAGCTGGCCGCAAAAGCACGGGATTGCCTCAGGCCCTATTCTGGTTCCCGGCGGCAGGCTGAACCTGTGTTTAATTCTTCTTCCTATTGGGAAAAAAGAGTGACCTGTGCCTGTCCCAACACCTAGATCTAGTCTCTCATTGGTTGCCCCTCTTCCCGTTCATCCTCAGGACAAATTGCAACCTGTAGGGAACAGGAGCTTAAAGGTGCTGATTCTCCAAGTAGGGAGATTGCTAGTAAAGTAGCTGGAAAGGCGAACCCCAGCACAAGGAGATGAGAAATGTGGTTCATTTTGGAAACCTTTCAAAATCACACGGTGTACCATCTTCTGGGTTTCTCATGCATGTTTTCGATGTAGGAAGATGCCCTTGAACCTGGAGATTTGGGACCCATGGGATGGGTACCACGCAGTATTACTTTAAAGGGTCTGCGTTTGCTCACCCAACCTCACCAAACCTCTCAGCCCCAAGAGTGTCCACCCTTATGTCTCATCCAGCTGTGGGTCTAGATATGGTCAATCCAGGTTGCATCACAGCCCCTGAACGAATTTTGTAAAATTTCTCTCTCTTTCACTGTCTTTGTTTTACGGGTTTTTAAAAGTAATTTATTTTTATAATGGGGTTTAGCTGCTTTTCACGGCTGTGTTTATGCAGCTTTACACCCACTTGACTCACTTCCAGACAGATATCAATACATAGGTTTTAAGATTCTTACTAGTCACGTATATTCTTGTGCGGTGAATAGGGGGTGTTGTGTCCAGTTCACTGAGCAAGGAGTAGGTCTTTTTTATTACATATTGTGTGTATGGAACAGTATCTGAGCGAATTTGAAACCCTTGTTTTATGCATCACCCCACCTCACCTTTCCCGTTAAGCAGCCATAGTGTGTTTTCTAAACGTGTGACTCTGTTCTGTTTTGTAATTCAGTTCAAGTGTAGCGGTTTTTACATTCCCTCTATAAGTGATACCTTATGATAAGTGTCTTTTTCTGTGTGACTTATTTCACTTGGAATCGTCGTACCTAAATCCACTCATCTTGCTTCTCCTAGCCTTATGACATTGATTTCATGTCTGAGTGATATTCCATTGTACATAAGGACCACAACTTCTTTATCCATTTTTCTCTTTCCTGGGATATTTAAGGTGTCATGAACTGGAGGTTCTTGTCAACAGAGCAGCCCTAAACTTTGGGGTGCCTGTGTCTTGCTGATTTTTAGTTTTCCCAATTTATACGCCCATGAGTGGACGTGCCCTATGCTCCCTAAGCTGTGTTTTTTCGATGTTTCAGGACAAACCGTACACTTCTCCAGAGTGGCTGTTGGCAATTAACATCCCGCCTATCAGCGTAGCAAGGCTGCCATTTCTCCATGGCCTGTCCTGCATTTCTGGTTTTGACACTTTTTTAGCATGGCCCTTTTGACCGATGGGAAGCGAGACTTCTTTGTAGCGCTGATTTGCCTTTCCAGGTTGCTTGGTTGGCCAAAAAGGGCGTATGCGTTTTTTCCTGAATATATTCAGGAAAAAACGCATACGCCCTTTTTGTCCAAGGGCATCATTGTCGACGTTTTGCCGCTTTTCATGTGCTTTAAAGGCGATTCGAACCTACCTCCTGAAACATGTTTCCTGCAATTCTGCCTTGCTTTCAAATCCTCTTCGTTGCCTTCCCTCAATATATTTGTTGACGAGAGTTACCTTTTATAACTCTGCGGGTTTGTGAATTGCAGTGTCCCTGAGCTCCATTTTTCAACTCGCTTTTTTGGGAGCTGGCCGCAAAAGCGCAGTATTGCCTCAGGCGCTATTGTGCTTCTGGGCAGCAGGCTGAGCCTGTGGTTAATTCTTCTTCCTGATGGGAAAATAGAGTGACCTGTGCCTGTCCCAACACCTAGATATAGTCTCTCATTGGTTGCCCCTCTTCCCGTTCATCCTCAGGACAATTTGCAACCTGTATGGATCAGGAGCTTAAAGGTGCTGATTCTGCAAGTAGGGAGATTGCTAGTAAAGTAGCTGGAAAGGCGAACCCGAGCACAAGGAGGTGAGAAATGGGGTGCGTTTTAGAAACCTTTCAAAATCACACGGTGTACCATCTTCTGAGTTTCTCATGCATGTTTTCGATGTAGGAAGATGCCCTTGAACCTGGAGATTTGGGACCCATGGGATGGGTACCACGCAGTATTACTTTAAAGGGTCTGCGTTTGCTCACCCAACCTCACCAAACCTCTCATCCCCAAGAGTGTCCACCCTTATGTCTCATCCAGCTGTGGGTCTAGATATGGTCAATCCAGGTTGCATCACAGCCCCTGAACGAATTTTGTAAGAATTTCACTCTCTTTGTTTTACGGGTTTTTAAAAGTAATTTATTTTTATAATGGGGTTTAGCTGCTTTTCACGGCTGTGTTTAAGCGGCTTTACACCCACTTGACTCACTTCCAGACACGTATCAATACATAGGTTTTAAGATTCTTACTAGTCACGTATATTCTTGTGCGGTGAATAGGGGGTGTTGTGTCCAGTTCACTGAGCAAGGAGTAGGTCTTGTCTATTACATATTGGGTGTATGGAACGGTATCTGAGCGAATTTGAAACCCTTGTTTTATGCATCACCCCACCTCACCTTTCCCGTTAAGCAGCCATAGTGTGTTTTCTAAACGTGTGACTCTGTTCTGTTTTGTAATTCAGTTCAAATGTAGCGGTTTTTACATTCCCTCTATAAGTGACAGCCTTTGATAAGTGTCTTTTTCTGTGTGACTTAGTTCACTTAGAATCGTCATACCTAAATCCACTCATCTTGCTTCTACTAGCCTTATGACATTGATTTCATGTCTGAGAGATATTCCTTTGTACATAAGGACCACAACTTCTTTATCCATTTTTCTCTTTCCTGGGATATTTAAGGTGTCATGAAGTGGAGGTTCTTGTCAACATAGCAGCCCTAAACATTGGGGTGCCTGTGTCTTGCTGATTTTTAGTTTTCCCAATTTATACGCCCATGAGTGCACTTGCCCTATGCTCCCTAAGCTGTTTTTTCGATGTTTCAGGACACACCGTACACTTCTCCAGAGTGGCTGTTGGCAATTTACATCCCGCCCATCAGCGTAGCAAGGCTGCCATTTCTCCATGGCCTGTCCTGCATTTCTGGTTTTGACACTTTTTGCAGCATGGCCCTTTTGACCGATGGGAAGCGAGACTTCTTTGTAGCGCTGATTTGCCTTTCCAGGTTGCTTGGTTGGCCAAAAAGGGCGTATCCGTTTTTTCCTGAATATATTCAGGAAAAAACGCATACGCCCTTTTTGGCCAAGGGCATCACTGTCGACGTTTTGCCACTTTTCATGTGCTTTAAAGGCGATTCGAATCTACCTCCTGAAACATGTTTCCTGCAATTCTGCCTTGCTTTCAAATCCTCTTCGTTGCCTTCCCTCAATATATTTGTTGACGAGAGTTACCTTTTATAACTCTGCGGGTTTGTGAATGGCAGTGCCCCTGAGCTCCATTTTTCAACTGTCTTTTTTGGGAGCTGGCCGCAAAAGCACGGGATTGCCTCAGGCCCTATTCAGGTTCCGGGGGGCAGGCTGAGCCTGTGGTTAATTCTTCTTCCTGATGGGAAAATAGAGTGACCTGTGCCTGTCCCAACACCTAGATCTAGTCTCTCATTGGTTGCCCCTCTTCCCGTTCATCCTCAGGACAAATTGCAACCTGTACAGAACAGGAGGTTAAAGGTGCTGATTCTCCAAGAAGGGAGATTGCTAGTAAAGTAGCTGGAATGGCGAACCCGAGCACAAGGAGATGAGAAATGAGGTGCGTTTTAGAAACCTTTCCCGATCACACGGTGTACCATCTTCTGGGATTCTCATGCATGTTTTCGATGTAGGAAGATGCCCTTGAACCTGGAGATTTGGGACCCATGGGATGGGTACCACGCAGTATTACTTTAAAGGGTCTGAGTTTGCTCACCCAACCTCACCCAACCTCTCAGCCCCAAGAGTGTCCACCCTTATGTCTCATCCAGGTGTGGGTCTAGATATGGTCAATCCAGGTTGCATCACAGCCCCTGAACGAATTTTGTAAGAATTTCTCTCTCTTTCACTGTCTTTGTTTTACGGTTTTTTAATAGTAATTTATTTTTATAATGGGGTTTAGCTGCTTTTCACGGCTGTGTTTATGCGGCTTTACACCCACTTGGCTCACTTCCAGAGAGATATCAATACATAGGTTTTACGATTATTACTAGTCAGATATATTCTTGTGCGGTGAATAGGGGGTGTTGAGTCCAGTTCACTGAGCAAGGAGCAGGCCTTGTCTATTACATATTGGGTGTATGGAACGGTATCTGAGCGAATTTGAAACCCTTGTTTTATGCATCACCCCACCTCACCTTTCCCGTTAAGCAGCCATAGTGTGTTTTCTAAACGTGTGAATCTGTTCCCTTTGTAATTCAGTTCAAGTGTAGCGGTTTTTACATTCCCTCTATAAGTGATAGCTTATGATAAGTGTCTTTTTCTGTGTGACTTAGTTCACTTAGAATCGTCATAACTAAATCCACTCATCTTGATTCTACTAGCCTTATGACATTGATTTCATGTCTGAGAGATATTCCTTTGTACATAAGGACCACAACTTCTTTATCCATTTTTCTCTTTCCTGGGATATTTAAGGTGTCATGAAGTGGAGGTTCTTGTCAACATAGCAGCCCTAAACATTGGGGTGCCTGTGTCTTGCTGATTTTTAGTTTTCCCAATTTATACGCCCATGAGTGCACGTTCCCTATGCTCCCTAAGCTGTTTTTTCGATGTTTCAGGACACACCGTACACTTCTCCAGAGTGGCTGTTGGCAATTTACATCCCGCCCATCAGCGTAGCAAGGCTGCCATTTCTCCATGGCCTGTCCTGCATTTCTGGTTTTGACACTTTTTGCAGCATGGCCCTTTTGACCGATGGGAAGCGAGACTTCTTTGTAGCGCTGATTTGACTTTCCAGGTTGCTTGGTTGGCCAAAAAGGGCGTATGCGTTTTTTCCTGAATATATTCAGGAAAAAACGCATACGCCCTTTTTGGCCAAGGGCATCACTGTCGACGTTTTGCCACTTTTCATGTGCTTTAAAGGCGATTCGAATCTACCTCCTGAAACATGTTTCCTGCAATTCTGCCTTGCTTTCAAATCCTCTTCGTTGCCTTCCCTCAATATATTTGTGGACAAGAGTTACCATTTATAACTCTGCGGGTTTGTGAATGGCAGTGCCCCTGAGCTCCATTTTTCAACTGTCTTTTTTGGGAGCTGGCCGCAAAAGCACGGGATTGCCTCAGGCCCTATTCAGGTTCCGGGGGGCAGGCTGAGCCTGTGGTTAATTCTTCTTCCTGATGGGAAAATAGAGTGACCTGTGCCTGTCCCAACACCTAGATCTAGTCTCTCATTGGTTGCCCCTCTTCCCGTTCATCCTCAGGACAAATTGCAACCTGTACAGAACAGGAGGTTAAAGGTGCAGATTGTCCAAGTAGGGAGATTGCTAGTAAAGTACCTGGAATGGCGAACCCGAGCACAAGGAGATGAGAAATGAGGTGCGTTTTAGAAACCTTTCAAAATCACACGGTGTACCTTATTCTGGGTTTCTCATGCATGTTTTCGATGTAGGAAGATGCCCTTGAACCTGGAGATTTGGGACCCATGGGATGGGTACCACGCAGTATTACTTTAAAGGTTCTGCGTTTGCTCACCCAACCTCACCCAACCTCTCAGCCCCAAGAGTATCCACCCTTATGTCTCATCCAGCTGTGGGTCTAGATATGGTCAATCCAGGTTGCATCAAAGCCCCTGAACGAATTATGTAAGAATTTCTCTCTCTTTCACTGTCTTTCTTTTACGGGTTTTTAAAAGTAATTTATTTTTATTATGGGGTTTAGCTGCCTTTCACGGCTGTGTTTATGCGGCTTTACACCCACTTGGCTCACTTCCAGAGAGATATCAATACATAGGTTGTACGATTATTACTAGTCAGATATATTCTTGTGCGGTGAATAGGGGGTGTTGATTCCAGTTCACTGAGCAAGGAGTAGGCCTTGTCTATTACATATTGGGTGTATGGAACGGTATCTGAGCGAATTTGAAACCCTTGTTTTATGCATCACCCCACCTCACCTTTCCCGTTAAGCAGCCATAGTGTGTTTTCTAAACGTTTGACTCTGTTCCCTTTGTAATTCAGTTCAAGTGTAGCGGTTTTTACATTCCCTCTATAAGTGATAGCTTATGATAAGTGTCTTTTTCTGTGTGACTTAGTTCACTTAGAATCGTCATACCTAAATCCACTCATCTTGCTTCTACTAGCCTTATGACATTGATTTCATGTCTGAGTGATATTCCTTTGTACATAAGGACCACAACTTCTTTATCCATTTTTCTCTTTCCTGGGATATTTAAGGTGTCATGAAGTGGAGGTTCTTGTCAACATAGCAGCCCTAAACATTGGGGTGCCTGTGTCTTGCTGATTTTTAGGTTTCCCAATTTATACGCCCATGAGTGCACGTGCCCTATGCTCCCTAAGCTGTTTTTTCGATGTTTCAGGACACACCGTACACTTCTCCAGAGTGGCTGTTGGCAATTTACATCCCGCCCATCAGCGTAGCAAGGCTGCCATTTCTCCATGGCCTGTCCTGCATTTCTGGTTTTGACACTTTTTGCAGCATGGCCCTTTTGACCGATGGGAAGCGAGACTTCTTTGTAGCGCTGATTTGCCTTTCCAGGTTGCTTGGTTGGCCAAAAAGGGCGTATCCGTTTTTTCCTGAATATATTCAGGAAAAAACGCATACGCCCTTTTTGGCCAAGGGCATCACTGTCGACGTTTTGCCACTTTTCATGTGCTTTAAAGGCGATTCGTATCTACCTCCTGAAACATGTTTCCTGCAATTCTGCCTTGCTTTCAAATCCTCTTCGTTGCCTTCCCTCAATATATTTGTGGACGAGAGTTACCATTTATAACTCTGCGGGTTTGTGAATGGCAGTGACCCTGAGCTCCATTTTTCAACTGTCTTTTTTGGGAGCTGGCCGCAAAAGCACGGGATTGCCTCAGGCCCTATTCAGGTTCCGGGGGGCAGGCTGAGCCTGTGGTTAATTCTTCATCCTGATGGGAAAATAGAGTGACCTGTGCCTGTCCCAACACCTAGATCTAGTCTCTCATTGGTTGCCCCTCTTCCCGTTCATCCTCAGGACAAATTGCAACCTGTACAGAACAGGAGGTTAAAGGTGCTGATTCTCCAAGTAGGGAGATTGCTAGTAAAGTACCTGGAATGGCGAACCCGAGCACAAGGAGATGAGAAATGAGGTGCGTTTTGGAAACCTTTCAAAATCACACGGTGTACCTTATTCTGGGTTTCTCATGCATGTTTTCGATGTAGGAAGATGCCCTTGAACCTGGAGATTTGGGACCCATGGGATGGGTACCACGCAGTATTACTTTAAAGGTTCTGCGTTTGCTCACCCAACCTCACCCAACCTCTCAGCCCCAAGAGTGTCCACCCTTATGTCTCATCCAGCTGTGGGTCTAGATATGGTCAATCCAGGTTGCATCAAAGCCCCTGAACGAATTATGTAAGAATTTCTCTCTCTTTCACTGTCTTTCTTTTACGGGATTTTAAAAGTAATTTATTTTTATAATGGGGTTTACCTGCCTTTCACGGCTGTGTTTATGCGGCTTTACACCCACTTGACTCACTTCCAGAGAGATATCAATACATAGGTTTTACGATTCTTACTAGTCAGACATATTATTGTGCGGTGAATAGGGGGTGTTGAGTCCAGTTCACTGAGCAAGGAGTTGGTCTTGTCTATTACATATTGGGTGTATGGAACGGTATCTGAGTGAATTTGAAACCCTTGTTTTATGCATCACCCCAACTCACCTTTCCCGTTAAGCAGCCATAGTGTGTTTTCTAAACGTGTGACTCTGTTCTGTTTTTTAATTCAGTTCAAGTGTAGCGGTTTTTACATTCCCTCTCTAAGTGATAGCTTATGATAAGTGTCTTTTTCTGTGTGACTTATTTCACTTAGAATCGTCGTTCCTAAATCCACTCATCTTGCTTCTACTAGCCTTATGACATTGATTTCATGTCTGAGTGATATTCCATTGTACATAAGGACCACAACTTCTTTATCCATTTTTCTCTTTCCTGGGATATTTACGGTGTCATGAAGTGGAGGTTCTTGTCAACAGAGCTGCCCTAAACTTTGGGGTGCCTGTGTCTTGCTGATTTTTAGTTTTCCCAATTTATACGCCCATGAGTGGACGTGCCCTATGCTCCCTAAGCTGTGTTTTTTTGATGTTTCAGGACACACCGTACACTTCTCCAGAGTGGCTGTTGGCAATTTACATCCCTCCCATCAGCGTAGCAAGGCTGCCATTTCTCCATGGCCTGTCCTGCATTTCTGGTTTTGAAAATTTTTGCAGCATGGCCCTTTTGACCGATGGGAAGCAAGAATTCTTGGTAGCGCTGATTTGCCTTTCCAGGTTGCTTGGTTGGCCAAAAAGGGCGTATGCGTTGTTTCCTGAATATATTCAGGAAACAACGCATACGCCCTTTTTGGCCAAGGTCATCATTGTCGACGTTTTGCCACCTTTCATGTGCTTTAAAGGCGATTCGAATCTACCCCCTGAAACCTGTTTCCTGCAATTCTGCCTTGCTTTCAAATCCTCTTCGTTGCCTTCCCTCAATATATTTGTGGACGAGAGTTATCATTTATAACTCAGCAGGTTTGTGAATTGCAGTGCCCCTGAGCTCCATTTTTCAACTGTCTTTTTTGGGAGCTGGCCGCAAAAGCACGGGATTGCCTCAGGCCCTATTCTGGTTCCCGGCGGCAGGCTGAACCTGTGTTTAATTCTTCTTCCTATTGGGAAAAAAGAGTGACCTGTGCCTGTCCCAACACCTAGATCTAGTCTCTCATTGGTTGCCCCTCTTCCCGTTCATCCTCAGGACAAATTGCAACCTGTAGGGAACAGGAGCTTAAAGGTGCTGATTCTCCAAGTAGGGAGATTGCTAGTAAAGTAGCTGGAAAGGCGAACCCCAGCACAAGGAGATGAGAAATGTGGTTCATTTTGGAAACCTTTCAAAATCACACGGTGTACCATCTTCTGGGTTTCTCATGCATGTTTTCGATGTAGGAAGATGCCCTTGAACCTGGAGATTTGGGAACCATGGGATGGGTACCACGCAGTATTACTTTAAAGGGTCTGCGTTTGCTCACCCAACCTCACCAAACCTCTCAGCCCCAAGAGTGTCCACCCTTATGTCTCATCCAGCTGTGGGTCTAGATATGGTCAATCCAGGTTGCATCACAGCCCCTGAACGAATTTTGTAAAATTTCTCTCTCTTTCACTGTCTTTGTTTTACGGGTTTTTAAAAGTAATTTATTTTTATAATGGGGTTTAGCTGCTTTTCACGGCTGTGTTTAAGCGGCTTTACACACACTTGACTCACTTCCAGACACGTATCAATACATAGGTTTTAAGATTCTTACTAGTCACGTATATTCTTGTGCGGTGAATAGGGGGTGTTGTGTCCAGTTCACTGAGCAAGGAGTAGGTCTTTTTTATTACATATTGTGTGTATGGAACGGTATCTGAGCGAATTTGAAACCCTTGTTTTATGCATCACTCCACCTCACCTTTCCCGTTAAGCAGCCATAGTGTGTTTTCTAAACGTGTGACTCTGTTCTGTTTTGTAATTCAGTTCAAGTGTAGCGGTTTTTACATTCCCTCTATAAGTGATACCTTATGATAAGTGTCTTTTTCTGTGTGACTTATTTCACTTGGAATCGTCGTACCTAAATCCACTCATCTTGCTTCTCCTAGCCTTATGACATTGATTTCATGTCTGAGTGATATTCCATTGTACATAAGGACCACAACTTCTTTATCCATTTTTCTCTTTCCTGGGATATTTAAGGTGTCATGAACTGGAGGTTCTTGTCAACAGAGCAGCCCTAAACTTTGGGGTGCCTGTGTCTTGCTGATTTTTAGTTTTCCCAATTTATACGCCCATGAGTGGACGTGCCCTATGCTCCCTAAGCTGTGTTTTTTCGATGTTTCAGGACACACCGTACACTTCTCCAGAGTGGCTGTTGGCAATTAACATCCCGCCTATCAGCGTAGCAAGGCTGCCATTTCTCCATGGCCTGTCCTGCATTTCTGGTTTTGACACTTTTTTAGCATGGCCCTTTTGACCGATGGGAAGCGAGACTTCTTTGTAGCGCTGATTTGCCTTTCCAGGTTGCTTGGTTGGCCAAAAAGGGCGTATGCGTTTTTTCCTGAATATATTCAGGAAAAAACGCATACGCCCTTTTTGTCCAAGGGCATCATTGTCGACGTTTTGCCGCTTTTCATGTGCTTTAAAGGCAATTCGAATCTACCTCCTGAAATCTGTTTCCTGCAATTCTGCCTTGCTTTCAAATCCTCTTCGTTGCCTTCCCTCAATATATTTTTGGACGAGACTTATCATTTATAACTCTGCGGGTTTGTGAATTGCAGTGTCCCTGAGCTCCATTTTTCAACTCGCTTTTTTGGGAGCTGGCCGCAAAAGCGCAGTATTGCCTCAGGCGCTATTGTGCTTCTGGGCAGCAGGCTGAGCCTGTGGTTAATTCTTCTTCCTGATGGGAAAATAGAGTGACCTGTGCCTGTCCCAACACCTAGATATAGTCTTTCATTGGTTGCCCCTCTTCCCGTTCATCCTCAGGACAATTTGCAACCTGTATGGATCAGGAGCTTAAAGGTGCTGATTCTGCAAGTAGGGAGATTGCTAGTAAAGTAGCTGGAAAGGCGAACCCGAGCACAAGGAGGTGAGAAATGGGGTGCGTTTTAGAAACCTTTCAAAATCACACGGTGTACCATCTTCTGAGTTTCTCATGCATGTTTTCGATGTAGGAAGATGCCCTTGAACCTGGAGATTTGGGACCCATGGGATGGGTACCACGCAGTATTACTTTAAAGGGTCTGCGTTTGCTCACCCAACCTCACCCAACCTGTCAGCCCCAAGAGTGTCCAACCTTATGTCTCATCCAGCTGTGGGTCTAGATATGGTCAATCCAGGTTGCATCACAGCCCCTGAACGAATTTTGTAAGAATTTCACTGTCTTTGTTTTACGGGTTTTTAAAAGTAATTTATTTTTATAATGGGGTTTAGCTGCTTTTCACGGCTGTGTTTAAGCGGCTTTACACCCACTTGACTCACTTCCAGACACGTATCAATACATAGGTTTTAAGATTCTTACTAGTCACGTATATTCTTGTGCGGTGAATAGGGGGTGTTGTGTCCAGTTCACTGAGCAAGGAGTAGGTCTTGTCTATTACATATTGGGTGTATGGAACGGTATCTGAGCGAATTTGAAACCCTTGTTTTATGCATCACCCCACCTCACCTTTCCCGTTAAGCAGCCATAGTGTGTTTTCTAAACGTGTGACTCTGTTCTGTTTTGTAATTCAGTTCAAATGTAGCGGTTTTTACATTCCCTCTATAAGTGACAGCCTTTGATAAGTGTCTTTTTCTGTGTGACTTAGTTCACTTAGAATCGTCATACCTAAATCCACTCATCTTGCTTCTACTAGCCTTATGACATTAATTTCATGTCTGAGTGATATTCCTTTGTACATAAGGACCACAACTTCTTTATCCATTTTTCTCTTTCCTGGGATATTTAAGGTGTCATGAAGTGGAGGTTCTTGTCAACATAGCAGCCCTAAACATTGGGGTGCCTGTGTCTTGCTGATTTTTAGTTTTCCCAATTTATACGCCCATGAGTGCACTTGCCCTATGCTCCCTAAGCTGTTTTTTCGATGTTTCAGGACACACCGTACACTTCTCCAGAGTGGCTGTTGGCAATTTACATCCCGCCCATCAGCGTAGCAAGGCTGCCATTTCTCCATGGCCTGTCCTGCATTTCTGGTTTTGACACTTTTTGCAGCATGGCCCTTTTGACCGATGGGAAGCGAGACTTCTTTGTAGCGCTGATTTGCCTTTCCAGGTTGCTTGGTTGGCCAAAAAGGGCGTATGCGTTTTTCCCTGAATATATTCAGGAAAAAACGCATACGCCCTTTTTGGCCAAGGGCATCACTGTCGACGTTTTGCCACTTTTCATGTGCTTTAAAGGCGATTCGAATTTACCTCCTGAAACATGTTTCCTGCAATTCTGCCTTGCTTTCAAATCCTCTTCGTTGCCTTCCCTCAATATATTTGTTGACGAGAGTTACCATTTATAACTCTGCGGGTTTGTGAATGGCAGTGCCCCTGAGCTCCATTTTTCAACTGTCTTTTTTGGGAGCTGGCCGCAAAAGCACGGGATTGCCTCAGGCCCTATTCAGGTTCCGGGGGGCAGGCTGAGCCTGTGGTTAATTCTTCTTCCTGATGGGAAAATAGAGTGACCTGTGCCTGTCCCAACACCTAGATCTAGTCTCTCATTGGTTGCCCCTCTTCCCGTTCATCCTCAGGACAAATTGCAACCTGTACAGAACAGGAGGTTAAAGGTGCTGATTCTCCAAGTAGGGAGATTGCTAGTAAAGTACCTGGAATGGCGAACCCGAGCACAAGGAGATGAGAAATGAGGTGCGTTTTAGAAACCTTTCAAAATCACACGGTGTACCTTATTCTGGGTTTCTCATGCATGTTTTCGATGTAGGAAGATGCCCTTGAACCTGGAGATTTGGGACCCATGGGATGGGTACCACGCAGTATTACTTTAAAGGTTCTGCGTTTGCTCACCCAACCTCACCCAACCTCTCAGCCCCAAGAGTGTCCACCCTTATGTCTCATCCAGCTGTGGGTCTAGATATGGTCAATCCAGGTTGCATCAAAGCCCCTGAACGAATTATGTAAGAATTTCTCTCTCTTTCACTGTCTTTCTTTTACGGGTTTTTAAAAGTAATTTATTTTTATAATGGGGTTTAGCTGCCTTTCACGGCTGTGTTTATGCGGCTTTACACCCACTTGACTCACTTCCAGAGAGATATCAATACATAGGTTTTACGCTTCTTACTAGTCAGACATATTATTGTGCGGTGAATAGGGGGTGTTGAGTCCAGTTCACTGAGCAAGGAGTTGGTCTTGTCTATTACATATTGGGTGTATGGAACGGTATCTGAGTGAATTTGAAACCCTTGTTTTATGCATCACCCCACCTCACCTTTCCCGTTAAGCAGCCATAGTGTGTTTTCTAAACGTGTGACTCTGTTCTGTTTTTTAATTCAGTTCAAGTGTAGCGGTTTTTACATTCCCTCTCTAAGTGATAGCTTATGATAAGTGTCTTTTTCTGTGTGACTTATTTCACTTAGAATCATCGTTCCTAAATCCACTCATCTTGCTTCTACTAGCCTTATGACATTGATTTCATGTCTGAGTGATATTCCATTGTACATAAGGACCACAACTTCTTTATCCATTTTTCTCTTTCCTGGGGTATTTACGGTGTCATGAAGTGGAGGTTCTTGCCAACAGAGCTGCCCTAAACTTTGGGGTGCCTGTGTCTTGCTGATTTTTAGTTTTCCCAATTTATACGCCCATGAGTGGACGTGCCCTATGCTCCCTAAGCTGTGTTTTTTCGATGTTTCAGGACACACCGTACACTTCTCCAGAGTGGCTGTTGGCAATTTACATCCCTCCCATCAGCGTAGCAAGGCTGCCATTTCTCCATGGCCTGTCCTGCATTTCTGGTTTTGAAAATTTTTGCAGCATGGCCCTTTTGACCGATGGGAAGCGAGAATTCTTGGTAGCGCTGATTTGCCTTTCCAGGTTGCTTGGATGGCCAAAAAGGGCGTATGCGTTTTTTCCTGAATATATTCAGGAAACAACGCATACGCCCTTTTTGGCCAAGGTCATCATTGTCGACGTTTTGCCACCTTTCATGTGCTTTAAAGGCGATTCGAATCTACCTCCTGAAACCTGTTTCCTGCAATTCTGCCTTGCTTTCAAATCCTCTTCGTTGCCTTCCCTCAATATATTTGTGGACGAGAGTTATCATTTATAACTCAGCAGGTTTGTGAATTGCAGTGCTCCTGAGCTCCATTTTTCAACTGTCTTTTTTGGGAGCTGGCCGCAAAAGCACGTGATTGCCTCAGGCCCTATTCTGGTTCCCGGCGGCAGGCTGAACCTGTGTTTAATTCTTCTTCCTGATGGGAAAATAGAGTGACCTGTGCCTGTCCCAACACCTAGATCTAGTCTCTCATTGGTTGCCCGTCTTCCCGTTCATCCTCAGGACAAATTGCAACCTGTAGGGAACAGGAGCTTAAAGGTGCTGATTCTCCAAGTAGGGAGATTGCTAGTAAAGTAGCTGGAAAGGCGAACCCGAGCACAAGGAGATGAGAAATGTGGTTCATTTTGGAAACCTTTCAAAATCACACGGTGTACCATCTTCTGGGTTTCTCATGCATGTTTTCGATGTAGGAAGATGCCCTTGAACCTGGAGATTTGGGACCCATGGGATGGGTACCACGCAGTATTACTTTAAAGGGTCTGCGTTTGCTCACCCAACCTCACCAAACCTCTCAGCCCCAACAGTGTCCACCCTTATGTCTCATCCAGCTGTGGGTCTAGATATGGTCAATCCAGGTTGCATCACAGCCCCTGAACGAATTTTGTAAGAATTTCTCTCTCTTTCACTGTCTTTGTTTTACGGGTTTTTAAAAGTAATTTATTTTTATAATGGGGTTTAGCTGCTTTTCACGGCTGTGTTTAAGCGGCTTTACACCCACTTGACTCACTTCCAGACACGTATCAATACATAGGTTTTAAGATTCTTACTAGTCACGTATATTCTTGTGCGGTGAATAGGGGGTGTTGTGTCCAGTTCACTGAGCAAGGAGTAGGTCTTGTCTATTACATATTGGGTGTATGGAACGGTATCTGAGCGAATTTGAAACCCTTGTTTTATGCATCACCCCACCTCACCTTTCCCGTTAAGCAGCCATAGTGTGTTTTCTAAACGTGTGACTCTGTTCTGTTTTGTAATTCAGTTCAAGTGTAGCGGTTTTTACATTCCCTCTATAAGTGATACCTTATGATAAGTGTCTTTTTCTGTGTGACTTATTTCACTTGGAATCGTCGTACCTAAATCCACTCATCTTGCTTCTCCTAGCCTTATGACATTGATTTCATGTCTGAGTGATATTCCATTGTACATAAGGACCACAACTTCTTTATCCATTTTTCTCTTTCCTGGGATATTTAAGGTGTCATGAACTGGAGGTTCTTGTCAACAGAGCAGCCCTAAACTTTGGGGTGCCTGTGTCTTGCTGATTTTTAGTTTTCCCAATTTATACGCCCATGAGTGGACGTGCCCTATGCTCCCTAAGCTGTGTTTTTTCGATGTTTCAGGACACACCGTACACTTCTCCAGAGTGGCTGTTGGCAATTAACATCCCGCCTATCAGCGTAGCAAGGCTGCCATTTCTCCATGGCCTGTCCTGCATTTCTGGTTTTGACACTTTTTTAGCATGGCCCTTTTGACCGATGGGAAGCGAGACTTCTTTGTAGCACTGATTTGCCTTTCCAGGTTGCTTGGTTGGCCAAAAAGGGCGTATGCGTTTTTTCCTGAATATATTCAGGAAAAAACGCATACGCCCTTTTTGGCCAAGGGCATCATTGTCGACCTTTTGCCGCTTTTCATGTGCTTTAAAGGCAATTCGAATCTACCTCCTGAAATCTGTTTCCTGCAATTCTGCCTTGCTTTCAAATCCTCTTCGTTGCCTTCCCTCAATATATTTTTGGACGAGACTTATCATTTATAACTCTGCGGGTTTGTGAATTGCAGTGTCCCTGAGCTCCATTTTTCAACTCGCTTTTTTGGGAGCTGGCCGCAAAAGCGCAGTATTGCCTCAGGCGCTATTGTGCTTCTGGGCAGCAGGCTGAGCCTGTGGTTAATTCTTCTTCCTAATGGGAAAATAGAGTGACCTGTGCCTGTCCCAACACCTAGATATATTCTCTCATTGGTTGCCCCTCTTCCCGTTCATCCTCAGGACAAATTGCAACCTGTATGGATCAGGAGCTTAAAGGTACTGATTCTGCAAGTAGGGAGATTGCTAGTAAAGTAGCTGGAAAGGCGAACCCGAGCACAAGGAGGTGAGAAATGGGGAGCGTTTTAGAAACCTTTCAAAATCACACGGTGTACCATCTTCTGAGTTTCTCATGCATGTTTTCGATGTAGGAAGATGCCCTTGAACCTGGAGATTTGGGACCCATGGGATGGGTACCACGCAGTATTACTTTAAAGGGTCTGCGTTTGCTCACCCAACCTCACCCAACCTGTCAGCCCCAAGAGTGTCCAACCTTATGTCTCATCCAGCTGTGGGTCTAGATATGGTCAATCCAGGTTGCATCACAGCCCCTGAACGAATTTTGTAAGAATTTCTCTCTCTTTCACTGTCTTTGTTTTACGGGTTTTTAAAAGTAATTTATTTTTATAATGGGGTTTAGCTGCTTTTCACGGCTGTGTTTATGCGGCTTTACACCCACTTGACTCACTTCCAGAGAGATATCAATACATAGGTTTTACGATTATTACTAGTCAGATATATTCTTGTGCGGTGAATAGGGGGTGTTGAGTCCAGTTCACTGAGCAAGGAGTAGGCCTTGTCTATTACATATTGGGTGTATGGAACGGTATCTGAGCGAATTTGAAACCCTTGTTTTATGCATCACCCCACCTCACCTTTCCCGTTAAGCAGCCATAGTGTGTTTTCTAAACGTGTGACTCTGTTCCCTTTGTAATTCAGTTCAAGTGTAGCGGTTTTTACATTCCCTCTATAAGTGATAGCTTATGATAAGTGTCTTTTTCTGTGTGACTTAGTTCACTTAGAATCGTCATAACTAAATCCACTCATCTTGCTTCTACTAGCCTTATGACATTGATTTCATGTCTGAGTGATATTCCTTTGTACATAAGGACCACAACTTCTTTATCCATTTTTCTCTTTCCTGGGATATTTAAGGTGTCATGAAGTGGAGGTTCTTGTCAACATAGCAGCCCTAAACTTTGGGGTGCCTGTGTCTTGCTGATTTTTAGTTTTCCCAATTTATACGCCCATGAGTGCACTTGCCCTATGCTCCCTAAGCTGTTTTTTCGATGTTTCAGGACACACCGTACACTTCTCCAGAGTGGCTGTTGGCAATTTACATCCCGCCCATCAGCGTAGCAAGGCTGCCATTTCTCCATGGCCTGTCCTGCATTTCTGGTTTTGACACTTTTTGCAGCATGGCCCTTTTGACCGATGGGAAGCGAGACTTCTTTGTAGCGCTGATTTGCCTTTCCAGGTTGCTTGGTTGGCCAAAAAGGGCGTATCCGTTTTTTCCTGAATATATTCAGGAAAAAACGCATACGCCCTTTTTGGCCAAGGGCATCACTGTCGACGTTTTGCCACTTTTCATGTGCTTTAAAGGCGATTCGTATCTACCTCCTGAAACATGTTTCCTGCAATTCTGCCTTGCTTTCAAATCCTCTTCGTTGCCTTCCCTCAATATATTTGTGGACGAGAGTTACCATTTATAACTCTGCGGGTTTGTGAATGGCAGTGACCCTGAGCTCCATTTTTCAACTGTCTTTTTTGGGAGCTGGCCGCAAAAGCACGGGATTGCCTCAGGCCCTATTCAGGTTCCGGGGGGCAGGCTGAGCCTGTGGTTAATTCTTCATCCTGATGGGAAAATAGAGTGACCTGTGCCTGTCCCAACACCTAGATCTAGTCTCTCATTGGTTGCCCCTCTTCCCGTTCATCCTCAGGACAAATTGCAACCTGTACAGAACAGGAGGTTAAAGGTGCTGATTCTCCAAGTAGGGAGATTGCTAGTAAAGTACCTGGAATGGCGAACCCGAGCACAAGGAGATGAGAAATGAGGTGCGTTTTGGAAACCTTTCAAAATCACACGGTGTACCTTATTCTGGGTTTCTCATGCATGTTTTCGATGTAGGAAGATGCCCTTGAACCTGGAGATTTGGGACCCATGGGATGGGTACCACGCAGTATTACTTTAAAGGTTCTGCGTTTGCTCACCCAACCTCACCCAACCTCTCAGCCCCAAGAGTGTCCACCCTTATGTCTCATCCAGCTGTGGGTCTAGATATGGTCAATCCAGGTTGCATCAAAGCCCCTGAACGAATTATGTAAGAATTTCTCTCTCTTTCACTGTCTTTCTTTTACGGGATTTTAAAAGTAATTTATTTTTATAATGGGGTTTACCTGCCTTTCACGGCTGTGTTTATGCGGCTTTACACCCACTTGACTCACTTCCAGAGAGATATCAATACATAGGTTTTACGATTCTTACTAGTCAGACATATTATTGTGCGGTGAATAGGGGGTGTTGAGTCCAGTTCACTGAGCAAGGAGTTGGTCTTGTCTATTACATATTGGGTGTATGGAACGGTATCTGAGTGAATTTGAAACCCTTGTTTTATGCCTCACCCCACCTCCCCTTTCCCGTTAAGCAGCCATAGTGTGTTTTCTAAACGTGTGACTCTGTTCTGTTTTTTAATTCAGTTCAAGTGTAGCGGTTTTTACATTCCCTCTATAAGTGATAGCTTATGATAAGTGTCTTTTTCTGTGTGACTTAGTTCACTTAGAATCGTCATAACTAAATCCACTCATCTTGCTTCTACTAGCCTTATGACATTGATTTCATGTCTGAGTGATATTCCATTGTACATAAGGACCACAACTTCTTTATCCATTTTTCTCTTTCCTGGGATATTTACGGTGTCATGAAGTGGAGGTTCTTGTCAACAGAGCTGCCCTAAACTTTGGGGTGCCTGTGTCTTGCTGATTTTTAGTTTTCCCAATTTATACGCCCATGAGTGGACGTGCCCTATGCTCCCTAAGCTGTGTTTTTTTGATGTTTCAGGACACACCGTACACTTCTCCAGAGTGGCTGTTGGCAATTTACATCCCTCCCATCAGCGTAGCAAGGCTGCCATTTCTCCATGGCCTGTCCTGCATTTCTGGTTTTGAAAATTTTTGCAGCATGGCCCTTTTGACCGATGGGAAGCAAGAATTCTTGGTAGCGCTGATTTGCCTTTCCAGGTTGCTTGGTTGGCCAAAAAGGGCGTATGCGTTGTTTCCTGAATATATTCAGGAAACAACGCATACGCCCTTTTTGGCCAAGGTCATCATTGTCGACGTTTTGCCACCTTTCATGTGCTTTAAAGGCGATTCGAATCTACCCCCTGAAACCTGTTTCCTGCAATTCTGCCTTGCTTTCAAATCCTCTTCGTTGCCTTCCCTCAATATATTTGTGGACGAGAGTTATCATTTATAACTCAGCAGGTTTGTGAATTGCAGTGCCCCTGAGCTCCATTTTTCAACTGTCTTTTTTGGGAGCTGGCCGCAAAAGCACGGGATTGCCTCAGGCCCTATTCTGGTTCCCGGCGGCAGGCTGAACCTGTGTTTAATTCTTCTTCCTATTGGGAAAAAAGAGTGACCTGTGCCTGTCCCAACACCTAGATCTAGTCTCTCATTGGTTGCCCCTCTTCCCGTTCATCCTCAGGACAAATTGCAACCTGTAGGGAACAGGAGCTTAAAGGTGCTGATTCTCCAAGTAGGGAGATTGCTAGTAAAGTAGCTGGAAAGGCGAACCCCAGCACAAGGAGATGAGAAATGTGGTTCATTTTGGAAACCTTTCAAAATCACACGGTGTACCATCTTCTGGGTTTCTCATGCATGTTTTCGATGTAGGAAGATGCCCTTGAACCTGGAGATTTGGGACCCATGGGATGGGTACCACGCAGTATTACTTTAAAGGGTCTGCGTTTGCTCACCCAACCTCACCAAACCTCTCAGCCCCAAGAGTGTCCACCCTTATGTCTCATCCAGCTGTGGGTCTAGATATGGTCAATCCAGGTTGCATCACAGCCCCTGAACGAATTTTGTAAAATTTCTCTCTCTTTCACTGTCTTTGTTTTACGGGTTTTTAAAAGTAATTTATTTTTATAATGGGGTTTAGCTGCTTTTCACGGCTGTGTTTAAGCGGCTTTACACACACTTGACTCACTTCCAGACACGTATCAATACATAGGTTTTAAGATTCTTACTAGTCACGTATATTCTTGTGCGGTGAATAGGGGGTGTTGTGTCCAGTTCACTGAGCAAGGAGTAGGTCTTTTTTATTACATATTGTGTGTATGGAACGGTATCTGAGCGAATTTGAAACCCTTGTTTTATGCATCACTCCACCTCACCTTTCCCGTTAAGCAGCCATAGTGTGTTTTCTAAACGTGTGACTCTGTTCTGTTTTGTAATTCAGTTCAAGTGTAGCGGTTTTTACATTCCCTCTATAAGTGATACCTTATGATAAGTGTCTTTTTCTGTGTGACTTATTTCACTTGGAATCGTCGTACCTAAATCCACTCATCTTGCTTCTCCTAGCCTTATGACATTGATTTCATGTCTGAGTGATATTCCATTGTACATAAGGACCACAACTTCTTTATCCATTTTTCTCTTTCCTGGGATATTTAAGGTGTCATGAACTGGAGGTTCTTGTCAACAGAGCAGCCCTAAACTTTGGGGTGCCTGTGTCTTGCTGATTTTTAGTTTTCCCAATTTATACGCCCATGAGTGGACGTGCCCTATGCTCCCTAAGCTGTGTTTTTTCGATGTTTCAGGACACACCGTACACTTCTCCAGAGTGGCTGTTGGCAATTAACATCCCGCCTATCAGCGTAGCAAGGCTGCCATTTCTCCATGGCCTGTCCTGCATTTCTGGTTTTGACACTTTTTTAGCATGGCCCTTTTGACCGATGGGAAGCGAGACTTCTTTGTAGCGCTGATTTGCCTTTCCAGGTTGCTTGGTTGGCCAAAAAGGGCGTATGCGTTTTTTCCTGAATATATTCAGGAAAAAACGCATACGCCCTTTTTGTCCAAGGGCATCATTGTCGACGTTTTGCCGCTTTTCATGTGCTTTAAAGGCAATTCGAATCTACCTCCTGAAATCTGTTTCCTGCAATTCTGCCTTGCTTTCAAATCCTCTTCGTTGCCTTCCCTCAATATATTTTTGGACGAGACTTATCATTTATAACTCTGCGGGTTTGTGAATTGCAGTGTCCCTGAGCTCCATTTTTCAACTCGCTTTTTTGGGAGCTGGCCGCAAAAGCGCAGTATTGCCTCAGGCGCTATTGTGCTTCTGGGCAGCAGGCTGAGCCTGTGGTTAATTCTTCTTCCTGATGGGAAAATAGAGTGACCTGTGCCTGTCCCAACACCTAGATATAGTCTTTCATTGGTTGCCCCTCTTCCCGTTCATCCTCAGGACAATTTGCAACCTGTATGGATCAGGAGCTTAAAGGTGCTGATTCTGCAAGTAGGGAGATTGCTAGTAAAGTAGCTGGAAAGGCGAACCCGAGCACAAGGAGGTGAGAAATGGGGTGCGTTTTAGAAACCTTTCAAAATCACACGGTGTACCATCTTCTGAGTTTCTCATGCATGTTTTCGATGTAGGAAGATGCCCTTGAACCTGGAGATTTGGGACCCATGGGATGGGTACCACGCAGTATTACTTTAAAGGGTCTGCGTTTGCTCACCCAACCTCACCCAACCTGTCAGCCCCAAGAGTGTCCAACCTTATGTCTCATCCAGCTGTGGGTCTAGATATGGTCAATCCAGGTTGCATCACAGCCCCTGAACGAATTTTGTAAGAATTTCACTGTCTTTGTTTTACGGGTTTTTAAAAGTAATTTATTTTTATAATGGGGTTTAGCTGCTTTTCACGGCTGTGTTTAAGCGGCTTTACACCCACTTGACTCACTTCCAGACACGTATCAATACATAGGTTTTAAGATTCTTACTAGTCACGTATATTCTTGTGCGGTGAATAGGGGGTGTTGTGTCCAGTTCACTGAGCAAGGAGTAGGTCTTGTCTATTACATATTGGGTGTATGGAACGGTATCTGAGCGAATTTGAAACCCTTGTTTTATGCATCACCCCACCTCACCTTTCCCGTTAAGCAGCCATAGTGTGTTTTCTAAACGTGTGACTCTGTTCTGTTTTGTAATTCAGTTCAAATGTAGCGGTTTTTACATTCCCTCTATAAGTGACAGCCTTTGATAAGTGTCTTTTTCTGTGTGACTTAGTTCACTTAGAATCGTCATACCTAAATCCACTCATCTTGCTTCTACTAGCCTTATGACATTAATTTCATGTCTGAGTGATATTCCTTTGTACATAAGGACCACAACTTCTTTATCCATTTTTCTCTTTCCTGGGATATTTAAGGTGTCATGAAGTGGAGGTTCTTGTCAACATAGCAGCCCTAAACATTGGGGTGCCTGTGTCTTGCTGATTTTTAGTTTTCCCAATTTATACGCCCATGAGTGCACTTGCCCTATGCTCCCTAAGCTGTTTTTTCGATGTTTCAGGACACACCGTACACTTCTCCAGAGTGGCTGTTGGCAATTTACATCCCGCCCATCAGCGTAGCAAGGCTGCCATTTCTCCATGGCCTGTCCTGCATTTCTGGTTTTGACACTTTTTGCAGCATGGCCCTTTTGACCGATGGGAAGCGAGACTTCTTTGTAGCGCTGATTTGCCTTTCCAGGTTGCTTGGTTGGCCAAAAAGGGCGTATGCGTTTTTCCCTGAATATATTCAGGAAAAAACGCATACGCCCTTTTTGGCCAAGGGCATCACTGTCGACGTTTTGCCACTTTTCATGTGCTTTAAAGGCGATTCGAATTTACCTCCTGAAACATGTTTCCTGCAATTCTGCCTTGCTTTCAAATCCTCTTCGTTGCCTTCCCTCAATATATTTGTTGACGAGAGTTACCATTTATAACTCTGCGGGTTTGTGAATGGCAGTGCCCCTGAGCTCCATTTTTCAACTGTCTTTTTTGGGAGCTGGCCGCAAAAGCACGGGATTGCCTCAGGCCCTATTCAGGTTCCGGGGGGCAGGCTGAGCCTGTGGTTAATTCTTCTTCCTGATGGGAAAATAGAGTGACCTGTGCCTGTCCCAACACCTAGATCTAGTCTCTCATTGGTTGCCCCTCTTCCCGTTCATCCTCAGGACAAATTGCAACCTGTACAGAACAGGAGGTTAAAGGTGCTGATTCTCCAAGTAGGGAGATTGCTAGTAAAGTACCTGGAATGGCGAACCCGAGCACAAGGAGATGAGAAATGAGGTGCGTTTTAGAAACCTTTCAAAATCACACGGTGTACCTTATTCTGGGTTTCTCATGCATGTTTTCGATGTAGGAAGATGCCCTTGAACCTGGAGATTTGGGACCCATGGGATGGGTACCACGCAGTATTACTTTAAAGGTTCTGCGTTTGCTCACCCAACCTCACCCAACCTCTCAGCCCCAAGAGTGTCCACCCTTATGTCTCATCCAGCTGTGGGTCTAGATATGGTCAATCCAGGTTGCATCAAAGCCCCTGAACGAATTATGTAAGAATTTCTCTCTCTTTCACTGTCTTTCTTTTACGGGTTTTTAAAAGTAATTTATTTTTATAATGGGGTTTAGCTGCCTTTCACGGCTGTGTTTATGCGGCTTTACACCCACTTGACTCACTTCCAGAGAGATATCAATACATAGGTTTTACGCTTCTTACTAGTCAGACATATTATTGTGCGGTGAATAGGGGGTGTTGAGTCCAGTTCACTGAGCAAGGAGTTGGTCTTGTCTATTACATATTGGGTGTATGGAACGGTATCTGAGTGAATTTGAAACCCTTGTTTTATGCATCACCCCACCTCACCTTTCCCGTTAAGCAGCCATAGTGTGTTTTCTAAACGTGTGACTCTGTTCTGTTTTTTAATTCAGTTCAAGTGTAGCGGTTTTTACATTCCCTCTCTAAGTGATAGCTTATGATAAGTGTCTTTTTCTGTGTGACTTATTTCACTTAGAATCATCGTTCCTAAATCCACTCATCTTGCTTCTACTAGCCTTATGACATTGATTTCATGTCTGAGTGATATTCCATTGTACATAAGGACCACAACTTCTTTATCCATTTTTCTCTTTCCTGGGGTATTTACGGTGTCATGAAGTGGAGGTTCTTGCCAACAGAGCTGCCCTAAACTTTGGGGTGCCTGTGTCTTGCTGATTTTTAGTTTTCCCAATTTATACGCCCATGAGTGGACGTGCCCTATGCTCCCTAAGCTGTGTTTTTTCGATGTTTCAGGACACACCGTACACTTCTCCAGAGTGGCTGTTGGCAATTTACATCCCTCCCATCAGCGTAGCAAGGCTGCCATTTCTCCATGGCCTGTCCTGCATTTCTGGTTTTGAAAATTTTTGCAGCATGGCCCTTTTGACCGATGGGAAGCGAGAATTCTTGGTAGCGCTGATTTGCCTTTCCAGGTTGCTTGGATGGCCAAAAAGGGCGTATGCGTTTTTTCCTGAATATATTCAGGAAACAACGCATACGCCCTTTTTGGCCAAGGTCATCATTGTCGACGTTTTGCCACCTTTCATGTGCTTTAAAGGCGATTCGAATCTACCTCCTGAAACCTGTTTCCTGCAATTCTGCCTTGCTTTCAAATCCTCTTCGTTGCCTTCCCTCAATATATTTGTGGACGAGAGTTATCATTTATAACTCAGCAGGTTTGTGAATTGCAGTGCTCCTGAGCTCCATTTTTCAACTGTCTTTTTTGGGAGCTGGCCGCAAAAGCACGGGATTGCCTCAGGCCCTATTCTGGTTCCCGGCGGCAGGCTGAACCTGTGTTTAATTCTTCTTCCTGATGGGAAAATAGAGTGACCTGTGCCTGTCCCAACACCTAGATCTAGTCTCTCATTGGTTGCCCGTCTTCCCGTTCATCCTCAGGACAAATTGCAACCTGTAGGGAACAGGAGCTTAAAGGTGCTGATTCTCCAAGTAGGGAGATTGCTAGTAAAGTAGCTGGAAAGGCGAACCCCAGCACAAGGAGATGAGAAATGTGGTTCATTTTGGAAACCTTTCAAAATCACACGGTGTACCATCTTCTGGGTTTCTCATGCATGTTTTCGATGTAGGAAGATGCCCTTGAACCTGGAGATTTGGGACCCATGGGATGGGTACCACGCAGTATTACTTTAAAGGGTCTGCGTTTGCTCACCCAACCTCACCAAACCTCTCAGCCCCAAGAGTGTCCACCCTTATGTCTCATCCAGCTGTGGGTCTAGATATGGTCAATCCAGGTTGCATCACAGCCCCTGAACGAATTTTGTAAAATTTCTCTCTCTTTCACTGTCTTTGTTTTACGGGTTTTTAAAAGTAATTTATTTTTATAATGGGGTTTAGCTGCTTTTCACGGCTGTGTTTAAGCGGCTTTACACACACTTGACTCACTTCCAGACACGTATCAATACATAGGTTTTAAGATTCTTACTAGTCACGTATATTCTTGTGCGGTGAATAGGGGGTGTTGTGTCCAGTTCACTGAGCAAGGAGTAGGTCTTTTTTATTACATATTGTGTGTATGGAACGGTATCTGAGCGAATTTGAAACCCTTGTTTTATGCATCACTCCACCTCACCTTTCCCGTTAAGCAGCCATAGTGTGTTTTCTAAACGTGTGACTCTGTTCTGTTTTGTAATTCAGTTCAAGTGTAGCGGTTTTTACATTCCCTCTATAAGTGATACCTTATGATAAGTGTCTTTTTCTGTGTGACTTATTTCACTTGGAATCGTCGTACCTAAATCCACTCATCTTGCTTCTCCTAGCCTTATGACATTGATTTCATGTCTGAGTGATATTCCATTGTACATAAGGACCACAACTTCTTTATCCATTTTTCTCTTTCCTGGGATATTTAAGGTGTCATGAACTGGAGGTTCTTGTCAACAGAGCAGCCCTAAACTTTGGGGTGCCTGTGTCTTGCTGATTTTTAGTTTTCCCAATTTATACGCCCATGAGTGGACGTGCCCTATGCTCCCTAAGCTGTGTTTTTTCGATGTTTCAGGACACACCGTACACTTCTCCAGAGTGGCTGTTGGCAATTAACATCCCGCCTATCAGCGTAGCAAGGCTGCCATTTCTCCATGGCCTGTCCTGCATTTCTGGTTTTGACACTTTTTTAGCATGGCCCTTTTGACCGATGGGAAGCGAGACTTCTTTGTAGCGCTGATTTGCCTTTCCAGGTTGCTTGGTTGGCCAAAAAGGGCGTATGCGTTTTTTCCTGAATATATTCAGGAAAAAACGCATACGCCCTTTTTGTCCAAGGGCATCATTGTCGACGTTTTGCCGCTTTTCATGTGCTTTAAAGGCAATTCGAATCTACCTCCTGAAATCTGTTTCCTGCAATTCTGCCTTGCTTTCAAATCCTCTTCGTTGCCTTCCCTCAATATATTTTTGGACGAGACTTATCATTTATAACTCTGCGGGTTTGTGAATTGCAGTGTCCCTGAGCTCCATTTTTCAACTCGCTTTTTTGGGAGCTGGCCGCAAAAGCGCAGTATTGCCTCAGGCGCTATTGTGCTTCTGGGCAGCAGGCTGAGCCTGTGGTTAATTCTTCTTCCTGATGGGAAAATAGAGTGACCTGTGCCTGTCCCAACACCTAGATATAGTCTTTCATTGGTTGCCCCTCTTCCCGTTCATCCTCAGGACAATTTGCAACCTGTATGGATCAGGAGCTTAAAGGTGCTGATTCTGCAAGTAGGGAGATTGCTAGTAAAGTAGCTGGAAAGGCGAACCCGAGCACAAGGAGGTGAGAAATGGGGTGCGTTTTAGAAACCTTTCAAAATCACACGGTGTACCATCTTCTGAGTTTCTCATGCATGTTTTCGATGTAGGAAGATGCCCTTGAACCTGGAGATTTGGGACCCATGGGATGGGTACCACGCAGTATTACTTTAAAGGGTCTGCGTTTGCTCACCCAACCTCACCCAACCTGTCAGCCCCAAGAGTGTCCAACCTTATGTCTCATCCAGCTGTGGGTCTAGATATGGTCAATCCAGGTTGCATCACAGCCCCTGAACGAATTTTGTAAGAATTTCACTGTCTTTGTTTTACGGGTTTTTAAAAGTAATTTATTTTTATAATGGGGTTTAGCTGCTTTTCACGGCTGTGTTTAAGCGGCTTTACACCCACTTGACTCACTTCCAGACACGTATCAATACATAGGTTTTAAGATTCTTACTAGTCACGTATATTCTTGTGCGGTGAATAGGGGGTGTTGTGTCCAGTTCACTGAGCAAGGAGTAGGTCTTGTCTATTACATATTGGGTGTATGGAACGGTATCTGAGCGAATTTGAAACCCTTGTTTTATGCATCACCCCACCTCACCTTTCCCGTTAAGCAGCCATAGTGTGTTTTCTAAACGTGTGACTCTGTTCTGTTTTGTAATTCAGTTCAAATGTAGCGGTTTTTACATTCCCTCTATAAGTGACAGCCTTTGATAAGTGTCTTTTTCTGTGTGACTTAGTTCACTTAGAATCGTCATACCTAAATCCACTCATCTTGCTTCTACTAGCCTTATGACATTAATTTCATGTCTGAGTGATATTCCTTTGTACATAAGGACCACAACTTCTTTATCCATTTTTCTCTTTCCTGGGATATTTAAGGTGTCATGAAGTGGAGGTTCTTGTCAACATAGCAGCCCTAAACATTGGGGTGCCTGTGTCTTGCTGATTTTTAGTTTTCCCAATTTATACGCCCATGAGTGCACTTGCCCTATGCTCCCTAAGCTGTTTTTTCGATGTTTCAGGACACACCGTACACTTCTCCAGAGTGGCTGTTGGCAATTTACATCCCGCCCATCAGCGTAGCAAGGCTGCCATTTCTCCATGGCCTGTCCTGCATTTCTGGTTTTGACACTTTTTGCAGCATGGCCCTTTTGACCGATGGGAAGCGAGACTTCTTTGTAGCGCTGATTTGCCTTTCCAGGTTGCTTGGTTGGCCAAAAAGGGCGTATGCGTTTTTCCCTGAATATATTCAGGAAAAAACGCATACGCCCTTTTTGGCCAAGGGCATCACTGTCGACGTTTTGCCACTTTTCATGTGCTTTAAAGGCGATTCGAATTTACCTCCTGAAACATGTTTCCTGCAATTCTGCCTTGCTTTCAAATCCTCTTCGTTGCCTTCCCTCAATATATTTGTTGACGAGAGTTACCATTTATAACTCTGCGGGTTTGTGAATGGCAGTGCCCCTGAGCTCCATTTTTCAACTGTCTTTTTTGGGAGCTGGCCGCAAAAGCACGGGATTGCCTCAGGCCCTATTCAGGTTCCGGGGGGCAGGCTGAGCCTGTGGTTAATTCTTCTTCCTGATGGGAAAATAGAGTGACCTGTGCCTGTCCCAACACCTAGATCTAGTCTCTCATTGGTTGCCCCTCTTCCCGTTCATCCTCAGGACAAATTGCAACCTGTACAGAACAGGAGGTTAAAGGTGCTGATTCTCCAAGTAGGGAGATTGCTAGTAAAGTACCTGGAATGGCGAACCCGAGCACAAGGAGATGAGAAATGAGGTGCGTTTTAGAAACCTTTCAAAATCACACGGTGTACCTTATTCTGGGTTTCTCATGCATGTTTTCGATGTAGGAAGATGCCCTTGAACCTGGAGATTTGGGACCCATGGGATGGGTACCACGCAGTATTACTTTAAAGGTTCTGCGTTTGCTCACCCAACCTCACCCAACCTCTCAGCCCCAAGAGTGTCCACCCTTATGTCTCATCCAGCTGTGGGTCTAGATATGGTCAATCCAGGTTGCATCAAAGCCCCTGAACGAATTATGTAAGAATTTCTCTCTCTTTCACTGTCTTTCTTTTACGGGTTTTTAAAAGTAATTTATTTTTATAATGGGGTTTAGCTGCCTTTCACGGCTGTGTTTATGCGGCTTTACACCCACTTGACTCACTTCCAGAGAGATATCAATACATAGGTTTTACGCTTCTTACTAGTCAGACATATTATTGTGCGGTGAATAGGGGGTGTTGAGTCCAGTTCACTGAGCAAGGAGTTGGTCTTGTCTATTACATATTGGGTGTATGGAACGGTATCTGAGTGAATTTGAAACCCTTGTTTTATGCATCACCCCACCTCACCTTTCCCGTTAAGCAGCCATAGTGTGTTTTCTAAACGTGTGACTCTGTTCTGTTTTTTAATTCAGTTCAAGTGTAGCGGTTTTTACATTCCCTCTCTAAGTGATAGCTTATGATAAGTGTCTTTTTCTGTGTGACTTATTTCACTTAGAATCATCGTTCCTAAATCCACTCATCTTGCTTCTACTAGCCTTATGACATTGATTTCATGTCTGAGTGATATTCCATTGTACATAAGGACCACAACTTCTTTATCCATTTTTCTCTTTCCTGGGGTATTTACGGTGTCATGAAGTGGAGGTTCTTGCCAACAGAGCTGCCCTAAACTTTGGGGTGCCTGTGTCTTGCTGATTTTTAGTTTTCCCAATTTATACGCCCATGAGTGGACGTGCCCTATGCTCCCTAAGCTGTGTTTTTTCGATGTTTCAGGACACACCGTACACTTCTCCAGAGTGGCTGTTGGCAATTTACATCCCTCCCATCAGCGTAGCAAGGCTGCCATTTCTCCATGGCCTGTCCTGCATTTCTGGTTTTGAAAATTTTTGCAGCATGGCCCTTTTGACCGATGGGAAGCGAGAATTCTTGGTAGCGCTGATTTGCCTTTCCAGGTTGCTTGGATGGCCAAAAAGGGCGTATGCGTTTTTTCCTGAATATATTCAGGAAACAACGCATACGCCCTTTTTGGCCAAGGTCATCATTGTCGACGTTTTGCCACCTTTCATGTGCTTTAAAGGCGATTCGAATCTACCTCCTGAAACCTGTTTCCTGCAATTCTGCCTTGCTTTCAAATCCTCTTCGTTGCCTTCCCTCAATATATTTGTGGACGAGAGTTATCATTTATAACTCAGCAGGTTTGTGAATTGCAGTGCTCCTGAGCTCCATTTTTCAACTGTCTTTTTTGGGAGCTGGCCGCAAAAGCACGGGATTGCCTCAGGCCCTATTCTGGTTCCCGGCGGCAGGCTGAACCTGTGTTTAATTCTTCTTCCTGATGGGAAAATAGAGTGACCTGTGCCTGTCCCAACACCTAGATCTAGTCTCTCATTGGTTGCCCGTCTTCCCGTTCATCCTCAGGACAAATTGCAACCTGTAGGGAACAGGAGCTTAAAGGTGCTGATTCTCCAAGTAGGGAGATTGCTAGTAAAGTAGCTGGAAAGGCGAACCCGAGCACAAGGAGATGAGAAATGTGGTTCATTTTGGAAACCTTTCAAAATCACACGGTGTACCATCTTCTGGGTTTCTCATGCATGTTTTCGATGTAGGAAGATGCCCTTGAACCTGGAGATTTGGGACCCATGGGATGGGTACCACGCAGTATTACTTTAAAGGGTCTGCGTTTGCTCACCCAACCTCACCAAACCTCTCAGCCCCAACAGTGTCCACCCTTATGTCTCATCCAGCTGTGGGTCTAGATATGGTCAATCCAGGTTGCATCACAGCCCCTGAACGAATTTTGTAAGAATTTCTCTCTCTTTCACTGTCTTTGTTTTACGGGTTTTTAAAAGTAATTTATTTTTATAATGGGGTTTAGCTGCTTTTCACGGCTGTGTTTAAGCGGCTTTACACCCACTTGACTCACTTCCAGACACGTATCAATACATAGGTTTTAAGATTCTTACTAGTCACGTATATTCTTGTGCGGTGAATAGGGGGTGTTGTGTCCAGTTCACTGAGCAAGGAGTAGGTCTTGTCTATTACATATTGGGTGTATGGAACGGTATCTGAGCGAATTTGAAACCCTTGTTTTATGCATCACCCCACCTCACCTTTCCCGTTAAGCAGCCATAGTGTGTTTTCTAAACGTGTGACTCTGTTCTGTTTTGTAATTCAGTTCAAGTGTAGCGGTTTTTACATTCCCTCTATAAGTGATACCTTATGATAAGTGTCTTTTTCTGTGTGACTTATTTCACTTGGAATCGTCGTACCTAAATCCACTCATCTTGCTTCTCCTAGCCTTATGACATTGATTTCATGTCTGAGTGATATTCCATTGTACATAAGGACCACAACTTCTTTATCCATTTTTCTCTTTCCTGGGATATTTAAGGTGTCATGAACTGGAGGTTCTTGTCAACAGAGCAGCCCTAAACTTTGGGGTGCCTGTGTCTTGCTGATTTTTAGTTTTCCCAATTTATACGCCCATGAGTGGACGTGCCCTATGCTCCCTAAGCTGTGTTTTTTCGATGTTTCAGGACACACCGTACACTTCTCCAGAGTGGCTGTTGGCAATTAACATCCCGCCTATCAGCGTAGCAAGGCTGCCATTTCTCCATGGCCTGTCCTGCATTTCTGGTTTTGACACTTTTTTAGCATGGCCCTTTTGACCGATGGGAAGCGAGACTTCTTTGTAGCACTGATTTGCCTTTCCAGGTTGCTTGGTTGGCCAAAAAGGGCGTATGCGTTTTTTCCTGAATATATTCAGGAAAAAACGCATACGCCCTTTTTGGCCAAGGGCATCATTGTCGACCTTTTGCCGCTTTTCATGTGCTTTAAAGGCAATTCGAATCTACCTCCTGAAATCTGTTTCCTGCAATTCTGCCTTGCTTTCAAATCCTCTTCGTTGCCTTCCCTCAATATATTTTTGGACGAGACTTATCATTTATAACTCTGCGGGTTTGTGAATTGCAGTGTCCCTGAGCTCCATTTTTCAACTCGCTTTTTTGGGAGCTGGCCGCAAAAGCGCAGTATTGCCTCAGGCGCTATTGTGCTTCTGGGCAGCAGGCTGAGCCTGTGGTTAATTCTTCTTCCTAATGGGAAAATAGAGTGACCTGTGCCTGTCCCAACACCTAGATATATTCTCTCATTGGTTGCCCCTCTTCCCGTTCATCCTCAGGACAAATTGCAACCTGTATGGATCAGGAGCTTAAAGGTGCTGATTCTGCAAGTAGGGAGATTGCTAGTAAAGTAGCTGGAAAGGCGAACCCCAGCACAAGGAGATGAGAAATGTGGTTCATTTTGGAAACCTTTCAAAATCACACGGTGTACCATCTTCTGAGTTTCTCATGCATGTTTTCGATGTAGGAAGATGCCCTTGAACCTGGAGATTTGGGACCCATGGGATGGGTACCACGCAGTATTACTTTAAAGGGTCTGCGTTTGCTCACCCAACCTCACCCAACCTGTCAGCCCCAAGAGTGTCCAACCTTATGTCTCATCCAGCTGTGGGTCTAGATATGGTCAATCCAGGTTGCATCACAGCCCCTGAACGAATTTTGTAAGAATTTCTCTCTCTTTCACTGTCTTTGTTTTACGGGTTTTTAAAAGTAATTTATTTTTATAATGGGGTTTAGCTGCTTTTCACGGCTGTGTTTATGCGGCTTTACACCCACTTGACTCACTTCCAGAGAGATATCAATACATAGGTTTTACGATTATTACTAGTCAGATATATTCTTGTGCGGTGAATAGGGGGTGTTGAGTCCAGTTCACTGAGCAAGGAGTAGGCCTTGTCTATTACATATTGGGTGTATGGAACGGTATCTGAGCGAATTTGAAACCCTTGTTTTATGCATCACCCCACCTCACCTTTCCCGTTAAGCAGCCATAGTGTGTTTTCTAAACGTGTGACTCTGTTCCCTTTGTAATTCAGTTCAAGTGTAGCGGTTTTTACATTCCCTCTATAAGTGATAGCTTATGATAAGTGTCTTTTTCTGTGTGACTTAGTTCACTTAGAATCGTCATAACTAAATCCACTCATCTTGCTTCTACTAGCCTTATGACATTGATTTCATGTCTGAGTGATATTCCTTTGTACATAAGGACCACAACTTCTTTATCCATTTTTCTCTTTCCTGGGATATTTAAGGTGTCATGAAGTGGAGGTTCTTGTCAACATAGCAGCCCTAAACTTTGGGGTGCCTGTGTCTTGCTGATTTTTAGTTTTCCCAATTTATACGCCCATGAGTGCACTTGCCCTATGCTCCCTAAGCTGTTTTTTCGATGTTTCAGGACACACCGTACACTTCTCCAGAGTGGCTGTTGGCAATTTACATCCCGCCCATCAGCGTAGCAAGGCTGCCATTTCTCCATGGCCTGTCCTGCATTTCTGGTTTTGACACTTTTTTAGCATGGCCCTTTTGACCGATGGGAAGCGAGACTTCTTTGTAGCGCTGATTTGCCTTTCCAGGTTGCTTGGTTGGCCAAAAAGGGCGTATGCGTTTTTTCCTGAATATATTCAGGAAAAAACGCATACGCCCTTTTTGTCCAAGGGCATCATTGTCGACGTTTTGCCGCTTTTCATGTGCTTTAAAGGCAATTCGAATCTACCTCCTGAAATCTGTTTCCTGCAATTCTGCCTTGCTTTCAAATCCTCTTCGTTGCCTTCCCTCAATATATTTTTGGACGAGACTTATCATTTATAACTCTGCGGGTTTGTGAATTGCAGTGTCCCTGAGCTCCATTTTTCAACTCGCTTTTTTGGGAGCTGGCCGCAAAAGCGCAGTATTGCCTCAGGCGCTATTGTGCTTCTGGGCAGCAGGCTGAGCCTGTGGTTAATTCTTCTTCCTGATGGGAAAATAGAGTGACCTGTGCCTGTCCCAACACCTAGATATAGTCTTTCATTGGTTGCCCCTCTTCCCGTTCATCCTCAGGACAATTTGCAACCTGTATGGATCAGGAGCTTAAAGGTGCTGATTCTGCAAGTAGGGAGATTGCTAGTAAAGTAGCTGGAAAGGCGAACCCGAGCACAAGGAGGTGAGAAATGGGGTGCGTTTTAGAAACCTTTCAAAATCACACGGTGTACCATCTTCTGAGTTTCTCATGCATGTTTTCGATGTAGGAAGATGCCCTTGAACCTGGAGATTTGGGACCCATGGGATGGGTACCACGCAGTATTACTTTAAAGGGTCTGCGTTTGCTCACCCAACCTCACCCAACCTGTCAGCCCCAAGAGTGTCCAACCTTATGTCTCATCCAGCTGTGGGTCTAGATATGGTCAATCCAGGTTGCATCACAGCCCCTGAACGAATTTTGTAAGAATTTCACTGTCTTTGTTTTACGGGTTTTTAAAAGTAATTTATTTTTATAATGGGGTTTAGCTGCTTTTCACGGCTGTGTTTAAGCGGCTTTACACCCACTTGACTCACTTCCAGACACGTATCAATACATAGGTTTTAAGATTCTTACTAGTCACGTATATTCTTCTGCGGTGAATAGGGGGTGTTGTGTCCAGTTCACTGAGCAAGGAGTAGGTCTTGTCTATTACATATTGGGTGTATGGAACGGTATCTGAGCGAATTTGAAACCCTTGTTTTATGCATCACCCCACCTCACCTTTCCCGTTAAGCAGCCATAGTGTGTTTTCTAAACGTGTGACTCTGTTCTGTTTTGTAATTCAGTTCAAATGTAGCGGTTTTTACATTCCCTCTATAAGTGACAGCCTTTGATAAGTGTCTTTTTCTGTGTGACTTAGTTCACTTAGAATCGTCATACCTAAATCCACTCATCTTGCTTCTACTAGCCTTATGACATTGATTTCATGTCTGAGTGATATTCCTTTGTACATAAGGACCACAACTTCTTTATCCATTTTTCTCTTTCCTGGGATATTTAAGGTGTCATGAAGTGGAGGTTCTTGTCAACATAGCAGCCCTAAACATTGGGGTGCCTGTGTCTTGCTGATTTTTAGTTTTCCCAATTTATACGCCCATGAGTGCACTTGCCCTATGCTCCCTAAGCTGTTTTTTCGATGTTTCAGGACACACCGTACACTTCTCCAGAGTGGCTGTTGGCAATTTACATCCCGCCCATCAGCGTAGCAAGGCTGCCATTTCTCCATGGCCTGTCCTGCATTTCTGGTTTTGACACTTTTTGCAGCATGGCCCTTTTGACCGATGGGAAGCGAGACTTCTTTGTAGCGCTGATTTGCCTTTCCAGGTTGCTTGGTTGGCCAAAAAGGGCGTATGCGTTTTTCCCTGAATATATTCAGGAAAAAACGCATACGCCCTTTTTGGCCAAGGGCATCACTGTCGACGTTTTGCCACTTTTCATGTGCTTTAAAGGCGATTCGAATTTACCTCCTGAAACATGTTTCCTGCAATTCTGCCTTGCTTTCAAATCCTCTCCGTTGCCTTCCCTCAATATATTTGTTGACGAGAGTTACCATTTATAACTCTGCGGGTTTGTGAATGGCAGTGCCCCTGAGCTCCATTTTTCAACTGTCTTTTTTGGGAGCTGGCCGCAAAAGCACGGGATTGCCTCAGGCCCTATTCAGGTTCCGGGGGGCAGGCTGAGCCTGTGGTTAATTCTTCTTCCTGATGGGAAAATAGAGTGACCTGTGCCTGTCCCAACACCTAGATCTAGTCTCTCATTGGTTGCCCCTCTTCCCGTTCATCCTCAGGACAAATTGCAACCTGTACAGAACAGGAGGTTAAAGGTGCTGATTCTCCAAGTAGGGAGATTGCTAGTAAAGTACCTGGAATGGCGAACCCGAGCACAAGGAGATGAGAAATGAGGTGCGTTTTAGAAACCTTTCAAAATCACACGGTGTACCTTATTCTGGGTTTCTCATGCATGTTTTCGATGTAGGAAGATGCCCTTGAACCTGGAGATTTGGGACCCATGGGATGGGTACCACGCAGTATTACTTTAAAGGTTCTGCGTTTGCTCACCCAACCTCACCCAACCTCTCAGCCCCAAGAGTGTCCACCCTTATGTCTCATCCAGCTGTGGGTCTAGATATGGTCAATCCAGGTTGCATCAAAGCCCCTGAACGAATTATGTAAGAATTTCTCTCTCTTTCACTGTCTTTCTTTTACGGGTTTTTAAAAGTAATTTATTTTTATAATGGGGTTTAGCTGCCTTTCACGGCTGTGTTTATGCGGCTTTACACCCACTTGACTCACTTCCAGAGAGATATCAATACATAGGTTTTACGCTTCTTACTAGTCAGACATATTATTGTGCGGTGAATAGGGGGTGTTGAGTCCAGTTCACTGAGCAAGGAGTTGGTCTTGTCTATTACATATTGGGTGTATGGAACGGTATCTGAGTGAATTTGAAACCCTTGTTTTATGCATCACCCCACCTCACCTTTCCCGTTAAGCAGCCATAGTGTGTTTTCTAAACGTGTGACTCTGTTCTGTTTTTTAATTCAGTTCAAGTGTAGCGGTTTTTACATTCCCTCTCTAAGTGATAGCTTATGATAAGTGTCTTTTTCTGTGTGACTTATTTCACTTAGAATCATCGTTCCTAAATCCACTCATCTTGCTTCTACTAGCCTTATGACATTGATTTCATGTCTGAGTGATATTCCATTGTACATAAGGACCACAACTTCTTTATCCATTTTTCTCTTTCCTGGGGTATTTACGGTGTCATGAAGTGGAGGTTCTTGCCAACAGAGCTGCCCTAAACTTTGGGGTGCCTGTGTCTTGCTGATTTTTAGTTTTCCCAATTTATACGCCCATGAGTGGACGTGCCCTATGCTCCCTAAGCTGTGTTTTTTCGATGTTTCAGGACACACCGTACACTTCTCCAGAGTGGCTGTTGGCAATTTACATCCCTCCCATCAGCGTAGCAAGGCTGCCATTTCTCCATGGCCTGTCCTGCATTTCTGGTTTTGAAAATTTTTGCAGCATGGCCCTTTTGACCGATGGGAAGCGAGAATTCTTGGTAGCGCTGATTTGCCTTTCCAGGTTGCTTGGATGGCCAAAAAGGGCGTATGCGTTTTTTCCTGAATATATTCAGGAAACAACGCATACGCCCTTTTTGGCCAAGGTCATCATTGTCGACGTTTTGCCACCTTTCATGTGCTTTAAAGGCGATTCGAATCTACCTCCTGAAACCTGTTTCCTGCAATTCTGCCTTGCTTTCAAATCCTCTTCGTTGCCTTCCCTCAATATATTTGTGGACGAGAGTTATCATTTATAACTCAGCAGGTTTGTGAATTGCAGTGCTCCTGAGCTCCATTTTTCAACTGTCTTTTTTGGGAGCTGGCCGCAAAAGCACGGGATTGCCTCAGGCCCTATTCTGGTTCCCGGCGGCAGGCTGAACCTGTGTTTAATTCTTCTTCCTGATGGGAAAATAGAGTGACCTGTGCCTGTCCCAACACCTAGATCTAGTCTCTCATTGGTTGCCCGTCTTCCCGTTCATCCTCAGGACAAATTGCAACCTGTAGGGAACAGGAGCTTAAAGGTGCTGATTCTGCAAGTAGGGAGATTGCTAGTAAAGTAGCTGGAAAGGCGAACCCCAGCACAAGGAGATGAGAAATGTGGTTCATTTTGGAAACCTTTCAAAATCACACGGTGTACCATCTTCTGGGTTTCTCATGCATGTTTTCGATGTAGGAAGATGCCCTTGAACCTGGAGATTTGGGACCCATGGGATGGGTACCACGCAGTATTACTTTAAAGGGTCTGCGTTTGCTCACCCAACCTCACCAAACCTCTCAGCCCCAACAGTGTCCACCCTTATGTCTCATCCAGCTGTGGGTCTAGATATGGTCAATCCAGGTTGCATCACAGCCCCTGAACGAATTTTGTAAGAATTTCTCTCTCTTTCACTGTCTTTGTTTTACGGGTTTTTAAAAGTAATTTATTTTTATAATGGGGTTTAGCTGCTTTTCACGGCTGTGTTTAAGCGGCTTTACACCCACTTGACTCACTTCCAGACACGTATCAATACATAGGTTTTAAGATTCTTACTAGTCACGTATATTCTTGTGCGGTGAATAGGGGGTGTTGTGTCCAGTTCACTGAGCAAGGAGTAGGTCTTGTCTATTACATATTGGGTGTATGGAACGGTATCTGAGCGAATTTGAAACCCTTGTTTTATGCATCACCCCACCTCACCTTTCCCGTTAAGCAGCCATAGTGTGTTTTCTAAACGTGTGACTCTGTTCTGTTTTGTAATTCAGTTCAAGTGTAGCGGTTTTTACATTCCCTCTATAAGTGATACCTTATGATAAGTGTCTTTTTCTGTGTGACTTATTTCACTTGGAATCGTCGTACCTAAATCCACTCATCTTGCTTCTCCTAGCCTTATGACATTGATTTCATGTCTGAGTGATATTCCATTGTACATAAGGACCACAACTTCTTTATCCATTTTTCTCTTTCCTGGGATATTTAAGGTGTCATGAACTGGAGGTTCTTGTCAACAGAGCAGCCCTAAACTTTGGGGTGCCTGTGTCTTGCTGATTTTTAGTTTTCCCAATTTATACGCCCATGAGTGGACGTGCCCTATGCTCCCTAAGCTGTGTTTTTTCGATGTTTCAGGACACACCGTACACTTCTCCAGAGTGGCTGTTGGCAATTAACATCCCGCCTATCAGCGTAGCAAGGCTGCCATTTCTCCATGGCCTGTCCTGCATTTCTGGTTTTGACACTTTTTTAGCATGGCCCTTTTGACTGATGGGAAGCGAGACTTCTTTGTAGCACTGATTTGCCTTTCCAGGTTGCTTGGTTGGCCAAAAAGGGCGTATGCGTTTTTTCCTGAATATATTCAGGAAAAAACGCATACGCCCTTTTTGGCCAAGGGCATCATTGTCGACCTTTTGCCGCTTTTCATGTGCTTTAAAGGCAATTCGAATCTACCTCCTGAAATCTGTTTCCTGCAATTCTGCCTTGCTTTCAAATCCTCTTCGTTGCCTTCCCTCAATATATTTTTGGACGAGACTTATCATTTATAACTCTGCGGGTTTGTGAATTGCAGTGTCCCTGAGCTCCATTTTTCAACTCGCTTTTTTGGGAGCTGGCCGCAAAAGCGCAGTATTGCCTCAGGCGCTATTGTGCTTCTGGGCAGCAGGCTGAGCCTGTGGTTAATTCTTCTTCCTAATGGGAAAATAGAGTGACCTGTGCCTGTCCCAACACCTAGATATATTCTCTCATTGGTTGCCCCTCTTCCCGTTCATCCTCAGGACAAATTGCAACCTGTATGGATCAGGAGCTTAAAGGTGCTGATTCTGCAAGTAGGGAGATTGCTAGTAAAGTAGCTGGAAAGGCGAACCCGAGCACAAGGAGGTGAGAAATGGGGAGCGTTTTAGAAACCTTTCAAAATCACACGGTGTACCATCTTCTGAGTTTCTCATGCATGTTTTCGATGTAGGAAGATGCCCTTGAACCTGGAGATTTGGGACCCATGGGATGGGTACCACGCAGTATTACTTTAAAGGGTCTGCGTTTGCTCACCCAACCTCACCCAACCTGTCAGCCCCAAGAGTGTCCAACCTTATGTCTCATCCAGCTGTGGGTCTAGATATGGTCAATCCAGGTTGCATCACAGCCCCTGAACGAATTTTGTAAGAATTTCTCTCTCTTTCACTGTCTTAGTTTTACGGGTTTTTAAAAGTAATTTATTTTTATAATGGGGTTTAGCTGCTTTTCACGGCTGTGTTTATGCGGCTTTACACCCACTTGACTCACTTCCAGAGAGATATCAATACATAGGTTTTACGATTATTACTAGTCAGATATATTCTTGTGCGGTGAATAGGGGGTGTTGAGTCCAGTTCACTGAGCAAGGAGTAGGCCTTGTCTATTACATATTGGGTGTATGGAACGGTATCTGAGCGAATTTGAAACCCTTGTTTTATGCATCACCCCACCTCACCTTTCCCGTTAAGCAGCCATAGTGTGTTTTCTAAACGTGTGACTCTGTTCCCTTTGTAATTCAGTTCAAGTGTAGCGGTTTTTACATTCCCTCTATAAGTGATAGCTTATGATAAGTGTCTTTTTCTGTGTGACTTAGTTCACTTAGAATCGTCATAACTAAATCCACTCATCTTGCTTCTACTAGCCTTATGACATTGATTTCATGTCTGAGTGATATTCCTTTGTACATAAGGACCACAACTTCTTTATCCATTTTTCTCTTTCCTGGGATATTTAAGGTGTCATGAAGTGGAGGTTCTTGTCAACATAGCAGCCCTAAACTTTGGGGTGCCTGTGTCTTGCTGATTTTTAGTTTTCCCAATTTATACGCCCATGAGAGGACGTGCCCTATGCTCCCTAAGCTGTTTTTTCGATGTTTCAGGACACACCGTACACTTCTCCAGAGTGGCTGTTGGCAATTTACATCCCGCCCATCAGCGTAGCAAGGCTGCCATTTCTCCATGGCCTGTCCTGCATTTCTGGTTTTGACACTTTTTGCAGCATGGCCCTTTTGACCGATGGGAAGCGAGACTTCTTTGTAGCGCTGATTTGCCTTTCCAGGTTGCTTGGTTGGCCAAAAAGGGTGTATCCGTTTTTTCCTGAATATATTCAGGAAAAAACGCATACGCCCTTTTTGGCCAAGGGCATCACTGTCGACGTTTTGCCACTTTTCATGTGCTTTAAAGGCGATTCGAATCTACCTCCTGAAACATGTTTCCTGCAATTCTGCCTTGCTTTCAAATCCTCTTCGTTGCCTTCCCTCAATATATTTGTTGACGAGAGTTACCATTTATAACTCTGCGGGTTTGTGAATGGCAGTGCCCCTGAGCTCCATTTTTCAACTGTCTTTTTTGGGAGCTGGCCGCAAAAGCACGGGATTGCCTCAGGCCCTATTCAGGTTCCGGGGGGCAGGCTGAGCCTGTGGTTAATTCTTCTTCCTGATGGGAAAATAGAGTGACCTGTGCCTGTCCCAACACCTAGATCTAGTCTCTCATTGGTTGCCCCTCTTCCCGTTCATCCTCAGGACAAATTGCAACCTGTACAGAACAGGAGGTTAAAGGTGCTGATTCTCCAAGTAGGGAGATTGCTAGTAAAGTACCTGGAATGGCGAACCCGAGCACAAGGAGATGAGAAATGAGGTGCGTTTTAGAAACCTTTCAAAATCACACGGTGTACCTTATTCTGGGTTTCTCAGCATGTTTTCGATGTAGGAAGATGCCCTTGAACCTGGAGATTTGGGACCCATGGGATGGGTACCACGCAGTATTACTTTAAAGGTTCTGCGTTTGCTCACCCAACCTCACCCAACCTCTCAGCCCCAAGAGTGTCCACCCTTATGTCTCATCCAGCTGTGGGTCTAGATATGGTCAATCCAGGTTGCATCAAAGCCCCTGAACGAATTATGTAAGAATTTCTCTCTCTTTCACTGTCTTTCTTTTACGGGTTTTTAAAAGTAATTTATTTTTATAATGGGGTTTAGCTGCCTTTCACGGCTGTGTTTATGCGGCTTTACACCCACTTGACTCACTTCCAGAGAGATATCAATACATAGGTTTTACGCTTCTTACTAGTCAGACATATTATTGTGCGGTGAATAGGGGGTGTTGAGTCCAGTTCACTGAGCAAGGAGTTGGTCTTGTCTATTACATATTGGGTGTATGGAACGGTATCTGAGTGAATTTGAAACCCTTGTTTTATGCATCACCCCAACTCACCTTTCCCGTTAAGCAGCCATAGTGTGTTTTCTAAACGTGTGACTCTGTTCTGTTTTGTAATTCAGTTCAAGTGTAGCGGTTTTTACATTCCCTCTCTAAGTGATAGCTTATGATAAGTGTCTTTTTCTGTGTGACTTATTTCACTTAGAATCGTCGTTCCTAAATCCACTCATCTTGCTTCTACTAGCCTTATGACATTGATTTCATGTCTGAGTGATATTCCATTGTACATAAGGACCACAACTTCTTTATCCATTTTTCTCTTTCCTGGGGTATTTACGGTGTCATGAAGTGGAGGTTCTTGTCAACAGAGCTGCCCTAAACTTTGGGGTGCCTGTGTCTTGCTGATTTTTAGTTTTCCCAATTTATACGCCCATGAGTGGACGTGCCCTATGCTCCCTAAGCTGTGTTTTTTTGATGTTTCAGGACACACCGTACACTTCTCCAGAGTGGCTGTTGGCAATTTACATCCCTCCCATCAGCGTAGCAAGGCTGCCATTTCTCCATGGCCTGTCCTGCATTTCTGGTTTTGAAAATTTTTGCAGCATGGCCCTTTTGACCGATGGGAAGCGAGAATTCTTGGTAGCGCTGATTTGCCTTTCCAGGTTGCTTGGTTGGCCAAAAAGGGCGTATGCGTTTTTTCCTGAATATATTCAGGAAACAACGCATACGCCCTTTTTGGCCAAGGTCATCATTGTCGACGTTTTGCCACCTTTCATGTGCTTTAAAGGCGATTCGAATCTACCTCCTGAAACCTGTTTCCTGCAATTCTGCCTTGCTTTCAAATCCTCTTCGTTGCCTTCCCTCAATATATTTGTGGACGAGAGTTATCATTTATAACTCAGCAGGTTTGTGAATTGCAGTGCCCCTGAGCTCCATTTTTCAACTGTCTTTTTTGGGAGCTGGCCGCAAAAGCACGGGATTGCCTCAGGCCCTATTCTGGTTCCCGGCGGCAGGCTGAACCTGTGTTTAATTCTTCTTCCTGATGGGAAAATAGAGTGACCTGTGCCTGTCCCAACACCTAGATCTAGTCTCTCATTGGTTGCCCGTCTTCCCGTTCATCCTCAGGACAAATTGCAACCTGTAGGGAACAGGAGCTTAAAGGTGCTGATTCTCCAAGTAGGGAGATTGCTAGTAAAGTAGCTGGAAAGGCGAACCCCAGCACAAGGAGATGAGAAATGTGGTTCATTTTGGAAACCTTTCAAAATCACACGGTGTACCATCTTCTGGGTTTCTCATGCATGTTTTCGATGTAGGAAGATGCCCTTGAACCTGGAGATTTGGGACCCATGGGATGGGTACCACGCAGTATTACTTTAAAGGGTCTGCGTTTGCTCACCCAACCTCACCAAACCTCTCAGCCCCAACAGTGTCCACCCTTATGTCTCATCCAGCTGTGGGTCTAGATATGGTCAATCCAGGTTGCATCACAGCCCCTGAACGAATTTTGTAAGAATTTCTCTCTCTTTCACTGTCTTTGTTTTACGGGTTTTTAAAAGTAATTTATTTTTATAATGGGGTTTAGCTGCTTTTCACGGCTGTGTTTAAGCGGCTTTACACCCACTTGACTCACTTCCAGACACGTATCAATACATAGGTTTTAAGATTCTTACTAGTCACGTATATTCTTGTGCGGTGAATAGGGGGTGTTGTGTCCAGTTCACTGAGCAAGGAGTAGGTCTTGTCTATTACATATTGGGTGTATGGAACGGTATCTGAGCGAATTTGAAACCCTTGTTTTATGCATCACCCCACCTCACCTTTCCCGTTAAGCAGCCATAGTGTGTTTTCTAAACGTGTGACTCTGTTCTGTTTTGTAATTCAGTTCAAGTGTAGCGGTTTTTACATTCCCTCTATAAGTGAAACCTTATGATAAGTGTCTTTTTCTGTGTGACTTATTTCACTTGGAATCGTCGTACCTAAATCCACTCATCTTGCTTCTACTAGCCTTATGACATTGATTTCATGTCTGAGTGATATTCCATTGTACATAAGGACCACAACTTCTTTATCCATTTTTCTCTTTCCTGGGATATTTAAGGTGTCATGAACTGGAGGTTCTTGTCAACAGAGCAGCCCTAAACTTTGGGGTGCCTGTGTCTTGCTGATTTTTAGTTTTCCCAATTTATACGCCCATGAGTGGACGTGCCCTATGCTCCCTAAGCTGTGTTTTTTCGATGTTTCAGGACACACCGTACACTTCTCCAGAGTGGCTGTTGGCAATTAACATCCCGCCTATCAGCGTAGCAAGGCTGCCATTTCTCCATGGCCTGTCCTGCATTTCTGGTTTTGACACTTTTTTAGCATGGCCCTTTTGACCGATGGGAAGCGAGACTTCTTTGTAGCCCTGATTTGCATTTCCAGGTTGCTTGGTTGGCCAAAAAGGGCGTATGCGTTTTTTCCTGAATATATTCAGGAAAAAACGCATACGCCCTTTTTGGCCAAGGGCATCATTGTCGACCTTTTGCCGCTTTTCATGTGCTTTAAAGGCAATTCGAATCTACCTCCTGAAATCTGTTTCCTGCAATTCTGCCTTGCTTTCAAATCCTCTTCGTTGCCTTCCCTCAATATATTTTTGGACGAGACTTATCATTTATAACTCTGCGGGTTTGTGAATTGCAGTGTCCCTGAGCTCCATTTTTCAACTCGCTTTTTTGGGAGCTGGCCGCAAAAGCGCAGTATTGCCTCAGGCGCTATTGTGCTTCTGGGCAGCAGGCTGAGCCTGTGGTTAATTCTTCTTCCTGATGGGAAAATAGAGTGAGCTGTGCCTGTCCCAACACCTATATCTAGTCTCTCATTGGTTGCCCCTCTTCCCGTTCATCCTCAGGACAAATTGCAACCTGTATGGATCAGGAGCTTAAAGGTGCTGATTCTGCAAGTAGGGAGATTGCTAGTAAAGTAGCTGGAAAGGCGAACCCGAGCACAAGGAGGTGAGAAATGGGGTGCGTTTTAGAAACCTTTCAAAATCACACGGTGTACCATCTTCTGAGTTTCTCATGCATGTTTTCGATGTAGGAAGATGCCCTTGAACCTGAAGATTTGGGACCCATGGGATGGGTACCACGCAGTATTACTTTAAAGGGTCTGCGTTTGCTCACCCAACCTCACCCAACCTGTCAGCCCCAAGAGTGTCCAACCTTATGTCTCATCCAGCTGTGGGTCTAGATATGGTCAATCCAGGTTGCATCACAGCCCCTGAACGAATTTTGTAAGAATTTCTCTCTCTTTCACTGTCTTTGTTTTACGGGTTTTTAAAAGTAATTTATTTTTATAATGGGGTTTAGCTGCTTTTCACGGCTGTGTTTATGCGGCTTTACACCCACTTGACTCACTTCCAGAGAGATATCAATACATAGGTTTTACGATTATTACTAGTCAGATATATTCTTGTGCGGTGAATAGGGGGTGTTGAGTCCAGTTCACTGAGCAAGGAGTAGGCCTTGTCTATTACATATTGGGTGTATGGAACGGTATCTGAGCGAATTTGAAACCCTTGTTTTATGCATCACCCCACCTCACCTTTCCCGTTAAGCAGCCATAGTGTGTTTTCTAAACGTGTGACTCTGTTCCCTTTGTAATTCAGTTCAAGTGTAGCGGTTTTTACATTCCCTCTATAAGTGATAGCTTATGATAAGTGTCTTTTTCTGTGTGACTTAGTTCACTTAGAATCGTCATACCTAAATCCACTCATCTTGCTTCTACTAGCCTTATGACATTGATTTCATGTCTGAGTGATATTCCTTTGTACATAAGGACCACAACTTCTTTATCCATTTTTCTCTTTCCTGGGATATTTAAGGTGTCATGAAGTGGAGGTTCTTGTCAACATAGAAGCCCTAAACATTGGGGTGCCTGTGTCTTGCTGATTTTTAGTTTTCCCAATTTATACGCCCATGAGTGCACTTGCCCTATGCTCCCTAAGCTGTTTTTTCGATGTTTCAGGACACACCGTACACTTCTCCAGAGTGGCTGTTGGCAATTTACATCCCGCCCATCAGCGTAGCAAGGCTGCCATTTCTCCATGGCCTGTCCTGCATTTCTGGTTTTGACACTTTTTGCAGCATGGCCCTTTTGACCGATGGGAAGCGAGACTTCTTTGTAGCGCTGATTTGCCTTTCCAGGTTGCTTGGTTGGCCAAAAAGGGCGTATCCGTTTTTTCCTGAATATATTCAGGAAAAAACGCATACGCCCTTTTTGGCCAAGGGCATCACTGTCGACGTTTTGCCACTTTTCATGTGCTTTAAAGGCGATTCGAATCTACCTCCTGAAACATGTTTCCTGCAAATCTGCCTTGCTTTCAAATCCTCTTCGTTGCCTTCCCTCAATATATTTGTTGACGAGAGTTACCATTTATAACTCTGCGGGTTTGTGAATGGCAGTGCCCCTGAGCTCCATTTTTCAACTGTCTTTTTTGAGAGCTGGCCGCAAAAGCACGGGATTGCCTCAGGCCCTATTCAGGTTCCGGGGGGCAGGCTGAGCCTGTGGTTAATTCTTCTTCCCGATGGGAAAATAGAGTGACCTGTGCCTGTCCCAACACCTAGATCTAGTCTCTCATTGGTTGCCCCTCTTCCCGTTCATCCTCAGGACAAATTGCAACCTGTACAGAACAGGAGGTTAAAGGTGCTGATTCTCCAAGTAGGGAGATTGCTAGTAAAGTACCTGGAATGGCGAACCCGAGCACAAGGAGATGAGAAATGAGGTGCGTTTTAGAAACCTTTCAAAATCACACGGTGTACCTTATTCTGGGTTTCTCATGCATGTTTTCGATGTAGGAAGATTCCCTTGAACCTGGAGATTTGGGACCCATGGGATGGGTACCACGCAGTATTACTTTAAAGGTTCTGCGTTTGCTCACCCAACCTCACCCAACCTCTCAGCCCCAAGAGTGTCCACCCTTATGTCTCATCCAGCTGTGGGTCTAGATATGGTCAATCCAGGTTGCATCAAAGCCCCTGAACGAATTATGTAAGAATTTCTCTCTCTTTCACTGTCTTTCTTTTACGGGTTTTTAAAAGTAATTTATTTTTATAATGGGGTTTAGCTGCCTTTCACGGCTGTGTTTATGCGGCTTTACACCCACTTGACTCACTTCCAGAGAGATATCAATACATAGGTTTTACGCTTCTTACTAGTCAGACATATTATTGTGCGGTGAATAGGGGGTGTTGAGTCCAGTTCACTGAGCAAGGAGTTGGTCTTGTCTATTACATATTGGGTGTATGGAACGGTATCTGAGTGAATTTGAAACCCTTGTTTTATGCATCACCCCAACTCACCTTTCCCGTTAAGCAGCCATAGTGTGTTTTCTAAACGTGTGACTCTGTTCTGTTTTGTAATTCAGTTCAAGTGTAGCGGTTTTTACATTCCCTCTCTAAGTGATAGCTTATGATAAGTGTCTTTTTCTGTGTGACTTATTTCACTTAGAATCGTCGTTCCTAAATCCACTCATCTTGCTTCTACTAGCCTTATGACATTGATTTCATGTCTGAGTGATATTCCATTGTACATAAGGACCACAACTTCTTTATCCATTTTTCTCTTTCCTGGGGTATTTACGGTGTCATGAAGTGGAGGTTCTTGTCAACAGAGCTGCCCTAAACTTTGGGGTGCCTGTGTCTTGCTGATTTTTAGTTTTCCCAATTTATACGCCCATGAGTGGACGTGCCCTATGCTCCCTAAGCTGTGTTTTTTTGATGTTTCAGGACACACCGTACACTTCTCCAGAGTGGCTGTTGGCAATTTACATCCCTCCCATCAGCGTAGCAAGGCTGCCATTTCTCCATGGCCTGTCCTGCATTTCTGGTTTTGAAAATTTTTGCAGCATGGCCCTTTTGACCGATGGGAAGCGAGAATTCTTGGTAGCGCTGATTTGCCTTTCCAGGTTGCTTGGTTGGCCAAAAAGGGCGTATGCGTTTTTTCCTGAATATATTCAGGAAACAACGCATACGCCCTTTTTGGCCAAGGTCATCATTGTCGACGTTTTGCCACCTTTCATGTGCTTTAAAGGCGATTCGAATCTACCTCCTGAAACCTGTTTCCTGCAATTCTGCCTTGCTTTCAAATCCTCTTCGTTGCCTTCCCTCAATATATTTGTGGACGAGAGTTATCATTTATAACTCAGCAGGTTTGTGAATTGCAGTGCCCCTGAGCTCCATTTTTCAACTGTCTTTTTTGGGAGCTGGCCGCAAAAGCACGGGATTGCCTCAGGCCCTATTCTGGTTCCCGGCGGCAGGCTGAACCTGTGTTTAATTCTTCTTCCTGATGGGAAAATAGAGTGACCTGTGCCTGTCCCAACACCTAGATCTAGTCTCTCATTGGTTGCCCGTCTTCCCGTTCATCCTCAGGACAAATTGCAACCTGTAGGGAACAGGAGCTTAAAGGTGCTGATTCTCCAAGTAGGGAGATTGCTAGTAAAGTAGCTGGAAAGGCGAACCCCAGCACAAGGAGATGAGAAATGTGGTTCATTTTGGAAACCTTTCAAAATCACACGGTGTACCATCTTCTGGGTTTCTCATGCATGTTTTCGATGTAGGAAGATGCCCTTGAACCTGGAGATTTGGGACCCATGGGATGGGTACCACGCAGTATTACTTTAAAGGGTCTGCGTTTGCTCACCCAACCTCACCAAAACTCTCAGCCCCAACAGTGTCCACCCTTATGTCTCATCCAGCTGTGGGTCTAGATATGGTCAATCCAGGTTGCATCACAGCCCCTGAACGAATTTTGTAAGAATTTCTCTCTCTTTCACTGTCTTTGTTTTACGGGTTTTTAAAAGTAATTTATTTTTATAATGGGGTTTAGCTGCTTTTCACGGCTGTGTTTAAGCGGCTTTACACCCACTTGACTCACTTCCAGAGAGATATCAATACATAGGTTTTACGATTATTACTAGTCACGTATATTCTTGTGCGGTGAATAGGGGGTGTTGTGTCCAGTTCACTGAGCAAGGAGTAGGTCTTGTCTATTACATATTGGGTGTATGGAACGGTATCTGAGCGAATTTGAAACCCTTGTTTTATGCATCACCCCACCTCACCTTTCCCGTTAAGCAGCCATAGTGTGTTTTCTAAACGTGTGACTCTGTTCTGTTTTGTAATTCAGTTCAAGTGTAGCGGTTTTTACATTCCCTCTATAAGTGATACCTTATGATAAGTGTCTTTTTCTGTGTGACTTATTTCACTTGGAATCGTCGTACCTAAATCCACTCATCTTGCTTCTCCTATCCTTATGACATTGATTTCATGTCTGAGTGATATTCCATTGTACATAAGGACCACAACTTCTTTATCCATTTTTCTCTTTCCTGGGATATTTAAGGTGTCATGAACTGGAGGTTCTTGTCAACAGAGCAGCCCTAAACTTTGGGGTGCCTGTGTCTTGCTGATTTTTAGTTTTCCCAATTTATACGCCCATGAGTGGACGTGCCCTATGCTCCCTAAGCTGTGTTTTTTCGATGTTTCAGGACACACCGTACACTTCTCCAGAGTGGCTGTTGGCAATTTACATCCCTCCCATCAGCGTAGCAAGGCTGCCATTTCTCCATGGCCTGTCCTGCATTTCTGGTTTTGACACTTTTTGCAGCATGGCCCTTTTGACCGATGGGAAGCGAGACTTCATTGTAGCGCTGATTTGCCTTTCCAGGTTGCTTGGTTGGCCAAAAAGGGCGTATGCGTTTTTTCCTGAATATATTCAGGAAAAAACGCATACGCCCTTTTTGGCCAAGGGCATCATTGTCGACCTTTTGCCGCTTTTCATGTGCTTTAAAGGCAATTCGAATCTACCTCCTGAAATCTGTTTCCTGCAATTCTGCCTTGCTTTCAAATCCTCTTCGTTGCCTTCCCTCAATATATTTTTGGACGAGACTTATCATTTATAACTCTGCGGGTTTGTGAATTGCAGTGTCCCTGAGCTCCATTTTTCAACTCGCTTTTTTGGGAGCTGGCCGCAAAAGCGCAGTATTGCCTCAGGCGCTATTGTGCTTCTGGGCAGCAGGCTGAGCCTGTGGTTAATTCTTCTTCCTGATGGGAAAATAGAGTGAGCTGTGCCTGTCCCAACACCTATATCTAGTCTCTCATTGGTTGCCCCTCTTCCCGTTCATCCTCAGGACAAATTGCAACCTGTATGGATCAGGAGCTTAAAGGTGCTGATTCTGCAAGTAGGGAGATTGCTAGTAAAGTAGCTGGAAAGGCGAACCCGAGCACAAGGAGGTGAGAAATGGGGTGCGTTTTAGAAACCTTTCAAAATCACACGGTGTACCATCTTCTGAGTTTCTCATGCATGTTTTCGATGTAGGAAGATGCCCTTGAACCTGGAGATTTGGGACCCATGGGATGGGTACCACGCAGTATTACTTTAAAGGGTCTGCGTTTGCTCACCCAACCTCACCCAACCTGTCAGCCCCAAGATTGTCCAACCTTATGTCTCATCCAGCTGTGGGTCTAGATATGGCCAATCCAGGTTGCATCACAGCCCCTGAACGAATTTTGTAAGAATTTCTCTCTCTTTCACTGTCTTTGTTTTACGGGTTTTTAAAAGTAATTTATTTTTATAATGGGGTTTAGCTGCTTTTCACGGCTGTGTTTATGCGGCTTTACACCCACTTGACTCACTTCCAGAGAGATATCAATACATAGGTTTTACGATTATTACTAGTCAGATATATTCTTGTGCGGTGAATAGGGGGTGTTGAGTCCAGTTCACTGAGCAAGGAGTAGGCCTTGTCTATTACATATTGGGTGTATGGAACGGTATCTGAGCGAATTTGAAACCCTTGTTTTATGCATCACCCCACCTCACCTTTCCCGTTAAGCAGCCATAGTGTGTTTTCTAAACGTGTGACTCTGTTCCCTTTGTAATTCAGTTCAAGTGTAGCGGTTTTTACATTCCCTCTATAAGTGATAGCTTATGATAAGTGTCTTTTTCTGTGTGACTTAGTTCACTTAGAATCGTCATACCTAAATCCACTCATCTAGCTTCTACTAGCCTTATGACATTGATTTCATGTCGGAGTGATATTCCTTTGTACATAAGGACCACAACTTCTTTATCCATTTTTCTCTTTCCTGGGATATTTAAGGTGTCATGAAGTGGAGGTTCTTGTCAACATAGCAGCCCTAAACATTGGGGTGCCTGTGTCTTGCTGATTTTTAGTTTTCCCAATTTATACGCCCATGAGTGCACTTGCCCTATGCTCCCTAAGCTGTTTTTTCGATGTTTCAGGACACACCGTACACTTCTCCAGAGTGGCTGTTGGCAATTTACATCCCGCCCATCAGCGTAGCAAGGCTGCCATTTCTCCATGGCCTGTCCTGCATTTCTGGTTTTGACACTTTTTGCAGCATGGCCCTTTTGACCGATGGGAAGCGAGACTTCTTTGTAGCGCTGATTTGCCTTTCCAGGTTGCTTGGTTGGCCAAAAAGGGCGTATCCGTTTTTTCCTGAATATATTCAGGAAAAAACGCATACGCCCTTTTTGGCCAAGGGCATCACTGTCGACGTTTTGGCACTTTTCATGTGCTTTAAAGGCGATTCGAATCTACCTCCTGAAACATGTTTCCTGCAAATCTGCCTTGCTTTCAAATCCTCTTCGTTGCCTTCCCTCAATATATTTGTTGACGAGAGTTACCATTTATAACTCTGCGGGTTTGTGAATGGCAGTGCCCCTGAGCTCCATTTTTTAACTGTCTTTTTTGAGAGCTGGCCGCAAAAGCACGGGATTGCCTCAGGCCCTATTCAGGTTCCGGGGGGCAGGCTGAGCCTGTGGTTAATTCTTCTTCCCGATGGGAAAATAGAGTGACCTGTGCCTGTCCCAACACCTAGATCTAGTCTCTCATTGGTTGCCCCTCTTCCCGTTCATCCTCAGGACAAATTGCAACCTGTACAGAACAGGAGGTTAAAGGTGCTGATTCTCCAAGTAGGGAGATTGCTAGTAAAGTACCTGGAATGGCGAACCCGAGCACAAGGAGATGAGAAATGAGGTGCGTTTTAGAAACCTTTCAAAATCACACGGTGTACCTTATTCTGGGTTTCTCATGCATGTTTTCGATGTAGGAAGATTCCCTTGAACCTGGAGATTTGGGACCCATGGGATGGGTACCACGCAGTATTACTTTAAAGGTTCTGCGTTTGCTCACCCAACCTCACCCAACCTCTCAGCCCCAAGAGTGTCCACCCTTATGTCTCATCCAGCTGTGGGTCTAGATATGGTCAATCCAGGTTGCATCAAAGCCCCTGAACGAATTATGTAAGAATTTCTCTCTCTTTCACTGTCTTTCTTTTACGGGTTTTTAAAAGTAATTTATTTTTATAATGGGGTTTAGCTGCCTTTCACGGCTGTGTTTATGCGGCTTTACACCCACTTGACTCACTTCCAGAGAGATATCAATACATAGGTTTTACGCTTCTTACTAGTCAGACATATTATTGTGCGGTGAATAGGGGGTGTTGAGTCCAGTTCACTGAGCAAGGAGTTGGTCTTGTCTATTACATATTGGGTGTATGGAACGGTATCTGAGTGAATTTGAAACCCTTGTTTTATGCATCACCCCAACTCACCTTTCCCGTTAAGCAGCCATAGTGTGTTTTCTAAACGTGTGACTCTGTTCTGTTTTGTAATTCAGTTCAAGTGTAGCGGTTTTTACATTCCCTCTCTAAGTGATAGCTTATGATAAGTGTCTTTTTCTGTGTGACTTATTTCACTTAGAATCGTCGTTCCTAAATCCACTCATCTTGCTTCTACTAGCCTTATGACATTGATTTCATGTCTGAGTGATATTCCATTGTACATAAGGACCACAACTTCTTTATCCATTTTTCTCTTTCCTGGGGTATTTACGGTGTCATGAAGTGGAGGTTCTTGTCAACAGAGCTGCCCTAAACTTTGGGGTGCCTGTGTCTTGCTGATTTTTAGTTTTCCCAATTTATACGCCCATGAGTGGACGTGCCCTATGCTCCCTAAGCTGTGTTTTTTTGATGTTTCAGGACACACCGTACACTTCTCCAGAGTGGCTGTTGGCAATTTACATCCCTCCCATCAGCGTAGCAAGGCTGCCATTTCTCCATGGCCTGTCCTGCATTTCTGGTTTTGAAAATTTTTGCAGCATGGCCCTTTTGACCGATGGGAAGCGAGAATTCTTGGTAGCGCTGATTTGCCTTTCCAGGTTGCTTGGTTGGCCAAAAAGGGCGTATGCGTTTTTTCCTGAATATATTCAGGAAACAACGCATACGCCCTTTTTGGCCAAGGTCATCATTGTCGACGTTTTGCCACCTTTCATGTGCTTTAAAGGCGATTCGAATCTACCTCCTGAAACCTGTTTCCTGCAATTCTGCCTTGCTTTCAAATCCTCTTCGTTGCCTTCCCTCAATATATTTGTGGACGAGAGTTATCATTTATAACTCAGCAGGTTTGTGAATTGCAGTGCCCCTGAGCTCCATTTTTCAACTGTCTTTTTTGGGAGCTGGCCGCAAAAGCACGGGATTGCCTCAGGCCCTATTCTGGTTCCCGGCGGCAGGCTGAACCTGTGTTTAATTCTTCTTCCTGATGGGAAAATAGAGTGACCTGTGCCTGTCCCAACACCTAGATCTAGTCTCTCATTGGTTGCCCGTATTCCCGTTCATCCTCAGGACAAATTGCAACCTGTAGGGAACAGGAGCTTAAAGGTGCTGATTCTCCAAGTAGGGAGATTGCTAGTAAAGTAGCTGGAAAGGCGAACCCCAGCACAAGGAGATGAGAAATGTGGTTCATTTTGGAAACCTTTCAAAATCACACGGTGTACCATCTTCTGGGTTTCTCATGCATGTTTTCGATGTAGGAAGATGCCCTTGAACCTGGAGATTTGGGACCCATGGGATGGGTACCACGCAGTATTACTTTAAAGGGTCTGCGTTTGCTCACCCAACCTCACCAAAACTCTCAGCCCCAACAGTGTCCACCCTTATGTCTCATCCAGCTGTGGGTCTAGATATGGTCAATCCAGGTTGCATCACAGCCCCTGAACGAATTTTGTAAGAATTTCTCTCTCTTTCACTGTCTTTGTTTTACGGGTTTTTAAAAGTAATTTATTTTTATAATGGGGTTTAGCTGCTTTTCACGGCTGTGTTTAAGCGGCTTTACACCCACTTGACTCACTTCCAGAGAGATATCAATACATAGGTTTTACGATTATTACTAGTCACGTATATTCTTGTGCGGTGAATAGGGGGTGTTGTGTCCAGTTCACTGAGCAAGGAGTAGGTCTTGTCTATTACATATTGGGTGTATGGAACGGTATCTGAGCGAATTTGAAACCCTTGTTTTATGCATCACCCCACCTCACCTTTCCCGTTAAGCAGCCATAGTGTGTTTTCTAAACGTGTGACTCTGTTCTGTTTTGTAATTCAGTTCAAGTGTAGCGGTTTTTACATTCCCTCTATAAGTGATACCTTATGATAAGTGTCTTTTTCTGTGTGACTTATTTCACTTGGAATCGTCGTACCTAAATCCACTCATCTTGCTTCTCCTATCCTTATGACATTGATTTCATGTCTGAGTGATATTCCATTGTACATAAGGACCACAACTTCTTTATCCATTTTTCTCTTTCCTGGGATATTTAAGGTGTCATGAACTGGAGGTTCTTGTCAACAGAGCAGCCCTAAACTTTGGGGTGCCTGTGTCTTGCTGATTTTTAGTTTTCCCAATTTATACGCCCATGAGTGGACGTGCCCTATGCTCCCTAAGCTGTGTTTTTTCGATGTTTCAGGACACACCGTACACTTCTCCAGAGTGGCTGTTGGCAATTTACATCCCTCCCATCAGCGTAGCAAGGCTGCCATTTCTCCATGGCCTGTCCTGCATTTCTGGTTTTGACACTTTTTGCAGCATGGCCCTTTTGACCGATGGGAAGCGAGACTTCATTGTAGCGCTGATTTGCCTTTCCAGGTTGCTTGGTTGGCCAAAAAGGGCGTATGCGTTTTTTCCTGAATATATTCAGGAAAAAACGCATACGCCCTTTTTGGCCAAGGGCATCATTGTCGACCTTTTGCCGCTTTTCATGTGCTTTAAAGGCAATTCGAATCTACCTCCTGAAATCTGTTTCCTGCAATTCTGCCTTGCTTTCAAATCCTCTTCGTTGCCTTCCCTCAATATATTTTTGGACGAGACTTATCATTTATAACTCTGCGGGTTTGTGAATTGCAGTGTCCCTGAGCTCCATTTTTCAACTCGCTTTTTTGGGAGCTGGCCGCAAAAGCGCAGTATTGCCTCAGGCGCTATTGTGCTTCTGGGCAGCAGGCTGAGCCTGTGGTTAATTCTTCTTCCTGATGGGAAAATAGAGTGAGCTGTGCCTGTCCCAACACCTATATCTAGTCTCTCATTGGTTGCCCCTCTTCCCGTTCATCCTCAGGACAAATTGCAACCTGTATGGATCAGGAGCTTAAAGGTGCTGATTCTGCAAGTAGGGAGATTGCTAGTAAAGTAGCTGGAAAGGCGAACCCGAGCACAAGGAGGTGAGAAATGGGGTGCGTTTTAGAAACCTTTCAAAATCACACGGTGTACCATCTTCTGAGTTTCTCATGCATGTTTTCGATGTAGGAAGATGCCCTTGAACCTGGAGATTTGGGACCCATGGGATGGGTACCACGCAGTATTACTTTAAAGGGTCTGCGTTTGCTCACCCAACCTCACCCAACCTGTCAGCCCCAAGATTGTCCAACCTTATGTCTCATCCAGCTGTGGGTCTAGATATGGTCAATCCAGGTTGCATCACAGCCCCTGAACGAATTTTGTAAGAATTTCTCTCTCTTTCACTGTCTTTGTTTTACGGGTTTTTAAAAGTAATTTATTTTTATAATGGGGTTTAGCTGCTTTTCACGGCTGTGTTTATGCGGCTTTACACCCACTTGACTCACTTCCAGAGAGATATCAATACATAGGTTTTACGATTATTACTAGTCAGATATATTCTTGTGCGGTGAATAGGGGGTGTTGAGTCCAGTTCACTGAGCAAGGAGTAGGCCTTGTCTATTACATATTGGGTGTATGGAACGGTATCTGAGCGAATTTGAAACCCTTGTTTTATGCATCACCCCACCTCACCTTTCCCGTTAAGCAGCCATAGTGTGTTTTCTAAACGTGTGACTCTGTTCCCTTTGTAATTCAGTTCAAGTGTAGCGGTTTTTACATTCCCTCTATAAGTGATAGCTTATGATAAGTGTCTTTTTCTGTGTGACTTAGTTCACTTAGAATCGTCATACCTAAATCCACTCATCTAGCTTCTACTAGCCTTATGACATTGATTTCATGTCGGAGTGATATTCCTTTGTACATAAGGACCACAACTTCTTTATCCATTTTTCTCTTTCCTGGGATATTTAAGGTGTCATGAAGTGGAGGTTCTTGTCAACATAGCAGCCCTAAACATTGGGGTGCCTGTGTCTTGCTGATTTTTAGTTTTCCCAATTTATACGCCCATGAGTGCACTTGCCCTATGCTCCCTAAGCTGTTTTTTCGATGTTTCAGGACACACCGTACACTTCTCCAGAGTGGCTGTTGGCAATTTACATCCCGCCCATCAGCGTAGCAAGGCTGCCATTTCTCCATGGCCTGTCCTGCATTTCTGGTTTTGACACTTTTTGCAGCATGGCCCTTTTGACCGATGGGAAGCGAGACTTCTTTGTAGCGCTGATTTGCCTTTCCAGGTTGCTTGGTTGGCCAAAAAGGGCGTATCCGTTTTTTCCTGAATATATTCAGGAAAAAACGCATACGCCCTTTTTGGCCAAGGGCATCACTGTCGACGTTTTGGCACTTTTCATGTGCTTTAAAGGCGATTCAAATCTACCTCCTGAAACATGTTTCCTGCAAATCTGCCTTGCTTTCAAATCCTCTTCGTTGCCTTCCCTCAATATATTTGTTGACGAGAGTTACCATTTATAACTCTGCGGGTTTGTGAATGGCAGTGCCCCTGAGCTCCATTTTTCAACTGTCTTTTTTGAGAGCTGGCCGCAAAAGCACGGGATTGCCTCAGGCCCTATTCAGGTTCCGGGGGGCAGGCTGAGCCTGTGGTTAATTCTTCTTCCCGATGGGAAAATAGAGTGACCTGTGCCTGTCCCAACACCTAGATCTAGTCTCTCATTGGTTGCCCTTCTTCCCGTTCATCCTCAGGACAAATTGCAACCTGTACAGAACAGGAGGTTAAAGGTGCTGATTCTCCAAGTAGGGAGATTGCTAGTAAAGTACCTGGAATGGCGAACCCGAGCACAAGGAGATGAGAAATGAGGTGCGTTTTACAAACCTTTCAAAATCACACGGTGTACCTTATTCTGGGTTTCTCATGCATGTTTTCGATGTAGGAAGATGCCCTTGAACCTGGAGATTTGGGACCAATGGGATGGGTACCACGCAGTATTACTTTAAAGGTTCTGCGTTTGCTCACCCAACCTCACCCAACCTCTCAGCCCCAAGAGTGTCCACCCTTATGTCTCATCCAGCTGTGGGTCTAGATATGGTCAATCCAGGTTGCATCAAAGCCCCTGAACGATTTATGTAAGAATTTCTCTCTCTTTCACTGTCTTTCTTTTACGGGTTTTTAAAAGTAATTTATTTTTATAATGGGGTTTAGCTGCCTTTCATGGCTGTGTTTATGCGGCTTTACACCCACTTGACTCACTTCCAGAGAGATATCAATACATAGGTTTTACGCTTCTTACTAGTCAGACATATTATTGTGCGGTGAATAGGGGGTGTTGAGTCCAGTTCACTGAGCAAGGAGATGGTCTTGTCTATTACATATTGGGTGTATGGAACGGTATCTGAGTGAATTTGAAACCCTTGTTTTATGCATCACCCCAACTCACCTTTCCCGTTAAGCAGCCATAGTGTGATTTCTAAACGTGTGACTCTGTTCTGTTTTGTAATTCAGTTCAAGTGTAGCGGTTTTTACATTCCCTCTCTAAGTGATAGCTTATGATAAGTGTCTTTTTCTGTGTGACTTATTTCACTTAGAATCGTCGTTCCTAAATCCACTCATCTTGCTTCTACTAGCCTTATGACATTGATTTCATGTCTGAGTGATATTCCATTGTACATAAGGACCACAACTTCTTTATCCATTTTTCTCTTTCCTGGGGTATTTACGGTGTCATGAAGTGGAGGTTCTTGTCAACAGAGCTGCCCTAAACTTTGGGGTGCCTGTGTCTTGCTGATTTTTAGTTTTCCCAATTTATACGCCCATGAGTGGACGTGCCCTATGCTCCCTAAGCTGTGTTTTTTTGATGTTTCAGGACACACCGTACACTTCTCCAGAGTGGCTGTTGGCAATTTACATCCCTCCCATCAGCGTAGCAAGGCTGCCATTTCTCCATGGCCTGTCCTGCATTTCTGGTTTTGAAAATTTTTGCAGCATGGCCCTTTTGACCGATGGGAAGCGAGAATTCTTGGTAGCGCTGATTTGCCTTTCCAGGTTGCTTGGTTGGCCAAAAAGGGCGTATGCGTTTTTTCCTGAATATATTCAGGAAACAACTCATACGCACTTTTTGGCCAAGGTCATCATTGTCGACGTTTTGCCACCTTTCATGTGCTTTAAAGGCGATTCGAATATACCTCCTGAAACCTGTTTCCTGCAATTCTGCGTTGCTTTCAAATCCTCTTCGTTGCCTTCCCTCAATATATTTGTGGACGAGAGTTATCATTTATAACTCAGCAGGTTTGTGAATTGCAGTGCCCCTGAGCTCCATTTTTCAACTGTCTTGTTTGGGAGCTGGCCGCAAAAGCACGGGATTGCCTCAGGCCCTATTCTGGTTCCCGGCGGCAGGCTGAACCTGTGTTTAATTCTTCTTCCTGATGGGAAAATAGAGTGACCTGTGCCTGTCCCAACACCTAGATCTAGTCTCTCATTGGTTGCCCGTCTTCCCGTTCATCCTCAGGACAAATTGCAACCTGTAGGGAACAGGAGCTTAAAGGTGCTGATTCTCCAAATAGGGAGATTGCTAGTAAAGTAGCTGGAAAGGCGAACCCCAGCACAAGGAGATGAGAAATGTGGTTCATTTTGGAAACCTTTCAAAATCACACGGTGTACCATCTTCTGGGTTTCTCATGCATGTTTTCGATGTAGGAAGATGCCCTTGAACCTGGAGATTTGGGACCCATGGGATGGGTACCACGCAGTATTACTTTAAAGGGTCTGCGTTTGCTCACCCAACCTCACCAAACCTCTCAGCCCCAACAGTGTCCACCCTTATGTCTCATCCAGCTGTGGGTCTAGATATGGTCAATCCAGGTTGCATCACAGCCCCTGAACGAATTTTGTAAGAATTTCTCTCTCTTTCACTGTCTTTGTTTTACGGGTTTTTAAAAGTAATTTATTTTTATAATGGGGTTTAGCTGCTTTTCACGGCTGTGTTTAAGCGGCTTTACACCCACTTGACTCACTTCCAGACACGTATCAATACATAGGTTTTAAGATTCTTACTAGTCACGTATATTCTTGTGCGGTGAATAGGGGGTGTTGTGTCCAGTTCACTGAGCAAGGAGTAGGTCTTGTCTATTACATATTGGGTGTATGGAACGGTATCTGAGCGAATTTGAAACCCTTGTTTTATGCATCACCCCACCTCACCTTTCCCGTTAAGCAGCCATAGTGTGTTTTCTAAACGTGTGACTCTGTTCTGTTTTGTAATTCAGTTCAAGTGTAGCGGTTTTTACATTCCCTCTATAAGTGATACCTTAAGATAAGTGTCTTTTTCTGTGTGACTTATTTCACTTGGAATCGTCGTACCTAAATCCACTCATCTTGCTTCTCCTATCCTTATGACATTGATTTCATGTCTGAGTGATATTCCATTGTACATAAGGACCACAAATTCTTTATCCATTTTTCTCTTTCCTGGGATATTTAAGGTGTCATGAACTGGAGGTTCTTGTCAACAGAGCAGCCCTAAACTTTGGGGTGCCTGTGTCTTGCTGATTTTTAGTTTTCCCAATTTATACGCCCATGAGTGGACGTGCCCTATGCTCCCTAAGCTGTGTTTTTTCGATGTTTCAGGACACACCGTACACCTCTCCAGAGTGGTTGTTGGCAATTAACATCCCGCCTATCAGCGTAGCAAGTCTGCCATTTCTCCATGGCCTGTCCTGCATTTCTGGTTTTGACACTTTTTGCAGCATGGCCCTTTTGACCGATGGGAAGCGAGACTTCTTTGTAGCGCTGATTTGCCTTTCCAGGGTGCTTGGTTGGCCAAAAAGGGCGTATGCGTTTTTTCCTGAATATATTCAGGAAAAAACGCATACGCACTTTTTGGCCAAGGGCATCATTGTCGACCTTTTGCCGCTTTTCATGTGCTTTAAAGGCAATTCGAATCTACCTCCTGAAATCTGTTTCCTGCAATTCTGCCTTGCTTTCAAATCCTCTTCGTTCCATTCCCTCAATATATCTGTGGATGAGAGTTATCATTTATAACTCTGCGGGTTTGTGAATTGCAGTGTCCCTGAGCTCCATTTTTCAACTCGCTTTTTTGGGAGCTGGCCGCAAAAGCGCAGTATTGCCTCAGGCGCTATTGTGCTTCTGGGCGGCAGGCTGAGCCTGTGGTTAATTCTTCTTCCTGATGGGAAAATAAAGTAACCTGTGCCTGTCCCAACACCTAGATCTAGTCTCTCATTGGTTGCCCCTCTTCCCGTTCATCCTCAGGACAAATTGCAACCTGTATGGATCAGGAGCTTAAAGGTGCTGATTCTGCAAGTAGGGAGATTGCTAGTAAAGTAGCTGGAAAGGCGAACCCGAGCACAAGGAGGTGAGAAATGGGGTGCGTTTTAGAAACCTTTCAAAATCACACGGTGTACCATCTTCTGAGTTTCTCATGCATGTTTTCGATGTAGGAAGATGCCCTTGAACCTGGAGATTTGGGACCCATGGGATGGGTACCACGCAGTATTACTTTAAAGGGTCTGCGTTTGCTCACCCAACCTCACCCAACCTGTCAGCCCCAAGAGTGTCCAACCTTATGTCTCATCCAGCTGTGGGTCTAGATATGGTCAATCCAGGTTGCATCACAGCCCCTGAACGAATTTTGTAAGAATTTCTCTCTCTTTCACTGTCTTTGTTTTACGGGTTTTTAAAAGTAATTTATTTTTATAATGGGGTTTAGCTGCTTTTCACGGCTGTGTTTATGCGGCTTTACACCCACTTGAATCACTTCCAGAGAGATATCAATACATAGGTTTTACGATTATTACTAGTCAGATATATTCTTGTGCGGTGAATAGGGGGTGTTGAGTCCAGTTCACTGAGCAAGGAGTAGGCCTTGTCTATTACATATTGGGTGTATGGAACGGTATCTGAGCGAATTTGAAACCCTTGTTTTATGCATCACCCCACCTCACCTTTCCCGTTAAGCAGCCATAGTGTGTTTTCTAAACGTGTGACTCTGTTCCCTTTGTAATTCAGTTCAAGTGTAGCGGTTTTTACATTCCCTCTATAAGTAATAGCTTATGATAAGTGTCTTTTTCTGTGTGACTTAGTTCACTTAGAATCGTCATACCTAAATCCACTCATCTTGCTTCTACTAGCCTTATGACATTGATTTCATGTCTGAGTGATATTCCTTTGTACATAAGGACCACAACTTCTTTATCCATTTTTCTCTTTCCTGGGATATTTAAGGTGTCATGAAGTGGAGGTTCTTGTCAACATAGCAGCCCTAAACATTGGGGTGCCTGTGTCTTGCTGATTTTTAGTTTTCCCAATTTATACGCCCATGAGTGCACGTGCCCTATGCTCCCTAAGCTGTTTTTTCGATGTTTCAGGACACACCGTACACTTCTCCAGAGTGGCTCTTGGCAATTTACATCCCGCCCATCAGCGTAGCAAGGCTGCCATTTCTCCATGGCCTGTCCTGCATTTCTGGTTTTGACACTTTTTGCAGCATGGCCCTTTTGACCGATGGGAAGCGAGACTTCTTTGTAGCGCTGATCTGCCTTTCCAGGTTGCTTGGTTGGCCAAAAAGGGCGTATCCGTCTTTTCCTGAATATATTCAGGAAAAAACGCATACGCCCTTTTTGGCCAAGGGAATCACTGTCGACATTTTGCCACTTTTCATGTGCTTTAAAGGCGATTCGAATCTACCTCTTGAAACATGTTTCCTGCAATTCTGCCTTGCTTTCAAATCCTCTTCGTTGCCTTCCCTCAATATATTTGTTGACGAGAGTTACCATTTATAACTCTGCGGGTTTGTGAATGGCAGTGCCCCTGAGCTCCATTTTTCAACTGTCTTTTTTGGGAGCTGGCCGCAAAAGCACGGGATTGCCTCAGGCCCTATTCAGGTTCCGGGGGGCAGGCTGAGCCTGTGGTTAATTCTTCTTCCTGATGGGAAAATAGAGTGACCTGTGCCTGTCCCAACACCTAGATCTAGTCTCTCATTGGTTGCCCCTCTTCCCGTTCATCCTCAGGACAAATTGCAACCTGTACAGAACAGGAGGTTAAAGGTGCTGATTCTCCAAGTAGGGAGATTGCTAGTAAAGTACCTGGAATGGCGAACCCGAGCACAAGGAGATGAGAAATGATGTGCGTTTTAGAAACCTTTCAAAATCACACGGTGTACCTTATACTGGGTTTCTCATGCATGTTTTCGATGTAGGAAGATGCCCTTGAACCTGGAGATTTGGGACCCATGGGATGGGTACCACGCAGTATTACTTTAAAGGTTCTGCGTTTGCTCACCCAACCTCACCCAGCCTCTCAGCCCCAAGAGTGTCCACCCTTATGTCTCATCCAGCTGTGGGTCTAGATATGGTCAATCCAGGTTGCATCAAAGCCCCTGAACGAATTATGTAAGAATTTCTCTCTCTTTCACTGTCTTTGTTTTACGGGTTTTTAAAAGTAATTTATTTTTATAATGGGGTTTAGCTGCCTTTCACGGCTGTGTTTATGCGGCTTTACACCCACTTGACTCACTTCCAGAGAGATATCAATACATAGGTTTTACGATTCTTACTAGTCAGACATATTATTGTGCGGTGAATAGGGGGTGTTGAGTCCAGTTCACTGAGCAAGGAGTAGGTCTTGTCTATTACATATTGGGTGTATGGAACGGTATCTGAGCGAATTTGAAGCCCTTGTTTTATGCAACACCCCACCTCACCTTTCCCGTTAAGCAGCCATAGTGTGTTTTCTAAACGTGTGACTCTATTCTGTTTTGTAATTCAGTTCAAGTGTAGCGGTTTTTACATTCCCTCTCTAAGTGATAGCTTATGATAAGTGTCTTTTTCTGTGTGACTTATTTCACTTAGAATCGTCGTTCCTAAATCCACTCATCTTGCTTCTACTAGCCTTATGACATTGATTTCATGTCTGAGTGATATTCCATTGTACATAAGGACCACAACTTCTTTATCCATTTTTCTCTTTCCTGGGATATTTACGGTGTCATGAAGTGGAGGTTCTTGTCAACAGAGCTGCCCTAAACTTTGGGGTGCCTGTGTCTTGCTGATTTTTATTTTTCCCAATTTATACGCCCATGAGTGGACGTGCCCTATGCTCCCTAAGCTGTGTTTTTTCGATGTTTCAGGACACACCGTACACTTCTCCAGAGTGGCTGTTGGCAATTTACATCCCTCCCATCAGCGTAGCAAGGCTGCCATTTCTCCATGGCCTGTCCTGCATTTCTGGTTTTGAAAATTTTTGCAGCATGGCCCTTTTGACCGATGGGAAGCGAGAATTCTTGGTAACGCTGATTTGCCTTTCCAGGTTGCTTGGTTGGCCAAAAAGGGCGTATGCGTTGTTTCCTGAATATATTCAGGAAACAACGCATACGCCCTTTTTGGCCAAGGTCATCATTGTCGACGTTTTGCCACCTTTCATGTGCTTTAAAGGCGATTCGAATCTACCTCCTGAAACCTGTTTCCTGCAATTCTGCCTTGCTTTCAAATCCTCTTCGTTGCCTTCCCTCAATATATTTGTGGACGAGAGTTATCATTTATAACTCAGCAGGTTTGTGAATTGCAGTGCCCCTGAGCTCCATTTTTCAACTGTCTTTTTTGGGAGCTGGCCGCAAAAGCACGGGATTGCCTCAGGCCCTATTCTGGTTCCCGGCGGCAGGCTGAACCTGTGTTTAATTCTTCTTCCTGATGGGAAAATAGAGTGACCTGTGCCTGTCCCAAAACCTAGATCTAGTCTCTCATTGGTTGCCCGTCTTCCCGTTCATCCTCAGGACAAATTGCAACCTGTAGGGAACAGGAGCTTAAAGGTGCTGATTCTCCAAGTAGGGAGATTGCTAGTAAAGTAGCTGGAAAGGCGAACCCCAGCACAAGGAGATGAGAAATGTGGTTCATTTTGGAAACCTTTCAAAATCACACGGTGTACCATCTTCTGGGTTTCTCATGCATGTTTTCGACGTAGGAAGATGCCCTTGAACCTGGAGATTTGGGACCCATGGGATGGGTACCACGCAGTATTACTTTAAAGGGTCTGCGTTTGCTCACCCAACCTCACCAAACCTCTCAGCCCCAAGAGTGTCCACCCTTATGTCTCATCCAGCTGTGGGTCTAGATATGGTCAATCCAGGTTGCATCACAGCCCCTGAACGAATTTTGTAAGAATTTCTCTCTCTTTCACTGTCTTTGTTTTACGGGTTTTTAAAAGTAATTTATTTTTATAATGGGGTTTAGCTGCTTTTCACGGCTGTGTTTAAGCTGCTTTACACCCACTTGACTCACTTCCAGACACATATCAATACATAGGTTTTAAGATTCTTACTAGTCACGTATATTCTTGTGCGGTGAATAGGGGGTGTTGTGTCCAGTTCACTGAGCAAGGAGTAGGTCTTTTCTATTACATATTGGGTGTATGGAACGGTATCTGAGCGAATTTGAAACCCTTGTTTTATGCATCACCCCACCTCACCTTTCCCGTTAAGCAGCCATAGTGTGTTTTCTAAACGTGTGACTCTGTTCTGTTTTGTAATTCAGTTCAAGTGTAGCGGTTTTTACATTCCCTCTATAAGTGATACCTTATGATAAGTGTCTTTTTCTGTGTGACTTATTTCACTTGGAATCGTCGTACCTAAATCCACTCATCTTGTTTCTCCTAGCATTATGACATTGATTTCATGTCTGAGTGATATTCCATTGTACATAAGGACCACAACTTCTTTATCCATTTTTCTCTTTCCTGGGATATTTAAGGTGTCATGAACTGGAGGTTCTTGTCAACAGAGCAGCCCTAAACTTTGGGGTGCCTGTGTCTTGCTGATTTTTAGTTTTCCCAATTTATACGCCCATGAGTGGACGTGCCCTATGATCCCTAAGCTGTGTTTTTTCGATGTTTCAGGACACACCGTACACTTATCCAGAGTGGCTGTTTGCAATTAACATCCCGCCTATCAGCGTAGCAAGGCTGCCATTTCTCCATGGCCTGTCCTGCATTTCTGGTTTTGACACTTTTTTAGCATGGCCCTTTTGACCGATGGGAAGCGAGACTTCTTTGTAGCGCTGATTTGCCTTTCCAGGGTGCTTGGTTGGCCAAAAAGGGCGTATGCGTTTTTTCCTGAATATATTCAGGAAAAAACGCATACGCCCTTTTTGCCCAAGGGCATCATTGTCCACGTTTGGCCGATTTTCATGTGCTTTAAAGGCGATTCGAATCTACCTCCTGAAATCTGTTTCCTGCAATTCTGCCTTGCTTTCAAATCCTCTTCGTTCCATTCCCTCAATATATCTGTGGATGAGAGTTATCATTTATAACTCTGCGGGTTTGTGAATTGCAGTGTCCCTGAGCTCCATTTTTCAACTCGCTTTTTTGGGAGCTGGCCGCAAAAGCGCAGTATTGCCTCAGGCGCTATTGTGCTTCTGGGCGGCAGGCTGAGCCTGTGGTTAATTGTTCTTCCTGATGGGAAAATAGAGTGACCTGTGCCTGTCCCAACACCTAGATATAGTCTCTCATTGGTTGCCCCTCTTCCCGTTCATCCTCAGGACAAATTGCAACCTGTATGGATCAGGAGCTTAACGGTGCTGATTCTGCAAGTAGGGAGATTGCTAGTAAAGTAGCTGGAAAGGCGAACCCGAGCACAAAGAGGTGAGAAATGGGGTGCGTTTTAGAAACCTTTCAAAATCACACGGTGTACCATCTTCTGAGATTCTCATGCATGTTTTCGATGTAGGAAGATGCCCTTGAAACTGGAGATTTGGGACCCATGGGATGGGTACCACGCAGTATTACTTTAAAGGGTCTGCGTTTGCTCACCCAACCTCACCCAACCTGTCAGCCCCAAGAGTGTCCAACCTTATGTCTCATCCAGCTGTGGGTCTAGATATGGTCAATCCAGGTTGCATCACAGCCCCTGAACGAATTTTGTAAGAATTTCTCTCTCTTTCACTGTCTTTGTTTTACGGGTTTTTCAAAGTAATTTATTTTTATAATGGGGTTTAGCTGCTTTTCACGGCTGTGTTTATGCGGCTTTACACCCACTTGACTCACTTCCAGAGAGATATCAATATATAGGTTTTACGATTCTTACTAGTCAGATATATTCTTGTGCGGTGAATAGGGGGTGTTGAGTCCAGTTCACTGAGCAAGGTGTAGGTCTTGTCTATTACATATTGGGTGTATGGAACGGTATCTGAGCGAATTTGAAACCCTTGTTTTATGCATCACCCCACCTCACCTTTCCCGTTAAGCAGCCATAGTGTGTTTTCTAAACGTGTGACTCTGTTCTGTTTTGTAATTCAGTTCAAGTGTAGCAGTTTTTACATTCCCTCTATAAGTGATAGCTTATGATAAGTGACTTTTTCTGTATGACTTATTTCACTTAGAATCGTCGTACCTAAATCCACTCATCTTGCTTCTACTAGCCTTATGACATTGATTTCATGTCTGAGTGATATTCCATTGTACATAAGGACCACAACTTCTTTATCCATTTTTCTCTTTCCTGGGATATTTAAGGTGTCATGAACTGGAGGTTCTTGTCAACAGAGCAGCCCTAAACTTTGGGGTGCCTGTGTCTTGCTGATTTTTAGTTTTCCCAATTTATACGCCCATGAGTGGACGTGCCCTATGCTCCCTAAGCTGTGTTTTTTCGATGTTTCAGGACACACCGTACACTTCTCCAGAGTGGCTGTTGGCAATTTACATCCCTCCCATCAGCGTAGCAAGGCTGCCATTTCTCCATGGCCTGTCCTGCATTTCTGGTTTTGACACTTTTTGCAGCATGGCCCTTTTGACCGATGGGAAGCGAGACTTCATTGTAGCGCTGATTTGCCTTTCCAGGTTGCTTGGTTGGCCAAAAAGGGCGTATGCGTTTTTTCCTGAATATATTCAGGAAAAAACGCATACGCCCTTTTTGGCCAAGGGCATCATTGTCGACGTTATGCCACCTTTCATGTGCTTTAAAGGTGATTCGAATCTACCTCCTGAAACCTGTTTCCTGCAATTCTGCTTTGCTTTCAAATCCTCTTCGTTGCCTTCCCTCAATATATTTGTGGACGAGAGTTATCATTTATAACTCTGCGAGTTTGTGAATTGCAGTGCCCATGTGCTGCATTTTTCAACTGGCTTTTTTGGGAGCTGGCCGCAGAAGCGCGGGATTGCCTCAGGCCCTATTCTGGTTCCGGGCGGCAGGCTGAGCCTGTGGTTAATTCTTCTTCCTGACGGGAAAATAGAGTGACCTGTGCCTGTCCCAACACCTAGATCTAGTCTCTCATTGGTTGCCCCTCTTCCCGTTCTTCCTCAGGACAAATTGCAACCTGTACAGATCAGGAGGTTAAAGGTGCTTTTTCTCCAAGAAGGGAGATTGCTAGTAAAGTAGCTGGAATGGCGAACCCGAGCACAAGGAGATGAGAAATGAGGTGCGATTTAGAAACCTTTCCCGATCACACGGTGTACCATCTTCTGGGTTTCTCATGCATGTTTTCGATGCAGGAAGATGCCCTTGAAACTGGAGATTTGGGACCCATGGGATGGGTACCACACAGTATTATTTTAAAGGGTCTGCGTTTGCTCACCCAACCTCACCAAACCTGTCAGCCCCAAGAGTGTCCACCCTTAGGTCTCATCCAGCTGTTGGTCTAGATATGGTCAATCCAGGTTGCATCACAACCCCTGAACGAATTGTGTAAGAATTTCTCTTCTTTCACTGTCTTTGTTTTACGGGTTTTTACAAGTAATTTATTTTTATAATGGGGTTTAGCTGCTTTTCACGGCTGTGTTTATGCGGCTTTACACCCACTTGACACACTTCCAGAGAGATATCAATACATAGGTTTTAAGATTCTTACTAGTCAGATATATACTTGTGCGGTGAATAGGGGGTGTTGAGTCCAGTTCACTGAGCAAGGAGTAGGTCTTGTCTATTACATATTGGGTGTATGGAACGGTATCTGAGCTAATTTGAAACCCTTGTTTTATGCATCACACCACCTCACCTTTCCCGTTAAGCAGCCATAGTGTGTTTTCTAAACCTGTGACTCTGTTCTCTTTTGTAATTCAGTTCATGTGTAGCAGTTTTTACATTCCCTCTATAAGTGATAGCTTATGATAAGTGTCTATTTCGGTGTGACTTATTTCACTTAGAGTCATCGTACCTAAATCCACTCATCATGCTGCTTCTAGCCTTATGACATTGATTTCATGGCTGAGTGATATTCCATTGTACATAAGGACCACAACTTCTTTATCCATTTTTCTTTTTCCTGGGATATTTAAGGTGTCATGAAGTGGAGGTTCTTGTCAACAGAGCAGCCCTAAACTTTGGTTTGCCTGTGTCTTGCTGATTTTTAATTTTCCCAATTTATACGCCCATGAGTGGAAGTGCCCTATGCTCCATAAGCTGTGTTTTTTCGATGTTTAAGGCCACACCGTACACTTCTCCAGAGTGGTTGCTGGCAATTAACGTCCCACCCATCAGCGTAGCAAGGCTCCCATTTCTCCATGGCCCGTCCTGCTTTTGTGGTTTTGACACATTTTTCAGCATGGCCCTTTTGACCGATGGGAAGCGAGACTTCTTTGTAGCGCTGATTTGCCTTTCCAGGTTGCTTGGTTGGCCAAAAAGGGCGTATGCGTTTTTTCCTGAATATATTCAGGAAAAAACGCATACGCCCTTTTTGGCCAAGGGCATCATTGTCGACGTTTTGCCGCTTTTCATGTGCTTTAAAGCCGATTCGAATCTACCTCCTGAAACCAGTTTCCTGAAATTCTGCCTTGCTTTCAAATGCTCTTCGTTGCCTTCCCTCAATATATTTGTGGACGAGAGTTATTATTTATAACTCTGCAGGTTTGTGAATTGCAGTACCCATGTGCTCCATTTTTCAACTGGCTTTTTTGGGAGGTGGCCGCAGAAGCGCGGGATTGCCTCAGGCCCTATTCTGGTTCCTGGCGGCAGGCTGAGCCTGTGGTTAATTCTTCTTCCTGATGTGAAAATAGAGTGACCTGTGCCTGTCCCAACACCTAGATCTAGTCTCTCATTGGTTGCCCCTCTTCCCGTTCATCCTCAGGACAAAGTGCAACCTGTATGGAACAGGAGGTTAAAGGTGCTGTTTCTCCAAGTAGGGAGATTACTAGTTAAGAAGCTGGAATGGCGAACCCGAGCACAAGGAGATGAGAAATGAGGTGCGTTTCAGAAACCTTTCCCGTTCAGACGGTGTACCATCTTCTAGGTTTATCATGCATGTTTTCGATGTAGGAAGATTCCCTTGCACCTGGACATTTGGGACCCATGGGATGGGTACCACACACTATTACTTTAAAGGGTCTGCGTTTGCTCACCCAACCTCACCAAACCTCTCATCCCCAAGAGTGTCCACCCTTATGTCTCATCCAGCTGTGGGTCTAGATATGGTCAATCCAGGTTGCATCACAGCCTCTGAACGAATTTTGTAAGAATTTCTCTCTCTTTCACTGTCTTTGTTTTACGGGTTTTTAAAAGTAATTTATTTTTATAATGGGGTTTAGCTGCTTTTCACGGCTGTGTTTATGCGGATTTACACTCACTTGACTCACTTTCAGAGAGATATCAATACATAGGTTTTAAGATTCTTACTAGTCACATATATTCTTGTGCGGTGAATAGGGGGTGTTGAGTCCAGTTCACTGAGCAAGGAGTAGGTCTTGTCTATTACATATTGGGTGTATGGAACGGTATCTGAGCGAATTTGAAACCCTTGTTTTATGCATCACCCCACCTCACCTTTCCCGTTAAGCAGCCATAGTGTGTTTTCTAAACGTGTGAGTCTGTTCTGTTTTGTAATTCATTTCAACTGTAGCGGTTTTTACATTCCCTCTATAAGTGATAGCTTATGATAAGTGTCTTTTTCTGTGTGACTTATTTCACTTAGAATCGTCGTACCTAAGTTCACTCATCTTGCTTCTACTTGCCTTATGACATTGATTTCATATCTGAGTGATATTCCATTGTACATAAGGACCACAACTTCTTTATCCATTTTTCTCTTTCCGGGGATATTTAAGGTGTCATGAAGTGGAGGTTCTTGTCAACAGAGCAGCCCTAAACTTTGGGGTGCCTGTGTCTTGCTGATTTTTAGTTTTCCCAATTTATACGCCCATGAGTGGACGTTCCCTATGCTCCCTAAGCTGTGTTTTTTCGATGTTTCAGGACACACCGTACACTTCTCCAGAGTGGCTGCTGGCAATTTACATCCCGCCCATCAGCGTAGCAAGGCTCAAATTTCTCCATGGCCTGTCCTGCATTTGTTGTTTTGACACTTTTATCAGCATGGCCCTTTAGACCAATGGGAAGCGAGACTTCTTTGTAGCGCTGATTTGCCTTTCCAGGTTGCTTGGTTGGCCAAAAAGGGCGTATGCGTTTTTTCCTGAATATATTCAGGAAAAAACGCATACGCCCTTTTTGGCCAAGGGCATCATTGTCGACGTTTTGCCGCTTTTCATGTGCTTTAAAGGCGAATTGAATCTACCTCCTGAAATCTGTTTCCTGCAGTTCTGCCTTGCTTTCAAATCCTCTTCGTTGCCTTCCCTCAATATATTTGTGGACGAGAGTTATCATTTATAATTCTGCAGGTTTGTGAATTGCAGTGCCCCTCAGCTCCATTTTTCAACTCGCTATTTTGGGAGCTGGCCTCAAATCGCGGGATTGCCTCAGGCACTATTCTGATTCCGGGCGGCAGGCTGAGCCTGTGCTTAATTCTTCTTCCTGATGGGAAAATAGAGTGACCTGTGCCTGTCCCAACACCTAGATCTAGTCTCTCATTGGTTGCCCCTCTTCCCGTTCATCCTCAGGACACATTGCAACCTGTACAGAACAGGAGGTTAAAGGTGCTGATTCTCCAAGAAGGGAGATTGCTAGTAAAGTATCTGGAATGGCGAACCCGAGCACAAGGAGATGAGAAACGAGGTGCGTTTTAGAAACCTTTCCCGATCACACGGTGTACCATCTTCTGGGTTTCTCATGCATGTTTTCGATGCAGGAAGACGCCCTTGAAACTGGAGATTTGGGACCCATGGGATGGGTACCACACAGTATTACTTTAAAGGGTCTGCGTTTGCTCACCCAACCTCACCAAACCTCTCAGCCCCAAGAGTGTCCACCCTATGTCTCATCCAGCTGTGGCTCTAGATATGGTCAATCCAGGTTGCGTCACACCCCTGAATGAATTTTGTAAGAATTTCTCTCTCTTTCACTGTCTTTGTTTCATGGGTTTTTAAAACTAATTTATTTTTATAATGGGGTTTAGCTGCTTTTCACAGCTGTGTTTATGCGGCTTTACACCCAATTGACACACTTCCAGAGAGATATCAATACATAGGTTTTAAGATTCTTACTAGTCACATATATTCTTGTGCGGTGAATAGGGGGTGTTGAGTCCAGTTCACTGAGCAAGGAGTAGGTCTTGTCTATTACATATTGGGTGTATGGAACGGTATCTGAGCGAATTTGAAACCCTTGTTTTATGCATCACCCCACCTCACCTTTCCCGTTAAGCAGCCATAGTGTGTTTTCTAAACGTGTGAGTCTGTTCTGTTTTGTAATTCAGTTCAACTGTAGCGGTTTTTACATTCCCTCTATAAGTGATAGCTTATGATAAGTGTCTTTTTCTGTGTGACTTATTTCACTTAGGATCATCGTACCTAAATCCACTCATCTTGCTTCTACTAGCCTTATGACATTGATTTCATGTCTGAGTGATATTCCTTTGTACATAAGGACCACAACTTCTTTATCCATTTTTCTCTTTCCTGGGATATTTAAGGTGTCATAAAGTGGAGGTTCTTGTCAACATAGCAGCCCTAAACATTGGAGTGCCTGTGTCTTGCTGATTTTTAGTTTTCCCAGTTTATACGCCCATGAGTGGAAGTGCCATATGCTCCCTAAACTGTGTTTTTTCGATGTTTCAGGGCACACCGTACACTTCTCCAGAGTGGCTGTTCGCAATTTATATCCCGCCCATCAGCGTAGCAAGGCTCCAATTTCTCCATGGCCTGTCCTGCATTTGTGGTTTTGACACTTTAATTAGCATGGCCCTTTTGATGGATGGGAAGCGAGACTTCTTTGTAGCGCTGATTTGCCTTTCCAGGTTGCTTGGTTGGCCAAAAAGGGCGTATGCGTTTTTTCCTGAATATATTCAGGAAAAAACGCATACGCCCTTTTTGCCCAAGGGCATCATTGTCCACGTTTGGCCGATTTTCATGTGCTTTAAAGGCGATTTGAATCTACCTCCTGAAATCTGTTTCCTGCAATTCTGCCTTGCTTTCAAATCCTCTTCGTTGCCTTCCCTCAATATATTTTTGGACGAGACTTATCATTTATAACTCTGCAGGTTTGTGAATTGCAGTGCCCCTGAGCTCCATTTTTCAACTCGCTTTTTTGGGAGCTGGCCGCAAAAGCGCGGGTATGCCTCAGGCCCTATGCTGGTTCTGGGTGGCAGGCTGAGCCTGTGGTTATTTCTTTTTCCTGATGGGAAAATAGAGTGACCTGTGCCTGTCCCAACACCTAGATCTAGTCTCTCATTGGTTGCCCCTCTTCCCGTTCATCCTCAGGACAAATTGCAACCTGTATGGAACAGGAGGTTAAAGGTGCTGATTCTCCAAGTAGGGTGATTGCTACTAAAATAGCTGGAATGGCGAACCCGAGCACAAGGAGATGAGAAATGAGGTGCGTTTTAGAAACCTTTCAAAATCACACGGTGTACCATCTTCTGGGTTCCTCATGCAAGTTTTCGATGTAGGAAGATGCCCTTGAACCTGGAGATTCGGGACCCATGGGATGGGTACCACGCAGTATTACCTTAAAGGGTCTGTGTTGGCTCACCCAACCTCACCAAACCTCTCAGCCCCAAGAGTGTCCACCCTATGTCTCATCCAGCTGTGGCTCTAGATATGGTCAATCCAGGTTGCGTCACACCCCTGAATGAATTTTGTAAGAATTTCTCTCTCTTTCACTGTCTTTGTTTCATGGGTTTTTAAAACTAATTTATTTTTATAATGGGGTTTAGCTGCTTTTCACAGCTGTGTTTATGCGGCTTTACACACACTTGACTCACTTCCAGAGAGATATCAATACATAGGTTTTACGATTCTTACTAGTCAGACATATTATTGTGCGGTGAATAGGGGGTGTTGAGTCCAGTTCACTGAGCAAGGAGTAGGTCTTGTCTATTACATATTGGGTGTATGGAACGGTATCTGAGCGAATTTGAAGCCCTTGTTTTATGCAACACCCCACCTCACCTTTCCCGTTAAGCAGCCATAGTGTGTTTTCTAAACGTGTGACTCTATTCTGTTTTGTAATTCAGTTCAAGTGTAGCGGTTTTTACATTCCCTCTCTAAGTGATAGCTTATGATAAGTGTCTTTTTCTGTGTGACTTATTTCACTTAGAATCGTCGTTCCTAAATCCACTCATCTTGCTTCTACTTGCCTTATGACATTGATTTCATATCTGAGTGATATTCCATTGTACATAAGGACCACAACTTCTTTATCCATTTTTCTCTTTCCGGGGATATTTAAGGTGTCATGAAGTGGAGGTTCTTGTCAACAGAGCAGCCCTAAACTTTGGGGTGCCTGTGTCTTGCTGATTTTTAGTTTTCCCAATTTATACGCCCATGAGTGGACGTTCCCTATGCTCCCTAAGCTGTGTTTTTTCGATGTTTCAGGACACACCGTACACTTCTCCAGAGTGGCTGCTGGCAATTTACATCCCGCCCATCAGCGTAGCAAGGCTCAAATTTCTCCATGGCCTGTCCTGCATTTGTTGTTTTGACACTTTTATCAGCATGGCCCTTTAGACCAATGGGAAGCGAGACTTCTTTGTAGCGCTGATTTGCCTTTCCAGGTTGCTTGGTTGGCCAAAAAGGGCGTATGCGTTTTTTCCTGAATATATTCAGGAAAAAACGCATACGCCCTTTTTGGCCAAGGGCATCATTGTCGACGTTTTGCCGCTTTTCATGTGCTTTAAAGGCGCATTGAATCTACCTCCTGAAATCTGTTTCCTGCAGTTCTGCCTTGCTTTCAAATCCTCTTCGTTGCCTTCCCTCAATATATTTGTGGACGAGAGTTATCATTTATAATTCTGCAGGTTTGTGAATTGCAGTGCCCCTCAGCTCCATTTTTCAACTCGCTATTTTGGGAGCTGGCCTCAAATCGCGGGATTGCCTCAGGCACTATTCTGATTCCGGGCGGCAGGCTGAGCCTGTGCTTAATTCTTCTTCCTGATGGGAAAATAGAGTGACCTGTGCCTGTCCCAACACCTAGATCTAGTCTCTCATTGGTTGCCCCTCTTCCCGTTCATCCTCAGGACACATTGCAACCTGTACAGAACAGGAGGTTAAAGGTGCTGATTCTCCAAGAAGGGAGATTGCTAGTAAAGTATCTGGAATGGCGAACCCGAGCACAAGGAGATGAGAAACGAGGTGCGTTTTAGAAACCTTTCCCGATCACACGGTGTACCATCTTCTGGGTTTCTCATGCATGTTTTCGATGCAGGAAGACGCCCTTGAAACTGGAGATTTGGGACCCATGGGATGGGTACCACACAGTATTACTTTAAAGGGTCTGCGTTTGCTCACCCAACCTCACCAAACCTCTCAGCCCCAAGAGTGTCCACCCTATGTCTCATCCAGCTGTGGCTCTAGATATGGTCAATCCAGGTTGCGTCACACCCCTGAATGAATTTTGTAAGAATTTCTCTCTCTTTCACTGTCTTTGTTTCATGGGTTTTTAAAACTAATTTATTTTTATAATGGGGTTTAGCTGCTTTTCACAGCTGTGTTTATGCGGCTTTACACCCAATTGACACACTTCCAGAGAGATATCAATACATAGGTTTTAAGATTCTTACTAGTCACATATATTCTTGTGCGGTGAATAGGGGGTGTTGAGTCCAGTTCACTGAGCAAGGAGTAGGTCTTTTCTATTACATATTGGGTGTATGGAACGGTATCTGAGCGAATTTGAAACCCTTGTTTTATGCATCACCCCACCTCACCTTTCCCGTTAAGCAGCCATAGTGTGTTTTCTAAACGTGTGAGTCTGTTCTGTTTTGTAATTCAGTTCAACTGTAGCGGTTTTTACATTCCCTCTATAAGTGATAGCTTATGATAAGTGTCTTTTTCTGTGTGACTTATTTCACTTAGGATCATCGTACCTAAATCCACTCATCTTGCTTCTACTAGCCTTATGACATTGATTTCATGTCTGAGTGATATTCCTTTGTACATAAGGACCACAACTTCTTTATCCATTTTTCTCTTTCCTGGGATATTTAAGGTGTCATAAAGTGGAGGTTCTTGTCAACATAGCAGCCCTAAACATTGGAGTGCCTGTGTCTTGCTGATTTTTAGTTTTCCCAGTTTATACGCCCATGAGTGGAAGTGCCATATGCTCCCTAAACTGTGTTTTTTCGATGTTTCAGGGCACACCGTACACTTCTCCAGAGTGGCTGTTCGCAATTTATATCCCGCCCATCAGCGTAGCAAGGCTCCAATTTCTCCATGGCCTGTCCTGCATTTGTGGTTTTGACACTTTAATTAGCATGGCCCTTTTGATGGATGGGAAGCGAGACTTCTTTGTAGCGCTGATTTGCCTTTCCAGGGTGCTTGGTTGGCCAAAAAGGGCGTATGCGTTTTTTCCTGAATATATTCAGGAAAAAACGCATACGCCCTTTTTGCCCAAGGGCATCATTGTCCACGTTTGGCCGATTTTCATGTGCTTTAAAGGCGATTCGAATCTACCTCCTGAAATCTGTTTCCTGCAATTCTGCCTTGCTTTCAAATCCTCTTCGTTGCCTTCCCTCAATATATTTTTGGACGAGACTTATCATTTATAACTCTGCGGGTTTGTGAATTGCAGTGCCCCTGAGCTCCATTTTTCAACTCGCTTTTTTGGGAGCTGGCCGCAAAAGCGCGGGTATGCCTCAGGCCCTATGCTGGTTCTGGGTGGCAGGCTGAGCCTGTGGTTATTTCTTTTTCCTGATGGGAAAATAGAGTGACCTGTGCCTGTCCCAACACCTAGATCTAGTCTCTCATTGGTTGCCCCTCTTCCCGTTCATCCTCAGGACAAATTGCAACCTGTATGGAACAGGAGGTTAAAGGTGCTGATTCTCCAAGTAGGGTGATTGCTACTAAAATAGCTGGAATGGCGAACCCGAGCACAAGGAGATGAGAAATGAGGTGCGTTTTAGAAACCTTTCAAAATCACACGGTGTACCATCTTCTGGGTTCCTCATGCAAGTTTTCGATGTAGGAAGATGCCCTTGAACCTGGAGATTCGGGACCCATGGGATGGGTACCACGCAGTATTACCTTAAAGGGTCTGTGTTGGCTCACCCAACCTCACCAAACCTCTCAGCCCCAAGAGTGTCCACCCTATGTCTCATCCAGCTGTGGCTCTAGATATGGTCAATCCAGGTTGCGTCACACCCCTGAATGAATTTTGTAAGAATTTCTCTCTCTTTCACTGTCTTTGTTTCATGGGTTTTTAAAACTAATTTATTTTTATAATGGGGTTTAGCTGCTTTTCACAGCTGTGTTTATGCGGCTTTACACACACTTGACTCACTTCCAGAGAGATATCAATACATAGGTTTTAAGATTCTCACTAGTCAGATATATTCTTGTGCGGTGAATAGGGGGTGTTGAGTCCAGTTCACTGAGCAAGGAGTAGGTCTTGTCTATTACATATTGGGTGTATGGAACGGTATCTGAGCTAATTTGAAATCCTTGTTTTATGCATCACACCACCTCATCTTTCCCGTTAAGCAGCCATAGTGTGTTTTCTAAACGTGTGACTCTGTTCTCTTTTGTAATTCAGTTCAAGTGTAGCAGTTTTTACATTCCCTCTATACGTGATAGCTTATGATAAGTGTCTTTTTCTGTGTGACTTATTTCACTTAGAGTCGTCGTACCTAAATCCACTCATCATGCTGCTACTAGCCTTATGACATTGATTTCATGGCTGAGTGATATTCCATTGTACATAAGGACCACAACTTCTTTATCCATTTTTCACTTTCCTGGGATATTTAAGGTGTCATGAAGTGGAGGTTCTTGTCAACAGAGCAGCCCTAAACTTTGGGGTGCCTGTGTCTTGCTGATTTTTAGTTTTCCCAATTTGTACGCCCATGAGTGGAAGTGCCCTATGCTCCCTAAGCTCTGTTTTTTCGATGTTTAAGGCCACACCGTACACTTCTCCAGAGTGGCTGCTGGCAATTTACATCCCGCCCATCAGTGTAGCAAGGCTCCCATTTCTCCATGGACTGTCCTGCTTTTGTGGTTTTGACACTTTTTTCAGCATGGGCCTTTTGACCGATTCGAAGCGAGACTCCTTTGTAGTGCTGATTTGCTTTTCCATGTTGCTTGGTTGGCCAAAAAGGGCGTATGCGTTTTTTCCTGAATATATTCAGGAAAAAACGCATACGCCCTTTTTGGCCAAGGGCATCATTGTCCACGTTTTGCCGCTTTTCATGTGCTTTAAAGGCGATTCGAATCTACCTCCTGAAACCTGTTTCCTGCAATTCTGCCTTGCTTTCAAATCCTCTTCGTTGCCTTCCCTCAATATATTTGTGGACGAGAGTTATCATTTATAACTCTGCAGGGTTGTGAATTGCAGTGCCCATGTGCTCCGTTTTTCAACTGGCTTTTTTGGGAGCTGGCCGCAGAAGCGCGGGATTGCCTCAGGCCCTATTCTGGTTCCGGGTGGCAGGCTGAGCCTGTGGTTATTTCTTCTTCCTGATGAGAAAATAGAGTGACCTGTGCCTGTCCCAACACCTAGATCTAGTCTCTCATTGGCTGCCCCTCTTCCCGTTCATCCTCAGGACAAATTGCAACCTGTACGGAACAGGAGGTTAAAGGTGCTGATTCTCCAAGTAGGGAGATTGCTAGTGAAGTAGCTGGAATGGCGAACCCGAGCACAAGGAGATGAGAAATGAGGTGCGTTTTAGAAACCTTTCAAAATCACACGGTGTACCATCTTCTGGGTTCCTCATGCAAGTTTTCGATGTAGGAAGATGCCCTTGAACCTGGAGATTTGGGACCCATGGGATGGGTACCACGCAGTATTGCCTTAAAGGGTCTGTGTTGGCTCACCCAACGTCACCAAACCTCTCAGCCCCAAGAATGTCCACCCTTATGTCTCATCCAGCTGTGGGTCTAGATATGGTCAATCCAGGTTGCGTCACAGCCCCTGAATGAATTTTGTAAGAATTTCTGTCTCTTTCACTGTCTTTGTTTCATGGGTTTTTAAAACTAATTTATTTTTATAATGGGGTTTAGCTACTTTTCACGGCTGTGTTTATGCGGCTTTACACACACTTGACACACTTCCAGAGAGATATCAATACATATGTTTTAAGATTCTTACTAGTCACATATATTCTTGTGCGTTGAATAGGGGGTGTTGAGTCCAGTTCACTGAGCAAGGAGTAGGTCTTGTCTATTACATATTGGGTGTATGGAACGGTATCTGAGCTAATTTGAAACCCTTGTTTTATGCATCACACCACCTCACCTTTCCCGTTAAGCTGCCATAGTGTGTTTTCTAAACGTGTGACTCTGTTCTCTTTTGTAATTCAGTTCAAGTGTAGCAGTTTTTACATTCCCTCTATACGTGATAGATGATGGTAAGTGACTTTTTCTATGTGACTTATTTCACTTAGAGTCGTCGTACCTAAATCCACTCATCATGCTGCTACTAGCCTTATGACATTGATTTCATGGCTGAGTGATATTCCATTGTACATAAGGACCACAAATTCTTTATCCATTTTTCTCTTTCCTGGGATATTTAAGGTGTCATGAAGTGGAGGTTCTTGTCAACAGAGCAGCCCTAAACTTTGGGGTGCCTGTGTCTTGCTGATTTTTAGTTTTCCCAATTTATACGCCCATGAGTGGAAGTGCCCTATGCTCCTTAAGCTGTGTTTTTTTGATGTTTAAGGCCACACCGTACACTTCTCCAGAGTGGCTGCTGGCAATTTACATCCCGCCCATCAGCGTAGCAAGGCTGCCATTTCTCCATGGCCTGTCCTGCATTTCTGGTTTTGACACTTTTTGCAGCATGGCCCTTTTGACCGATGGGAAGCGAGACTTCTTTGTAGCGCAGATTTGCCTTTCCAGGTTGCTTGGTTGGCCAAAAAGGGCGTATGCGTTATTTCCTGAATATATTCAGGAAAAAACGCATACGCCCTTTTTGGCCAAGGGCATCATTGTCGACGTTTTGCCGCTTTTCATGTGCTTTAAAGGCGATTCGAATCTACCTCCTGAAACCTGTTTCCTGCAATTCTGCCTTGCTTTCAAATCCTCTTCGTTGCCTTCCCTCAATATATTTGTGGACGAGAGTTATCATTTATAACTCTGCAGGGTTGTGAATTGCAGTGCCCATGTGCTCCGTTTTTCAACTGGCTTTTTTGGGAGCTGGCCGCAGAAGCGCGGGATTGCCTCAGGCCCTATTCTGGTTCCGGGTGGCAGGCTGAGCCTGTGGTTATTTCTTCTTCCTGATGAGAAAATATAGTGACCTGTGCCTGTTCCAACACCTAGATCTAGTCTCTCATTGGCTGTCCCTCTTCCCGTTCATCCTCAAGACAAATTGAAACCTGTACGGAACAGGAGGTTAAAGGTGCTGATTCTCCAAGTAGGGAGATTGCTAGTGAAGTACCTGGAATGGCGAACCCGAGCACAAGGAGATGAGAAATGAGGTGCGTTTTGGAAACCTTTCAAAATCACACGGTGTACCATCTTCTGGGTTCCTCATGCAAGTTTTCGATGTAGGAAGATGCCCTTGAACCTGGAGATTTGCGACCCATGGGATGGGTACCACGCAGTATTACCTTAAAGGGTCTGTGTTGGCTCACCCAACCTCACCAAAACTCTCAGCCCCAAGAATGTCCACCCTTATGTCTCATCCAGCTGTGGGTCTAGATATGGTCAATCCAGGTTGCGTCACAGCCCCTGAATGAATTTTGTAAGAATTTCTGTCTCTTTCACTGTCTTTGTTTCATGGGTTTTTAAAACTAATTTATTTTTATAATGGGGTTTAGCTGCTTTTCACGGCTGTGTTTATGCGGCTTTACACACACTTGACACACTTCCAGAGAGATATCAATACATAGGTTTTAAGATTCTTACTAGTCACATATATTCTTGTGCGGTGCATAGGGGGTGTTGAGTCCAGTTCACTGAGCAAGGAGTAGGTCTTGTCTATTACATATTGGGTGTATGGAACGGTATCTGAGCTAATTTGAAACCCTTGTTTTATGCATCACACCACCTCACCTTTCCCGTTAAGCAGCCATAGTGTGTTTTCTAAACGTGTGACTCTTCTCTTTTGTAATTCAGTTCAAGTGTAGCAGTTTTTACATTCCCTCTATACGTGATAGCTTATGATAAGTGTCTTTTTCTGTGTGACTTATTTCACTTAGAGTCGTCGTACCTAAATCCACTCATCATGCTGCTACTAGCCTTATGACATTGATTTCATGGCTGAGTGATATTCCATTGTACATAAGGACCGCAACTTCTTTATCCATTTTTCTCTTTCCTGGGATATTTAAGGTGTCATGAAGTGGAGGTTCTTGTCAACAGAGCAGCCCTAAACGTTGGGGTGCCTGTGTCTTGCTGATTTTTAGTTTTCCCAATTTATACGCCCATGAGTGGAAGTGCCCTATGCTCCCTAAGCTGTGTTTTTTCGATGTTTAAGGCCACACCGTACACTTCTCCAGAGTGGCTGCTGGCAATTTACATCCCGCCCATCAGTGTAGCAAGGCTCCCATTTCTCCATGGCCTGTCCTGCTTTTGTGGTTTTGACACATTTTTCAGCTTGGCCCTTTTGACCGATTCGAAGCGAGACTCCTTTGTAGTGCTGATTTGCCTTTCCATGTTGCTTGGTTGGCCTAAAAGGGCGTATGCGTTTTTTCCTGAATATATTCAGGAATAAACGCATACGCCCTTTTTGGCCAAGGGCATCATTGTCAACGTTTTGCCGCTTTTCATGTGCTTTAAAGCCGATTCGAATCTACCTCCTGAAACCAGTTTCCTGCAATTCTGCCTAGCTTTCAAATGCTCTTCGTTGCCTTCCCTCAATATATTTGTGGACGAGAGTTATCATTTATAACTCTGCAGGTTTGTGAATTGCAGTACCCATGTGCTCCATTTTTCAACTGGCTTTTTTGGGACGTGGCCGCAGAAGCGCGGGATTGCCTCAGGCCCTATTCTGGTTCCTGGCGGCAGGCTGAGCCTGTGGTTAATTCTTCTTCCTGATGTGAAAATAGAGTGACCTGTGCCTGTCCCAACACCTAGATCTAGTCTCTCATTGGTTGCCCCTCTTCCCGTTCATCCTCAGGACAAAGTGCAACCTGTATGGAACAGGAGGTTAAAGGTGCTGTTTCTCCAACTAGGGAGATTACTAGTTAAGAAGCTGGAATGGCGAACCCGAGCACAAGGAGATGAGAAATGAGGTGCGTTTCAGAAACCTTTCCCGTTCAGACGGTGTACCATCTTCTAGGTTTCTCATGCATGTTTTCGATGTAGGAAGATTCCCTTGAACCTGGACATTTGGGACCCATGGGATGGGTACCACACAGTATTACTTTAAAGGGTCTGCGTTTGCTCACCCAACCTCACCAAACCTCTCATCCCCAAGAGTGTCCACCCTTATGTCTCATCCAGCTGTGGGTCTAGATATGGTCAATCCAGGTTGCATCACAGCCTCTGAACGAATTTTGTAAGAATTTCTCTCTCTTTCACTGTCTTTGTTTTACGGGTTTTTAAAAGTAATTTATTTTTATAATGGGGTTTAGCTGCTTTTCACGGCTGTGTTTATGCGGATTTACACTCACTTGACTCACTTCCAGAGAGATATCAATACATAGGTTTTAAGATTCTTACTAGTCACATATATTCTTGTGCGGTGAATAGGGGGTGTTGAGTCCAGTTCACTGAGCAAGGAGTAGGTCTTGTCTATTACATATTGGGTGTATGGAACGGTATCTGAGCGAATTTGAAACCCTTGTTTTATGCATCACCCCACCTCACCTTTCCCGTTAAGCAGCCATAGTGTGTTTTCTAAACGTGTGAGTCTGTTCTGTTTTGTAATTCAGTTCAACTGTAGCGGTTTTTACATTCCCTCTATAAGTGATAGCTTATGATAAGTGTCTTTTTCTGTGTGACTTATTTCACTTAGAATCGTCGTACCTAAGTTCAGTCATCTTGCTTCTACTTGCCTTATGACATTGATTTCATATCTGAGTGATATTCCATTGTACATAAGGACCACAACTTCTTTATCCATTTTTCTCTTTCCGGGGATATTTAAGGTGTCATGAAGTGGAGGTTCTTGTCAACAGAGCAGCCCTAAACTTTGGGGTGCCTGTGACTTGCTGATTTTTATTTTTCCCAATTTATACGCCCATGAGTGGACGTTCCCTATGCTCCCTAAGCTGTGTTTTTTCGATGTTTCAGGACACACCGTACACTTCTCTAGAGTGGCTGCTGGCAATTTACATCCCGCCCATCAGCGTAGCAAGGCTCCAATTTCTCCATGGCCTGTCCTGCATTTGTGGTTTTGACACTTTTATCAGCATGGCCCTTTAGACCGATGGGAAGCGAGACTTCTTTGTAGCGCTGATTTGCCTTTCCAGGTTGCTTGGTTGGCCAAAAAGGGCGTATGCGTTTTTTCCTGAATATATTCAGGAAAAAACGCATACGCCCTTTTTGGCCAAGGGCATCATTGTCGACGTTTTGCCGCTTTTCATGTGCTTTAAAGGCGAATTGAATCTACCTCCTGAAATCTGTTTCCTGCAGTTCTGCCTTGCTTTCAAATCCTCTTCGTTGCCTTCCCTCAATATATTTGTGGACGAGAGTTATCATTTATAATTCTGCAGGTTTGTGAATTGCAGTGCCCCTCAGCTCCATTTTTCAACTCGCTATTTTGGGAGCTGGCCTCAAATCGCGGGATTGCCTCAGGCACTATTCTGATTCCGGGCGGGAGGCTGAGCCTGTGCTTAATTCTTCTTCCTGATGGGAAAATAGAGTGACCTGTGCCTGTCCCAACACCTAGATCTAGTCTCTCATTGGTTGCCCCTCTTCCCGTTCATCCTCAGGACACATTGCAACCTGTACAGAACAGGAGGTTAAAGGTGCTGATTCTCCAAGAAGGGAGATTGCTAGTAAAGTATCTGGAATGGCGAACCCGAGCACAAGGAGATGAGAAACGAGGTGCGTTTTAGAAACCTTTCCCGATCACACGGTGTACCATCTTCTGGGTTTCTCATGCATGTTTTCGATGCAGGAAGACGCCCTTGAAACTGGAGATTTGGGACCCATGGGATGGGTACCACACAGTATTACTTTAAAGGGTCTGCGTTTGCTCACCCAACCTCACCAAACCTCTCAGCCCCAAGAGTGTCCACCCTTATGTCTCATCCAGCTGTGGCTCTAGATATGGTCAATCCAGGTTGCGTCACAGCCACTGAATGAATTTTGTAAGAATTTCTCTCTCTTTCACTGTCTTTGTTTCATGGGTTTTTAAAACTAATTTATTTTTATAATGGGGTTTAGCTGCTTTTCACGGCTGTGTTTATGCGGCTTTACACCCAATTGACACACTTCCAGAGAGATATCAATACATAGGTTTTACGATTATTACTAGTCACATATATTCTTGTGCGGTGAATAGGGGGTGTTGAGTCCAGTTCACTGAGCAAGGAGTAGGTCTTGTCTATTACATATTGGGTGTATGGAACGGTGTCTGAGCGAATTTGAAACCCTTGTTTTATGCATCACCCCACCTCACCTTTCCCGTTAAGCAGCCATAGTGTGTTTTCTAAACGTGTGACTATGTTCTGTTTTGTAATTCAGTTCAAGTGTAGCGGTTTTTACATTCCCTCTATAAGTGATAGCTTACGATAAGTCTCTTTTTCTGTGTGACTTATTTCCCTTAGAGTCGTCATACCTAAATCCACCCATCATGCTGCTACTAGCCTTATGACATTGATTTCATGTCTGAGTGATATTCCATTGTACATAAGGACCACAACTTCTTTATCCATTTTTCTCTTTCCTGGGATATTTAAGGTGTCATGAAGTGGAGGTTCTTGTCAACAGAGCAGCCCGAAACTTTGAGGTGCCTGTGTCTTGCTGATTTTTAGTTTTCCCAGTTTATACGCCCATGAGTGGAAGTGCCATATGCTCCCTAAACTGTGTTTTTTCGATGTTTCAGGGCACACCGTACACTTCTCCAGAGTGGCTGTTCGCAATTTATATCCCGCCCATCAGCGTAGCAAGGCTCCAATTTCTCCATGGCCTGTCCTGCATTTGTGGTTTTGACACTTTAATTAGCATGGCCCTTTTGATGGATGGGAAGCGAGACTTCTTTGTAGCGCTGATTTGCCTTTCCAGGTTGCTTGGTTGGCCAAAAAGGGCGTATGCGTTTTTTCCTGAATATATTCAGGAAAAAACGCATACGCCCTTTTTGCCCAAGGGCATCATTGTCCACGTTTGGCCGATTTTCATGTGCTTTAAAGGCGATTCGAATCTACCTCCTGAAATCTGTTTCCTGCAATTCTGCCTTGCTTTCAAATCCTCTTCGTTGCCTTCCCTCAATATATTTTTGGACGAGACTTATCATTTATAACTCTGCAGGTTTGTGAATTGCAGTGCCCCTGAGCTCCATTTTTCAACTCGCTTTTTTGGGAGCTGGCCGCAAAAGCGCGGGTATGCCTCAGGCCCTATGCTGGTTCTGGGTGGCAGGCTGAGCCTGTGGTTATTTCTTTTTCCTGATGGGAAAATAGAGTGACCTGTGCCTGTCCCAACACCTAGATCTAGTCTCTCATTGGTTGCCCCTCTTCCCGTTCATCCTCAGGACAAATTGCAACCTGTACGGAACAGGAGGTTAAAGGTGCTGATTCTCCAAGTAGGGTGATTGCTACTAAAATAGCTGGAATGGCGAACCCGAGCACAAGGAGATGAGAAATGAGGTGCGTTTTAGAAACCTTTCAAAATCACACGGTGTACCATCTTCTGGGTTCCTCATGCAAGTTTTCGATGTAGGAAGATGCCCTTGAACCTGGAGATTTGGGACCCATGGGATGGGTCCCACGCAGTATTACCTTAAAGGGTCTGTGTTGGCTCACCCAACCTCACCAAACCTCTCAGCCCCAAGAGTGTCCACCCTATGTCTCATCCAGCTGTGGCTCTAGATATGGTCAATCCAGGTTGCGTCACACCCCTGAATGAATTTTGTAAGAATTTCTCTCTCTTTCACTGTCTTTGTTTCATGGGTTTTTAAAACTAATTTATTTTTATAATGGGGTTTAGCTGCTTTTCACAGCTGTGTTTTTGCGGCTTTACACACACTTGACTCACTTCCGGAGAGATATCAATACATAGGTTTTAAGATTCTCACTAGTCAGATATATTCTTGTGCGGTGAATAGGGGGTGTTGAGTCCAGTTCACTGAGCAAGGAGTAGGTCTTGTCTATTACATATTGGGTGTATGGAACGGTATCTGAGCTAATTTGAAATCCTTGTTTTATGCATCACACCACCTCATCTTTCCCGTTAAGCAGCCATAGTGTGTTTTCTACACGTGTGACTCTGTTCTCTTTTGTAATTCAGTTCAAGTGTAGCAGTTTTTACATTCCCTCTATACGTGATAGCTTATGATAAGTGTCTTTTTCTGTGTGACTTATTTCACTTAGAGTCGTCGTACCTAAATCCACTCATCATGCTGCTACTAGCCTTATGACATTGATTTCATGGCTGAGTGATATTCCATTGTACATAAGGACCACAACTTCTTTATCCATTTTTCACTTTCCTGGGATATTTAAGGTGTCATGAAGTGGAGGTTCTTGTCAACAGAGCAGCCCTAAACGTTGGGGTGCCTGTGTCTTGCTGATTTTTAGTTTTCCCAATTTATACGCCCATGAGTGGAAGTGCCCTATGCTCCCTAAGCTGTGTTTTTTCGATGTTTAAGGCCACACCGTACACTTATCCAGAGTGGCTGCTGGCAATTTACATCCCGCCCATCAGTGTAGCAAGGCTCCCATTTCTCCATGGCCTGTCCTGCTTTTGTGGTTTTGACACATTTTTCAGCTTGGCCCTTTTGACCGATTCGAAGCGAGACTCCTTTGTAGTGCTGATTTGCCTTTCCATGTTGCTTGGTTGGCCTAAAAGGGCGTATGCGTTTTTTCCTGAATATATTCAGGAAAAAACGCATACGCCCTTTTTGGCCAAGGGCATCATTGTCAACGTTTTGCCGCTTTTCATGTGCTTTAAAGCCGATTCGAATCTACCTCCTGAAACCAGTTTCCTGCAATTCTGCCTAGCTTTCAAATGCTCTTCGTTGCCTTCCCTCAATATATTTGTGGACGAGAGTTATCATTTATAACTCTGCAGGTTTGTGAATTGCAGTACCCATGTGCTCCATTTTTCAACTGGCTTTTTAGGGACGTGGCTGCAGAAGCGCGGGATTGCCTCAGGCCCTATTCTGGTTCCTGGCGGCAGGCTGAGCCTGTGGTTAATTCTTCTTCCTGATGTGAAAATAGAGTGACCTGTGCCTGTCCCAACACCTAGATCTAGTCTCTCATTGGTTGCCCCTCTTCCCGTTCATCCTCAGGACAAAGTGCAACCTGTATGGAACAGGAGGTTAAAGGTGCTGTTTCTCCAACTAGGGAGATTACTAGTTAAGAAGCTGGAATGGCGAACCCGAGCACAAGGAGATGAGAAATGAGGTGCGTTTCAGAAACCTTTCCCGTTCAGACGGTGTACCATCTTCTAGGTTTCTCATGCATGTTTTCGATGTAGGAAGATTCCCTTGAACCTGGACATTTGGGACCCATGGGATGGGTACCACACAGTATTACTTTAAAGGGTCTGCGTTTGCTCACCCAACCTCACCAAACCTCTCATCCCCAAGAGTGTCCACCCTTATGTCTCATCCAGCTGTGGGTCTAGATATGGTCAATCCAGGTTGCATCACAGCCTCTGAACGAATTTTGTAAGAATTTCTCTCTCTTTCACTGTCTTTGTTTTACGGGTTTTTAAAAGTAATTTATTTTTATAATGGGGTTTAGCTGCTTTTCACGGCTGTGTTTATGCGGATTTACACTCACTTGACTCACTTCCAGAGAGATATCAATACATAGGTTTTAAGATTCTTACTAGTCACATATATTCTTGTGCGGTGAATAGGGGGTGTTGAGTCCAGTTCACTGAGCAAGGAGTAGGTCTTGTCTATTACATATTGGGTGTATGGAACGGTATCTGAGCGAATTTGAAACCCTTGTTTTATGCATCACCCCACCTCACCTTTCCCGTTAAGCAGCCATAGTGTGTTTTCTAAACGTGTGAGTCTGTTCTGTTTTGTAATTCAGTTCAACTGTAGCGGTTTTTACATTCCCTCTATAAGTGATAGCTTATGATAAGTGTCTTTTTCTGTGTGACTTATTTCACTTAGAATCGTCGTACCTAAGTTCACTCATCTTGCTTCTACTTGCCTTATGACATTGATTTCATATCTGAGTGATATTCCATTGTACATAAGGACCACAACTTCTTTATCCATTTTTCTCTTTCCGGGGATATTTAAGGTGTCATGAAGTGGAGGTTCTTGTCAACAGAGCAGCCCTAAACTTTGGGGTGCCTGTGTCTTGCTGATTTTTATTTTTCCCAATTTATACGCCCATGAGTGGACGTTCCCTATGCTCCCTAAGCTGTGTTTTTTCGATGTTTCAGGACACACCGTACACTTCTCCAGAGTGGCTGCTGGCAATTTACATCCCGCCCATCAGCGTAGCAAGGCTCCAATTTCTCCATGGCCTGTCCTGCATTTGTGGTTTTGACACTTTTATCAGCATGGCCCTTTAGACCGATGGGAAGCGAGACTTCTTTGTAGCGCTGATTTGCCTTTCCAGGTTGCTTGGTTGGCCAAAAAGGGCGTATGCGTTTTTTCCTGAATATATTCAGGAAAAAACGCATACGCCCTTTTTGGCCAAGGGCATCATTGTCGACGTTTTGCCGCTTTTCATGTGCTTTAAAGGCGAATTGAATCTACCTCCTGAAATCTGTTTCCTGCAGTTCTGCCTTGCTTTCAAATCCTCTTCGTTGCCTTCCCTCAATATATTTGTGGACGAGAGTTATCATTTATAATTCTGCAGGTTTGTGAATTGCAGTGCCCCTCAGCTCCATTTTTCAACTCGCTATTTTGGGAGCTGGCCTCAAATCGCGGGATTGCCTCAGGCACTATTCTGATTCCGGGCGGCAGGCTGAGCCTGTGCTTAATTCTTCTTCCTGATGGGAAAATAGAGTGACCTGTGCCTGTCCCAACACCTAGATCTAGTCTCTCATTGGTTGCCCCTCTTCCCGTTCATCCTCAGGACACATTGCAACCTGTACAGAACAGGAGGTTAAAGGTGCTGATTCTCCAAGAAGGGAGATTGCTAGTAAAGTATCTGGAATGGCGAACCCGAGCACAAGGAGATGAGAAACGAGGTGCGTTTTAGAAACCTTTCCCGATCACACGGTGTACCATCTTCTGGGTTTCTCATGCATGTGTTCGATGCAGGAAGACGCCCTTGAAACTGGAGATTTGGGACCCATGGGATGGGTACCACACAGTATTACTTTAAAGGGTCTGCGTTTGCTCACCCAACCTCACCAAACCTCTCAGCCCCAAGAGTGTCCACCCTTATGTCTCATCCAGCTGTGGCTCTAGATATGGTCAATCCAGGTTGCGTCACAGCCACTGAATGAATTTTGTAAGAATTTCTCTCTCTTTCACTGTCTTTGTTTCATGGGTTTTTAAAACTAATTTATTTTTATAATGGGGTTTAGCTGCTTTTCACGGCTGTGTTTATGCGGCTTTACACCCAATTGACACACTTCCAGAGAGATATCAATACATAGGTTTTACGATTATTACTAGTCACATATATTCTTGTGCGGTGAATAGGGGGTGTTGAGTCCAGTTCACTGAGCAAGGAGTAGGTCTTGTCTATTACATATTGGGTGTATGGAACGGTGTCTGAGCGAATTTGAAACCCTTGTTTTATGCATCACCCCACCTCACCTTTCCCGTTCAGCAGCCATAGTGTGTTTTCTAAACGTGTGACTATGTTCTGTTTTGTAATTCAGTTCAAGTGTAGCGGTTTTTACATTCCCTCTATAAGTGATAGCTTACGATAAGTCTCTTTTTCTGTGTGACTTATTTCCCTTAGAGTCGTCATACCTAAATCCACCCATCATGCTGCTACTAGCCTTATGACATTGATTTCATGTCTGAGTGATATTCCATTGTACATAAGGACCACAACTTCTTTATCCATTTTTCTCTTTCCTGGGATATTTAAGGTGTCATGAAGTGGAGGTTCTTGTCAACAGAGCAGCCCGAAACTTTGGGGTGCCTGTGTCTTGCTGATTTTTAGTTTTCCCAGTTTATACGCCCATGAGTGGAAGTGCCATATGCTCCCTAAACTGTGTTTTTTCGATGTTTCAGGGCACACCGTACACTTCTCCAGAGTGGCTGTTCGCAATTTATATCCCGCCCATCAGCGTAGCAAGGCTCCAATTTCTCCATGGCCTGTCCTGCATTTGTGGTTTTGACACTTTAATTAGCATGGCCCTTTTGATGGATGGGAAGCGAGACTTCTTTGTAGCGCTGATTTGCCTTTCCAGGTTGCTTGGTTGGCCAAAAAGGGCGTATGCGTTTTTTCCTGAATATATTCAGGAAAAAACGCATACGCCCTTTTTGCCCAAGGGCATCATTGTCCACGTTTGGCCGATTTTCATGTGCTTTAAAGGCGATTCGAATCTACCTCCTGAAATCTGTTTCCTGCAATTCTGCCTTGCTTTCAAATCCTCTTCGTTGCCTTCCCTCAATATATTTTTGGACGAGACTTATCATTTATAACTCTGCAGGTTTGTGAATTGCAGTGCCCCTGAGCTCCATTTTTCAACTCGCTTTTTTGGGAGCTGGCCGCAAAAGCGCGGGTATGCCTCAGGCCCTATGCTGGTTCTGGGTGGCAGGCTGAGCCTGTGGTTATTTCTTTTTCCTGATGGGAAAATAGAGTGACCTGTGCCTGTCCCAACACCTAGATCTAGTCTCTCATTGGTTGCCCCTCTTCCCGTTCATCCTCAGGACAAATTGCAACCTGTACGGAACAGGAGGTTAAAGGTGCTGATTCTCCAAGTAGGGTGATTGCTACTAAAATAGCTGGAATGGCGAACCCGAGCACAAGGAGATGAGAAATGAGGTGCGTTTTAGAAACCTTTCAAAATCACACGGTGTACCATCTTCTGGGTTCCTCATGCAAGTTTTCGATGTAGGAAGATGCCCTTGAACCTGGAGATTTGGGACCCATGGGATGGGTACCACGCAGTATTACCTTAAAGGGTCTGTGTTGGCTCACCCAACCTCACCAAACCTCTCAGCCCCAAGAATGTCCACCCTTATGTCTCATCCAGCTGTGGGTCTAGATATGGTCAATCCAGGTTGCGTCACAGCCCCTGAATGAATTTTGTAAGAATTTCTGTCTCTTTCACTGTCTTTGTTTCATGGGTTTTTAAAACTAATTTATTTTTATAATGGGGTTTAGCTGCTTTTCACGGCTGTGTTTATGCGGCTTTACACACAGTTGACACACTTCCAGAGAGATATCAATACATAGGTTTTAAGATTCTTACTAGTCACATATATTCTTGTGCGGTGCATAGGGGGTGTTGAGTCCAGTTCACTGAGCAAGGAGTAGGTCTTGTCTATTACATATTGGGTGTATGGAACGGTATCTGAGCTAATTTGAAACCCTTGTTTTATGCATCACACCACCTCACCTTTCCCGTTAAGCAGCCATAGTGTGTTTTCTAAACGTGTGAGTCTGTTCTGTTTTGTAATTCAGTTCAACTGTAGCGGTTTTTACATTCCCTCTATAAGTGATAGCTTATGATAAGTGTCTTTTTCTGTGTGACTTATTTCACTTAGAATCGTCGTACCTAAGTTCACTCATCTTGCTTCTACTTGCCTTATGACATTGATTTCATATCTGAGTGATATTCCATTGTACATAAGGACCACAACTTCTTTATCCATTTTTCTCTTTCCGGGGATATTTAAGGTGTCATGAAGTGGAGGTTCTTGTCAACAGAGCAGCCCTAAACTTTGGGGTGCCTGTGTCTTGCTGATTTTTATTTTTCCCAATTTATACGCCCATGAGTGGACGTTCCCTATGCTCCCTAAGCTGTGTTTTTTCGATGTTTCAGGACACACCGTACACTTCTCCAGAGTGGCTGCTGGCAATTTACATCCCGCCCATCAGCGTAGCAAGGCTCCAATTTCTCCATGGCCTGTCCTGCATTTGTGGTTTTGACACTTTTATCAGCATGGCCCTTTAGACCGATGGGAAGCGAGACTTCTTTGTAGCGCTGATTTGCCTTTCCAGGTTGCTTGGTTGGCCAAAAAGGGCGTATGCGTTTTTTCCTGAATATATTCAGGAAAAAACGCATACGCCCTTTTTGGCCAAGGGCATCATTGTCGACGTTTTGCCGCTTTTCATGTGCTTTAAAGGCGAATTGAATCTACCTCCTGAAATCTGTTTCCTGCAGTTCTGCCTTGCTTTCAAATCCTCTTCGTTGCCTTCCCTCAATATATTTGTGGACGAGACTTATCATTTATAACTCTGCAGGTTTGTGAATTGCAGTGCCCCTCAGCTCCATTTTTCAACTCGCTATTTTGGGAGCTGGCCTCAAATCGCGGGATTGCCTCAGGCACTATTCTGATTCCGGGCGGCAGGCTGAGCCTGTGCTTAATTCTTCTTCCTGATGGGAAAATAGAGTGACCTGTGCCTGTCCCAACACCTAGATCTAGTCTCTCATTGGTTGCCCCTCTTCCCGTTCATCCTCAGGACACATTGCAACCTGTACAGAACAGGAGGTTAAAGGTGCTGATTCTCCAAGAAGGGAGATTGCTAGTAAAGTATCTGGAATGGCGAACCCGAGCACAAGGAGATGAGAAACGAGGTGCGTTTTAGAAACCTTTCCCGATCACACGGTGTACCATCTTCTGGGTTTCTCATGCATGTGTTCGATGCAGGAAGACGCCCTTGAAACTGGAGATTTGGGACCCATGGGATGGGTACCACACAGTATTACTTTAAAGGGTCTGCGTTTGCTCACCCAACCTCACCAAACCTCTCAGCCCCAAGAGTGTCCACCCTTATGTCTCATCCAGCTGTGGCTCTAGATATGGTCAATCCAGGTTGCGTCACAGCCACTGAATGAATTTTGTAAGAATTTCTCTCTCTTTCACTGTCTTTGTTTCATGGGTTTTTAAAACTAATTTATTTTTATAATGGGGTTTAGCTGCTTTTCACGGCTGTGTTTATGCGGCTTTACACCCAATTGACACACTTCCAGAGAGATATCAATACATAGGTTTTACGATTATTACTAGTCACATATATTCTTGTGCGGTGAATAGGGGGTGTTGAGTCCAGTTCACTGAGCAAGGAGTAGGTCTTGTCTATTACATATTGGGTGTATGGAACGGTGTCTGAGCGAATTTGAAACCCTTGTTTTATGCATCACCCCACCTCACCTTTCCCGTTCAGCAGCCATAGTGTGTTTTCTAAACGTGTGACTATGTTCTGTTTTGTAATTCAGTTCAAGTGTAGCGGTTTTTACATTCCCTCTATAAGTGATAGCTTACGATAAGTCTCTTTTTCTGTGTGACTTATTTCCCTTAGAGTCGTCATACCTAAATCCACCCATCATGCTGCTACTAGCCTTATGACATTGATTTCATGTCTGAGTGATATTCCATTGTACATAAGGACCACAACTTCTTTATCCATTTTTCTCTTTCCTGGGATATTTAAGGTGTCATGAAGTGGAGGTTCTTGTCAACAGAGCAGCCCGAAATTTGGGGTGCCTGTGTCTTGCTGATTTTTAGTTTTCCCAGTTTATACGCCCATGAGTGGAAGTGCCATATGCTCCCTAAACTGTGTTTTTTCGATGTTTCAGGGCACACCGTACACTTCTCCAGAGTGGCTGTTCGCAATTTATATCCCGCCCATCAGCGTAGCAAGGCTCCAATTTCTCCATGGCCTGTCCTGCATTTGTGGTTTTGACACTTTAATTAGCATGGCCCTTTTGATGGATGGGAAGCGAGACTTCTTTGTAGCGCT